>NC_133666.1:53626849-54339100 GCF_037893015.1 Macrotis lagotis
AGAACAAGTGGCCATTTTCTATTAAGAATGATTCTTTCATCCATTTATCCATCTATTTACTTAGCTCTCAAAAATATATATGAAGGAATCATCTTTTAAAATATAATGCTAAGAGAAATGAAAGTAATTCACAAGTTTCTCTCTGCAAAGAACGGCTACAACATTCAACTTTGCACCCTTGGATCTAGCACATTGGCTTCCAGTGCCCATATTTCTTTTTGATCATAATGTGACTCCCTTCTTCTAAAGTATTT
Source organism: Macrotis lagotis (assembly GCF_037893015.1). Taxonomy (NCBI): domain Eukaryota; kingdom Metazoa; phylum Chordata; class Mammalia; order Peramelemorphia; family Peramelidae; genus Macrotis; species Macrotis lagotis. Next base: position 53,627,104 of record NC_133666.1, read on the forward strand.
ATTTTTCAGGGCAGCTAGGTGGCGCAGCGAATAGAGCCCCAGACCTGGAGTCAGGAGGACCTGAGTTCAAATCCAATCTCAGAACTTAATAATTGCTTAGCTACTTAACCCCATTGACTTAGAAAAACCAAAGTATTTATTCTTCTTTCAGCACTGAACCAAGAGCTGCTCTAATATTCCACGTCATTCTAGTTGTACCTCAGAACTGTAACTAAAACTAGCTAAACAAATCTTCTTATCCCAGCAAAAAGCTATTTGTATTTCTGCCCAGTGTGAAAATTCAGGTTAATACCAACAGTTTGTGTGCAAGCCCACTGATAGCCAATGACTGAGTTTTCAGAGTAGAATAATTAAGAGACAAGTCATAACTTATTCTCTGTTAAATCCTCTTAGAGGAGAAACAGAGTGTGAAAATGTGTGATGGTTTGCAAAATTAGCTACTATGAGAACTACAATACTTTTTGCATACATTCATAGGTCATTTTTTGAATACATTCATAGAAATTTTTTAGAAGTGACAATGTTCTCTAGACACATACTCTTGATTCTGTAGCTTTTGTGTTTTTTAAATTGTTTTAGCTTTTAACTTTCTATTCAGACTAGGCAGAATAATGTAATGGAAAGTACGTTCAACCAGCTGTCACTTCTCTACCACTTACTATGTAACCCTGGAAAAGACTTTTAATTCCTGTTACTTTTTTGTAAGAAATGGAGATTTAGCTAGGATCAAATGGGATAATGTACATGGAAGAGCTTTGTAAAGTTCTATGTAAGGAAAGATTATAATAAAATGATGTCCATAACATATTAGAAAGCAAACTTCTCTGTGTGATATAAATTAATCTTATTTTGGTACAGTATTAGTAACCATTCATTGTTTTAATTAAGTTTATGAAACACAAGTTAATGTGTAGCATAGGATTACAGGTTTCAGGGCAATGACTGCCATGTTTTTATCACCATTCTCTTGCCAAGGGAAAAAATTAGACTAAGATTAAAACCACTGTGCTACAATATCATCTCTAGTTCAGGAAGTAATTTCACAATCCTAAAGCCTGTCATTAATCAACATTTGTATTCTTTCCCCCTCTATGGTTATTATCTCTCCTTCAACTGTAGAAATCAGTTTAAGTATTAGTTAAAAGCAAATTATTTCTTTATGGACCTTCCTTAGGTGCTTTATTCCTAAGCGATCATTATGGTATTACTTTTTGTTTTGCAGAAAAGAAATGATTCTAAATAGATGAAAGGCTTTTTCAAGTACAGTAACGGTAGCCCACCACTAACTACTGAGTCCAGAGGACTGAGGTACTGTCCTTGTTGTCCTCACTCCTTTCACTTCTTTTTACCGCCAATCCTGAGCCCTGGGGAAGAATTATTTAAAATTGAGGTTTGGACTGATGTCTAAGTTCTCCCAAAAGGAGAGAATAGATGGATACTTGATGTACAACCCAAATTCAGATATAGGAAGCCATTAATGTCTTCTACATCAAAGAAATGATTAATACAAAGAAGACCCACAATCACCTAATGAAAGAAAAAACTAAACAATTAATAGTTACATAGCATGATGCACTTGATTTTGGTTCAATATGTAAAATACTGACAACTACAACCATTCTGTTGAGCTCCCAATCCTTAGGTGAAACCTTTTTAACCTGAGGTTCATAATTTGTTTTAATATTGTAATGGCTCTATTTTAATATAATTGATTTCCCTTGCAATATTGTAATCTTATTTCCAGTTAAAAACATGAATCTGAGTAGTCCATAAGCTTCACTAGACTGCCAAAGGAGTCCATGATACAGAAATGGTTAAGAAGCCCAGCAGCAAAGTTTGGCTTCCTCCAAAGGAATCCCTGCTGTGAGGTTGACTGAGAAAATCTCTAAGGTCCAACTCATTGCTTTTTTCACTTAGTTGGTGCATACTACATATCTACTTGGAAAAGTCAATTAAAATGGAGATTTGGACAGCCAGAGTCATTTATTTACCTAAGGCTCCCAGAGATCCAGGCCTAGAACCTTGGTCTCTTGAATATCTTGTTTTTTATTTATTTAAGTCAATGGGGTTAAGTGACTTGCCCAAGGTCACACAGCTAGGCAATTAATTGACTGAGATCGGATTTGAACTCAGGTCCTCAGGGCCAGTACTCTATTTATTGCATCATCTAACTGCCCCTCTTGACTATCTATTAAGACTTATGATCATTATATTGTAATTTTCTCCTATCTGGAAATTTTCAGGTTGTTTGCTTTTTTAAAAAAAAAGTATGAAACTTTCACAGGAAAACCATGAAAGATGCACACTTGCCTTCCATTGTTCCCAGAAGGGAATTTAACTTATAAGTCCTCACAATGTTATACCATTGAGGTTATAGCTTGGGCAATTGTCCAGTGAACAGAGACTACAAAGACCAATGAGAGCAATTCAAATTTTTTTTCATAAATTCTTTGGAAAATTGCCTCACCTCTTCATTTGGCTTTGTCTGGTATAAATAGAGCCTAAATAGCTACATGATTGATTAAAATTCCAAGTTAAAGAATGGCAGTACACTTGTTCTTTGCTATGAAAGTGCTTATATGTTCTGTAATGAGTAGGAGAAAAAGTTTGACAAGATCACAACTCTCTTTTTTCATTGACTATTTTCTCATTTTAGAAAAAGGGTAACAAAGCTGCTTCCTATCAACTAATGACCAGTTGGGTCAAGGATCTTGGATGCTGTTATTAATTGCCAGGAAATATTCTGCTCACCAGTTATTTTTGCTAAACCATAGGGCATGATCTAAATTTATCCTGGAGTTTAATTTCTCTCAGTCTCTCAGATGCATATATGCTGTCACATACTCATAGGATTATGCAAATCCCATTGAAGTATCATAGGCACACTTTAAACCTAGTGTTTTTTCTTTTCCATAGCTCTGGAATGACCCTGGATGAAATGGTGAAGTGCTTGGTTTTTCATGCTCTCCTTTCATTACCTTTCTTCTCCCTTTTGATTCTCTTTTCATTATGTACTCAGTACCCTACTGTTGTCCAAGTCTCTTTGTAGGCAGTAGTTACTCTTGTAGGCAATGCTTCCAAATAGGAGTATTTCCAGACTCTTATCTTTTCTTTGTTGCCGCTTCCAGTGGTAACAACAGCAGCCTCAGAAGCAATACATATAGACATATTGAAACTTATTAGTTCCTGTTCCATTCCTTTAAGAGTTCTACTATATACCAAAAACAACACACAAAAAAGAAAATTTAGAAAGAAATAAAAAGGAAATTTAAAGCCCACTGACATCTCCCACCCCAACTCCAAAAGATTTGTCTTCTTGAATAGACACATCCTTTCAACTGTACTGTTGATAGTTGTTGCATGCTTATGTAATGGGAGGCCCCATCTGGAATTCTGAATCTTTGGAGTTGTATTCATCTGAACCATTTCAATCTGTGGCCATCTTTTGAAAAGACTTTTAACCATTAGAGGATGAAGTTAAAGTCCACAGGAAGCATAGCTGTGTTTTGAGAGTAGAGATAATATTTGCCTCTCTTTGTATCCTTAGTATTTAACAATGCCAGACACGTAGCATGTACTTAAGGAGTGCTGATTGACTTTTGGCAGAGAAGAAGGGTTAATAATGACTCAGAAACAAGGATCTTATGGGAATAGTTATATATCCTCAGTGTTACAAATTTAGAGATTTGAGATTTTTCTTCTCTCTATCATTTATCTAATTTGACAAAAAGGGAATGAGAAATATTTAGCATTGATATTAAGAAGATGTCACTACATCAGTTCACTATGATGGTAGAGTCAAGGGGTGATATATGGTAGTATATCAATGGTCTTTCTTGTAGTTAAGACTATCATCTCCACTCACTGAATGGTCTTCAAAGGTATACCTTCAATGGTATACTGGTAGCTAAGACTCTATCATCCCCATTAATGGGATAGGGAAAACATCTAACTTCTACTGAGATTTCCCCTCATTCCACCACCTGTTTCTTCACCCTCGGTACTAGCACTATGACTTGGGAAGTCACTCCCCTTTTCTGAATCTTGTTTTTTTTCATGTGTACAATGAAAGGATCGGATTATACGACTTTTGTGGTGCCTTCCAGTTCTAATATTTTCTGATTCCAAGCCCTGTTACTAATGTATCTATCTTTATTGCTCCAAAGGCAGTCAATAGTTAAATGAAGGTACAAGAAAGGCAAAAAATTCTTGCTTTCCCAGGATTTTGAACATATGTAACCATGAATAAAATCTGCATATCCATTAGAAGAAAATGTTATTTTTATCCTCTCTTCAAGGGGATATGCATACCACAAGCTTGATTGTTAGCTTTGTTTGTTTCTCTTTAAATATGGACTTGAGGAATATTTGTCATGTAAACATATTACACTCTGTCAAAGAGAGACACACTTGAACTCATAGACCAGTGGAAAATCATGATTAAAAATAAGTTGGCTCCTTAGACCCTTGGAATATTGTTTCCTTTTGGCAACAAGCAAAATACTTTTCCAATGGCAAGTCAACACTTTAATGTTACAAATTATTTTGCTTTCTATAAAATATATTTAAGTTACAGGGTATTTTTTCCAATAGTTGATCCCCTACCAATTTTTAGACATCAGTTGGTAAGTTTTCATAGGGAAAATAGATGTTCATGTATCCAGAGAAAGAATTATGGAGTTTGAACAAAGACCAAGGACTATTACTTTTAATTAGGAAAAACTGATATCTTATTGTCTGATCTTGCTATCTCTTATACTTTATGCTTCTTCCTTAAAGATGTGATTTCTCTCTCATCACATTCAATTTGGATCAATGTATACCATGGAAATAATGTAAAGACTGGCAAATTGCCTTCTCTGGCCGGTAGAGGGAGGGAAGTAAGATTAGGTGGAAAATTGTAAAACTCAAAAATAATAAAATCTTTAAGAGAAAAAAAAACTGAAAAAAGATGTGTTCAATTCTTACCTTCATTTGATCAGAAGTATGATGAGGAAAAAATGGATTTTTTAAAGTAATTTAAGATGTTTAACCATTAGCAAAAATATTGAATAAAATATTGTAAATAACACATGGTTCATAATCTTGTACTATTTTAGTCTAAAAATCCATGAAAAGTCAAGCAATACATCATTTGAGAATTTTGTGAAAATGTTCTGTACATATAGCCCATTAGAAAAATTCCATTTGGGATCAACTTGACCTCAAGTGATTCCATTTCCAGGCTTTACCAAGAATAAGTGGTACATGCAGACCGTTCAATTTCAACAAGTCAACTGCTTGACTCAAAATGTATTTATTCCTTTTGTTATTTGGGGAATCTATAGTCTCTGTTCTGTGTTGGAAAGAGCGCTAGATGGAAAGTCAGGAGGAGCCATGTTTTGAATTCCACCTGTGGCACTTTACCCAGCTTTGTGACTATGGGAAAAAATTTGTTACTTCATCTGTAAAATTGGAGAGAATGATACTGTCAAAAAGTCAAAAGAGATAATTACCTCAAAAACACTTTGGAGACCTTATTAATCTCTAGATATGAGTATTTGCAATCATCTTTAGAATGCCTTAGAGCCCCTAGGGCATAGACTTGGTATAATGGGTAATCATCTACTACTGAGAGTGTTCCTTCTCTGCACCTTATTTTCTTCATATGTACTAAGAAAGAATTGGACTATAAGACTATTGTGGTGCCTTACTGTTCTTATAGCCTAATATTGTTACTCCAAGTATCTGCAGGGCTTTGTTAGAATATTTTGCTTGAAATATAGCTCCTGGTATGGACCCCAAGATAGTATTTTAATAAGTCAGTCTTCTATAAAAATCTGTTTGAGACCATGGGAATATGGCTGGCATTACAGTTCTTATCCTGCTTGCTCCATCTCTTTATCTGTATTTGTAAATTAATATTCTGATATACAAAAATTATAAAAAAATCCTTATTCTTCCTCATTTCTTCCCTAATATAGTACTTCTTCTTTCCTTCTCTTTATTCTTTGAAATCAAACACAACACAAAATACCATCTGGTCTCTGAACTTATCTTTCTTTGCCTTTTTTCTTGCTTTTAAAAATGTATTTAACTCTTAAAAATTCACAAGCATTTTCTCTCTATATCCTGCTTCTCCTCTGAATTGAGGGAAAACCTTTGAAATATGTATACATAATTAAGAATAACTCATTACATTGATCATGTTTGAAAATTTATATAATGTTCTACATCTTGAATCTCTTACCTCTCTGTCAGTGAATAGCAACACTGGTCCTCTGAAATTATAGCGAGCCATTAATTAATCAGAGTTCTAAAGTCTTTCAAAATTGTTTATCTTTATGCAATTGTTTGTATTGTATAAATTGTTCTGGTTTTCCTAACTTTCCACTGCATCAGTTCATATAAGTCTTCTCAGGTTTCTTTGAAATTATCCATTTTGTATTTTCTTACAGTTCAATATCCACTTGTAATACAATAGCATTCTAATATATGCCTATACTATAATTGGTTCAGCCATTCTTCATTTAATGGATATTCCCTTAGTTTCCAGTTATTTGCCACCATAAAAAGGACTTCTATAACATTTTTGTTCATGTGGACCCTTGCTTTTATACTTTTCAGCATGATTTCATTAATTTTACCTAACTTAGCCTTGATAACTAAGAGTTGGTAAGATGGACACTAGTGTCTTAGTTTTACAGGTGGGAAGACTAAGGCTAGGGAGAATATAATTTCCCTAAACCCCAAAGTAGGTGAGATCAGAATCAAATCTCCTGACTCCTAACCCATTGCCATTTTTAGTGTGTTACACTGTCATATGAAACATGAACTAATAATTATGACCAAAATCTTAGCTCTGAGTATAGGATTTAGATCAATGATTTATAGATTTTATAGCTGAAGGGAACCTTAAATGTACTCTAGTCTAACCCCTTTATTTTACTGTAAGGAAACTGAGTCCTTGAAAGGTAAAATGATTGTACAAAGTCATACAGGTGGTAGGAAATGATTGGATTAGTCTGTGGTATGTCTTCTTCATTTGGCAGTATTTTCTCATTCATCATCCTTCTTGATGTCTGTAGCTTTTGACAATACTCACCATCCTTTCCTCCTGGGTACTCTTTCTTTCTCTAATATTACTTAGTCTTGTAATTCTTTTTACTAGTCTGAATACGTTTCAGATTCCTTTGCTGGCCCATCATCTACATCCTACTGCCCAAATGTGTGTGCCCCAGCAATTTTTCTTGAACCCCCTTTTCTTCTCTCTAAAATCTCTCTGGATTTAATTGATAACTCTCTGTAGATGACTCCCTAACATATATATATATATATATATATATATATATATATATATATATATATATCATCATCATCATCATACCCAGTTAATCTCCTGAGCTCTAGTTCTATATCACTGTTTATTTCACTTTTCAAAAACTGAGTCCAAGATACATTTCAAATTCATTTTATTTCTTCTCTCCCCATTCCCCTATCATCCCCTCTTCTGAATTTTTATATTTAACCAACATTCTTCTAGTCTCTTAAGTTCTCAACTTTGACCCTTCACTTTCCCTTATCATATATATCTAACGAGTTGCTTGATAGTTTGTTTTTACCACTCCAGCATCTCTTGAATTTGTCCTTTTCTCTCTTCTCACAAGGAATTACTGCATTTATCTAATTGATTTGTCTCATCTCGCCTCACTCTAAATCGTCTTCCATAAACTTACCAAAGTGATTTTCCCTAAATATAGTTCTAACCATGTTGTTTCCCTATTCAATAAACTCCATTTGGCTTCCTATTAATTCCAGGATCAAATCTAAAGGCTTCTGTTGACTTTTAAAGCCCTTTTCAACCTGGGCCCTACCTACTTTCTTGTCTTATTATAAAGGATCATCCCTTCCCCCTCTTCTCGAGTTGGATCAAACTGACCTTCTTGCTGCTGTTCCTCTTCAATGAAGTTTCATCTCCCATCTCTGCACCTCTCTATTGGCTGTGTTCCAATGCTTACCATGAATTTCTTCCTCCTTTCTTCCTTGAGAAATCCCTAACTTCCTTCAAGACTCAGCTCACTTCTCTATATGATTTTTTTCTGTATTTTCCTTTTTTACAATATATACAGAGGAGTGCTACAAATTATTTAATAGGACATTTCTTCTATATTTCTTTATTTACTTTTATTGATCCATATTGTTTCTTCTGAGATAATATAGTTTCCATTTTTGTCTTTGCATCCCTTGCACCTGGCATAGTGTTTGGCACATGGTTGGCATTTTGTAAATGTATTGTATATTGTTGCTAAGCCTTGCTCTAAGTGAACATTAATGGCTTAGAAATACTGGGAAGGAAGAAGCAAAAGAAGTACTCTGACTCAATGAGATTGATATCTCATCCAGCTTCCACCCAATAATCCAGTTATGAACATGACATTTTGGAAACGTAAAGTCTTTTGTCTGCTAAAAGACTCACCTGTGGGAGGAATTCCCAGATGAGGCAAACAGAAAGTGCCATGCTCCCCTTCTCATGCTGACACTGTTTATGCTGCCCCAAAATTATTTTTTATCTGGCTTTTTTTGGAGATTTGGTATGAACAAAGCATGAACACCTTGAATAACACTCTGAAAAACTTTCCTTTACAGCATCATTATTTATTCAATTCAAGGTCACCACCAAGGCAGTGACTAAATGCAAACTGAAAATGTCAATTCCCCAGATAGTTTGTCTACACAACAGGGAAAAAAAACTAACCTCCTCCTCCTCCTCCTCCTCCTCCTCCTCCTCCTCCTCCTCCTCCTCCTCCTCCTCCTCTTTCTTCTTTTATAGTGTAAACTCTAAATGTGTTCACCACGTTCCCTTTCTTGGAGCAAGACTTTTATAGAGAACTAGAATCATTCCCCACCCTAATTTTTTCTCATACAATGAAACATGAAAAAAAGGAAGAGGGCATCTTAAAGAACTTTTGAAGTTTCACAAAAGTAAAATGTTAATGCTAACAAATAATGTGTGACATTTACTGATTACAAGAACCAAATTAGAATTCTTCCCTATTATTTTCATTTATAAAAAGCCCTCAATAAATGGGTTGCATTTCAAAAGGTTGTTTGTAAAGTTAGTTATTTGGAATTTGAGGCATATTTTTCTATAGACTTATTGTTATGCATGATGGGTAGGCTCCTAAATGAACTCGCTGTTTCTAGCTCATATCATAGCTGTACTATTGTACATATGCAGTGATGTATCCTAGAAGATGATATTGTTGCATTATTAAGAATAAATGCTTGAATGATTGCATGGTGTAATGCATAGAGAGCTAGCCTGATTTTGTGACATCCATTGCTCCCAGATAATTCTGTAAGACTCCAAGTTACAGAAGAAAATGCTTCTCTGTGTTGATAGTGGGGATTCTTTAAGTCCAGATGAACCAAACCAAACCAAAACAATATTGCTCCAAATGAAAAGTAGGTAGAATTAGAAAAAGATGAAGTGGATAGAGATTTTTGTAGAAATTTTGTAGAATACTTGGGGGTACTTTAACTTGGAGGTACTTTTAAAGGCTTTGGAGCCTTGAGATTTGGACTTTTAGAAAGATTACTGAATAGGGAGTCAGAAAACCTGAATCTATTTCCAGTTCTATCACTGACTAATTGTGTGACCTTAAATAAGTGTTGTTTTTGCTTCCTCAGTGCCTAGCACCTAATAAATGCTTGTTGATTGATTGATTTGACACAGGTCTATGGCTAGCACTTTTCCTGCTTAACAGTTATGATTAGGTTATTTATGGAATGAAGAGACAGAACCAGGAGGAGTTTTCCTGATGTAACTGGTAAGCATTGGAAAAGGGGGAGAGAGGAGGTGGGTCCAAGATGATATGTGAGGAAGAAAGCTGGAGTTGCAATTAAATGACAAAAGATAGAGAGAAGTAAGGTGAGAAGTCTTCAAGTCTTCTTCGAGGGAAGAAAGGAAGAAATGTTGAATTGTATATTTTCCCATGGCAATCACTATAGGAATGGGAAAAAAAGAGAATGAGGATAGCTGTGCCCATTCCAGCTGTGTCTGTTCTTAATGGACTTGTACAAGTCAAGGGTTTGTGTTTGGGGGAGTGATCATATATATGATGTACAGATTATTGTTACCTGAGAAGGATGATCAAAAAGAAGAAAGTTGTCAAAACTGGATAGTTCCAATAACATAGAAATAGATTAAGGGTGGCCTACCCAAGAGCTTCTCTGCCTACCTTTAAGGGAGACGTTCATTTGGAACTAAAATGATTTCCATAATATTTGAAGGCACTCTTTCGAGGAACCAAAGGTTTTATTGTTAAACTACTTAGTAGATGGTCCACTTTGCATAGCCTAGATGTTGAACTGATGCATTCATCCACAGGGTGAAAGGCTAATGCACTGAGTCATTCAGCCATGATCCCAACTTTTGTGGGTTTGGTTTTACTACTTGTCATATTATGAGACGGTCTAGGTTTCTGACAGAGAGTTTCTCTAGTGTTCCATTGTCAGTTGCCATGCTGTTTGCACCATTAAGTAAATGTCTTCCAAACCAGACCCTAGGGAGCTATTACAGAACAGTGTGAGTCATAAAACCAGCAGATTTTGCTTTTCGATCATAGATTGTACCTGGCATCAAGGCATATTTAGTACAACCAACTAGACAGAGGTTCTTTATTGTTGAATGTGGCATTTAGAGCTGGTCTTTACTTCTCAAAAGGAGACATTCTACTTATTGAGGAACATTGGTTGGAAGGAGAACACATAACCTCCCCTTGGATCTAGAGTCTAATGTCACCTCATTTTCATGTTTAACTGTTGAATTTACAATACTAATTGTAGGGAAATGGTTGTGTAGTAATCCCTTGCTAGTACTATCGAGCCAGAGTGCACATACATCAATACTTCCATCCGAAAGTCCTGCTAAAACTTAGTGGGCAAAGGAAAGAACTGTGCTCTGGACTTAATGTACTCCTTTTAAATTCAATTTGAGAAAACACAGTCAAGTCATTTTATTTTTTTTAGGGGAGGAAGACAAATTGTACAAAATTTCTCAGTAGTCCTTAGAGCATCCTGCAATTTATAAATTGCCTTGTTTGAGATGTAATTTCCTCAAGTCTTCATAGATAGCCTTGTTATAGTGAAAACTCAATGCAGCAAAATATTCAGGACCCCTACTCCATCTATTTTAAGCAAAATATCACAGGACAACATTTTACTAGAACAAAACAATTTGGTAGTCCTTAGAGTTGGTGATGATGGGATTTTTCCAGTTAATGTTGCTGGAAGAAATATTCAATCTTGTCACTTTGTCCTAGAAGTTGGTGATCATATTTTAGGGTTAAAAGTTGTAGATCAGTTTAATGATGGAGGATGTGAACAACTGAAAGGAATGTATTTTACAAAATGAAAAAAATATCTAGATTTTGATGGCTTCTTTCTAATTCCTCATTAATTTCTCATACATTTAAAATGTTTAGACATTGTTTTGGTACATTTTTATTTTAAGTCTTATGTATTTTCTAATGTTAAAAAATCACAGTAAATATTAAATGTAAAAGAATTGCTGCTCATGCACTGCTGACAAAGATGAATGGTGGTGAGCATAATCCACCCCCTTCATGAAGCTAGAAAGGTTTACAATGCTCAGTTCAGAGAAGTCATTCACTATAGATGAGACTTATACCTAAGATTAGATAAGAAAAAATTTTCTTGGCTCAGGAAAAAAAAAACATTGTCAAGATATACATTTTTTAAAAAAGCTGCAAAGCAATGAAAAGGTATAGATTTACTTTTTCATTATTCAGGGAATGATTATTTCTTTTCTCAGTTATTCAGAGCTGTGGCAACCATTTCAATTTTGAGTCCCCCATCCACTTAATACTTATTGAGTATAAGCTCAGTACAAGGGATTCTGTGGGAATATCAAGAAAGGAGAACTGGACTCCAAGTTCTGAAGAATTTTATCGTCAAGTGTGGAAGGGAAGACAACACTTGATGAAAAGAGAATTCTTTCTGGATGAGGCAGCATTTGATAAATGAGTACTATCATCAATGCTGGGCCACTGAATCTAGATGACTCTGGAAGAGAAAGTGAGGTTGGTGACTTAGCACAGCACCCCCCACCCAGATCCAATTCAATCCAAATCCAATGTACTTGTCATGTCATCACCTCCCTGATGTTGTGGTCTTCTTCAAAAATGAAGGACAAACATTATCATTACTATCATCAATAAATGGTATATCCAAGTCAACAAATTGAATTCTATAAATGTTAAGCACCTACTGCATGTGAGGAGGTTGATATTCTTTGGAACTGAGTGCTCGTTCTTTTTTTTTTAATTGAAATTTCATTTTATTTTTTCCAGTTACTTGTAATGGTAGCTTTTTCAATATTTATCCATTTGCAAATTTATTAATTTTACATTTTTCTACCACCCCCCCTTCCCATGGTGCCAAAAAAGTTTGGTAAAATTTGTACATGAACTATTTTGTTTAACATTTTTCCAAATATTAGTCATGTTGTGAAAGAAGAGTTGGAACTAAGGTAAGTTCCGACTTCTCAGTTGTTTCTATAGAAAGTTTACTCTAGTAAACTAAAATTTTTCAGGCATTAAATCAGTCTGAAACTGGATGCCATATTGTTCCTATGCTAATAATCTCTCAGATGATGGACTGGCTGTGTGTGTGTGTATGTGTAATATACACACACACACACATATATATATTATATATATATATATATATATATATATATATATATAATATATATGTGTGATTTTCTTGGCAGAGATCCTGGAGTGGTTTGTCATTTCCTTCTCTACTATATATTCAGTATTATTTCTCTGAATGTGGATGGCATTGCCCATAGCAGGTCTCTCAGGGTTATCCTTAATCTCTGAGCTGCTGAGGAGCTCCATCCATCATAATTGATCACCTCACAATGTTTTTAATGTGTTTAAGTTCTTTTGGTTCTGCTCACTTCATTTAGCATCAGTTCATGTAATTCTTTCTAAGCTTCTCTAAAATTTGACCACTCATGATTTCTTATAGAGCAGTAGTTGAATCCTTGTTCTTAAAGGATAAATATTTTTTCTTTTTGAAAACATAGGAGGAATTTATTTATACCAAAGGCTAAAAGATGGGAAAGAGTGATGTATTTTCAGGCTGATCAGTTTGGCTGAAACCCAGGGAGCAATGAAAACAGAAATGCCTTTGGTAATTGTAGAGATACATAGCCATATGCAGGGGAGAGGGGCCCCATTTCAAGAGGCTGCAAGGGTAAAGATGGCCATGTCTAATTCTACCTGAGAGCATTTATGAAGGACTTACTGTGTGCCAAACCCTAGGGATACAAACAAAACAAACCAATTCTGGTCCTCTAGGTATTTACATTTTAATGGAGGAGACTAGATATATATAACCAGGTAATCAAGTGGTGAATAAAAGATGAAATGGAAACAAATGTTCCCTTTTTGGAGCCTTTCATTCTATTAGGTAATGAATGCTGATTGTCTAATAAAGTGGACCCAGACCTCCTCAATTTAAGCCTGAACACCAATTCAGGGGGACAGATATTTTTATATATCTAAAACAACTAACCAAATAAGGCTAATTAATTAAAAGGAAACAGTACGACATTAGGTCATCTAATTTCTAACTGAATGAAAGGATTAGGCACTTTCCACATTGGGAGAGGGAGAGAAAACCGGTATAGTTCCCTGAATTCAGAAAAATCAGTGTCCCACTCCTCCCAAGTGTAAACAATCAAAGGAACATGGAAACAATTACTGACTGATCAGTATGGGGCCAGTTTTCAGATAAGGCTAAACGATTCCTTGAGTTGTGCAATTGTCAGAAAATTCTTTCCATCTGACCAGGCTTCTGGTCAGCATAGCCTACCTAATTCCTTCATTAAAGCCCTTGAAGTTCCAGGAAAAGATGGACAAGGCCATGTAGGGCTAAGTTCAAATCGTGCAGTAAAGTTTTCTCCCAATTCTCCTAATTGAATGGTTTTCTCACATAACAGAAACTGTCCTGGACTCACAATTGAATATAAAAGGAACTGAGCAAGCTCCACAATTGAGTCATGGGATGGAGTCTATGTGTTTCACTCAATTCCTTCTACTATTTGCTCAGTTCCCTTAGTTTCTCACATGCAAGATATTTGAAGAGTAGATGGGAGGTAATCTCAAGGGGATTCACGAGCTATTGGGGAGACAAGAAAACACTTCTGCAAAGGTGGCCCTTGAGCTATGTCTTAATGGAAGTCATGCACCCGAAAAAGTGGAGAAGAGATATAGTATTCTAGGCATTAGAGAATATTCTAGGCATTAGGGATAGGAGGCAAATCTCCAATTTGTCACATTTGCTCCTTGGTAATGTGGTGAGAGAGAGAAAGTGAGAGAGAGAGAGAGAGAGAGAGAGAGAGAGAGAGAGAGAGAGAGAGAGAGAGAGAGAGAGAGAGAGAGAGAGAGAGAGAGAGACAAAATTGTTGGCTAAAATGGGATTGGTATTTGCTATTTTACCTTAATCCTGTGGGCTGGAGTTGACATTAAAACAAAGTGTTGACAGGTCAGACAGACAGAAATCAAAGCCCTTTGCTATAGTGTCTGCATTAAGAATGATTTAGGGAGAGAGGTTTTGTTTTATTCTGCCCACACTCATACACACACACACACACACACACACACACACACACAGAGACACATTCTATTACAGATTCTACAAGGTATGGGGAAGTTTAAGGCATCTAAATTATTGGGTATAATGAATCGTGAGAATTTTATAGAGTCTATTCCATATGTGCTTCTACACATCCTATTGACAGAACTCTTGAGATGAACTCACCTACTATGTCATTGAAACTGGGATAATGGAGCATTTCATGTCTTGTTATTTTTGTGGATTGGTCAGACAGTATTGAGAGCATCCTTATGGGTTTCTCAATGCTCCATGACCCACTTCAGACAAACATACCCAACAATTTTCTTGCAAAGTGCTTAAATTCCATAGTGACAGATGGCAGAGGGAGAAATCAGTAGTGTAAGTGGCTAATTACAGAGCTAATGTCTATAGTGACACTTTCATATTGCAAGCTCTAGTCGACAAAACCTCACTTGGTTTGGAAAGCAAAGTGCTGCTCAAGTGCCCTGAATAACACCCTGCAGACTGACGTAAGTAACTACTCTAATTCACCCCCATACTGTGAACAATTACTATCTTCCACATTGATAGACTTAGACCGATAGTGTTTTTCCAAGTTCCTTGAGGTTTGTGTTTTTGTTGTTGGTGATGAAAAAAAATGTGAGATATGTGTGAAGAAGCTGTACAAGTCCCTGATCTTTAATGGATGTTGTAAAAGCTCTCAGGAGATGGAGGTTCTGACTTCTCAGTTGTTTCTATAGAAAGAGAGAGTAAACTAAAATTTTTCAGACATTAAATCAGTATGGAACTGGATGCCATATTGTTACTACACTAATAATCTCTCAGTTGATGGACTGGTTTTCTACACATATGTGTAAATAATATACACATAAATATATATGTGTATATATATTTATGCTTATATATATTATATATGGGATTTTCTTGGCAGAGATCCTGGAGTGGTTTGTTATTTCCTTCTCTAGTGCATTTTCAGACGAGGAAACTGAGGCAAATGGGGTTAAGTGCCTTACCCAGGGTCACATGGATAGTAAGGCCAAATTTGAACTCAAAAATATGAGTTTCCCTGACTCCAGGTCCTACAACTCACTCTATCCACTTCAGCATGACCTAGCTGCCCACTAAGGAGCTATGGAGTTTATTGAGGTGGGAGTCAGTAATAGGTTTGAGATTAGGTCCCACTGCATATGTGAACAAAATTTTCATCTAATGCTTCTATGGATATATTCCTTATTGGGTCCCTGTAAGTCACTCAGGTTAGAAGTATAGTGACTGCTCAGAGGCCCAGTCCCACTACTGATTGGCACAAGAGCTTTGATCCTTTGATCGGCTCCATTTCTGACCTGTTTGCCCCTCTTTATGTCATCTCACACACATACCTCATTCCCTCTATTCCTAAAGGCTTACTGTACTTGGTTTAGACTTACTGCAAACACCCAATCAGCTTAGCTTATTTCACTTCAGAATTCCTGAATTCAAACAATCCATGAGCATCCACCTCCTCAATAGCAAGAATTGTGTGTGTGCTACCATTCCCAGCTTCATTCATACTCCTTATTTTACTAGAGATTCTAGACCTTGTGTTCTTCAAATGCTTTTGTTATTATTTTGTCTAGTTCTAAAAAGAATCCCTATACCTGACTGGTATAGTACTAAACAGACTAAGTATTTGACCTATAATTTCATTGCTATAGGGAACTCTCAAAAGATGAAATTATCCCTACAAATGGAAGTTAGTAGCCACTACAATATGATCTTAGAGAATTGCGTAGGGTACTGGGATGACTTCTTCAGAGTGACTATACCATCTTGCCTCCCAATGTACTAATATTTACATTGATTTAGGAGAACTTTCATTTTTATTAAATTGGAATGGCCCAACCATGAACAGTGAATATGTTTTTTTAATCCTCTATTCCTATTTGTGACTTTATTCATATGTATTTATACAAATCAGGTGTCTCCCATATATTTTATGCATTTTTGTTACTATTCTCAATGTAATTTCTCTTATTTCATCTTGATTTTTCTTAGTATTCAATAGTAATACTAATGATTTTGTTGATATATCTTATATTCTGCTACATCCTGATAGATATTAATTGTCTCTGTTAGTTTCTTCAATGATTTCCTATAGTTTTCTAAGTAGTTCATCACATCATTTATAAGTAAGGAGAGTTTTCGCTCTTCTTTATTAGAGTTTATATTTCTATTTTACTTGCTAATCTTATTACTATAGCTAGCATATCTAGAGCTACTTCACATGACAGAGAAAATGAGTATTGTTTCTTTACTCTTTTTTTATATTAAACAAACTTCTAGTGTTTTTCCTTGTAAACAATTTTAGTTCTTGGCTTCAGTTTGTTATTTTAATCATATAAAAGAAGCTCCCTTCCATGCCCATTATTTTAGTTTAGTGATTTTTCTAAACAGAATTGTGTGTTGAGTTTTGTAAAATGTTTTTTAGCATCTTTCCATAATGTTTTTGTCATGTTTGTTGTTTTTTCCATTAATTTAAACAATATTATGCTATTAATCAATGATTTCCAATCAATAATCTTTATTTGTGAGTTGAGCTAGGATGAGGAAACCTATTTTTAGCTGCTTTTCAAGTTTTTTTAAGTTCAAGGAGTGGAACTCCTTCAAGGATCCAACTTCTGTCTCATCTCAAGTTTGGAACACTTTGAAATTGCTCTGATTTTTTTTTTTTCATTCCATCAGGGAATTAAATAGTTTGTTGATGTTTGTAGCATAAATACCTAATTCTCTAAAGAGTTGCCTTGTATACCCTAAACCTGAATAATTCATTTTCCCCAAAGATCTTGGCTTATCATCAGCTAGAGGACAGTTTAAACCTAGGAGCTAATTGTGTTTCATACACAGAATCTCTCTATATGGACATTTAAAATATATCTTTTTCTGGCAACCAACTAGCTATTGCTAAATTACTTATTTAATTTATACTCTCTAGACTTCTTTTAGAGTTATAATTATATTCTAAGATCTCACAAACTTATATTTTTTCCCATAGAAGATCCCCAGAGAAAGCAAATATCTTTACTCTGCCACTGTCATAAGACCCATTCTCACATTATGTATATCTTAGCTGTTCGGTAAGCACAACATACACTTTTGCATACACATTAAATAAATATAATGGAACAAAACAGCAAGACAATTCAATGGTAATATTAAGCTATATTTTCTCCATTTAACCCCCCCATTTAATGAGTATAACAATAAATAGTAGATATAATCATAAATGGACATGTAATTACAAAAATGGAAACTATTTATGAAAACTAACAATACCACTGCTTAGGCAGTACAAACTTTATGTTAGAAAAATTGAAACACTGTTTTTGAAACATTTTCAACTTATTCCTATATTAAACAAAGAAGACACAGTCCCAGAAATTTCAATGATAGGAGTATGCCAGGCTACTGCAGCGATATTAAGAATGAATTTCGCAGTCCATTGACTTTTTATCTTTCTTACCTGCTTGCTCACCAGTCATCTAGAATAACTGATATCCAAACCTTCAGAGTTCACTGAAAAAACCCAGGGGGAGAGACAGGTATCAAAGAGGATACTAAGAGTGGGGAATACCCAGGATCCCTTTCTGCCACTCTTGCAAGACCATTCTATTATTGTTGATTATTTTCATAGACTATGAGAATTAGAGAGAGTTTAAGGGTCATCTAGTCCAATTCCATATTTATATATTGTAGTGACTTGCCCAAACTTAATTCATCTGCTTTCATGAAATGATTTTTGAAACCTTCTCTGATCCTTGCATGCAATAATTGTGAAAGCATTTTCCTCCTCCTTGGATTTTCCTAGAAGATTGTGACCCTGATCTCTTCTTTGTCCTCTCCCTTGTATTGTTCTTAACTGTGTATGTCTCATGCTTTCTAATAGAATGTACACTTCTTGAAGGCAGCCCCTGTCTGTTTAAAAATTCCATAGTACAGTCATGTAAAATGATAGCTACTTAATAAACGTTGGCTGAATTGAATCAAAGTGTATTTCCTTGCTGACTTCATTGATAGAGTATTGTCATAGAGTCTATGATTTCTGCGTATTCACATCAATTCAATTCAGCTAAGGTTTTATTAATTTCCTACCACATACCAGGCTCTATGTGATAGGTAAAGGCTATACAAAAAATGAAAATAAAAATGGCCTTTGCCCTGTTGGAGTTCACTGCCTACCCCATTTCTCTCATCTTTTTAGGAGATTTCAATTTACAAATGCCTTTTGGCAGATTGAAAAATAAAACTACATATACACTTTGCAAATTAAAGCTTTAAAATGATGAAATGAGTTGGATGTTGCTCTATATATCCCAGGCATAAATAGGTCTTTTCCACTTAATTTCAGCCCCTGTGGAACCCTGGAAAGCTCAGTTTGAGTTAATAACTTAAAGAATGAAACCTTCACCACAAGAGTTTGTTTAATTTTGCATATCGCTTTGTTTTTGAGAAGCTCAAGGGTACACCTTTATTAACTAGTAATCTTTAGTAGGTTATTTAGTTTTTTAGGAAGAAAAGATTGTGTGAGGGGCCACTGGCTAGGTAAAATTAAACTAAGCATTTCTATGGCAATAATTGGAGACAGATTCTTCTCTTCAAAGTGTTGTGCTGGCAAATGTTTGCCTGCTTCTCCTCGGGAAAAATGTACCCCCAATACACTTAAGATTAATTTACATTACAAACATTTTCTCCATTACTTTCTTAAATCTAGACAATCAAAATAACAATAAATCAATTCCTGATTTATCATCTTTACCACTTAAAATTTAACAATCAACTCTGGCAAGCTGATTCAACCTCTCTCTAGTATATATCCCTGAAGTAACTTCTCACAGACCTAATCGTGAACACTTCCTCAGAAATGAATAGTGAGAGGTTTGAGTTTTCCCTTGGTTAGCCCATTTACTGTGGTTGACACATCTTCTCTCAAATTATTTTAGCTATCTTTCTTTTTTGTGACTCAAACTTGAAGCTATAATTGCAGTTGCAGAGAATAGGCCATGATTTTTTTTGGAGTGAGAGGTAGCTTGCTTTCAAAATTATTTATGCTGAGATAGTGGAAGAGATGATTATTAAGGAGAAATAATAAGTGACATCCATTTAAGCTTGGGGATTATACAGGGAAACAAAAATACTTCATCTACAATTGACTTTGGGTTCCTAGTATCTGGTTCTCAGATACTTACTGTGTTCCATGTGGCATTTCCCAGTGTTCCCATGGAAATCAAATAGACTGAATACTTTGGTCTAGTATTAAATTGGTTTTGGTCACATAGGTCGAGGATTTGGGGGGAAAATATCTCCTATGTAGCAATTTTGGAATGATCTCATTTTAAGAAAAGAAAAATAAGGGAGCCTCCAAGAGATGTATGTGGTTGTATAAGGGAGGCCTTGTTAGTTCATAGTAGAGAACCTGAAATGGGAGAATCTGTGTTTGTAAGATTTCAATCCACTAAGGGAAACCTCCAAAAAGTAAAGAAATTTGTGAGCTTTTTAGATAGAAAGTCAATCTTTGCAGGTTGCAGACTCTTTTTATTAACCTAACTATGAACTCTGTGCTTTTAAAAAAAATTGTATATTGAGTTTTATTTACTATGTGTTAAACTTCTTATGAAGCAGTTTAAACTCATTTTAAAAATGAAACTCATACTTCATTGATATTTATTTGTTTCTAATGAGCAATGTGGGACTAAATTGTGCAGACAATTATATCTTATATTCTGCTACATCCTGATAGATATTAATTGTCTCTGTTAGTTTCTTCAATGATTTCCTACAGTTTTCTAAGTAGTTCATCACGTCATTTATAAGTAAGGAGAGTTTTCGCTCTTCTTTATTAGAGTTTATATTTCTATTTTACTTGCTAATCTTATTACTATAGCTAGCATATCTAGAGCTACTTCACATGACAGAGAAAATGAGTATTGTTTCTTTACTCTTTTTTTATATTAAACAAACTTCTAGTGTTTTTCCTTGTAAACAATTTTAGTTCTTGGCGCTCCCTTCCATGCCCATTATATTAGTTTAGTGATTTTTTTAAACAGAATTGTGTGTCGAGTTTTGTAAAATGTTTTTTAGCATCTTTCCATAATGTTTTTGTCATGTTTGTTGTTTTTTCCATTAATTTAAACACTATTATGCTATTAATCAATGATTTCCAATCAATAATCTTTATTTGTGAGTTGAGCTAGGATGAGAAAACCTATTTTTAGCTGCTTTTCAAGTTTTTTTAAGTTCAAGGAGTGGAACTCCTTCAGGGATCCAACTTCTGTCTCATCTCAAGTTTGGAACACTTTGAAATTGCTCTGATTTTTTTTTTCATTCCATCAGGGAATTAAATAGTTTGTTGATGTTTGTAGCATAAATACCTAATTCTCTAAAGAGTTGCCTTGTATACCCTAAACCTGAATAATTCATTTTCCCCAAAGATCTTGGCTTATCATCAGCTAGAGGACAGTTTAAACCTAGGAGCTAATTGTGTTTCATACACAGAATCTCTCTATATGGACATTTAAAATATATCTTTTTCTGGCAACCAACTAGCTATTGCTAAATTACTTATTTAATTTATACTCTCTAGACTTCTTTTAGAGTTATAATTATATTCTAAGATCTCACAAACTTATATTTTTTTCCCATAGAAGATCCCCAGAGAAAGCAAATATCTTTACTCTGCCACTGTCATAAGACCCATTCTCACATTATGTATATCTTAGCTGTTCGGTAAGCACAACATACACTTTTGCATACACATTAAATAAATATAATGGAACAAAACAGCAAGACAATTCAATGGTAATATTAAGCTATATTTTCTGAGTATAACAATAAATAGTAGATATAATCATAAATGGACATGTAATTACAAAAATGGAAACTATTTATGAAAACTAACAATACCACTGCTTAGGCAGTACAAACTTTATGTTAGAAAAATTGAAACACTGTTTTTGAAACATTTTCAACTTATTCCTATATTAAACAAAGAAGACACAGTCCCAGAAATTTCAATGATAGGAGTATGCCAGGCTACTGCAGCGATATAGACTATGAGAATTAGAGAGAGTTTAAGGGTCATCTAGTCCAATTCCATATTTATATATTGTAGTGACTTGCCCAAACTTAATTCATCTGCTTTCATGAAATGATTTTTGAAACCTTCTCTGATCCTTGCATGCCATAATTGTGAAAGCATTTTCCTCCTCCTTGGATTTTCCTAGAAGATTTTGACCCTGATCTCTTCTTTGTCCTCTCCCTTGTATTGTTCTTAACTGTGTATGTCTCATGCTTTCTAATAGAATGTACACTTCTTGAAGGCAGCCCCTGTCTGTTTAAAAATTCCATAGTACAGTCATGTAAAATGATAGCTACTTAATAAACGTTGGCTGAATTGAATCAAAGTGTATTTCCTTGCTGACTTCATTGATAGAGTATTGTCATAGAGTCTATGATTTCTGCGTATTCACATCAATTCAATTCAGCTAAGGTTTTATTAATTTCCTACCACATACCAGGCTCTATGTGATAGGTAAAGGCTATACAAAAAATGGAAATAAAAATGGCCTTTGCCCTGTTGGAGTTCACTGCCTACCCCATTTCTCTCATCTTTTTAGGAGATTTCAATTTACAAATGCCTTTTGGCAGATTGAAAAATAAAACTACATATACACTTTGCAAATTAAAGCTTTAAAATGATGAAATGAGTTGGATGTTGCTCTATATATCCCAGGCATAAATAGGTCTTTTCCACTTAATTCCAGCCCCTGTGGAACCCTGGAAAGCTCAGTTTGAGTTAATAACTTAAAGATATCGCTTTGTTTTTGAGAAGCTCAAGGGTACACCTTTATTAACTAGTAATCTTTAGTAGGTTATTTAGTTTTTTAGGAAGAAAAGATTGTGTGAGGGGCCACTGGCTAGGTAAAATTAAACTAAGCATTTCTATGGCAATAATTGGAGACATTTTCTCCATTACTTTCTTAAATCTAGACAATCAAAATAACAATAAATCAATTCCTGATTTATCATCTTTACCACTTAAAATTTAACAATCTACTCTGGCAAGCTGATTCAACCTCTCTCTAGTATATATCCCTGAAGTAACTTCTCACAGACCTAATCGTGAACACTTCCTCAGAAATGAATAGTGAGAGGTTTGAGTTTTCCCTGCAGAGAATAGGCCATGATTTTTTTTGGAGTGAGAGGTAGCTTGCTTTCAAAATTATGGAAATCAAATAGACTGAATACTTTGGTCTAGTATTAAATTGGTTTTGGTCACATAGGTCGAGGATTTGGGGGGAAAATATCTCCTATGTAGCAATTTTGGAATGATCTCATTTTAAGAAAAGAAAAATAAGGGAGCCTCCAAGAGATGTATGTGGTTGTATAAGGGAGGCCTTGTTAGTTCATAGTAGAGAACCTGAAATGGGAGAATCTGTGTTTGTAAGATTTCAATCCACTAAGGGAAACCTCCAAAAAGTAAAGAAATTTGTGAGCTTTTTAGATAGAAAGTCAATCTTTGCAGGTTGCAGACTCTTTTTATTAACCTAACTATGAACTCTGTGCTTTTAAAAAAAAATTTGTATATTGAGTTTTATTTACTATGTGTTAAACTTCTTATGAAGCAGTTTAAACTCATTTTAAAAATGAAACTCATACTTCATTGATATTTATTTGTTTCTAATGAGCAATGTGGGACTAATCTTGTGCAGACAATTATAATCCTGTCTTTCAAATGCCACCAATAGCCATTGTGCTCCTCTATTCCCCCCACAATAGGGCTTGCTCTGAGTTGCTTTTCCAGTATAGTAATCGATTTATCTTGAGCCACCTGTCCTTTCTCAATTGGACCCCCTCCTTCCTGGGACCAGACGTTATATCCTCTTAGTTGCGCCAGCAGGGCTAGTCTGAGGATATCAAACATCAAATGCCCAGCTGACCCACCCCAGGCTTGGCTCTAGTCTCATTAGCTCCATGTTCTAACTGCCTGAGACAAGCAGTCACAAACCTGGGGAAACTGGTATGGAACAGAAACTATAGAAGATGGTAAGAGCAAAGAAATACTCTTTCATCAGTTACAATGAATTTAGTTTCTGACAAAGGAATCAGTGCATGAAATGTTGTGTGAAAGGCTCTCAGCAGTATGCTTTTTGCCTGGGAGACTGGAATAAAATTAGTATTTGTTTTAGTAACCACAGGCAGGGATAACATAGATGTCAGAGCTGGCAGTATGTCTGCAAAATGATCAAATATTCCTTGTATCTTTTGTGTGTGTGTGTGTGTGTGTGTGTGTGTGTGTTTTCTAGTGGTGCTGTGGTACTCACCTCCCAGCCTAACTGTGGGGGGCCTTTGTCATTTCTTGGGGCTTGAGCAGGACTAAGAGAGAGAAAGCAAAGAGAGTACCTTGGTGATGGGCTTGAAGGGGCCCAGGAGAGGGTCCTCTGCCTCAAAATATTTCCTCCCTATTTGACATTCTGTCAATTAGTACCCATCCCTTTGATTTATCCTCCTTCACCCTTAGCTGTGGAAGAGATGCAAACACTGCAGAGAATAAGGCATACTTGTTACTCAAAACTCAGTGGGCATTGGTTTAAGACAGGTTTTTCTTCCATTACCTCAATGGAATTCTCTACTGGGGAAGTAGAAGTTTTGATGTTGGGGGGGGGGGATGGAATGCTACTAGCATGGTAATTTTGGATATTGAGGGAAGGAGTCAATGTAGTAAAGTTCTAGTCAAGCAGAGGATCACATCAGGGATAGGGATGGCAGGCCTAAGAGGCCAGAGAGGGCTGCAGAAAGAAAAACAAGAAAACTCTGAAGACAATCTTCAACTTCACAGTTTGGTCCACCTGATGAATCTTGGAGAGAAGAGGAGTTGTAGTAATAATGATGACATACATACATGCATACATGTACTTTCTACCCCATATACGCATGCAAGTATTTTAAATATATACATGTAACACATATATTCATATACGCATATAACCTATTCTAGGTTATATATATATATCTATATATATATATATATACACACACACATATAGACATATACATATATAACCTATTCTAGGTTTTATAGATAGCTAGATAGATAGATAGCTCTATATATCACTTTGTATCTTATTTGAGTCCTAGGCAAACTATGAGATACTGCATGCAGGACCCCCATTTTTCAGATACTGAGACTTAGAGAAGTTAAATGACTCACCCAAGGTCACTCACTGGGTCATAAGGCTAGTAGGAGTTAGGATTCACACCTAAATGATTTTGATTACAAGGTTGAGAATTCTGTTCATTACACTCATCTGTATAAACTTGGTTCTAAGTTTCATTTAGATTCTACTATAGAAGAGCCCCAGAGGAATAGATTAGATTGAAGGGGCTCTCTGGTAATGAAAATGAGCCCATTCTCCTGGTGGTCCTTGTGATCAACTCAGATCTGGTGTAAGGGAAAAAAAAGAACTGAGGAGGTGATGGTTTGAAATCTGGTCCTACCGCTACTGTGTAACTTAAGTTTTAACTTTATTCCCTAAACCTCAGTTTCTTCTTTTGTAAAAGGAAAAGGTTGACCTATGTGATTTCTAAGGTTCCTTTCAGTTCCAAATCTTATGCTCCTTTAAGGCTCTACTTCACAAATATATCCTTAATAGCTGTGCAGTGAAAGGAGCCACTGAAACCTTCCTAGGATTGATTGTGAGACAAAGTGAACAGTGATCACTTTTCAATTTCTATGTGAGAAATGACTTAGCTGGCCGATTCACTGTTAAATGGCTCTTTCTCTATGTGATGGCCTTTTGCAGATCTGTATTTGTCTGTGTCTGTATCGTACTCTGGGTAGAAGTGTTCAGATTTTCACAGATCTTATGAAATGGACAATGGAATTTAGCCTTAGGAAACCATGCCTTTGTTAGGTGAGGAGAGAGGTGATTTGGTGATTGGTTTTTCATACAAACATTGTTTTTGTTGGTTTGTTTGTTTTGAAATACTTTGGCTAGCATGAACTATTTCCTTTTTTGTTTTTCATCTCCAAGCACTCATTGACCATACTATTCCCCTTTTAAATATGTCCCTCAGTCTGTCAACCCCCTCCCCGCTGCGGCTCAGACAATCATCTCCAGCTGCCTTGCTTTGCCAGCTCTGTGGAGGGGATGGTTGTATCTTCAGGTTTCTGCTGCTCACACTTGAAGCTGTAGTAATTGCTGGGGCCCAGGACCCATCCTCTCTTCTTGGCATATTCAGTCATCTTCTTGGGGGTGGTGAAGAAAAGGATTCGAGTGGCTTCTGCAAACAGGATCTTTTCATAGGCCTTCTCCATGCAGCCAGCAATTTCATCCCTGATTGTGTCCAGCAAAATGTCAATGAAGAATGTGTAGCTCTCAGCAGGGATGTTTCCCTTGGCCAGGAACACTTTACTGTAGCTTCCTTCCATCAGGTACTGTTCTAAGGCCACAGGATGTTTGATGTAGACGTTGGTCTGGATGTCCTTAGCAGGCAGCCGCTCCAGCTCGGGGTGGAACTCGGCCACTTGGTTCTGGGACAGCAGGAAGAGCAGATTGAGGCCCAGGAGCTGATGCATGCAGGCTGACTCGGGGAGCTGCTCCCTGTAGGCAAAATAATAGCACTTGAGCTGGGCCATGTAGCGCTCAAGGGAGGGGATGTCCTTCCGCAATATGCTCCATTGGGCGCCAATCTCCAAGATATCACGGGCCAGGATCAGCTGCTGCTTGGTGAGCTTCGTGCCGGCGGTCGGGAGGAAGTTGGGTTCCAGCGGCACCGACTTGAGGCGGCCCAGCTCCTCGCCGCACATGCTCAGGTTGGGGTTCTGGCGGTTCCACTGACCCTTGAGCTGCTCGTACATGCCGGCGGCCGCTTGCAGCACCGTCCCGGGACTCCCGTCCCGGCTGGTCCTGGCGCCTCCGTTCGCCGCCGCCGCCATCTTAGCGAGCGTGATGCAGCCGAACTATTTCTTTTGAAATATACATTCTCCATTTTTGGAAGCCTTTTTTTCCTAGAAAGGCTAACGTTATGTTCCTGCTACTGTTGCTTGGAGTCTGCACCTGGCTGAGTAGCAAATTCCAGTGAACTGACCCCAGGTCCGACTCACTGAACTAGAGTTTTTACGATCTCAAAGTAACAACCATATATTGGTATACAGCAAGCTTTTCTTCCAGGCAAATCATTGCAGGGGAACAACTTAGGTAAGCTCATTTTTTTCCCTTTTGCCGGTACCATAGCCACACGGGACTGGAAGAGCTACTAGCATGTTCCCTGATTTTTGACCCGGCTTCCCCCTTTGTCCATTTAAAAATAAGATAGACTTTTAAAAATGGAACTGGGCAAATCAGTCTATTCATGTTATACGATATGCTGAAGACACATAAATAGCAATCAGATGCCCCCATGTCCCTTCTTTTTAAGAAGAATCAGAGCAAACCCAGGCATGTATTTGGGGGATAGTGGTAAGGGAAATGATACTATCTCCTAGTCTCCTTTCAGATGGTTTTTATGTCATGTCAGCTAGAGAATTCAGTCATCTTTGATAAACTTATCCCTCGCCTCACAACCCACTTTTTTTTATAAATGTGTTCCCTCTACTATGGTTATTAATAGGGCTACAAAAGTTGCACTTAGAGTACCACTGGACCTTATCTTCTTCAATTTTTACCAGTGATATTTAATACCATACATTAGTCAACTCTCAGTTATCTCTATATAGACTATTTTATGGATTATTCATGTAAACTTTTAAAAGCAAACTAGACTAGGGATCTTGTCAATTGATGTATATTCAGCATATAGACTAATTTTAATACAAAATTTGAAAGATAAATTTGGTGCTATAGAAAAAGAACATGCTCTAATGTCAAGAATAAATGTGGTTTGGATTATGTTATTTTGTGATCTATGTTCTATTATAATCTTTCAAAAGGGACCTTGAAAGTTACTTTCTCTCTGATTCAGTCATCCCCAAATAGGACCTTATTATTTGCATAGAAGACATTTTCATTCCACTATAAAATTCTGACATAAATCCTGTCATATGTTTTCCTCAGATTAGTCAATTTCCATAGTCTGACTACTATATTTTTCAAATAAAATTACTTTGGATTTACTTATTATCATCTTGCCTTTTTTGTAGCATCCAGTCTAAGGCAGAGTTTATTGGTTGCTCCATATGACAGCTTTGGATATCCCCAGATTGGAATTTTGCAGTTTTTTTTTTCCAAAAAGCTAAGATGCTCTGAAGCACACTCTTAGTTCAAATATTAATAGCCATTTGTTAGATGGAACTCAACTGCTGAAAGGCCTTTAAAATTCATTTAGAAGATTTCTTTTTTCAGCTAAAAACTTTTTAGAATTTTCTCTTTCAATTGTGAACCTAGACACATGTACCACATATATATATATATACAGTATGGATAATGCAGACAGATAAATTTCATTTTCTAGTTGATTGCTTAAATATTATCTGACATTTTGAGTTCTGAAAATTTGAAATGCTTTGAATTGTTGACTTATGCTTTTAATTTTAAAAAAATATTTATTTTTATCTTACCTTGTTTCCTGAACATCACTCTCCTCTCCCCATCCCTCCAAGTGAAGCATTCCTTCTAATAGAGGAGAGAAATCAGTTTCATATTCAGCACCTACTAGGTACACTTTATTACAGTAAGGGTTGACAGGGATCCATTGAGGTGGGAAACACAACCTCTTCCTGCTCTGGTGTATGCTGCAGGGCAAGTCTTATTGCTCATAGCTATTCAAATAGTAAATGTCCAGGTTAGAATTGAACCAGGTACTTTTTCATGCGAAATCTGATGCTTATTGGATTGGAAAGCAACAAATGAAGGTCCTTTGCGGACCTTAAGGGTTCAGTTAGTCCAGCTTCCTCGTCTTACAGATGTTGAAACAGAAACCCAAGCCAAACACTCTCTCTTCCATATCCAAGTAACTTCTCCCCAAATATATGCTTTGTGTAACTGAGCATTCATACACTTTAGTAAGTTATTTCTGGCTATATACTCTCTCAGGAATCATGCACATTAAATGGATTGCTATATGGTGGGATGTCTTGGAGTCTTAACTGTTCATTTCCATTGCTTAGGTCATTGCTACCATCACAGCAGATTTCTTAAAAAGAAGTCATTGCTTGGTATTTTTTCTAAAAGAATATAGATATTTTATTGTTGCTTTAAAGTTCACACATATTAATTCAGGATATAATTGAGTAAAATATCCAAACTGTTGTCCCACCTGTTTGAAGATCTTGAAAAATGAGATGATCATATTTGGTTCAGTGGCTCACAAATGTTGCTCCCACAATTTGCAGAAACCTATAGGAGGAATTTGGATGGAACAAGTGGTATGCAGTAGAGTGACAACATCTGTGTCTATTCATATGCTATAGAAATCAGCTGGAAAACTGCAGACATTAATAATATAGTTAATATGTTCAGGTCAATGGCTGTGTGTTCAATCACACTGCAATATGGCAGTCATTTGAACATCACAACTCTTTCTGCTAGAAAAATCTATCAAGATGCAGATGGCAGAAAAAGCTGGAAGTTTGTGTGCCAGATCATGAGAATGAGTTTTCTGCCTTTAATTGATGCTCTAATTTTATAAGAACATGCTGATTAATGGACTACTGAATTCTAATCAATTCTTAGTCCCACCAAACATCTCTGGGGAGATTTGCAATGGATTTGATTCATCACCCCATTTAGTCTACCCAGCGTTCATATGCTACCTTAAAGAAATGACCAGGTGTGATTAACAGTGCTTTCAGCCTGCTAGCCAGGAATACCTTTTTTCAGTGCAGTTTGCTCAATATTAGAATCATTAATGGTTCAAAAGTGGCATCTAAGAATAAAGGTGAAGACTGTAATATTATGGGATTTCTGTAACTTTTGGGTACCCAATGGGCATTGTTTGGTGAGTACACAGATTTTGTCCCATTTCAATTCTTTTTTTTTTTTCTTGGAAGAAAGATTGCTTCCTTCTTTTTCCCCCCTTCCTCCTATTCCTCCCCTCACCCTCCCCATTCCCATCCTCCTTTCCATGAAAGGGCTTCTAAAGCTATAGGATAAAGAGAAATGATATTTGCTACCTCTGTAGCTGAGACATTCAGTGCTACACAGTCCTTGTATGCTTTTATTACATTTCTACACAACCCCATTCTTTAGCCTACTCCTGCAGTTTGGGGGGTGATGTATCATGTTCTAGTGACAGGACCTGATACAGGTTTTACAGCAGAGTGTTGGAACCTGGGGTGTGTGAAATGTTTAAGATGCTTAACTTCAATAAATGACTTTGTGTATCTTTTTCTGACTAATTCTTCAAACATATATGAAGAGTTGAGGCTGATAAGGTATCAGCATTTCAAGGGGAGTCACTGAGCAATATCTGGAGCATATAAAAGCTATCATGTTCAGAAAGTGAAATGATGCCTACTTATTGTCATGAAACGTAGAAAATGGATCGTAAATTATCCAGGCAGATCGTGCCAGCATGATTTTAGTCATATTTTTGACATAAACAAGCAAGAAGAAGGTACCCCAGTACCTTGTTAACTTTGTTCACCATCTCTTGTCTGCTTTTGTTTCTGCAAGTAGTCTGGCACAAGCTCCCTTAAATCAGAATTGTTATCTCCCCTTTTAAAAGCAAACAATAAGCCAGAAAAACTGCAAATTGAGAGGGAGGGTATTTCAGCTTTGCTTAGGTCTGAATGACCTTAAGTAAAATAAACCATTATATTAGAAAGTAACAACACAAGCCTGTCATTCTGACCTGCTGGTGAAAAATATCTATTGGCTGATAGAGTTTGGCCATCGTATATGGACAATGAAGGCAGTTTTGTAGCTACCATCATTTTGATACTTTTAAATGTTTGTCTAATGCCCAAACTTCACCTCTAAAATGAATTAGAAACACCAAACTTATTGTCATGTCACCTCCATTTAATTTCTCAAACATTGGTGGAGGCATCCAAAAATCAGCTTTTGAATTTTTCTCATCCCCCACTTTCTGAACTAAGGATCAAAGGAATCTGTATTTGAACCCACCTCTTGATGTGGCAAATAGCACATCAGGCCTGAAAAGGGAAGCTTTGTATTAGCAGCACAAGCTGTTTTCCTGCTTGTTCCTGTAAATGGAGGTTTTGCATAGGAGGTACTATCCCTATGTTCTTTGGCTTCTTTTTCTGACTTTTCATTTCTTTTTTTCAGGTCTTGATGACTGTATTCAACAATACATTGATAATTTTGAGGGCGAAAACGTCAACGGAGAACAGTTGCTACGCATAACAAATCAAGAACTTGAGGATCTGGGAGTGATCATTCCTAATCACCAAGACTTAATCTTAGAAGCTGTTGATTTGCTCGGTATATTGGTAAGTAAAAAATTGGCATACTTGCATCTTGTTTTGTTAATTATTTAAAAATCACTTACAAGTAAGAATTATATTTTTGCCTGTTCCATTAAGGGCATTTTTGCCATTCAGATTCACAGAAGCTATTGTGGACTAGTCATTTTTCATAGTGCCATGGCTGAGAATAGGAGTGACCCCCACTCTTATTGCTCTGGGGTATGACTGCTGTCTCAAGTCCTGGCTAGGATGGACAAGGGCAGGATATATGGGAACATTTTTGAAGGAATTTGGACAGGGCTTGTCCAAAGCTGCTGCCTTGCAGCAATTGATTTCAAGAGTGGCCTCATCAATCAGCTTGGAAATCCCTGGGAAATCAAAACAGAGGATTATAGAAGGTGGAGGTGAGAGAGGCTGCCACCTCTACTAAGGCTTTGGATAAATCAAAGGATGAGAAGGGAGTTATTGGGACTAGACATGAAATCCCAGGAGATTGCCTCTAACCCTAGAGCCAGATCCCCCTATGTCATAGTGTGACTGAAGAGTCCAATGGACATTTATGAATTGAGTGCTTAAAGTATTTAAACACTCTTTGTTTAAATACTTGGGATCATTAAGCAAAATGGTTTAAATATGGATTTATCATTATTTCAAAGAACCTTGGAGTTAGAAGGAAATTCTGAGCTTTTGTTTCAGCCCCAAATTCATTAAATCCTCTTTTTTTTAGCACCTCCATTTGTGTACCCAAGGAGTATTTCTGTGGCTGGAAATGCAGAGACAGCAATGAATCAGTTCTTTTCCTCTTAGAGGCCACATTCTATTGGGGAGGGCAGATTGGAAACAGCAGGAGAATAGGCATTGATATACAAAATGGGAACAAGTTAATTTCTGGGGAGAAGGCAACATAGACTGAGGTTAAGGGAAAGAATCAGGATTTTCTTCTTGAGGTATACACTACTTGAATTGAGCTGTGAAAAAAGATAAGAAATCTAAGAGGCATGGGTGAGGAGGGAATGTATCCTGTGAAAAAATATGGAAAGAAGAGATGGTAACAGTAAGCAGGGAAGTTTGGCTAGTACATGGGGAACATCAGAGCAAATAATATGTAATAAATCTAGAAAAGTAGACTAGAGTCTAATTCTAAATGATATTTCTTTTGGTTTTTGCAAGGCAGTGGGGAGTTAAGTGACTTGTGCAAGATAACACAGCTAGGAAATTATTGTGTCTGAGTCCAGATTTGAACTCAGGTCATCCTGACTCCAGGGCCAGTGCTCTATCCACTGCGCCACCTAGCTGCCCCCCTGGAGCCTAATTCTGATTGAAGACCTCCAGCAAGGAGAAATCCATCAAGTCAAGTAAAATAAATAGGAATTTATTAAACCCCTACTATGAGCTAAGTGCCAAGGATTCAAATAAAGATTCCCCTCCTCAAAAACCAAAACCAAAACCTAGACCCTGCTCTCAAGGAGCTCATAGTCTAATAATGGAGACAACATGCAACCAACTTTGCACAAGCAAGATACGTACATGATAACTTGGAGATTACCAAAGAGGGAAGCATTAAGGGAGATAAAAAAAAAAAACAACTTCTTATGGAATATGGGATTTGAACTGAGACCAGATGGAATTAACCAGGGAGAAAATTCTGGGCCTGGAGCATAGTCAATGAACATCCATGAAGTTGGGAGACAGTGTCCTGTGTAAGGACTATCAAGGAGGCTGCTCTCATTACATCACAGAGTACAGGGAAAGAGCATAAGATGTTAAGGAGACTGGAGTGGTAAGAAGAGGCTAAGTGTGAAGGACTTTATAAGTCAAACAGATAAGTCTTAAATTTGCTCCCAAAAGCAATAGGGTGCAACTAGAGTTCATTGACTAGGGAGTGTCATAGTCAGACCAGTACTTTCAGGATATTCCTTTGGTAGTTAAGTGTAGAATGGTCGAAAAAGAGGGAGACTTGGGGCAGAGAGATCAACCAGCAGGTCAGTGGAATAATCTGGGCATGAGCTGATGAGGACATGTATCAGGGTAGTGGTAATGCCAGAAGAGAGAAGCAGATGTATGTGAAACATGTTTCAAGGTAGACAGGACTTGTTAATTGATTGGTTAAGGAAGCTGAGAGAGAATGAGGAGTTGAGGATGACAACAAGGTTGTGACCCTGAATGGCTAGGATGATGGTGGTGTCCTTCCAAAAAAGAAAAAGGAAGAGGGAGGTTTGAGAAAAGATAATGAGTTTACTTTTGGACATGTTGAATTCAAAATGTCTATGAGACATTTAGTTCTAGATGTACCATTGGCAGGTAGAGATGAGAGACTGTCAGTGAAGATAAAAGTTTGAACTGGATGAGTAAAGTGGAGAATATTTCATTTAGAGATGATAATTGAATCCATGGAAGCTTATGAGATCATCAAATTTCATAGCATAGAAGAGCAGAAGAGGACCCAGGACAGATCCTTTAAGATCCAGGATAGACCCTTTTGGAATACCCACTGTTAATGGCCATGGTCAGAAAGAGACTGAAAAGGAGCAGTCAGAGCAGAACCCCAACATTATAGTGTACTGAAAACCTGGAGAAAAGATAGTATCAAAGAGAAGAGAAATATTGACAGTGTAAAACACTACAGAGAACTGAAGAAGGATGGAGATTGAGTAGACTATGAGATATGGCAATGAAGAGGTCAGATCATTAGCAATTTTTGAAAGAGTGGTTGCATGATGAGGTCAGAAGCCAAGCTACAGAGAGCTAAGTAAGGAGTGAGAGGAATCAAAGGAGGTGCTCAAAATAGATGGACTTCTCAAGGAGTTTAGTCATTGAAAAGGAGTTATTGAATGATAGTTATCAGTAATAGGACAAATAAGGTTTTTTTGTGAATTGGGGTGATATGGGATTGTAAGGAATAGGGAAGCAGCCAGTAGACAAGGAGAGATTGAAGATTAGTTAGACAGTAGGGGTGGCACTAGGAACAATCGACTGGAGAAGATAATATTGAATGAGATCCCGTCTCTGTGTAAAGAGCTTAGCCTTAGCAAGACAAAGAGTCACCTCTTCATATGAGGCAGGAGTGAAGGATGAGTTAGTGGGATAGAAATTATGTAACATAGGGGCAGCTAGGTGGTACAGTGGATACAGAAACAGCCTTGGAGTCAGGAGGACCTGAGTTCAAATCCAACCTTAGACATTTGATAATTACTAGCTGTGAACCCTTGGGCAAGTCACTTAACCCCATTGCCCTATAATAAAATGAAGACAAAACAAAACAAAAAAGGGAGATTATGTAACATATACTTGTTACATGTCCTAATCAGCATGGCTTCATGATTTTCTCCAGCTATGTACAGTAGCCATGAGTAAGAGTAGAGGTGGTAGTAAAAAAAAGAGTAATAAATAAAATCTTTCTTAAAAAAAGAGTAGAGGTAGTAGCTGTTAGGGGTAAAACAAGACTGAGCTTGGTAGAACAAAACTGGTGCTAGAAAGAGGTCAGGGATTTCAGAGAAGAGACCAGTAAGAGATGGGATCAAAATGGTGAATCCAGGAGAGTGTAGCCAGTAAGAGTTGATGTTTGGGGACAATACAGCTTATGATGACATTGAAGAGAAGAGTCAGGGTTTGTAAGGGAGAGGGAGAATTGGAATGCCAACAGGTTATGATCAGATTAGAAAATTTGATAGTACCCGAAGGGGGAAGTGATACATTTGGGGGTGATTTCAATATAAAGGGAATTATCATCTCTACATGTATTTGAGGTCATGGGAAATAAATAAGTTGAAGAACTATGAGGTTAAGGGTCTTGAAAAAGGGCATCATTATGTGTGTTTAAGTCCCCTGATATGAGAGTAAGAGTTGTGAATGAGTGCGAAAAGAAGGGAAGTGTTCCAGAAGTAGACAGCAGTGAGAAGACTCTTCGTTGTCTGCTGGATACAGATTACATAAACCTCAAAGAAGGTAATATTACAGTGCGATGGTAGCAGGGAGGTGCTAGGGAGAGGATCCAGGGGAGCTAGGCCTTCAGTGGGGCACAAGGGCATAGAAGGAGAGAGAAAAGAAAAGTAGCTCATTACACTTTGATATCAATATAATTATTAGGGAGTTCTTCCTTACAGAAATAGGTTCTCCCTATTGTGCTCAGTGCTAACCTATCAAGTCAAAGAGTACTAGCAATCCAGTAATCCATAAACATTTATTAAATTCCTAATATGTACCAGGCACTTCTTAAAGTAGAGGTTGTACTGGAAATTAAAGGAGACCTGAGTTCAAATCCTGTTACTGACAATTCCTACTTGTGTGATCCTAGGCAAGTCACTTGACCTTTTCTTACCCTTCATGAAACTTAGTTTCTTCATCTATAAAACATGGATAGTGATAGGCCTTCCTCACAGGGTTGTTGTGAGACTGAAATGAGAATGCATGTGTATAGTATTTTGTAGAACTTAACATGCTAGTAAATGTTCAGTGACTACCTTTTTATTAGCACATTCTAGAATTTTGCCAGAATTTGACCTTAACAAGTCCAAGTCTAAGTCTCTGGCCTGTAGTTTGCAGACTCCCTTCTTTTCTTTGTTGTGATTGCTAATGAATTTCCCTTTCTCTAATTCTACATAACGTTTTACATTATCTTCCAGAGATCACTGAGAGTGTCTCGGCAACTCCCGGTTTTCCTCTTCATCAGTATTATTTCTCTTTATGTCTTTAGAAGTTCATTCTTGAGAACTTCTTATATGCCTTGGGCTGACTTTCCACTGAGAATTCTAATCCATGGGCTCCTACCCATCATTTCTCTGAATACCTTGAAATCTGTTCTTCCCAAACCTCAGGTACCTATGAGACTGTGTGCCACCTGGAATGGTCACTTCTCCATTATATCTATATGAATAACTGCTTCTTCTTTACTGTTGAGAATCAGGTGGGTTATGGTTGCTGGGGATAAGGATGAGATTTGTTTCCCTCTTTTTGAAAAATGAAATTATCATTTAAGCTACTTATGAAATTATTAAATGTTCTGCTTTTGCCAGAGAGAGAGTGCTAACATATGTCTGGATAATTGAAGTCTCTCATCACTACTATATCACAACTCTTTGCCAGCCTTCTGATCTATTTCCTTTTTCTGTCCAGATGGTCTGTAGTAAACTTTGATGACAATTTTCTTCTGTTTATCACAATCTACTGAATATCACCCAAATGCTTTCCTATCATGTTCCCAATTCTTGTTCTTGGATTTCCTCATGTAAGTCTATCTTTTTCATATACAACGCGATTCTGCTCTGCTCTCCCTTACGCCTTGCCTATTCTGTCCTTTTTCTGTGAGGTACACCCTTTCAAAGGTATAGTCCAGTGTCATAGGTCTTCTCCTACCATGTGACATCTATGAGATCACATTTGCCCCTTGAATTAAGATCTGCAGTTCACCACTAATTTCCCTTATTTTACACATTTGTGCATAGACATTTGTCTGCCTGCCATCTCCTCCACTCAGGTGAAGGAGCAGACTCTAAGATAGTCTACCTCCTTTCACAACATCCCTTGAAGACTGTAAACTTTTCTATTAATTTTCCACCCACTACTACTTTTTAAGCTTCTCCTCTTTCCCTATTACTGGGCATATCAGTTATGCCCCATTTAGGAGGGGCATGTCCTTTGCCCTCTCCTGCTACTATCTCATCCTTATCCCAAGCAACCATAACCCACCTATGTCCCATTGCACCCATGCTTACTCCTTCCACTGTGTGCTCTGGAATTCCCATTCCATGATGAAAACTTTTCTTCATCCAGAGTCTCTTTCTTTCATACTCTTGCCTGCTAGGCTTCACTGAGACTGGGTTCCCCTCCTGACTCTGAATCTCTGGCTTTCATTTTCATTACTTCCATATTCTTTGATGCAAGGATTGTGGAGAAGTCAGAATTCTTGCTTTCCACTGTCACTTTAAGATATTCTCTTTACCACCTTTACTTAGCAATTTTTCTTTTTTCAAATGACACTGAATTAAAATTTTTCACTTAATTCAAAGTATGGTAACTATAATATACTGACCCCCCCCCCCCAGATCATTCCCCCTCTTTACTGTCTTCCTCTCTTCCTCAACTCTTTGTCTAGGGAATTTTAATAGCCACTTTAAGCAGGGATTCTCAATCTTCTGAAGTCTGCATACTCCAATGTGGATAGATTCAAGTATGTTTTTGATCTTGCATAGGAAGAAATTCACCTTTATTTTCACTAACCTAAGAAATTTAGCATTTCCTTTACTTATTTTAAAACATGATTCTGAGAAAATGGTCAAATTGTTTTTCAGTTGTTTTCAGTCATATCCTACTCTTCATGACCCCACTTGGGTTTTTCTTGACAAAGATACTGGTTGGCCATTTCCTTCTCCAGTTCATTTTATAAATGAGAAAACTTTAGGCAAACAGAGTTAAGTGACTTTCCCATGGTCATATTTGTAATAAGTATCTGATGCCAGATTTGAACTCAGAAAGATGAGTCTTCTTGACTCCAAACCTAGCATTCTAACCACTGCGCTGCCTCGCTGCCTGGTCTTGGTCTTCAACAGGCTGTTGAAAGTGTCCATAAGACAAAATTAAGAACATCTGACTAAGATGCTTTTTCAGACTCCCTAATCTCCCATTTCTTCAGCCTTTGAATTCGATGACCTATTCCTTTACTACCCCACAATCACATATAGGGAAGGTTGTATATTAGATTTCACTAATACCCACAAGGGTTGCATTTTTTAATTAGAAACTGGAATCTGTCCGTCTCTGACCACTCTGAAGTAGGACAAGCTTTTTATTCCTCTGTAATTCCTTGTTTCACTTCCATGGAAGTTATTCCAAATCTTTCCTCAAGACCCTCCTCCTTCTCAGCCAGGGTTCTTCACCACTTATTCGGAAAATTGAGGTTATTTAACACAATCTCCCTCTTCTCCTACATAAGCTATCTTTTCTAAAAATCCTTTGATATCACCTCCCACTCTCTTCTTTCCACTAGTATCCAACAAAAAAGTCAACCTCCTGTTAAAAGCTAATCTCTACTTGTGATTCCATTGCCTCCTGTCTTCTCCAGGAGATTGCATCCATAATTATGTCCCCTCTCTCTTTAAAACTTCAACTTTTCTTTATGAACTGGTTCTTTCTTTCCCTCTTGTCTTCAAACATACCTGAGTCTCCTCCATCTGTAAAATCACAACAGCAACAAATTCCTTTACTAGACTCTGCCGTCCTTTCAAGGTATTCATTGCATTTTTCTATCTCACCTCCCTTTCTTAGCCAATCTCCTTGAACAAGCTATTTATAGTTTCTTCAGACAAAAAAATGTAAAACAAAGGGAGGTGAAATCATCTAGGCTCTAAGTGCCCTCCTAAGTCTCTCCCCTCCCAAAGTCTCCGACTGGGGTCCTGAAAATTGCCAGAAGGCAATATTTTAATCTGCTTTGAAGTAGTTAAATTATTTTGTCCAGTTAATATGGCAGCAATTCTGGTTATATGGTTCCCTCTACATTTTCCATTGTCTTTTCCCATAACAAGTCACCATATTGTGGTTAGCTAAAGAAGACCTACATGAATTTTGGAAGGATTTCTTGTCATAATTTCTTCAGCTACAAGTTGACATGAAGTAGGGAATATTACAGGTCTTTTGAGCTCTCCTGTCCAAAGTTTCAGCCATGTCCTTATTAAGTAGCTGTTTGACCTTAGCACAAATCCAAGAATGAAACCTGGGAGGGGAGAGATCTTTTTCATTTTGGCCTTTGTATTCCTCTTGCTGGGCATAAAGTAGGTGCTTAGTAAATCATGTGGAATTGTATTGAATTTTCAACTTCCCCACCTTGCAAATGCTCCTTAAGGTCCCTTACAATTTCAATAGTCTGTAGTTGTATTAGAGTCCTAATAATGGAGTGGTCATGAGATCACTATGCAAAATGATGCAATTTCCAAATGTGAGCAAGGCCTCTAAGCAGAAGGTGCTGTGCAGAATCACAAGGTTAGTTTCTTTTTATCAATATTCTCTACTGGGTTTTTGTCTGAAATAGAAGACTGCCCTGTTCAAGGAAAAGAACATTGTCTCTTTGCTTGTTCATCCTTAGCACTGGGTTCATTTGCTGGGATAATGGACCTTTTGATTTGATTTGATAATGTGATTTTGTGTATTAGTAATTGGGAGCTGGGAGTATCACCAAAGGGGGTAGTTAACACAACATCCACCCCATTTATGTAGCTGAAATGTAGTGTGCTGCAGGTTTTCTAGGAGCCCCCGAGCTACAGTAATGGTTGTGTTTGTGTATGTGTGTGTGTGTGTGTGTGTGTGTGTGTGTGTGTGTGTGTGTGTGTGTGTGTATAGGGGGAGGGAGTTGAAGACTAAGTGATTTTAAACCTAGCTTCAAAATATTTTAGAGCAGAAATGTGAACAAAATTGCATCCAGTTTTATTCTTCCCAAACATTCAGACATAGTAATGAGTTTATAGTATGTGTTATCAATAATGCCTCTGAAAAATGAATGCATCCACCTTAGTGATTGACTTCTCCATATAGATAAATATAATTTTTGTGGTTATGACTATTGCTTTGTGACAGCTGACTGATAGTCCTGAAAGTATTCTAGCATTATATTCATACTCTTGTGTTCTAGTCACAAATATTTATGGAATTATAGGTTTGAAAACTAGAAATTTCCTCGGAGATCAACCCTTCATACCCTCTCATTCTGCAGAAGAGAAAATTAAAGCCCAGAGTTGGGAAATGACTTGCCCAGATCACACAGATATGATAACTAAGCCAGCTTTGGGACCTTCCTCATTTCAAAGCCAATTCTCCTTTTACCTATCACACAATACTTCTTCTGATAAATGAGGGTAGACTCCACCCCACATGTGTATATTATACCCCCATTTCACAGCTAATTCTGCTGAAGCACAAAGCACTTTAAATTTTTTGTGTGTTGTTGTACAACCAGTACATTGCCCCAAGAACTATCCCTGCAGACCACACTAAGACCTTTTCATGTCACTTAGCAATGCCAGGCTGGTGAACAGGATGGGCCTCAGGTCCCCAAATCCAATAGGGCACTTTAGAGATGAGAGGATGTAGTCATCATTGATGCCCTCACTCCAGCATTTTTCATATCTCCTCATACAGGAGTTAATTTAATTTTGTTAATTAATGATGTGTTACAGTTGCTTAATTGTTTGTTTCCCAAGTGAAAATACTTCTTGGCTCTATTTTTTACCACTCCATTCTCCAGGTCTAACATAAAGATTCATTTATTATGTTGCACACACATAGACACAAATCTGATTTTAATAGAAATTTTAATCTTCCTAGCTGAATGCTGTAGATTTTTTTTATCAGTTAAAAATCATTTCCTTTTCTGGCATTGTCATTTTCTCTTCCTTTCTAAGTTAGGTCTGACCTTCAGTTAGGGATTCAGCTGAGACCACTAAACACACATCCAAGGGACCCTTGCCCACTGTCTGAATAAAGTGAGCATAGGAATCTTGGGAAGTCTCTCATTAATAGGGTGAGAGCCTATAATTCTATTCCCTCTTTCAAATTACCTTGTTAACTTCTTCATTATTTAATTCACTACATTAGTGGTTCCATCATTTTAACAATAGTGTGAGTACTCTTACCCCCAGTACAAATCATCATCTATCTCTGTTCCCTCATCCCATGTGACTTTTGTCTATTTTTTCCCATAAATTTCCCTTAGAAGGTCCACCCACAATACTACTAAAAAAATATCTGTAGCTATCTGTGCACCATTCAGGCCTTCCATCTGCTTTTCTGTCACGTATGTTCCTGATGATGCCATTTATACCACTTTCTGCATGTAAGTCAATGTTAGTAATATGCTGCTGCCTTACACCCACCCTATTTCTCTCCATTTTCCTTTGAATCACCCACACTTCTCATTCTTATGAGATTGTGGTGGTCTATGATTCTCAGTCATAGAATATCACTGAGAGCCTATTGCTGTCAAAAAGAAGGATTTTTGCAGCTGTGAGCAGCTCTGGTTCATTGAAAGTACTGTTTGATTTCCCCAATGCAATCCAACCTGCTCTCCTCCTCCTATTCATTTCTGGACCCAGCTCACTGTCCATCCACAGTGCTTGTCCAAGAGATATGGACTAATTTCATGTGTTGCCTATCCAACTGCATGTCATCGTCTGGACAATAAGTATTCTTAGCTTGGATGGTTCTCAGTTGGCAGGATAATCCTTGAAGCCAGAGCTTGTGATCCATTGTCATTAGCCATTGAATGGCCAAGGTCATTTTTCCATGGTGTGATAGGGTTTCTATAGAGTAACAAAATCATTTACACTAAAAAAATTTGATTGCCTTTGGAGCTATAGTGGATGATCTATATGGGATGGGATATTATATGCAACTACTTGAGGTAAAATATGCTCACAGGAGAACAAATTCCATTTCTAATAATCTACCAGAATGTACCCATTCCTTGTTCTGTTTCCAGTTAATCTGTTCAAATAGGTGGTATTTGCATTTCACTAAAGACCCTTTGGAAGATTGTCCCTAAATCAAAAGGGGTGACTGGTGATTAGAATTTCAGGCACATGGCTGGCTGATTGAGGAAAAAGTTGAGATCATATGGCTATCCCTTTGGTTCTGTGTGAGCACTGTGTCTACTGGAGCACTGCTTTTCTCTGCAATTCTTCATAACACATATAGGAAAGGAATGTTTTTTTCCCCTTTAGATGCTCCTTGTATGAAATCTAGAGTCTTCTTGGTGCTTTTATACTCTATTCGTGTGATGCCTCCACTCTTCATAAACTTTTATGGAATATGCTTTTTCAAAGTAAAATCAAATTTTTGTTTTCAAATTTTTTTGAGAATTCCTATGTGGCACTGACATCTCTTTAGATGCATGCCATCCCTCACTAAAGCAGCCTATGACTACAGAACAAGAAGGCTATCCCCCTTCCCTCTGCCACTCACCCTATCCCAATGCCTGTTGTTTTCTAATCACTAAAGGATGGAAAGTATTGACTGAGAAAGTATATTAACTAAACCTAAGAGAACCAGGTCCATGGTAAAGAAACTCTTGCAGCATGATCTTGTGCCTTTGGGACTTAATCTCTTGGTAGCATCAATATACCTAGTGAAATCTATTGCATATGATTAACTTGTGGTCAAGATTCCCCATATTGTATTCAGCCCATTGATCTAATACAAATAATCCAGGAACTGCAGTCTAAGGACAGGGTCCATATCCTCAGATGGGGGATGTCCACTAAGACTAGAATTGTGAACAACTATAAGACATTTCTTTGATCCTGCCAGCAGCCAAGATCCATACCTTTGAAATATTATTTTTTACTAACACCTTAACACTCAGGTCTGTCTTTGCCTAAACTCCTTTTTGGATAAGTAGACATTCAGCATGACACAAAATCCATTTGTTTAGAGGATCAGTGATTAGATCAGTAGACTAGAAGTTATCTGACAGGTTCCTTCAAGTTGTCTTAGTCTATTTTTAAAAATAATCTGCTATTCAAATTTTATATTTAAAAAAACCTTCATCTCAACAGTCAGTCTGAAACATATTTTCATAATTTTGCAGTATAAATTTATCTGCTCTTTGTTCTTTTGAAGTAGGTATTAAGGTACCATAAGAAATGAGTGCTTTCTGATCTGAGAACACCTTAGAGTTCATTTTGCACTATGCAGGGTAGATTACTGTAATTTAAACCATTTTGTAGGTAAATAGAAATTAAAAGAACATTTTCTGTGTTGAGATTAGTTAGCTTTCAACATCTGGTAGGGTCCTTAAGAAAACCCACTACCAAGATAAATTTCTCATTCAAATAGTCCATATGTAACAAAAATGGGAGATTATTCAGGGAAATACCATTTGTATTAATGGTGATGTCTCATTTGTATTTCTTGGAATCATTGAAATGTCAGTGCACTTTAATTAAATTCTTATGTTAAAAGGATTAGGTAGTATTAAATTAATCTTTAGTGACTCCTTCTTGGAGTTGATTCAATTGTGGAACCAGTTCAAATATTTTAGGGTACTATAGAAGTAGGAAAACTTGTTGAAGCAAACATTACAAAGAGAAAGTTATGGGTCCAGATTTAAAAGGGAATTTTTTTATAATTTAACTTTTGTATAATTTCTTTTAATTTTTTTCAGTTAATAAGAATTATTTTATTTCCCTACTTTCTTACCCTTGA
Organism: Macrotis lagotis; assembly: GCF_037893015.1. Classification (NCBI taxonomy): domain Eukaryota; kingdom Metazoa; phylum Chordata; class Mammalia; order Peramelemorphia; family Peramelidae; genus Macrotis; species Macrotis lagotis. The sequence goes on from NC_133666.1 coordinate 53,670,344, forward strand.
AAAAAAAAAGAAATAGGCGATCCCTTGCAATAAATATGCATAGTCATGCAAAATATATTCCCACATTGGCTATGTAAAAATATATGTCTTCTTCTGCATCCTGAAAAACCTTTTTCAGGAAATGGATAATATCCTTATCATCAGGAATCATGACCAACTTTGGGGAATAGTGCCAAATTGCTTTCTAGAATGGTTGGGCCAATTCACAACTCTACCAGCAGTACATTAATGTGCCTGCTTTCCTGCAGTATCTTCAACATTTGTTATTTTCCATTTTGCCAATTTTTCACATTTGAGGGTATGAGATGGAACTTGGGAGTTACATTAATTTGGATTTCTCTAAGGATTAATGTTTTTCATGTAATTATCAATAGTTTAGATTTCTTCCTTTGAAGATTGCTTCCTCGGATCTGTTACTTATATATCTTGGAAGTGAAAATTTTATCAGAGAAACTTAATGCACTGTTCATCCCCCCATTTGATTGTTTCCCTCCTAATCTTGACTGCATTTAAACTATTCCCTCTCTATTTAAAAAAAAAAGATTTTTGTTTTTTTAATTAACAAAAACACTACCTTCTCTATGTCTTATTTCCCCTCCTCCCATTAAAAAGGAATAAAAATAAAACTCATAATATCGATAATTAAACAAAACAAATTCTCATTTTGTCCATTTCTTCCCTCCCCTCTTTATAAGAAGACGGTAGCATGTTCCATCAAAAGTCTTCTGGAATCATGATCGATCATGACTTTGAAAAGAATTTTCTGCCTTTTTTTTAATAATGAAGAAAATAGCAGTGAGCGAGGAGTATGCTTAGTGCCAGTGTTCTAAGTTTGATGCAAGCTTCTTCTATTCTCCTTCCTCTCTTCTTTTTATCTCACTCAGCGCCCAGTCACAGGTTCTTACTCTTCCATTATTTCTTTTTAAATCCCTCTACAAAATTCACCTTCCATGATTAGCTTGTTTTGTTGAGGGCTGCTCCTTTTTTTTTTAATCTGCCCTTCCTCTTGTTCCTTCTTATCCCTTATCTACCTTTCCTCCTGGCTCTCTAATGAAATATATTTCTGCACCATTTTGGTGTATGCATTTTCTTCCCTTCTTTGACTAATTTCGATGAAAGTGAACTTCAAATCTAACCTCTTCCCTCTACCTTTCTTCATCCTAGTTTACATAGTCTTTTATTTGCATATCCAAATTAAGCCCCTGCTAAGGGCAGCTCGATGGTACATTGGATAGAGTACTGGCCTTGGAGTCAGGAGGACAGGAGTTCTAATTCAGCCTCAGACATTTACCGACTGTGTGACCTTGGGCAAGTCACTTAACCCTGATTGCCTCACATCTTCAGTCATCCTGATTCATATCAGGGCACTGGACCTAGATGACTCTAGAGGAAAAAGTGAAGTAGATGATTTAGTCCAGCACCCTTTCACTAAAATTAATTCATGTGCTTGTCATGGCCTCACCTCCCTGATATAAAAATCATGATCTTTGAGAATGAATGACAATATTATTATTATTATTATCCAAACTGTGTGAGATAATTTTCTATACCCTCCCTCTCCTCTTTTCCTTCCTAGTGTGTTCCTTTTCCTCTCCTTTTCTTTCCTTTCTTTTAAGAATATCAAAACATAAAAAGACCCATTCTCAGGTCCTATGTTTTATTAGATTCTCTTTATGACCCTTGATGATGATAGGATTTTGAGGTTGCACATCTACCCATATTAGAATGTAAACATTCTTACTTACATACATACTTATTCTTATTTGCATCCTAATGATTACTGTCCTATTTGCTTTTGTTCTGTTTCTTTTGATTTCTCATTGTATTTCAAAGCTTCTACATACTCCTTTCATCAAGAATACGTGAACGTCTTTTCTTTCAGTGAAAGTCTATTCTTTATTCCTCCTTTCTCCTCTACTTCCCTAGCATGGGATTATATTTAGTTTTGTTGTAAACCTTTTGCCTTGTAAAATATTATATGCAAGGTATAGCGGGGACTGCTAAACTTTATGTTCTTGACTTTAGTTCTTGGTACATGAATTCTTTCTGGATATTAGTAATATTTTTTTCTTTGACCTAGAAACTCTGCATCTTGGCTATAATGTTCCTGGGAGTTTTTATTTGGAGATTTCTTTCAGACAGTGACAGGTAGATTCTTTCTGTGGTCTTTGGGATAGCATCTACTTGAACCTCTTTTGTTTCTCTAGCAATAAAAGCGCTACATATATTTTCAGATCATGGCAACAAAAATAGAATTAATTTAAAGTCGCATTAGCCAAAGTAATAAAAGTATATGGAAACTGGAAAACAATGTGTTAAACAATGATTAGGTTAGAGAAGAAATTAGAAAAACAACAATAAAGTAATTAAGAGACAATGATAATAATGGCACATATAAAAATCTTTTAGACATAGTCAAAACTGTTGTTGAGAGGTAAATTTACAATGTTCCTATAGTCTCTGAAGATTTGAAATTGAGGATCATTGAAAAGATAATGGAAAGGTATGTGGTATGCATGTGCATACCTCACCACATCACCAATAAAGAATTACACCGGAGAAACTGGATAAAAGATTTCATCAAAGAAACAAATTATCAAAAGATAGGGCCATTTCATATGACAACACTGAGACATTGCTGACAAACTGCTTGAGGGCTCCAATGATATCTTTGTGATGTCAAGAGAATACCAGGTAGGTCCTCAGCACTTTGGGGAGATCTTTTGTACAGAATTCACAGGAGAACATGAACAAGAGTTTTACAGTAAGGGAAGGCATAGTTGGATTGCAATTTTTATCCCTGGAGAGAATTCTCAAATCACTGAGATCAGAGATTCATTGGAGTTAGAAAGAAAAGGAAAAAAAAAAAGAAATCAGGTTTGTGCTTAGAGAAGACCAAGGTAGTAATAAGAAAAGGAAAATAGGAAAGATAAAGAATATAAAGGTAAGAAAAGAAATAAAAAGTAAAGAAAAAGTGAAAGAAATCAAAATAAAATAAAATTATTTTTTAAAAATACCAATAAAATTGATAGATCATTAGAAAATTTAATTTTTTAGAAAACTGTTTGGTTTTGGCTATTTGGTATTTGGTTAAGAAATAGAGTAGTGGATCAGTGGTACAAAAGAAACAGAAGTAAATGAAAGAGAATGAAAACAAACAATTTCCAAAGAAGGAGACATATCACAACAAGTAAAATAAATTCAGCATATCATTAGGGAACACTATATATAACTATCTAACATATTAGGAAAATTAAAGGAAATAAATGCTTATCTACAAAAATATTATTTACTTAAATTGATATAACAGGAAAACACACAATTTAAATGGTCTATTCCCAAAATAAGCAATAAGACCAATCATCAAAGAGTTATGTCGGGGGTCGGCCCTGACCGCCTGGGTGGATAGGACCTCCCCGGGAGTGAGGTCAGACCAACCCAGAGAAGACACGGCTCCTTAAGGGGAGCAGTGGCTTCGCCTGGTTGGCCTGTGTCGCTTGCTCCAATCGGGTGGTAGGTTCTGCCCTCGGGGCGGATTGGGGTGGCAGCCCGGAAATAACTCCCTATATTAACCAGCGCCCTGAGCTATTCGGGGGATCCCTCTGCACCTAATAAAACATATGCCTCCTGAAGACGTGTCTGCCTGAGTCCCTCCTCGCTGATCCCCGGGGGAGGGAAAAACCGGGGACGCCCGATGCAGTGCCCACTGAGGAGCTCACTCGGGGGTCTGGGGAAGAAGACCCCGGACAGAGTTACATTTTAAGGACACATATAAACCTGGCTCAGATGGATGACCAGTAGAATTTTTTCAAATTTGTCAAGAAAAATAATCCCCATGCATACATTTTTTCACAAATATAGAGAAATAAGGAATGTATGCCAATATTTTTCATGCAAATGTATTGATCTTAACATAAAGCTAATATTTAAAAAATCTATACTAATTTCCATAATAAATATAGATTTAAAAATACTAAATAAACAAATTATTAAATAGAATATAGATTTACATTAAAATGTATTCATTGTGACTTAGCAAGTCTATTTGGCCTCTGTAGCTGTTAGTCACAGTGTATCCACATAAATCTTTTCAGATAACTCCCATTTTTTCTACTTTGAAAGAGTTACTCTTTAAACCTTCCAAATTTGTTTCGAGCTTCCTGTCCCTTTTAGAATGAGTTCCCTTGTAAAATTTTCATTTATAAAATTCTACCTATTCTGTTCCTGAACCCTTTAAATATGCTTTTCCAAAATATAGGCTGCATGGTAGATATCATCCAGATTTCCTTTCGTGGTGTATCACAAATTCTTAAGATGGAAAAATCAATTCCCCTTAAGAGTTCTATCTTTGTGAACCCTGGAACTAGTTCCTTTCTGATGGCAAGAACTAGATCCAGACGAGAATTTTCCCCTGCTTCTTCCTTTATGTTATGAAGAATTAAATTATTATTAAAGATGCAATTAAAGCTGAAATTATCAATTGCTCTTCTCTTGCCAGAGAGAGATCTCCAGCATTTGACTAGATAATGGAAACCCCCAAATCATTATTATACCCATACCTCTGTGCCAACCTCTTTCCACCTCTTACTTATTCTTTTATCTAGGTTGCCTGCAGTCTATGCCCTCTTGACAAAATTGTTTCTATTTCTGTCTCCATTCATATTCTTCCTAATGTTCTCTACTACATATATATGTATGTGTATTTTAATCAATAGCAATACCCAAGCCCATCCTTTTACCTATGCTTTCATCTATAGCCACATTCTGGTTATGGGAGTGAGCTTACCAGGTCTCAGTGATACCTTGGTGACTTATGGAACCAAATTCCTCCTTGCATCATGATCTCTAGTTCATCTTGCTTTTTACCCTTACTTTATGCTTTTATACATAGAAATCTGAAAAATTGAGATTTTTATTGCTGAATCCTTTCTCCTATGAAATTTTGGGTGTCTCAGCTCCTATTCTCTTTATGTTGTAGCTACTAAATTTTATATAGTTTGATAAATATACATAGGCATTTTCCCCCTGTCTTTCCTTTTTAACCTAAAAAGCTTTTGATTAAAATATGCAAGATATTAGGAAAATGCATTCTTACTAGACCTTGTTAGATGCAAGTCATCCTTTGCCAAAAGACAGACATTCCTTTTAAACCATGAGTCATGAATCAAACCCTCATTCTTTTTTATAAAGATTTTATTTATTTTGAGTTTTAAAATTTTTCCCCTAATCTTACTTCCCTCCCTGCACCCCCAACAGAAGGCAATTTTTCAGTCTTTACATTGTTTCCATGGTATACACTGATCCAAATTGAATGTGATAAGAGAGAAATCATATCCTTAAGGAAGAAACAAAGTATAAGAGATAGCAAGATCCGACAATAAGATATCAATTTTTTTCCTAAATTAATGGTAATAGTCCTTGGTCGTTGTTCAAATTCCACAGTTCTTTCTCTGGATACAGATGGTATTCTCCATTGCAGACAGCCCCAAATTGTCCCTGATTGTTGCACTGATGGAATGACCAAGTCCATGAAGGTTGATCATTGCCCCCATGTTGCTGTTAGGGTGTACAATGTTTTTCTGGTTCTGCTCATCTAGCTCAGCATCAGTTCATGCAAATCCCTCCAGGCTTCCATGAATTCCCGTCTCCTGGTTTCTAATAGAACAATAGTGTTCCATGACATACATATACCACAATTTGCTAAGCCATTCCCCAATTGAAGGATATTCACTTGATTTCCAATTCTTTGCCACCACAAACAGGGCTGCTATGAATATTTTTGTATAAGTGATGTTTTTACCCTTTTTTCATCATCTCTTCAAGGTATAGACCAAGTAGTGGTATTGCTAGATCAAAGGGTATGCACATTTTTGTTGCCCCTTTGGCGTACAAACCCTCATTCTTAGACATTGTTATTTAAGAAGACTTAAGAAGTTTACTTCCACTCTGCTTTTCCCTTCTGTAGTCTTTCTTTTTGGACAGCAATGATAAAAACACAACCCATACCCCCACAGTCTAAATTCTCTTGCCTAATACTTTATAATACTTTCCCTGTTCCTTCTAGCATCTATGCCCATTTGACTTACCAGAAGTGAGCAGTAGCCAACTATTCTGACATATCTTGAAAGACTCTCTATTGTGTCTGAGATTCTTGTTATGAATTCAACAGTTTGTCATGGTACTCTTCAGCTAGGAGTTGCTAATGGCCACTGCTCTTCTTTTCCAGTAGCACATCTCTCACAGGACAGCACCTCTGAATCTACTTTATAATTCTTTTAAAGACAAGGCGATATACATTTTCTGTGGATCTCTTATACAGTTTATAATTTCTGGAGGGATGAAATAAAAGTCATCCTCTGTTCAAAGAAAAGAGAAAGGAAGAAAGACCAACAGATGTTTTCTCTTCAGAATATAAAGGCTTCCTCCTCTTCAGGAAGAACCTCTATTTTTTTGTCTTTTTTAGCTCTATACGAACAGGGGTCCTTCTTCGCTTCCTTTTCTTTGATAGTCTTCTACTCTCCAGTCTTCTGACACTAGTTGGCATTTCCTGTTATCTCTTTAGATCCTCTTTCTTCTTTCTTTTATGTTAAATTCACTCTTCTGGTTTTTTGAGGAATACTTCATTTGTCCCTGATAACATACTCTCCTCCACTTTCTGTTCAGAAGGAAGCACCAAAAGAGAATCCCCACTGTTACAGCCTGCTCTTCTTCTTTGAGTCCTTTTACCTTTCCTGCTAATAGAAAGGAAAACATTCAGTTAGGACATACTAATTATAACTTTGCGAGGAAAAATAACTGAGAGTGGACAAAGAATATGGATGGGAAGTGAAAGGGAATGACTAAAGAATTACATTATTTTAGGGACAGCTAAGTGGTTCACTGGATAGAGCACTGGCCCTGGAGTCAGGAGGACCTGAGTTCAAATCCAACCTCAGTCACTTAATACTTAGCTGTGTGACCTTGGACAAGTCATTTAACCCCATTAATTTACAAGAACCAAAAACAGGGGAGTCTAGGTGGCACAGTAGATAAAGCACCTGCCCTGGAGTCAGGAGTACCTGGGTTCAAATACAATCTCAGACCAAAAAAAAAGCACTAACCATTGACAGCTACTATTCAGATAGGGATGATAAAAACACTCTCAGAAGAGGAAAGCAGTGACAAAATTCCTACATGTGAAACATTCCAGGGATTGATGAACTGGTCTCAGTTCCAAAAAGAACTCTTAGAAGAACTCAAAAAGGACTTTAAAAACAAAGAAGAGAGAAAGAAGAAAAATGGAGAAAAGAAATGAGAGTTATATAGGAGAATTATGAAAAATTATAAAAACAATAATTTTAAAAGTAAAATTGACTGGTTGGAAAATAAAATTAACCAACTGGAAAAATGAAACAAAATATATAACCTTAAAAACTAGAACTGGCCAAATAGAAATGAATGACTACTGGAGACATCAAGGTTTCATGAAACAAAGTCAAAAGGCTGAAAAAAAAAGGGAAAATGACCGACCTGGAAAATAGATCCAGGAGAGATAATTTATAAATTATCGATATAATTAAAATATCGATATAAATATTGTAGCCATGATCAGAAAAAGAGTCTGGGCAATATCAGGAAAGAAAATAGCATGGAAAATTTCCCTAATAACCTAGAACAAGAAGTTAAAATTGTCCTTGAAAGAATCCATTGATCACCCCCAGAAAGAGATCCAAAATATAGTAGCTAAATTTCAGAATTCTCAGCTAAAGGAGAAAATACTGTAAGCAGCCAAAAAGAAGCAATTTAAATACCAGGGAAGCACAGTCATGATTCCAAAGACTTATCAACTTCAACATCAAAGGATCACAGAGCCTGGAATATGATATTCCAGAGGGCAAGGGGACTTGGATTGCAACCAAGAATCAACTACTGTGGAGGCGGTTAGGTGGCACAGTGAATAGAGCACCAGCCCTGGAGTTAGGAGGGCCTGAGTTCAAATCCAGTCTCAGACAATAATTACCCAGCTGTGAGACCTTGGGCAAGTCACTTAACCCCATTGTCTTGCAAAATTTAAAAAAAAAACAACTACTCTATAAAAATCAATATATTCTTTCAGGAGAAAAGACAGACTGTCATTGGAATAGAGGACTTTGAAACTTACCTGATAGAAAGACCAGAACTGAACATAAAATTTGATCTTCAAATATTAAACTCAAGAGATATATAAAAAAGTAAACAGAAGGGTAGCAAGTTAGTTAACTTAAGAACAGTATTTCTCTTAGGAATATTGAAAGGAGCATATTTAGACAGAGGGTGTAGATATAAATTGACTGTGATGTGATAAAGCTCTTAGCTCTTGAGAGTTATTGGGAAAGTTGGAAGGATTATACTTGAAAAGAAGGTGTGAGGGGCGGCTAGGTGGGCAGTGGATAAACCACCGGACCTGGAGTCAGGAGTACCTGGGTTCAAATCCAGTCTCAGACACTTAATAATTACCTAGCTGTGTGGCCTTGGGCAAGCCACTTAACCCAATTTGCCTTGCAAAAACCTAAAAAATGAATGAAAATAAGGTGTGACAACTATACTTTTTTTGCCTCCATGGGGAGGGGAAAGGAAAGGGAGAGTGGTAGAAAAATGTGGAAGTCATAAACCTTCAAATGAATGAATGTTGAGAAAACTACCTTTACATATAATTGGGAAATTTGAATAAATTTCCATTTAAAAAAAGAGGGTATGAGTTTAAATTGTTTATGATGTATGGATGCCCATGGATCTTGTGAACTATACTATCAGTACAGTTGAAAGTAGTTTACTTTGACAGAGTGTGTGAGTTCCAGACAGGAATAAAACAATTAGGACATGAAAAAAAAGTTATTAGAGGATAAATGATACCACATGAAGAGACACAAAGGACTTATTATAGTAAAGGAAAAGAAGAGAGGGTATGAGCACTGAGTAAATCTCACTCTAAATAGATTTAACTAAGAGATGTAATCACATATATTCCCAAATGGGTTTAGAAATGTATCCTTCCTTACAAGGAAGGGGGAAAGGGAAAGAAAGGAGAAGGTGAGTCTGATAAAAGAGAATGGATAAGTAATGGTGATGTTAAAATTAAAATAAAAGTAAAAAAAAGTAAAGGAAAAAGGAAAAGGACTGGTAGAAGGAAAGGCAGATTGAGAGACACAAAAGTTAGAAGGAAAACATTACTGAGGAGAGATAAGGGGAAAGGAGAGGGAAAAGTACAAAGAGGGGAAGATAGTATGGAGAGAAATACATAATTAGTAATCTTAACTGTGAATGTGAGTGGGATGAACTCTCCTATAAAACAGAAGCAGATAACAGAATGGATTAAAAACCAGAATTCTACCATATGTTGCTTATAAGAAACATAGTTTAAGCAGAGAGTTGCACACAGGGTAAAGGTAAAAGGCTGGAGCAGAATATATTGTACTTCAGCTGAAGAAAAAAAGCAGGGCTAGCAATACTGATCTCAGACAAAACAAAAATAGATCTAATTAAAAGAGATAGGGAAGGAGAAAACATTGTGAAACTAAGGCCAACTAATAGATTTATTTGAGAATTGTTGTGAAATGCTCCTTATCACTTGGGAAATGGCTGAACAAGTCATGGTATTATGAGTGTTATGTAGTACGATTGTTCTGTAAAAAATCATGAGGGCTCTGACTTCAAAAGAACTGGAAAGACTTGCATGAACTGATACTTGTGATTGTGAGATTATTAACTAGGATGGAAGCAACTTCTCTCAGCCGTTCAGTGAGCAAGGTCATTCCTGAAAAACCTGTTATGGAAAATACCATCCAGATCCAGAGAAAAGCAAAGCATATTATGCTCACTTTTTAAAATTTCTTTTATGTTTTTTTCTTTCCTTCTCACGGTTTTCCCCTTTAGTTTTAATTCTTCTTTCCCAACAGGACTAATATGAAAATACGTTAAAAACGATTCTACATATATAGACTATATATCAAATTGCTGTCATGAGGAGGAGGAAGGGAAGGGAGGGTGACAGAAAAGTATGAAATTCAAAAGCTTACAAAAAGGATGAATGTTGAAACCTATCTTTGCATGTTATTGGAAAATTTTAAAATTTTTAAAAATGGCTCACAAAGAGTTGTATTTGACTGAAAAATAATTAAACAAAAAAGAAATTTTGGGGCTTCTATGTTCAATGTCATTTTATTTATTTATTCATTCATTTAGTTAGTTAGTTAGTTAGTTAGTTAGTTTTTGCAAGGCAAATGGGGTTAAGTGGCTTGCCCAAGGCCACACAGCTAGGTAATTATTAAGTGTCTGAGACTGGATTTGAACCCAGTTACTCCTGACTCCAGGGCCGGTGCTTTATCCATTGCGCCACTTAGCTGCCCCATTCAATGTTATTTAAAAAAAAAACATCTGAATATATAAAACCTTGCAAATAAGCAGTCTTGGTAAAATGCCTATGTTTTTCTCCTGATCATCATCTGTGATCCTCCAAGAAAATCTAGGAAATTCTCCTTCACTCAGTAGAAGTAGATAGGAAATCAGTCCTCCCTATCTTGTAAACATGTATAAGAAGAGAATGTTATAGCATTTCCTTGACTTGACCCAAACAATGTTTTGTTTGAATAGCCAAGGTGGGGGTTTTTTCCATTCTAGTACCAAAAGCATTTTAATTACTCGGACATGGTTTGCCATGTTAAGCACAGAAGACAAAGCTGAAAAGATGAGTCTAGAATTAATGAAAGGATGAGTTTTTACATGGATGACTGTGTAATGACTTAGGATAAGTCTATTCCAGATCTTATTCTTGAAAATGAGACAAATATTACATATTAGCTAGAGAGTCCAGTGTTTCCAGGACAGAGTGATCATAATCCCATTAGAGAAAAATGCTAATGATGGTGTGAGTTGGAGACAAGAAAGCAGAAATATTTGTCTTGGAGGTTATAGGCGCTGGGGAGCACATTATGCCATGGAGAGTGGGATTCTGTTATGTGTGGAATCTCTAAATGAGAAAATTCGAAAATAGCCAGCATTTATGGCCTATGATTATACTCCTTGGCACAGACATACAAGGCAAAGAGATATCAGAAGACATTGAATGTAAAATGGGAAATAGAGACATAGAATGTTAAAAATGCAGATAGAAGTGAATAAAGTGAAATATAAAAAAAGATTGTTTTATTCAATTTCCATAGAATATATATTATAAAGGTGAATGCCATTCACTCACAGTATGGTCTTTTTTTCAATTTTATCAAATGATGTGATAGAGTGAGACATAAGGCCTGAAGATGTAGATTCAATTATCATCTTCATTTAGGTGATTATAGAGGTTTTGAGAGAGTAGATCAACTCTGTAAAGATGTGAATATAAATGGAGAAAACTAGAAGGCCAAAGATTGAGGTTTACAGGGAAACCATAGTTAGAAAGTAGGAGACAGTACAAGGAAACAGGAAATGAATTTGAGTAATTGAAGAACCAGGAAAGAATTCACTTTGCCAAGGTAGGAGTTATGTCTGAGGTAGTCAAAGAATCAGACAATTTCAGAGTTGTAACCCACACCTTCACCCTTACCCCAAATCACCTCTACAATAAATGTGACAAGTGGTCATTCAACTTCTGCTTTAAAAGTAGCATTAGCTTGTAAGCACCATGACAGGGACTGTGTTTTCATTTTTTTTCCTGTATCCTTAGTACTTAAGACTCTGTCTTTGCACATACTAGGTGCTTAATAAATGCTGGATTGAATTGAATTGAAAGCATCAAGCTGAATAATTTCTTTCATGGCTTTACATTTTGCTACTTTGCTTTGTCTTTCTTTAAACTAATTATAAATATGATAACCAGGCAAGGGCACTAACAAAGAAAGCATGACTAAATTATTGACATTATAATTCCTAGTTATGAATGAGCCAGTGCACATCTGGCATTGTGGACTCAGTAAATTGATTTGGATATGCATCAAAGGACAGTAATCGAGGTTTTCTGTCAGCCAATAAAGAACAATATAATGAAAGCTGTATTACACATGACAAAAGTTTAAGTTCTGGAATGATTAAGGCCTAGAATCATATGCAAAACAGACACCTTAAATACAGTAGTTGTATAGCACAATAATATGGACAACTTCTGCTCTATACCTGGATGGTTCCCTGACAACATAGGAGAGTAGAGTTTTAACTTGCCTAGAATGAAATTACATAAATTAGATGACATAAAAATTCTGAGTATTCCCACTTAATAATTATGGTCGCTAGAAATCTAATCAGTGCTGTTTGGGGAATTTTGGAAGCCTTTACAAGGATTCACAATGGTACTTGTTAATAAAAAGAGACATCATGATGGAAAAATAATCAGCAAAACATCATTTGGTGTCATAATAAAACTTAAAAATAGAAGATTCAATGAAGGGCACAATTTCGATAAAAGACTACATGGGATGAAACATAGCAAGTGTGCTTCTTTTCCCCTGCCCCTGTCAACCCTTTCTCTCCACCCAGCTTAGAATGACTCCTTCTTCTTATTTCCCTGCTATATTCTCATCCAGAGACTAGCTTCTGCTTGGATTCAGGGGAAAATCATTCTCTGCATAATTGAGTCTATGTAACTCACTTCTTTGTGAAGCTCTGGAAGAGTCATAGGTGGTATAATAGTGAGTTCTTAGACATAGTAGAATTCATTAGTTAATAGAAGAACAGACCAATATGGTGGATAGAGTGCTGAACTTGGATTTAGGAAGAACTAGGTTTGAATACCATCTGTGACATTAGCTGTATAACCTCCATTAAGTCACTTTAGTTTTTCTGAGAATCAGTTTCCTTACTTTTAAAATGAGAATAATAATAATACCTATAATATTTTACTCAGAGGATTGTAAAATTAAATGAAATAAGGGACATAAAAGACTTTTTAGGCAGCTAGATGGCCCAGTGGATAGAGTGGCAGGCCTGGAGACAGGAAGAGTCATCTTCTTTAGTCCAAATCTGGCCTCAGGAACTTACTAGGACTATGGACTCAGGAACTATGTGACTCTGAGCAAGTCAGTTTATCCAGTTTGCCTCAGCTTCTTGGAAATTATATGGCTGTAAGAGTTAGACTTTAAGGATAGCTGAGCACCACAAAGTTGACAACTTCAAATTGTAGTGCTTAAGAAAACTTTTGAGAATCCCTTGGAAAGCAAGGAGACCAAATCAGTCAATTCTTAAAGAAATTAATTCAGAAGATTCCCTGAAAGGTTAGATACTAAAGCAGAAGCTTAAATACTTTTATCACATATTAAGAAGATGAGCTTCATTAGAATAATCCCTGATGGTAGGCAAGATTGAAGGTGAAGGTAATGGCAAATGATGAGATGAATAGATAGTGTCATGGAAACAATGGAATATAAATTTGAACAGGTCTCCAGAGATATGGTAGGATAGAAGGGCCTGGTATTCCATGATCTATGGGGTCACAAAGAGTTGGACATGGCTGAACAAATACAATAAGAAAAAGTACTTAACATTTTTAATACGTTTTAATTTAAAGTTTTGAGTTTGGAATTCTACCCCTTCTTCCCCTCCCCTCTCCCTTAGATGGTAACCAATCAGATGTAGGTTATGCATGTGCAATTATGTAAAATATTTCCATATTAGTCATTTTGTACAAGAAGATTTGAAGAAAAGAAAAAAATGAATGGAAGTGAAAAAATAGTGTGCTTCAGTCTATGTTCAGTCAATATTAATTCTTTCTCTGGAGGCAAATAGCATGTTTTATCATGAGTCCTTTGGCATTATCTTTGATCACTGTATTGCTGAAAATTACTCAGTCATTAAGAGATCTGCTTCAAACCATATTGCTGTTATTGTATACAATGTTCTTCTGGTTCTGTTCTATGCATCAGTTCTTGTAAGTCTTTCCAGTTTTTCTGAATTCATTCTGCTTGTCATTTCTTATAGCACAATAATATTCCATTAAAATCATATACCACAGCTTGTTTAGACATTCCCCAATTGATGGGTCTTCCTTTTTTTTCCAATTGGCAGTAACCACAAAAAGAGCTGTATAAAAAATTTGGATAAAAAGGTTTGCCTTTGTTGATATTGTTAGATCAAAGGATATTCATAGTTTTACAACCCTTTGGGCATAGTTACAAATTGCTCTCCAGAATGATTGAATCAGTTCATAACTCTACCAACATTGCATTAGTGTCCCAGTTTTTTTGCATCTTTCCTCCAATATCCAACATTTTCCTTGGAAAGAACTTTTTTATTATTCAAAGTGTTCTCTCTCTCTCTCTCTCTCTCTCTCTCTCTCTCTCTCCATATATATAGCAGGTATTTTGTTATCCTTAATTTTCTAGATCATATTTCTTTTTTTCTGAACTATAGGTAAAGTTAAGAGCAAATTACACATCATGAAAGTCATACTTCTTAGATGACCTTCAACCAACTGAGTCAAAGGTCACCAATCATAAATGATTACTTCTTTACCCAGAGTACAATGAATTCTAGAAAGCAGATCAAAAGACTCCCATGATACTTATCATCCCTTGTCTCCTTTGTGGTCAGGGGGCATTTTAAAAATGAGGGTTATCCTACAGGCAATTGGGAAAATGTCAGATTGAATTTAGGATTAATCCCATATTACCAACAACTAGTTGTAAGCTATGGCAATAATATGTAAATGAAATTGTGCTTCAAATATAATAAAACATGTTTTGCTTGACTACATATGTATAACCTGTATCAGATTGCTAGCCTTCTCAAAGGGATGGGAAAAGGAAAGGGAGAAAATTTGGAACTCAAAGTTTGAATGTTGAATGATTAAAATTGTTTTTACATGTAACTGGGAGAAATAAAATACTAAAGAAATTTTAAAAAACAAAAAAAAACCTCCAAAAGATGACAAAACAGATGGCAAACTGCTTAGTAATAGGGAGGATAGGTTAACAACTGGCTCCCAAATTTCAGCATTCAGCTCACTTTCCTTTCACCTGAATTTTACTTTCCCTTTGGAGATTCTCTTAGTGAGAAGATAGAGCATCTTTGTCCAATACATGTTTTTGAATCTCCAGAAATCCTTTGGTGTGTCCAGAGTTTTCATTAAAATGTTACTCAGGGGGCAACTAGGTGGCGCAGTCGATAGAGCACTGGCCCTGGAGTCAGGAGTACCTGAGTTCAGATCTGGCCTCAGACACTTAATAATTATGTAGCTGTGTGGCCTTGGGCAAGCCACTTAACCCCATTGCCTTGCAAAAAGAACCTAAAAAAATGTTACTCAATCTTTTCTTCTCCCTACAATAAAGTTAGATTTCCAGAGCTTTTGAATAGAATTAGTAGGAAAAATAATAAATTACTTTCTATTTCTTACTGAATGCCCATTGGGACAACTTGGAGGTGCTACAGTAGATAGAGCACCAGGTGTGGAATAAGATGGACTCATCTTCTTGAGTATGAATCCAGCCTCAGACACTTACTAGCTGTTTAACCCTGGTAGCTCACTTAACTCTGCTTTAGCTTCCTCATCTGTAAAATGAGCTGGAGAGGAAAATGGCAAACCCTTCTTGTATCTTTGCCAAAAGAAACCCAAATAGGGTCATGAAGAGTCTGAGACAACTGAAAATAATTGAAAAACTGAATGCCCCAGGGGAAAATGTTAAGAGATGGTAAGTCAGAAAAACCCATATCCTAATGAAATAAGTCTATGTCCAAGTGAACTGGAAAAAAGTGAATTATAATGTGAAGATGGAGTTGATTTTTTTTTACAATATTAAACTGAGTTGTAGCTGAGAAGTAAATTTCCCTTTTATTTGATGATGGGTGCTTTGGCTATTGAGATGGACTAAAACTGTTTGGATAATGGATTGTGGCTTTTCTTTTTCTCTTTTCAAACCTTTTTATTACATTACTTCTAAAACGACTGAACTCAATGTTCATGGACTCAGATCTCATACATTCCTTAGTGGATAGATAAATATCTAACCAGTCTCATTTGGGCTAGGTCCAGAGTTGGAGACGCTCCAGTTTGTTAGCAATTCGTTTTATTCTCTACCAGTTGGTGTCGGTCATAATAAATTTCTTGGTCCTGTTAAAGCTTGTTTTCTATTCTTCTATTCTTAGTAGGAAGCATCCAAGAACATAGGCTGTTTCCCATTAATCCCCGATAACTTTCATTGCCAACTCTTAATACAAACAAGAGTACGGACAACTTTGGAAGCCTAACTGCACTATTCAAATCACTTCTAAAGGGTAGAGATGCTAGATTGCTTGGCAACCCAAATTGAAGAAAATACTTGGTTTTTTCTTCTTAGGAACTTCATGATAGGTGGTTTATAAGCCAGAGAACCAAGTTCTTCAGACTTATAGTAACGGAAATTAGTAAAAGGTTAGCAGGTTCAATGGTGTTAATCTTTCACCTGACACAGAAGCAAGATTTGGAAATCCCTCGCAAGTCCCATTTTGCATTAAAAAGTTAGTATATCTGATAAATATTTGACCTAGCTTGTTGAAAAGTTCACCTCAGAAGTGAGATGAAGCATTGAGGGATTCTTTCTATTTTATTAATCTCAAGCAACAAGGAATTGTGATTTTATCCAAATTATCTATTTTATCTTTTGTGGTTGCCCTTGTTTGGTTAAGAATTCACCCCTTAGGAGAATCACATTTTTAAAACAATGTTTGGGGCAAGAAAATAAATAAAAAGAGAAAAAACTTCTCTTTGAACTGATAGTGTCACATTTATATACAACAGAAAGATTGCTGGATTATTTGCCTCCTATTTTGCTTCATCTCTATCAAAAAAATAATTATTTTAAAATGGGAAAGAGTAGAACAAGCATGGTTAGGATGGAATTGAAGCCCAAGATGCTAAGATGATAATAAGGTAGTGCATAGCTGCTTCAAAATGAGTTTGTCTCCAGGTCAATAGGAATCACATCCAAAGGTACTGAAAGAACTTGTAGACATGATTACAGACCCACTGTCAGCAATTCTGAGAAATCATAGAAAATGAGAGAGGTGTCAGAAGACTGAAAATGTTCAAATGTCCCAATTTTCAAAAGAGGGAAAAAGGCGGAGTCCAGACTATAGACAGATGAGTTTAATACTGACCCACTTGACATTTCAAAAGCTTTAATATCATTTGTAGGTGCCTACTCACTCCCATGCACAGGGAAAATACCCAGAAGCATCTGAGTTTGCCTGTCTATAAAAGTTCTACTTTGTGTAAGGATTGGATAGGATAACCTCTAAGATCCTTTACGGTGATTTTTTTGTTCCATTGTAGATCCTGGACACATGAGCCATTGCATCATTGTCATATTTTGATGTTGTATCTCTATTCCTTGCATTTCCTCTTGTTTTTCAAATAGCATATTAAAATGACTAAAAAGAAGAGATTTTGTGGTTGTTGTGTTTGGGGATTGAAAAGAATTTTGTCTATTAGGGGTACCTTGGAATCTCACCATTAATTTCTAATTGTGTTAAAATTGGGCTTTGCAATTGATAAGAGTTTGCAAGTGAGAACTCTGAAGGGACTATTAAAGCATTGATAGGTTCCATCACAGGGATATTGATTCATCCATTTGTAGCCATAGTACTTAGCAGAAAAGAATCATTAAATATGTTTAGTCAGAGGAGGCCAAGATAAGGAACCTTAGAGACTCATTTGCAAATTGACTTGTGGGAACTGAAAATCAACTCAGGATTATAGATTATTCATGTGTGTGACCCAGTGTTTTACAAATCCCACTCTAGTCATTCTAGGTGGCCTGGACTTTAACATGTAAAAGTAGTTGGAGAGAAAAACCACATGATTCCTCTTTATCACTGAAGGAACTTAGACATTTGGAGCTAAGTTTAGGTGAGAAAGGGTTCCTAGATTTAGTAATTTTCCTGAATTGATGATAAACATTCCAGTGGGCTGATAGTCTTCAGAGAGGTCAAAGTCTTTTTGATTTTGTGCTGTTGGAACATCCGTCTCCCAATGTTTTCAATTTCCTTGGCAATCACCAGGAGGAAAAGAAGAGAAAGATATTTTTAATAGCTTCCTAGAAGTTGTCACACACTGAAAGCCTTACAGATAGTTTGAATCTAGGAAAGAGTTTTTAATGAAACTTAGACAAGCATATTCACTTATTCAAAGGTATTTTTCCTCTCCAAGTGGGCTTTTACAGATTAATTCAGTTGCAAGAGAATAAAGAAGCTAAGAGCTATTTATTCACATTTATACTATATATATATATATATATATATATATATATATATATATATATATATATATATATATACATTTATACACATGTACACCCCTGTCCCCTTCTCTCCAGTGTCTCCCCTTGTTTCAGGACATTGTGCATCATTTCTTACTAGGAGAATTTTCTAAACACCATTCTCCTCATATCACTCTGTTGTTCAAAAAGCTACCAGATCAAATTTGAACTCTGCAATTTGATATTCAAAACTTGTCATCTTCCTAACCCTATCCTCTTCACTAAATCTCTATTCTTATCTTTCAGTATTGTCTAATATGTTTTCTAGCCAGGTCACTTATAATAGACCCACTCTACTCCCCCACATTCTCTCTAACTGATTCTTTCCTCTAGGCTTTTGCTTATGCCATGCCTTTCCCTTTGAATGCCCTTCTCTCTCTACTAATTATAAAAATTATATTCTTTGAAATTTGCCTTAAAATTCAACTCCTCTAGAAACTGTTCCCTGATTATTGATATTCCTTTATTTGGGGCAGCTTGGTTTCTCAGTGGTTAGAGCTCTGGTCTTGGCATCAGGAGGATGGGAGTTCAAATCTGAAGTTTGAATCTAGCCTCAAATTCTTGACCTTTACTTGCTGTACTTGCTGACCTTGGGCAAATAACCTAATCCTGACTGCCTCACATCCAGGGCCATCTCCAGTTGTCCTGATCCGTATATGACCACAGGATACAGATAGCTCTGAAGGAGAAAGTGAGGCTGGTGATTTAGCACTTAAGCTCTTAAGTGTTAGAGTCTGTGTGCTCTTTGAATAAATATATATTTGCAGATAGGAGACAAATATTTCCTTCCCCATTTCAAGTAGTGATTTTATGATAACATAAAATGAGGGGAAGGTGGCCAGTTCTTCCTCTCTATTGAGATTAGAACAAGTAGTAATGGGTTTATATTGCCATAAGAAATACTTGGACTGGCTGTAAGGAAAGACTTCCTGGTTGTAGGCTATTTGACAGTCCTCAAAGTTACCAACAATCCCCACATGTATACTTATGAAGAGGATAAACAATCACCTGTTTTGGAATTCTTAAGTACCTTCCTGCATAGAGGCATGGGAATGGAATACATGATTAAAAAGATATCAAGAGACCTACAGTGCAGAACAGTTAGACTTCTTGGTCCAGAAGAGGCATCTTTCTCTTTATTTTCCTAAAATGGGTCCAGGCCAGCAATGGTTAGAAAATTAAACTACCTCCTTTTTTGGGGGGGAGAACAATTTGTTTATAAGCATCATCCTTTGATAGGTTTTGTTGGTGGTAGTGGTGGTGTGGTAGTACTTTAAGTTAAGAGTCTATTAGGTTAAATTAGCAATTACTATACACGAGTCAAATAAACACACTGGAGAGTTACAGGAATTCAAATGAATTTATTGTCATCAGGTGCTATTCATGCTGATGAATTTATACTCAAATCCATGCTGATGAGATGCTTAGTGGTATGTCATTGATCATTATTCCAACACTTTTTCTCATACTTTGAAAAATGAAACCATTTTAGCCTTTTGATAGTATGGGGCTATATATTTTGCAGGATAACAGAACAATTTTAATATGAATTTGGCCTTCCTCATTACAGAGATGGAGAAAAATCTCTTTATTTTCCTTTAACAAAAAAGACAAAAATTGAGGGATTCTGGAACATGGAAAATTACTCTGAGGGAAGATGTGTACTGATAGAAGTGTTATTTCTCATGGCCTTACCAGAGAAGAAGCAAATGTACTGGTCTGGAAATTCTCTTAGTCTGGGTTTGAGGATATCAAACTGGAGATTATTTTTTATTATTTTTGCTAATGATAATAGCTCAAACTGATAAAACATTTTGCATTTTACAAAATGCTTCCCTTAAAACAACTTTTTTCTTATTAAGGAAGTTTATAATATATCCAGAAAGACAAACTAGAAAAAGATGGTTAACAGTCCATAACAATATATGCTAAATTCTTTTTGGTGACACACAGTCATTGCTTTAGAGGTTATAGAGCTCTATAGGCTAAGCTAGTCAGGGAAGGCTTCCTGTGTTCTCACATCATTCTTGCTCCTCATAGGAACCAAGAAGCCTGTCCTATTTGGTTTGATGACATGTTAAAGCCCTCAGGCAATTGACTCTCCTTTGAAGGTGATGTTTCTTTAGATGGTGAGATCTTTTGTATTTACTTGTCTCTGTATTTGTATGCCCAGGACTAACCTTTTAGACAAGTTGAATAAAAAAATGAGGAGAGATAAAGCAATTACTGTCATGGATTCATTAAAATTCTCTAAGTGGCCGAGGGTGGTTATCAAGCATATCAAGGCACTGTACAGCATTGATGATAAAAAGGAACTCAGAGAAGAAAATCAAATTGTTCAGTTGCTCATTTAAAATGATTACTGCCTGTAAGTCTTGTCTGAAAACAGAAGTCCACCTAGTGAATAGTGTTCTCACCCAGTTCTTATTTATTTGTGGAATTTTCATAGCACCTTTCCTTTAGAAAGCTTTCATTTTTTTGTCCACATCAACCCATAAATATTATAGTAATTAAAAACTATCATAGATTTGGAACTTAAAGGGACCTAAGAAGTTGTTTAGTTCAACCTCCTCATTTAACCAAGGTCACAGAGTAGTAAAGTGATAAGGTAGGATTTGAACCCCTGTCCTTTGATTTTTGAAGCAGTACTTTTTCCATTTTATAATGCTGATTACTGAAGAAAGATGGAAAAATCTCATCTGTGCTACCATGGATTCTATCTGCTATATACCAGTCAAGAAAATGCTAGCAACTTGACCCTATTCTGAACATTCTGAAGTTTCCAACCCTACCTTTCTTCACAATTGACAAACTTCTTTTTATCTTCCACCTCTTCTATCTTCTAGTATTCATTGAGACATGGTTCCTTCTTGATGATCCATCTTCTCTTGACATGCTTTTCAGTACTGGCTACACTTTCTGAAATACTACCCAACTCAATGATCTCAGTGGAGGAGTCAAAATACTTCTGGCTCCCCATGGCCACTTTAAGACCCTCCCAACACAACCTTCACTTAGCAACTTCTCTTCCTTTTGAAATTCCCACTATCAATTAAATCAGATCCTAGTGGCTGTTATGTAGCAACTGTTTGCTCTCCAGTCCCCCCCCCCAAAAAAAATTCTATTACTTTCTTCAATGAGTTCAATACATGAAACAGTCTTTCTTCCCCATCTTCTCCCCTCATATTACAGAACTTCAACATACATATTCACATTCCCTTAAAAAGTGTAACTTCCTTGGTCATTGCAGTATTCAATTCCCATGACCTTCTTCTTCCCTCTATTTCAGTTACACATAGATGGTCACCATCTTGATTTTTCTATCACCTGTAAGTATTCCACTTCCATATTCATGAACTCTGCATTTCTTTTTCTGTTGATCATCTTTTATTATTCCCTCTTTCTCTCTGTCTTATAATCTTTAATCCTATTCTTTATCTTCACTATGACCTCTATTCTCTACACTCATCAATTTTCTCCCTAATCATCCCACTTGAGGGTCACCATTCTCCTCCCTTCCCTATTTTGATCACTTGTTGCATCAATTCAAATTTCCATTTTCTTCTATGCTTTGTTGTCTTGCCCCTTGATCCTTTGAATAATTATGTTTTTCCAAGCCCCAATCCTGGCTTACTTGTATTATCCACCTCCTTTATTCCTGTTCCTTTGCTGTTGAATGGTACTGAAGAAAATCATGAAACAATGCTGATAGTTCCACAACAGATTTATGTTACATAATCTCAACTGAAACCACATTTATACAAGGCAAGCATTGTATTCCTCCATAATTTCTTTGCTATTGGGCATGCACAGCAGCTCTTCCAAATCTTGTCTTTCTTCAAGCCTTTCACAGAAAATCCTCTTGTACTCTCTTAGCTGAGGATTCCATCTTATGTTTCACTGAAAAAATGAAACGATTTGGCAAAAATTTCCCCTTCTTTCCTCCTTTTCATCTCACATAATTATGCTTCCCTCACTATCTCTTTTACATCAATCTCATCTGAAGAGGTGGCCCTTCTCTTTGCAAAAGTCAACTCCTCTACATGTATCAACCAACTGCCTTATTAGTGAGTCTCAAATTCATTCATGGTATTGATTTAGGGTTAGTGTGGCCCCCAGTCATCTAATCATCTCTCTGTTTCTGTCTCTCAATCTTTCCTTGTCTTTTAGCTCCTTCCATGCTGCCTGCAAAGATACCCATGTCTTCCCCATCTATAAAAAAACCCACTTGAGACAACCATCCCTACTCTCATCCTATATAGCTCCTTCCCTTTGTGGCTAAACTCCTTGAGAAGGCTATCAATCAGCAGTGCCTCCACTTCTTCTCCTCTCACCATCTTTGAAATACTTTGTAATATAGCTACTGATTTCATCAATCAACTGAAACCTCTCTCCAAAGTTATCAGTGAGCTTTTAGTGTCCAAATCTAATGGTCTTTTCTCAATCCTCACCTTTTTTAACCTTTCTGAAGCATTTGACATCATCCTCCTGAATAATCTCTTATATTTGACTTTTAGTGACTACTCTCTTCTCAGCATCTTCCTTTTTATTTGAACACTTCTTCCTAGTTTCCTTTGTAGATTTTTCATTTATGTAACATCCAGTAACTATAGTTATTCTTCAACGTTATGTCCTGGACTCTCTTCCCTTTAATTTTTGATTGGTGATCTCGTCAGTTCCCATGGGTACGATTATCTCTATATGGATGATTCCTAGGTCTATAAATCTACCCTTAATATTTCTACTGTGCTACAGTTTTGCATCACCATCTCTTGAACATCTCAAATTAGATGTCCTAAAGTCATCTTAAAATCATTATGTTCAAATCAGAACTCCTCTTTCTCTTCAAACCCTCCCCTCTTCTGTATCTCCCGATTGCTGTTAAGGGCACCACTATCCTCCCATTTTCCTTGGCTCAAACCTCAGTGTCATGCTAAATTTCTCACTCTCACTTCCTCATATATCAAATCCATTGTGAAATTTTGTGGTTTCTGTCTTTGCAACATCTCTCAGATATATTCCCTTTTCTTTCAATCACACAGTCCCAACCCTATTCCAAGTTCTCATTACCTCGCAACTGGACTATTGCATTGGCTTTCTAATTAGTCTTTCTGTCTCAAGTCTCTCCCCTCTCCAATCTAGCTACCCTCTATTTAGCTGCCAAGATGAGTTTTCTAATATATAGGATCTGAGCATTTCACTCTTCTGCTTAATGACCCCTGGTGGCTTTCTGTTATCTTCAGGATCAAATACAAAGCCTGACCTTGAAGGCTCTTCATTACTGGCCCCTTTCCTACTGTATAGTCTTATACCTGATTTTCTTTCAGGAGCTTAACACTTAATTACCCTAGAAGTCACATAATATTGCCTCTGGTTTCTAGACCTTTGCACTGCCCATTCCCTCAGCTGAAATGCTCTTCCTCTTTATCTTCATTTCCTCCAAGATTCAGTATAAATCTTAACTTTTGCAGTAGAATTTTCCAGATCCTCCTAACACATAATGCCTTCCCCTTCTTCATTGTATAAATCCAACACATTAATAACAAATGGTCTCTCTAAATGGGGATATACAGGAAGGTGAAAGCATCCCCTGATCACAAGGACTTTACTTGAGTGTAAACTCCTTGAGATCAGGGGATGCTTTTACCTTCCTGTATATGCCCATTGCTTTGCACAATATTTGGCCTGTAATAAGCACTTAATAAAGGATTCCCAACTGACTTCAGTTGCAATAGCTACATCCTCCATTGCCAAAATGGCAATAGTTCCCCTGAGAGTCAAAGTGGCTGATGGTGAGCAGAGTGGCCACAATAAGAGAGGGGCTCTCAACAGTGATGGAATTGGGTTAGTTCCAAGGCTAGAGAAGGCATCAGAGGAGAGAGAGAGAGAGAGAGAGAGAGAGAGAGAGAGAGAGAGAGAGAGAGAGACCACCAGAGAGAAGCTACTTGATGTTCAATCAATGGAGATGAAATATAAACTGACTGATTCATAGTATTCCAAAAACTGTTTATATCCCAAAGGGACTTGAATGCTACCCTCGCAAATGATTGTATTATTAGTGATATAGTACTGGATTTATTCTAATCATTCTAAGACTTTTTTGGGTTGTTTAACATTCCTTTTCCCTTTTCTGTGTAGGAATAACCTACAAGATTCAGACCGTACACTGGGTACTTTTTGGCTTTGCTTTTGCTAATTCTGCTTTTTGGGGGAGGCTCCAGACTTGAGTCCAAAGTAATGTGACTACAATTAGCAAGTTTCTTCAGGAAGCTCAGGTGGAAGTTAGGAGCCAAAGAATTTGAGACATGAGCAGCAGACATCCCCCTTCTGAGGAGTCAGGCTTCATATAGAGCTAAACACTGGAAATGTCAATGGTTTGGAAAGGACAGGGTTTAGATCAGGTTGCCAATCCCTATGGCTTTAGCCAAGCAGTGATTAGTTAGTCATTTGTGTTACTTGTAAAGGCCATTGCTGTTTAAGCTGTGGGTTGAACTCTGTGCCCTAGAAGACCTCTGTCAACTTTGAGATACTCTGATCCAAAGCACAGGATACAAACATGGAAAAACAGGCACCAGTAGACATTCAATGTCTCTCTATGAAGTGCTTCCCTTGTTCTTTTTCTGTCCCTGCATAAGCAGAATCATGGCTTTGATGTAACAAACACACTAAAAACCTTGTTTTTTGCTCCTGGAAAGCAGAGAACTAAACTCCAAGTACAAAAACTCTTTGGGTTGGGGTTTTTTCCTGTCTCCTATGGGTCAGCTATTCTGCCTCACCTCTTGTTGGTAATATACCACTGAAACATCAGTAACATTCCTGGAGAATGAGAAGGATATGATGAAAGGGTGAAAAATTTGGGAAATAAGGAAGAGAACAGGAAAGTCTCTGGCAACTGAGGTTAAGTATTTGAGAAGAGAAAATCAAGAGGGAGATTTCCAGCTTTCAAATGCTCTTATCTGAAGGAACCTTGCACAGTAGTACTGAACAACTCTTCTTATTTCTACAGTGTGAAGGAGAGGGTTTACCCAACAGAAGAAGGGATTATGTTAGACAAAAGGATTGTGAGAGTGAAGCATACTTTAAGGGATATTTGTGAAACCTCCATCTTTGGACATACTGACCACCAGATTATTCCAACATTTTTACCTTGACTAAAATGCACTTGAAATAAATTGTACCCAGAATTCTGTCATCAGTTCATTTATAAGGCATTGTTTTAACTAAATGATCACATTTCACAGATGAATAACCTCTCCAAGCACCAGTTTCTTATGTTAATGGATCTAATGTCCATTATTAGCATATCTAATCTAGTTTAGTAATTGTAATCATAAATTGATATATCTTTGTAGATATATTTTTTTTCCATTGCTTACCAGTGACCAGTAATAAAAATCAATTTTCTGGACAAAGTAACTTTTCCCATTCCATTGAGATGTAGTATGCTATTGGCCCCATTAATCTCAAGGTTCTACTTCTCAGATTATTCTTTTTCATAGTTTTTTCTGCTTAGTTTTTATTTGCTCAACACTGTTGGAGAAAGCTAGGGTTTAAGGTTCTCACCCAAAAGGTTGTTGAATTTCTAGACTCATCAATAGCTCTATCAATGAGGACTTAGCTAAATACTCATAGCACTTGAACTATTCATTATATAGGGATGCGATTCATTATGTAGGGATGAGAACTGAAGAGTATTGGTCTAGAGAGAAGAGATAATGGATGATAAAGTGAAATTTTGTTAACTTCTCTGGGCTACTGGTATTCTGTTTAGTAATAAACCATGGAATCAACTTTCCCTTTTCTCTCTTCTTCAACTCTTATAATTATGATGATTATGTGATATATAATTAATATTAATTATCATTATTCAACCTCAAGTTTTGTCATCTGTAAAGTGGAACTAATAATAGCCCCAGCCTGACAGGCTTGTTGTGAGGATCAAATGAGATCATCTTTGTAAAGTTCTTTGCCAACCTTGAAGGGATAGAGAAATCTTAGTTATTATTAATACTATGGCTACTACTACTACTACTACTACTACTATTACTACTACTACTACTACTACTACTGCTAATAGTGATAAATAAAATCCAAATTCTTGACCTTGGTAAAGACAATGCCATAATTTTTATTCCATACTAAAGGCTCCAGTCTGCCTTTCTAGTTTCATTTCCTATTGCTCAGAAAAATGAATCTGTACTAACCAGGCAGATCTCAATTCCCCTAAAGCCACATTGTTTAGTTCCCCTTCTTGCCTTTGCTCATACTGTATCTCCTCCTCAGAGTAAGGGATAAATGGCTATGCTAAAAGAGATTTAAACCATTAGGTTTGGGAGTGTGAAAAATGGAAACAAGTCCCAGAAAACTCTGAAGTGCCAATGTTTTAACCAATGTAGGCAATTAAAATGAATGGAAATAACATGATCCATTCTCCACAGACTATGTTGAATGATTCCCCTCCATTTCTGATCCAATTGCGTCTATCCTCACATAGAATGGCCAGATATTTTTAATAAAACTATCTTTTTTCTCCCTTCTGAACAGTCTATGTGTGTTGTTCCAAACTGTCTTTCTCTCCTCTCCCCAAAGAATGAAGATAGAGGTATTTTGGGGCAAAAGGAACAAGCTTCATCAGGAAGGCAGAATTGTCTGGTCATCTTGCCTGTTTCTGAAATATAAAATATTCATCAGGTCTTCAACGACACATGTTGTTAACTGGTGGTGTGGAGCAGAGCAGAACAGAACAGAACAGCGTATGTAGTCTCATTAAACATGCTACCCGAAAAAGGACCCTGTTGTCTAGCAAATTTTAGAGGAGTGGAGTTTTATACCACCCCATGGTCAGATTCTTCTGAAGCTCTTAAAGATACAAGAATTGTCTCTGTTCTTGAAAAAGTAGAATAAGAAAGAAGTTGGTTTGTTTTGAAAATTAGATCACATTGGGTTCAATTGTCTCTTATTCAGCTTTCTTGTTCCTGGGCCCACAGACTATGTGATTATCATCATTACCCAATTAAAACTCAAAGATTCTCCCTGCTGTGTAGTGACAGGACTGCCAGTGTATGAATTGTATCTGATACAGGGCGTCCTTAAGCAGGCTTTTTACAGTGCCATAGCCGCTTTTGATATTTTTTTTAACATCTCATTAAGGGCTGTCAAAACTTGCACTTGAATATTATGGTACTTGTATCTTCACCATTCAAAAACAACATTCCATTTCCTGTCCAGAGAATTTAAAGGCATTTTCCTGCTCTAATGGCCTTTTTTCCCTTGCTTTGAATTCTCTCAGTTGCTGTTTTCCCCTTCAGAATCACTGGGTCCCTTTTCTTTTCTCACAAAACTCATTCTTTTAAATTTGAATGATGGGAAGTTGTAGGTATCAGAATAAAACTCTCCTATTATTTTCTTAGTAGAGAGAGTTACATTATAGCAGCTCTGATGGACCCACCAGGTTCTGAGCAGCAGCAATCCATTGATCAGACTGCTGAGAGGGAGGTTGTGAGCAGTAAGCAGTTCATATTCTATAGTCCTAGTTTTGAAGCACTTAACACTTAGTAGTTGAAGTCATTCTTAATCACAAATTTCCTTCCATCAAGGCCCAATGCTACCATCTCTTTAGCATGTCACTGAATTGTCACTAGAGTCCATTCAACTCTCAGTCAAATACAAATTTTCAATCTCCAAATCATTGCCCCAAAGCACTCCATTATGAGTGGATTAACAACAAAATCACCAATCTCATATCTTCCTTTTAATGGCCACACTTTGTGCTCATCCTTTGTGGTGATTTAGTTTCTTCAGAACTATGATCCTCCTGCTGGTCATCCTCTTTCTGTGTACTTAGTAATAGAGGCTACTGGAATACATCAGTTTGTCTTTTGGGTCCATTTCTCAATGCAAGTGTATTTTATGTTCTATATGTTTATTTCAAAAAAGCGGGGGAGGAAATCTATTTGACGTTATCCATTCTCAGAATGAAATGAGAAGTCTTTTTACTTTCTACCTCCATGACTTAACATATTGCTTTTAAATGGAGTTTTCTCATTCTCGATAGAATTTAGAATTAAAGATAGTTGCGTCACTCTACCTGAAATCCTCTACTTAGTACTTTGCAGCTTAAGACTGGCAAGCTAACTTTAGCTCCTATGACATTCCTAACACCCTCAGATCAGATGGTTTAGGTGTTTCACATTCCCCTTAATAAGCCTTAATAAGGTTGAGTATCTTTGAAGTTACAGTTACAGTAGAATTTCTTTATACTCAGTTTTCTGTCTCATTCTTAACGAAGAACAATTGGCACAGTGTCTGGAAAAAAATCATATGGGCGATAAATCCTTGAAGAATATATTTTAAATAAGAGAAATCTGGTGTAGTGAACTACCCTGAAGCTTTATTACTTGATTTAGAGGCTTGTTTTTATTAAATTGACTATTCATGCATGTCTTTCTATCTGTGTTACAGCTGTAGATTGATTTGAGCAATAATATTCCGAGCCACTACTGTAGAATTAGGAATCTAAATAGATGAATGGAATGATGAAGTCGTCCATTGTTCTAAAAGGTTGAGCTGCTTTAGATTTCAAAACATTGGTGATTATGGGAATAACTTTTGTTGCTCATCATGCTACATTTTAATGATGGTTTTTTTCACAACCTCTTTCAGCATCTGAAAATTCAGTATTGCTTTCCAAAGTATGAAGAAATTAAGCTTTCTTTGTAAAAAGCTGGGACAGAAATCACCATCAATCTTTTGCATTTAGCCCTATACAAACATTTATCCCTATACAAGCCATTCATATGCCTGGATTGCACTCTCTCATCACTGATGCCTCTTATGAGCTTTAGATTCTTTCAAGGATCAACTGGGATGTCACCTCCTAGATCAGGGTTTTCTTCAATTTTGGGGTATCCTGGACTCCTTTGGACAGTTGGTTTGGTAAAAGCTAAAGACAGACCTCTTCTCAAAACATTTTGTGATATACATGCATAACTGAAGGAAATGCTAAATATAAGATGGACAAGTGAAATTCAAAAGTCAGTTCTTTTTTATCCAAATTCATGGATCCCTGAAATTTCTCCCCTCAATTTAGAACTATTGTTCTATTGGAAACCTTTCCTGATCTTCCTAGTTGTGAATGCCAGCTTTGTCCTCATGTTATCTTGTATTTAGCTTACTGCATACACATTGCCCCAGTAGAATGGCACTCTTCCTGAGGAGAGTCTTTGCAATATCTAGTTCAGTACCTTACACACACGAAGAGTTTCCTAAATACTTGTGAGATTGAATGGTGTGGCATAAAGAGGAATAGTAGAGAGAAAGTTGGAGAACCTGAATTCAGAATTCGAGCTCTGTCACTATTTGTATAATATTGAGCCTCAGTTTCCTAACCTGTAGAATGAACAGGCTGCACTAAATGACTTAAGGTCCTATCTAGCTCTATGTATAGGACCCTAACGGAGCTAATTTTTATATTCCAAAACATCAACAGAGTTTGACTTGACTATCTACACAGGAGAAACTGAGTACTCTAGATAAGAAATGCCGATTATCCAAACTCCGATGTGCATTAGAATGAGCAACACATGTCACTCATTTTTCAATGCATTTATTTTGGACAGACATGACATAGAAACACTGAACTGAGCTCAGAATCTAAAGGAGGAGAGAGTGAGCTGAATTGTCTTTTGGAAACAGCACCATTCATTTAACAACCCCATGCTTCTTACCAAAACATAGGTCTGTCTTGTTTATACAGTATTCTTCTGGTGATGCGATTTAGTTTCAAGTTATTGAATACATACAGTTGAGGATCACCTGAAGGACAATGGAGAAGTATATAATATCCATTATCAGGCTGCATTACATTATAAAAAAAAGAATTTCACATAAAAAAGTGGTTTAAAGTTGCCATTAGATAGACGTGTATGTATTAGTAGATTTTAAGTTTTTAATAAAATACTGCACTTACGTTAAAAAAAAAACAATTGAAAAGCATAATAGTGAATAGATTTTTTTCTTAATTTGTTAAACAATTTTTATTTCAAACCTTTTTCCCCTTGATTGACCACCCCCTGAAAAATATTTTGTATGTTTTTTTTTATTTGACTGGTTATATACGTGTTATTTTCCTCCAATAGAATATAAGGTTCCTGACAACAAGGAACGTTTTGTTTTTGTCTTTTTATTCCTAGCATCTAGCTCAGTGGCTGGCACATGGTGGGCATTTTATAAATTCTCATGAAATTATGAAAATGAATTAAATTTAAGCAAAATTTAGCATTTATAATGGATAAACATTAGAAATATTTCCAACAAGATCAGGGATAAAGCAAAATGTCCATTTTTACTGCTATTATTTGAGGTAGTTCTGAGATACAGTAACCTGGCCTCTTCTCTATTTCTCAGATATGATACTCTGTTTGCCAACTCTGTGCATTTTCTTTTTTTTTTAGGTTTTTGCAAGGCAAATGGGGTAAAGTGGCTTGACCAAGGCCACACAGCTAGGTAATTATTAAGTGTCTGAGGCCTATTTGAACTCAGGTACTCCTGATTCCAGGGCCGGTGCTCTATCCACTGCGCCACCTAGGCACCCCAGCTCTGTGCATTTTCACTGACTGTCCTCCATACCTAGAATTCTGTCTCTCAGCTCCATTTCCTAGCTTCCATGACTTTGTTTAGATCTCATTTAAAATCTTACTTTCTATAAAAAGTCTTTTCTAATCCCTCTTAATGATAGTACTTTCACTCTAAAATTTATAGCCTGTCCATAGCGTGTTTGTGCACAATTATTTGCAAATTGTCTCTCCCATTAGACTATGATCTTCAAGACTAATTTTTAAGTTTTGGTTTTTTTGTCTTTCTTGGTATCCCTGCTGCTTAGCATTGTGCCTGGTGCACAGTATGAAATTAAGAAATGCTAGTTGGTTTGACTTCTAGAAGTTCTAGTTAACAGCTATAAGACCAAAAAAAATGAAAGAATAAACATGGATGAAGAAGAGACAAAAGCATTTCTACTTGCAGATGAGAATTCTAGAGCATCAATGTAAACATTAATTGAAAAATTAACAGTGTAACATGATATAAGATAAACCTACAAAAATCATAATCATTCTATGTATTTTAAACAAAACGTAGCAGGAAGGGGTCAGTAGAAGAAAAAAATCAAAAAGAAATTTCATTAAAAATAACTGCAGGCTCTATAAAATATCTGGGAGTCAACCTACTAAGACAGAGAACTTATATTAACATAAAGATGAAATTCTTTTCTCTGATATAAAGGAAGACAAATACTAGAAGAGATTATAATTGTTTATAGTTAGATTTCAGACCACCCAAATTTATTTACAGATTTAGTGCCAAGCCATAAAACTACCAATGAATATCTTTATAGAACAAAAAAGATTAATAAAAATTTCTTTATTAGAAAGAAATTTGAAACAATATCCAAAAAGTTATTAAGCTAGATATTACCCTTTGACTCAGCAATACCCATGCTAGACATATATCACAGAGATCAAAGAACAGCAAGAACAAAAAAGTTCTGTACATACAAAAATTTTCATAGCATTTCTTTTCATAGTAACAAAACTAAGGAGCTACTTCTCTATTCGGCAATGGCTGAACAAATTTAGGATTTGAATGTAAAAGAATATTATTGTACCATACGAAATGATGAAATGGACAATTTCAGAAGAAACTGAACTCATATATGAACTCATGCACAGTGAAATGAACAGAACCAAGAGATTTATTTTTATTTAATTTATTTAATAATAACATTTCATTTTTATTTTTATTTTATCTATTCAATGGCAAGAATATTTTTAAAGAAATGATTCTTTGTAGAGTAAGACAGATCCTTAACCTAGAGTTTAATTACATTTTTCATGTTAGCTTGAAAAATTATTGCAAGAGTTTACAATGTGTAATAAAAATTCTAATGAAAATAATGAATTTTCTGAAAATGTATTTTGGTTTTGTCTCTTGCCAAATGTCAGACCGTTATACACTCATAAGAAACAAATGCTCCCATTCTGTTACTTATTATTGGTGTCAATTAACTTTACTTACAAAATAAAAGGTGACACAGGGTAAGAATCTCATCCTTTTTTTACCAGTCAGATCTTCTTCTTGTGTCTCTTAGAATAAAAATGACATCAATAATCCTCATGTAGGGGTAGCTAGGTGGCGTAGTGGATAAAGCACCGGCCTTGGAGTCAGGAGTTACTGGGTTCAAATCCGGTCTCAGACACTTAATAATTACCTAGCTGTGTGGCCTTGGGCAAGCCACTTAACCCCATTTTGCCTTGCAAAAAAAAAAAAAAAAAACCTAAAAAAAATAATCCTCATGTAGTGCAGAGTCAAAACCATTAAAGACTTTGTGGTTTCTAAAATCAGTATGAATTTTCTGTGAGACGCTGGTGCAAAGAAGAGAAGTTAGTGTCTAAACTAAGCCCAGTCCTTCTGATAAAAAATGAAACCAAATATCTCAGTCACATCAAACAGCTAGATATAGGAGTTGAAAAAACTCTCATGCATATTTTCATCCATCTGCTTTGTATGATTTCAAGTGGATATGATAGTAGATGTGAACAGGCTATAACACATAAAAATAAGGAACTATGAATAAGAATTGCAATAAAGTATGGCATCAAAGAGAAACCTACAATCAAAAAAGATGAACTATTCTCACAGTAAGAGTGAGACATCCCAGCTGCTCCCTAGTATTCTCAAAATAGAGAAAGCAAGTCAGATCCTCAGAATACTGGGTGTATTGCCTGTGACAAACTTACTAGAGAATATAGACAAGAGTTGAGTTTAATAAAATGAGTAGGCATAGATAGGTAGCAATCTTCATTGTTGGAAGGAACATCAACATCACAGAGATTGCAGACCCATTTGCAGACTGAGTTTGAAAAAATGGAGATATAGCTTAGAGTGAGTTAAAGTATTTTATTTCAAACATATTAATCCAATATTGTCATAATTTACTCCCACAGTTTTTCATAGATACTTGCTTAGAGGGCCATAAATGGAATTGAATTTACTAATTTCTACTTTTTTTGAGGCACAAAAGCCACCATGTTTTTAGAGCAGTCATATATCTCAGTTTCCTCCTCTTTAAATGATTAGTTAAAATTGCATGAATTATGAAAAGTCTATACTATTAGTTCCAGCTTATTGCCTTATCAATAATTTGAAACTTTAATATATAATATACATATATCTATATCTCTATATATTTTTCATATATGTATATATTTTTTCATATATACATATATATGAAAAATTCCTTCTCTTCACCCCTCAAAGAAAACTAAAGATTTGGCCTTTTATATTTCAGCTCAATAATAACCAGCTAATTAAGATCCTTATGCTTTCCCCCTAGCTTGTCTCTAACCTGTTGTTCTCCACTCAGTGCTATTCTTTTCTTACACTTCTGGCAACACACACCTGTTATTTCAGCATTTTGAAAAATCTACCAACTGCAAAAGCCCTGGAGCTCTCAATCCCATCTCTTCACTCTTTGCAGCTGCTTCCTATGGCAGCAATCAATGGAAAAAAAAGAAAGATTTGTTTCACAGTAAATTAGGACTTGGAACATCACAAGCATCTTTTCTACCTTCAGTATGTTGGATGAAGAGGGTCATATAAACTGAGCTTTGAAAGTCCTAGTTCATTTTATAATATGGAAAGCCAAACTGCTCAATGTTAAGTCAATAGTGTAGGTGTGACCAAACGCCATTTCACACAGTCCCCCTTAGCATTCTCATCAACAATTTCCCTCAGCCATCAAGCTCAGTGAGTAAATGACAATAAATTTTCACTTTGTGGTCTTCCCACACATAGTTTCTTTTACCAAAAACCATTTGAGTTCCTTGTTAACTCTACCTTCTATATGCCATCTTTTTGAAAAGTTGGATTTTGTTCCAAATAATAAAGAGCTAGCAATTCAGTTTTCTCCTTAACAAAAGCCTTGGTCTCCAAGATCAATGGAGAGTGTTTGAAAAGACCCATCATATGACAACACAGGTAGACCATTCAGAGATTGTCTGAGTTCAGCACCAGCATCTTAGATTTAGAGCTGGATGAGCCCTTATGTCATCTAGTCTTGGTTTTACAGATGCAGGAACCAAAAGAGATTTAGTGAGACTTGTCGTAGGTAACAAGAATAGCATTTGAGACCGTCCTCTGCCTGGCTACAGCTCCATCAGTCTTCCATTGGACCAGGCTGCCTCCTTAGAGGTTATCTTTCCTGTTTCACTGCTACCCCAACTATTGTTTTATTCAATATCCTCCAACCTCTAATGGCATTCTTTATATTAAGGTATGGCTATTCTTATTTTTTTCCTGCTATTATTATAATTCAGCCTCAGACCTGTTATGGAAGAAAAGATTTTTTTTTCCCTGTAACCAACAAATTGGTTATATATGATATGTTAAAATTTGTTGGATGATTGCTGGAAAAAACCTTAGTGATTAATCCAAACCCATCATTTTGTAAATGTGAAAAATTGACACCTGGACAAAGTGGATTGCCCAAGAATCCCATAGATTAGTAAATGACAGAAACCGGAATTTGAACCCGGTCCTCTGACTTCTAATCCAGCATTTTAAACCACATTTATGATTTAAGGACAAATTTTACTTTTTTCAGTTTTCCTCTGTCTCCTCTTATTTCCATTAATTCTATACTTCAATATCCATGCTATGTGTAACAATTCTTATTTGAGAACATCTGCCTTTCTCACAACCCTGAAATCATACTGTTCTTAGCTCCAGAAACACATTTACTTCCTGACTGGGCTTCATTTGGCTGATCTTGGCTGACTGTAGTTCATCCCACACCATGAGGGTGAGTGTTTTAGATGGAAATGGTGGACAACCATTTCCTCAACACTTGGAGTTTTTCCCATTCCAGAATTTAATGTGAAGCAGCTCTTTGTATATGGGCCTCCACCTACTAAACCAACCGGACTAAGTACAAAGCTGGAAGCCAAAACCTTCCTGGAAATTCCCAGAATTTGGAACTAACTCTATAATAATTTTGGTGATTCTTATTCCAAATTGCTTTTTAAAGTATCTGATATGGTTGAACTACTAGAGGGTGGGTTGTATCCCCTAAAGTGGAGAGTATTGTCAACACTGAGGATATATAGGAAAGGCTTACATCTATTTCCTTAACCTCTCATAAATGATTTACTTGGGGAAAGGATAATGATTAGTCTCATTGTCTGTGGTACAATACTGAGATGTGTCAGAGTGTAGCTCATGGACAATATCTCGGACTACAGGATTAGAACAAAGTAATCTTATTTAAATTACATTGAACAAATCAGAGATTATAGCACTCTAGAATCCATCCTGGGAACCATAAAAAAGAGGCTTTAGGTTAGAACTAATTTCATCCTCCAGAAGCATTTTCAGCTTTAGCCTTCACATCAAAACAATGAATATGAAATTTGGACAAGATTGAAAGGAAAGTCATTTGCCAAAATGATGAAAATACTGAAAAATAAAGTTTACAAGGTAAGGTTAAAGGAAGTGTGATTATTCAGCTTGGAAGAGAAACCTGAAGGATTTTTTAATTACAGTCTTTAGTGAGGGTAGAAAGAGGTTCACAGAATAAGATGACCAACAGTTTTCCATTTTTACTAAGAAGCCAAGAGGAAAAAATAAAACAAATGGAAGCAAGAAGAATTTAAGTTGGATATTGGGCAAAATTTGTTTCAGTTACATTTTGGAATGGGCTTCTGTGAAAGTTTGTGAAATTCTTAAGATCCATGTGAGTTGCTTCCTGGGTTGGAAGCAAAATAGCCAACTTTGTTGGAGAGTGACAGAGGGTAAGAGAAAGAGAAGATAGAGGAAGAGGAAGGAAGGAAGGAAGGAAGGAAGGAAGGAAGGAAGGAAGGAAGGAAGGAAGGGAAAGAGACAGAAAAGGGAGAGAAGAGAAAGAGAGAGAGAGAGAGAGAGAGAGAGAGAGAGAGAGAGAGAGAGAGAGAGATTCAGACTGAGAGAGAATCAAGGATAACAGAATTTTCTGGTGTGAGTGACTGAGAGGGTTTTGACACCTTTCTGTTCTGTTTCTGGGCAAAGTTTGTATGGACGATGGTGTATTGTCGGTACTAGATCTAGCCCCATTATGTGTATTCTGTTAGTTTGTCTCTGAAAGCTCATGTGCTCTTATTTTCCTTTCCCCCTTCCTAGCTTTGCCAACATCACAAGTTGCTCAATATGCTGTTTTCTTGGGCCCAGCTACCCCTGATTTCTTCAACCAAACAGTTATCTATTCAATGCTACCTCAATCTGAGCTGATGCTTGGCTCTATGTGCAAGGTTGAACTTGGTTATTTTGTTTATCTGGTTTTTTTAGAGTTTGTACAATGGGACTGAATCTTTGGGAACTATCTGCTACCTAAAGAGTTACCTGAAAGTCACAGATTTTGTATAAAACCCACCATCCAAGTGATCTCTTCTAGAAAATATTACTGTTATGGAGGTTCCTTTTCCTTTAAGCATTTGCAGCTTGTCTCAGATAATCACTTGGCAACATGGAAGTTTTTAAAAGGAGTTTGCCATTTACCAGCACCATATGGATTATGACCTGGATTATGTTCTTTTGAAAAAAAAATTCTCCTGTATAATTGCCCTATGTCACTGTAGGAGACATTCAGAATAACATTCTCCTTCATTAATGTTATTGTCTGTGATGCTGCTTCTCGGAAACACAAGGACAAAAATATTTCTCCTTCTGATTTAATTTGTATGTACCTAGGGCTGGCTCTAGGCAAAATTATGAGGTAGATGTTGGCATTCCCCCAACCTCCTCTCTCTAGGCACCCTTTCCCCCATTCAGTATGCCTCTGCCCCTCCCCCAGACATGCAGTGCCATTGTGTGTCTTTCTCTTCTCCTTGAATCAAAACCAGCTCTCAGGAAAGTATCTAATCACCTAATCCACATAGAGGTAGAAATGACTGATAAGGCTTTACAGTGTTACTATTTCTAGGAGTATTTGAATTTTTAATAGCAAAAGCTTTAACCAAAGGAATGGATTTGTAACTGTGGCATCTCAAGGATCACTTATTAGGTAGTAGATTGGGGTTATTTTGGGGGGCAGAGGTTAGGGGAAGAGGCATTTCTCGGTACCCCTGAAATCATATCATAGACAACACCCAGTTCCATTTATTATCCACATATGTAGTCATCGGGTAGTTCCCAGGGGGCACTTGTGCTATTCCTTTCCACCCACTTCTACTCTACAAGTACAATAAGCCACAGGACCTGAATTACCTTCTGAAACAAGTAAAAGACAGCAGGATTGCACAGCACTTTAAGATTCAGTTAACCTTTGTTAGTTACATTGAGACCAATCCCAAATGCTTTCTTTTGGAAGTGAAATTACATTCTGATGACAGAAATGATAGGGAAAAAAAGGTTAAAAACAAGAATAGAAGCTGTTGCTAGGTTGATTAGAAATGATTAAGCTTGGATGAAATTTTATTACTTGGTTTTATCTGTGATCTAAGCAATGTGAGCATTCCCTCCATGAGTTCCAACTATAACCCCATTTTATATTCTTTAAGGTTAAAAAAGCATTTTCTATATGTTTTCTCATTTGATCTTCACAATGACCTTAGAAGGCAGGTACTAGTATTCCCTCTGTATGAGTGACATTACTTGACTTGCCCAGGATCTCCCTTATAAGATCCAACTTGGTCTCTGGTTATCCAGACTTCAGGTCCAATACTCTGTCCACTAGGCCACCTAGTGAGCACCACCCTTGCATTCTCATCCTTTTCAACCCTTGTCCACATTCTCCCATTGAAGCCTCTGAAGGGCCCACCGAATATGCTGGAGATTTTCTGCTAGGTCTTTTGACATAATGTTGGCACCAGTGCTTCCCTCAGGCCTGTCCATCTGGATCCCTCACTCTTGGCACATAACTAGCCGTTTTAGTGCCCAACTTCCAAAGGTGTCAGAGTTACTTTGGAGCTCTGAAAAATGATCAAATATTGATCAGTTTCTCCTATTCATGTTATTTTCTACATTTAGTAGCAAATTGTCCTTTAAATGAGTGATTTTATGATTATATACAAATCGATAAGAAATAAATAGCTTTCATTTAAGATTTAGGAAACTTATAAAGAAGTTCATTAAAGGATATTCTTTATAGCAAGTAGTGGGTTCAGGACAAGTAGAGAGAAGATGAACTGCTCTTCAGGTCTGTATCCTCAAATCAAATATTCACCAACTATCAAGGACTTTTGTGGTTTTGTGGTCTTGAATGGAAGAGGGAGCAGTGAAGGTAAAAGGAAAGAGTGGCCCATATGACCGGGATGGAACAAGTGGATGTTAGCCCCCCAGGGGAGTGTAACAGAGGGCTGCAGCACTAGAGACAGAGGGGATATGGAGATAGAGGAGCCAGGTAGGAGCTTTTCTTTTTATGCAAAAAGGGTCCTATTTCTAACACACAGAGATTTTTTCAGTTTTCTAATTCTCAGGGATTTTAAAGTAGCGAATGAGATGATGAGAATGTGATCAGAGAGCTCATCTTTCTTATTTGTATTAAGATACAACATCTTTTTTTCTTTAAGAGCACCTTCAATTAGCCCATGTTGAGTACTATCATAATTTTAGAAATGGGGAGAGAGCTTACAAATAGGCTTAGGGATACAAGGCAAAAGCACAGTCTAACAAGCAAGTATATTGTTGTTGTATAAAGCTATCTGGACCAAAAAAAGAATGACCTTAAGACTTGATCCTTAAGTGATAACAATCTATGTTTGTTTTAAGGAATTATAGCTTTCTCCTCAGAGTCCACATAGCAACACCAACCTAGATGTTCTGTCATCTTGGGGACAAGGGGGAACTTTTTAGGGTCAGAGATCCAGAGTTGGAACATACCTTAAAGGTTATTGAATTCAACTCCCCTGTTTTACAGATGAAGGTTCTAATGTGAAGAGACTTCCACTGATCAATATAGGTTTATATGCATTTGTAAGGCAGCTAGCCGGAGCTACAGAGGATAGAATATTGGGTTTGGAATCAGGATGATTCATCTCCCTGAGTTCAAATCTAGCCTCAGTATGTGACCCAGGGCACATCACTTAACTTTGTTTCAGTTTGCTCATCTGTAAAATGAGCTGGCAAACAAATTGGTAAACCAGTCCAGCATCTTCACCAAGAAAACCCACATGGAATCACAGGAGTCGGACATGGCTAAAATGATTCAACAATAACACCATGCAGTTATTTGATCTCTAGCAAGCAATATCACTTCACTTACCTTTTCAACCAAAGGTTGGCACTTGTAGCTATAAAAATCCTAAACGGCAACATTTTTATGTTATTTTTGTAAACAATTTCCTTTTCTTGTACTTACGAGCTTAACAGTCATCCACAAATATGATCCTTCTAACATCCAAAGAGCAAAGGGCTGTCTATGAAACTGAACTAGTATGTAGCTTGTTTCTTTAAAGTGTACATTAAAATCAATATTGTTGTAAGATAAATTCCCTACTTGTTTATTCTGAATTTGTCTTCTGTGTAATCTATAGATGTTTTATCATAACTCTCTTCTTTCTCTTTTTTCTTCATTTACAACACCATCACTGTCTCCTCTGTTTTCTAAGTTGGAAAACTAATTTTCTCATTTTGGGCTTTTTTCTTTTTCTTCAAATCCACCTACCCTTTATTCAAAGTCTCTTGTTGGGCAGTTAGGTGGTGCAGTGGATAAAGCACTGGCCCTGGAGTCAGGACTATGTGGGTTCAAATCCGGTCTCAGACACTTAATAATTACCTAGCTGTACGGCCTTGGGCAAGCCACTTAACCCCATTTGCCTTGCAAAAAAACCCTAAAAAAAGTCTCTTGTTTTAATTTAGATAGTAAATTTCTGTATATCTTGCTGTCAATCATTTATTCTTACACACTATTTAAAATATATTATAGTTTTGTATTTTTAACAAATTGGTTTAAAACCCACAGAAACTATAAGTAGAAGAGTTTTAAACAGATTAGAAAGTTCTGTTGGCAATTTTTAAAAATGTGCAGATGTGAGAGTTTTTATGGGTGACTCACTTAAATCATTTTCAGCAACAAAAGTCTAATTCTTCAATACCTTGCTAATTGTGATAGCTTCCTACTCTCATTAACTAGCATTTCAAGGCACACTATGCTTTAGTTTGGAGCTCATTGTTCATAATAGTGAAGCTAAATCCGTATTTCAAATAATCTTGATCATTTTGAATGGTGGGTTGACTTCTTGTCATATCTGATTAGATCTTCATTGTTTTTAATCTCATAATATGGCTGTCAGAGATTTTAGTTTAGTCTATGTTTTGTCTCTACTACTGCTTTGTTCACTTGTGCTTACATCATTAGTATTATCTTTGGTCTAAAGTTTTGGGGTTTTGTCCTAGGAATATTTTTAAGCCACTCATCCATTTTATTTGCATTAGTTTAAAATAAAACTTGGTAATATACCCAATAAATTTACTTAGCCAGACCATGCAAGCCACAATACATTATAATATGTTGAAAGTGAGCAAACAACCAATTTTGTGGCACTTCCCTTACCACTTCCAAATTCTGCAGATTGTGCAGCTTCCTCTTTCCTCAAGATTCCTCATGCAAAACACAGAGCATGTGACCATCTGACAAATGGACTGAGTGAAGAGCCACTTTTAAGCCATATATTAAAAATAAATAAAACTTTCTTTCTTTAGATAAAAATACAAATAGTGCTAATGTTTTTTCCTGCATCCCCAATGGTTTCTATTACCCTCACTACTACCATCACCTTGGATCCACTGGTCTAGATAACAGAATTTGACTGAATTTCTCTCCCTTCAGCTCTGCTCTCCTCTGGGAGTAGCACAACATTTAGCCTCTTGGATCCCGCCCCCACCCACCCACCTTGGGAAAAGAGTTTCAGAGATAGCAGCCTTTCTACTCTTACATTGCACTATGTTGTAGTGATGAGAATGAAGTTGGAGTTCAAAAAACTTGGTTGTGCTGCTTTGAACTATGCAATTATGAATGTCATTTAACCTGTCTAAATTTGTTTCTTCATCTGTCAAATGGGGATAACACCTCGAGTACTTAACTCACAAGTTGTGTAAGGCTCAAATGAGATATTATGTCTAAAATGCATTGCAACCTTTAAAGGCTTTCCTAAATGTCAGTTTGTATTTCAGGGATTGTATGGAAGGTTTCTATAGACAGAAATGATCTGGGCACAGAACAGTAGCTCCTGGAGGCCTTCATTTCAAGTTTCTCCTCACACTGACTCCTGTCTGAGCAGACAAATGGTGAAGCTGGCTGCCCATAGCCCACATGGGTTACCAGAAGTGGGAGAGAACTTGAAGGAACAATTAGCTTTCCAGGGCGTGCTTGGGAAACATGCTCCCTTGTGCTGAGGAGAGAATCGAGGCAAATGCGTGACATTTTTTTTGTATAGCTATTATTGTCATCAGCTCTTCCGAGTCTTCCACTCTCTAGGGCTAATGAAGACCATATACTTGTGAAAAAAGATCTAGCTGTCAACTGGAGCAAAGAATTGATGATCTATTTCATTTCAGAAGTCAGAACATAACTTGAGAAGCCTATAACTCACATCTTAATAGAAACACAGGGGATTGCCTCTCTTGACAGTTAATATGTCTGTAAGACCTCAAAGGGGTTAAAGCAGATACATGTCTCATTTGGTAAAATATGTCCTTCCTGGCCTCATAGCAAATTCAGTTTTGTAGGATGTGTGAAGAGAGGAAAAATATACCTGGCTCTCATTCTGAAATTTCCCCCTGAAACAATTGGCTACATATTATTAATGATGACAAGTGTTACATTAGCATTCCCATGGTGATCTTTCATATATGAATAAAACCTTTTCTTTTTAATTTAAAGGATATTATTAGGCATATATTCTACAAAATTACAGGGAAAGCAGTGCCTAGTCCCTTATTCTGAATGAATTGCCTAAATTATATGCTTTGTATTGTATTTAAGTTCTGAAAAATATTATGTTCTCTGCAGAGGATATACAAAAATAAATAATGTTAGATAAAATTTCCAGGAGGGGAAAATGCATTCCCAATTTTGGAACCTTTGAAATAGATCAAAGAAAAACTGGTATTTATATGCCACTTAATCTCTTTTACAGGACTTCTGCAATGATATTAGAAAATTCGAGGAAAATGAGCATTTATGTATCTACTTTATAATAGGATATGAAAGGGTGAATAAAAACTTAATTTTTCTATGTTTTATCGTAATACAGTAAGCTTTTGGTTATCTTTATAGTTTGTACATTTCCTTTATCAAATAACAATATATTATATTTTTACTTCAAAATAGTTGCAGCCTAAGCAATAACAATTATTGAGTAAGAAGCTTTAAGCTGAAAAAATGTAATGTGTCTGGGGACAAGCACTTATCTTTTTTCTTTAATCACTTGTAAATGTACCCAGACATGTAGAAAAGAGAAAATTTCTTTAAATTCTCCTTCCAAACATATGTAGACAACATCAGGCTACCAAATGTGAAAGACCTGTCTTCATTTTAGAGACTTTGGGAATAAATTAAGATCTAATTTCAAAACATAAAACTATAGGAGAGACAGAAACATCGATAAAGAATTCTAGAATAAGACCTAATAATGGTAATATCATCTAGTATTTTTAAAACATTTAATACATTTTAAGGCTTGTTGCTGATCAACTCTATTGAGGATAAGCCAAGACAAGTAGAAGTTGTTTTAAGCTATATTTGGTAGCTAGAAACCTTTATTTTGTTTTGAAAAAGGCCTAACAATTATTCAGGGACTGATTAGCTGGCCTATCCTTTTCCTAAAGTCCTTTCTCTGCTTGTTAACATTTCTACCTTAGTGTGTTTGGGGAGAGGAAATAAAATGGAAATACAAGTCAGTCGCTGTTTCTGCTCGTTAGAGAGCTGGTGAAAGGTCTAGTTGAGGAAGAAAAAAGCATTATTTTGAATAAAACACTCACTTTTTTTTCCTGTTTTCCAATCATCCTCAAATCCCTATCTTCCCTTTACAAAAACTCTGAAATATCTTTATCTGATTATAAAATCTTTCCATTCCTTCTCTCCCTGTGCCTGATTCTGCATAAGCCTCTACTACATTATCATGGTGACCTCCAGTCCATCTGTCCCACATTACCAGCCCAGGCCATCAGCCCTGTTCTGACTACATCATCTTCCTTTCCCAATATCAACCCTCTTAATGAATAGTATCCTCCATAGTTTCCTCTCTACTCTCAAATTCCTTGACCACTTGTCATGTCAAACCCCTATTCTGGATTACTCCCTGTCTTAGTTTACCCTATTCCCACCTGTGCTACTGAATAGAACCAGAGAAAATCACACAACTGTACTGACTGGATATACAACAAATTTATGTTATCTAATCCCAAATTGGTCCTTAACTCAAGAAAAGCAATCTTTTATTGCAAGCTAATTAATTTTCTTTTCTACTCTCTCCAATGACTATTATAGCCACTTTTCTTCTCTCCTCAAACCTTCCACATAAACCCCACTTTGGCTGAAGTTAGGATTGACTGAAAACAGTTAAAATCATTCACCCTTCTCTTCTTCATCTCACAGCTCCTTGAACTCATACCCTTTCATATCTGCCATTACTTCAGCTTCTAATGAAGAAGCAGCCACTGTCACTCATGCCAAATCTCTACATGTAATCTTGATCTTTTATCCTCCAGCAAGATTGCCCCTGTTATCAGCCCTGCTTATAATCTTCAGTTTCTCCCTATCTCCTGATTCTTTCGCTAGTGCTTACAAACATGCCAAATTCTCCCTTATTCTAAAAAAACAAAAACAAAAAAACCCTTTGATTCCCTCATCTCTGCTAACTATTATACTATATCTAATTTCCATTTCTCAGTCTAACTCCTATATTGACTTGTAGCCTTCATCTCCTCTCTCCTTATTCTCTTGTTAAACCCTCACGATCTGGCTTCCACCTTTATCACCCACCTGAACCTTCTTTCTTCAAAGTTACCAATGATCTCTTTTTTTTTTTTTTTTGATTTTAGGAGTTAAGTGACTTGCCCAAGTCACACAGCTAGGTAATTATTAAGTGTCTGAGGTAGAATTTGAACTCAGT
This sequence comes from Macrotis lagotis, assembly GCF_037893015.1. Classification (NCBI taxonomy): domain Eukaryota; kingdom Metazoa; phylum Chordata; class Mammalia; order Peramelemorphia; family Peramelidae; genus Macrotis; species Macrotis lagotis. The sequence continues at coordinate 53,714,715 of NC_133666.1, forward strand.
TCCTCCTGACTTTAGAGCTGATGCTCTATCCATTGTGCCATCTAGCTGGCCCCAATGATCTCTTAATTGACAAATCTAATAACCTCTTCTCAGTCCTTACCTTTATTGCCCTGCCTGCAGTATTTAACACTGCTGACTTCCTTTTTCTCCTCAATGCTCTATCCTCCTCTGGGTTTTTGTGACACTGATATGGCCTCATTTACCTGTAACCTATCAGACCAATTATTCTCAGTCTTCTTTACTGATTCATCATCTATGTCATATTCACTAAATGTAAGTCTCTCTATTGGGTCCTCTTTTCTTCTCCCTTTTTACTGTCTCACTTGGTGATTTCACCAGCTCCAATGAATTCCATTTATTATCTCCATCCAGATGACTCCAGATCTCTATATCCATCCCTAATCTTTTCCTTGAGTTCTGGACTTAAACCACATCTAGAGATATCTCAAACCCAACATATTCAAAATAAAACTCATTTTCTTTTCCAACCAAACTCACTGCTCTTCCAAATTTTCCTGTGTTTTCCTAGTCACCCAGGCTTGAAAATTCAGGATATTCTCAATTTCTCACTTTCAACCTCCTATGTGATCAATTGCCCAATCTTGTAATTTCTATCTTTACAAGTTTCTTTCACATGCATCCCTTCTTCTCCACTCATACAACTGTCACCCTTGGTCATGCTCTCATCATCTTTTACCTGCACTACTACAATAGGCTTCTATTTCATCTCCCTTTGTTATTGTTCAGTAGTTTTAGTTATGTCTGATTCTCTGTGACCCATTTGGAGCTTTCTTGGCAAAGATACTGGAGTGATTTGTCATTTCCATCTCTAACTCATTTTACAGATGAGGAAACTAAGGAAAACAGGGTGAAGTGATTTGCTCAGTATCACAAAGCCAATGAGCATCCTGACTTTAGAGCTAGTGCCAATTAGCTGCCCTATTTTACCTCCTTATTACAAGCCTTTCCATATTTTACACTGCCATCAAAGTGATTTTCCTGAAGTACAAGTTGGGTGATTTCAAGCCTCTACTCAGTAAATTGGTTTACTGTAAACTAGTAAGTTTACTATAAGCTTAATATAGTAAACCAATAGTTCCCTATGATTTCTAGGATCAAATATAAATTTCTCTTTTTGGCATTTAAATTTCTTTACATTCTGACTCCTCTATACCATTCCAGTTTTCTTGCAGTACTTAACACAATGCCTTAGACATAGTAGGTGGTTAATAAATGCTTAGTGATTGATTGATATTTTCCCCCCTTCAATAACTCTAGGATCTAGCCCTAATGTTCTACTCCCCATTCTGTACCTATATCTTGTGCCTTGGCACTGACTGTTGTCATCTCTGACTGTTGTCCCACCCCACCGGACATAACCCATGCCTGGAATGAGCTCCCTCTTCACCTCCACCTCTGAGAATTCCTGGTCTCCTTTGAATTCTGCTCAAATGCCAACTTCCATGTGAAATCTTTCCTGATGCTTATTGCTTCTTCCCCAAATTACCATGCATAATTTCTGTCTAAATCTAGCTGTATCTTTTGAACTATGCATGTTGTCTATCCTGTAAGAATGTAAAATTCTTAAGGAAGGGAGTACTTCAGTTTCATCTTTGTATTCACACAGATTAGAATAATGCATTGCGACTAGTAAGTGCTTAATAAATGGTTGTATGTTTCTTGATTAATAGAAGATTTAATCTCTTGTAATTTAACACTTGTTGATGCTATCGCTTAAAATAAAACTTGGTGATTACTTTAGGATTTAAATTGCTCATGTTTTTCCCCTACTCTGTTATTGTAGCTATTCTGAAATTGACTGTATTGCTTTCATAATATTTATCTATTACATTACTTTTAAAAATTTATTTGTTTTAATCAGTCAAAATCAAATTTCTCACATTTCTACCAATCACTCCCACCCCATTCTGAACAAAGGACAAGCCAAGTCCTTTACATACATATATAGTCAATGAAAACAAATTTCCATATTGACTCTGTCTATCATTCTGAATTCTGACTTCTTCAATTCACTATCAGGAAGTGAGTAACATGTTTCATTTCTTTTCCTCTGTAATCCTGGTTGATCTTTATGCTGATAGGAGTTCAACAAAATAGTGTTTTGTCACATCTATAGACTATGACTTACTGATCCATTCCCCCAATTTATGGGCATCCCCTCAAATTTCCAATCTTTGCCACCTCAAAGAAAGCTATAAATAATTTTTTATCCTTACAATTTATTTTGCTTAGGACTAATCCCTCAAACTATTCAACCTCTAATTTGCCTTCCCTCCTTCTCTCCTTACCCTCCTATTTCCCTGTTGAGTGAAATGTATTTCCATACTCAACTGTATGTATAAATGAATATTCTTTCTTCATTTGACCAATCCCAGCTGCTCCCTTCTGCCCTCTCCTCCTTTTTTTGTATGGATATCTACTTATACACTCTGATTATGTGAGATAAAATTCCCAGATTTTCCTTTACTTTCTCCCACTCTCAGTATTTTTCTCTTTCCCTCTTTTCCATTCTTTTCTTAAGATTATTGAAGTATAACAGACTTATAACCAGACCTTGTCAATTTGGACTTCTTCTATGAACTCTGATAATGATAGGGTTCAGAGAGAGCACATATATCATCTTCCCATATTTGAGCATAAGCAGTTTATCCTTCTAGTCCCTTATTGTTCATTTGTGCTTACTTGTTTATGCTTCTCTTCCTGTGTTTGAACTTCAGAATTTTTATGCACTTCTGTTCTTTTCATCTGGAATACTTTAAAAGTCCTCTATTTCATTAAAGATCCATTTTCCCCTATAGCACTATACTCAGGTTTGTTGAATAAGTTATTCTTGGCTATAAGCCCATGTCAATATCTTTGAGTTCTGGAACATCCTATTTCAAACTCCCTGCTCCTTCATAATTATGTCTGCTAAATCATGTGTGATCCTGACTGTGGTACCTGAATTCTTTTTGGCTACTTGCAGTATTTCTTCTTTGACCTGGAAGCTCTGGATTTTGATTATAATTCTGTTTAGTGAGTGTCAAAGCTGATAGTTCAAACTTGTCCCAACATACCTGATACAGTATGGGAGTAGTGGTACTTCAGATCTCCTCCAGCTCTAGTACAGACCTGGACAACTGAAGTATTCTGAGCATAGGATACCTTGTCCCCACAGGTATCCTGTTTCCTTTGACAAGTTGAACTGGACAAATGGCTCACGAAAATTTTGTTCTGGATTTTCCGCATCATAATTTGGCCTTGTGCATTTTCTAGATCTGTTTGGGAGAGTTTGTTTACTGTAAACTTGACATAGTCCTATCACTCCACTTTCTTTATAATACTCTTGAAAAATGAAACCTAATTTACTATTACCACTATAGGTCAGGGACTTTGGAGATAGGGACTGCCTAAACAATAGATGGAATAGGCTATAAGGGTCTGTATGGCATGATTAGAGGAAAAAATATCATCCCTACTGCTTCATAATTTGCCCTTTTATCTCTCTGTCTTTGAGTTTCGTAGGCTTGGAACAAATTTCTCTGGGAAGGGTCATATGTTAAGATGCTAAGATTAAGTGTTAATATTTTATTATCAGGTATCATTTTAGTAAGGATTGGCAAGAATGAGATAGGCACCTTTGGTGCTTAGCAGGATGAGAGGAAGGAAAAGAACTTTGTTAAGGGAGGCAATTTTAATTGAAATTAAGATGTAAAGAAGGAAAAAAATTGATGGTGGTAGCCTATCTCTTAGACTTTCATGGCTATTTATGACTGAAGTTAAAATCCATCTGGCTGGTTGAAGACTTAGCACAGTAACACAGAATGAGTTTAGAATCAGAGAACCTGGTTAGTTGTTCCATTTCTACTTATGTCATGGTGGACAAGTCACTTCCCTTCTTTGAGCATCAGTTTCCTCACCTGTAAAATGAGAATTAGACCAGATGGCCTCTGAGCTCCCTTCTACTCCAGTTCTTTGATGTATGATTCTGTGACTATATTAAAATGCTTAACCTTATGTTTTCTCTCTATCCCACCCTGTCTTCTCTCATTTCAGAATCATGAATTGGAATCTGAAAATCTGAAATCTCTTGCTCACAAACTGAATGTGGCTGCCAAAAGCCTACAGGGCTTTCTAGCTGGCAGAAGGAGGAGCGGCCTCACGGGTCTTAGAACCAGACAACTACCAAATAACTGTCTCACTGCTATAGTTGATCTGATCGGAGTGGCCAAGAAATTACTGGCCTGGCTCGACAGGTAATTCTAAACTCGTGATCCTTAAAGTTCTAGCTGACTGACTTTTTGTCTTTCCCACTTTATATTATAGTTTGGAAATGTGTCAGTTCTTTGACATTTTATAACCTCTTATGTCTTATATTCAATTTTATTTTTTCAGTGCCTCTTCCTATTAGGCTCAGATAGCCCTAGGTTTAAGGGGCAGACCACAGCATGAGTGAACTACCTCATTAAACAAGGTAGATGGAATGGAAGGGACCAGGGTTTGAATCCCAGTTCTGACAAGAGTCTTTTGACCTTAGGAAAGTCCTTTCCTCCATTGGCTCATCTCTAAAATGAGAATGATCTCTCAGGCCACTTCTCTCACATTCCATAATTCTATTTTAAAACAGATCTATATAAAAAGTATATTTAAAAAGATGTAGCTTTTATAAAAAAAAAGTGATATTCTCCACAAACTTATTTGTTCTAGTTTTCATTTAAATAATTAGCTTTCATTTAAATAATGTTTCAGTAGCACATGTAAGGACTCATTGCCACTTGGGGGAATATGTTTCTGTATAAAGCACAATGGGGAAAGATCTAAGAAGATAAATATCTAAAACAAAGGGCCTATGATTGAACTAGAAATGTAGCCAACTTTTGATTATTCAGATTTTGGTTCCTTTTGTGCTTTATTTGTCCTTAATAGGCAGATAAAGAGAGAAAACACTTCATTTGTTACTCCTATATCACTTATTGGTCATTCAACAGTGCTGATGTTAGCATCAATTGAAACTATTCATGACAACCAAACTATTCTAGCTACTTCAATGCACAGTGACTATATGTGTGACTTAGGCTAACCAAGATACAATTGTGTTTTCTGTTTTACTTTAACTAACCAGGAACAGACTTTAGAATCCAATCTCCAGAGTTCTGGTCCTATTCTATGTTTAAAGATGATATGAAGACGTCCATTTCTCAACCAACAAATTAGATTTGACTCCAGTCAATTCTGACTGAAAGACTACAGTCAACTCTCAAATATTTGCACTAAAGCAACCACTGGTGTGGATAATATGCTTGTGGTTTCCCTTCTTGTTATAGCAAAGCCCCAAAGGGAGATCAAACAATGGGCACTAAAGGAGTGCCAGGGCACACTGGCTAGGTCATGAACTCAGACTGTTTCTGCTAGTCCAGTCTCCTGTGACTCCCATTTTGTTGATAAGGAAACTGAGGCCTGCTTTCTCACAGACCTTTTCATGTTTTTAATTTCCAATTACTTCTTGATTGACAAAAAAAAATGAACACAGGAAGAAGTTACAACTGCTACAGTCAGAGAATTCTTAAATGGAAATTTCCACCTCTTCTTCCCATACCCATTACAATTAGTTGATTGAATTTTAGTGAAACTGCTCAGAGAATAGTAGAATTTTATAACTGATAAGGACCTTAAAATGATTTAGTCTAATTCCTTCATTTTACAAATGAGGAAACTGAGGCTAAGAGAAGGTAAAGTTACTTGTCTGAGGTTGTGCAAATGATTAGCAGTAGATCTGAGATGAGAATCTATGTCTCTTGAATTCCCTGCCCTTTCTGTTATGCCATGAGTCATCTCACATGAGGATCAGAGAAAGCATAACAACTGGAATTTCTGTAATGCAATAGAGCAGGGCTGACAACTGCAGGAAAAAGGGGATCAATTATGTGATAATGACACAAAAGGACCTCCCACATGTGTCATGGAATCTATAACCTATATAATTGAGAGATGACTATATTTAATTTTCTTGTTTTATTCCTTTTTCACAAAGTTTTCCTGCCCCTCATAAAATTCATATCCAGTTGTTATCATTAATGAACATTCTTTAAGAATCAGAAGTTTGGGAACTTCTACAATGCACATTAGTGGGGAGGGGAAAGGTTTGCCTTGAGCTCTGTTCTTTTAATAAATACTTTTCAAGGCAATCAGAGAGCTCTTTCAGAAATGAGTCTTTATAAAAGAACCTCATTTGACTAGTCTTTCAAAATATAAACTTTATATGCACAGATCTTTTAATGCACTGTATTTTCCATTTAAAGCCTTGAACTTTACAGATTTCCAAAGACATTGTTTAAAACACCAAGAATAGAGATGTCAGAAGGGCCTCTTAGAGGCAATTAGTCCAATACCTTCATTTTACAAATGAGGAAACTGAGGCTTAGAGAGGTTAAGTAACTTGTTCAATGTGACACAGCTTGATAGCAGAACCAAGAATTTTATTCCTCTTTTCAGAGTCTAGATCTGATGTTCTTTTTCCCTTAGCCAAGCCTTCAGTTTCCTTACTTAATTTCCCCTTTGTTCCATTAGCATGAAGAGTTCAGAAAAGAGTTCATGAATCTCTCAATTTTTTGAATTTGGGATATCAGTGAAAGAGGTGTTACGGTCCATATGCCAAAAATTCAAGATAGGATGCTTTGTATTGTGGGTGTTTACTGGAAATCCCTCTATTACTTTCAGAGCCTCAAAGCTCACATCATATCTGATTTTGCAAAGTTTTTCTAGGAAACTCCAGATGCTGTTGGAAGTTTTGCCAGGGACTCATTAGGGACGCTCTTCTGAGTCCGTTTCAGAGCAGATAGCAGCATGGGGTTTAGACACAGTTGGTGCCTTGAGATGGTGTGTTTCTGCTGAGGTACAAATTGGAGAACTCAATCATTCATGCCCATTAACGCTCCTGGTTTAGCTTTTACCTGAGTGGCCTAGCCAAATTGCATTTCCCATAAAGTAATTAGATTTCCCCTTTTCAAAATTGCCTGGTGAGGAGTGTCAATTGGTGGAGGTGCTCCTTATTTTCTCTCCAAAACTTGTTATAGTAGTGTTGCTGGGGAAAAGTGACTTCTGTGTTTCAACTCAGAATTGGCTTTATCTCTGTGGCAGGTGAGTAAAGCCCTATATGTTTAGTCTTTGAAGTGTTCTGGGACTCTGCAAGAGAAAAATGCTATTAAAATGTAAATTTTCAATTATTATTGTTAATATTGAATTTCTCTCAAATTGAGATTCAAAGGTATTATTTGACCTGGTTCAGTCTGGCTTAATCAAATCCATGTTTTGAGGCCTAAAATTCATTTCAGCTTTATTAAAAAGGAGGCTATAGATCTGATGAGTCATCTCTATAATAGAGGTAGCGACTGTTTTGGAGAACTGGAGCTAATTCAAGAGTTTAATTCAAAAGCTCATCATGAAAACAAAGAAGAAAGTCCAGTCACATGGACTGATCCCAAGAGTCATCTCTTCTTCGGGTCTTCTATGTTTGCTTTTGGTAAATGTTCCTGGCCTTCAGAGGGAGTTATTTGGACTTATTGACTTCAAGTTAAAAAGCAGAAGGAATTATTACCTTTGCAAACCCTGTAAGCCTTGGACTTCATAGCAACTTCATGTTAGACCCGCTCTCTCTGAGTGATATAATAAACACTACACCACTTGGCTTCAGTTTGGTCAGGTCTTTATGTAACATTTTCAAGTGCTGGTCTTGAAATTTCAAATTCATTTTCAGGTAGTGTTAGGACTATGAAGACAGCCAAAGCTGTCCAGGTCCTCAAGGAACTTATTTTAAACTGGGCAGATGTAACATGGACACAGGGAAGTGTAATTAGGAAAAGGGAGTGAAAGGGGAAAAGTTCTGACCCAAACAAAGTGCCCCAAGATTATTGGAGGTTGTGAACTCTAATAACTGAGGAATATATTGGTTGGGACCGAATATTATTGCTATTGTCTAAATGTATATATACATTCAAATGTATATCTCATGGATTTTATAACTACAAAATTCAAGAAAACAATTTCTAGAGAAGAAATTTATCTAATAGTCATTATAAAGTTTGACAATTGATGATCATTTAGCCGAATTTGACTAAAAAGTTATAAATCTTGTATGTTTACTTGTAAGATCCCAAGACCTCACTTCAAATCATGCTATGGTTTTTGTGACCTAGCCTTAATGGCTTACTGGTCATTAATGGTGTAGCTGAGCTGAGGTGGGGAGATTGGTAGGTGGAAAAGAAGAGGAAGGAAAGATCAAGAGAATTGTGCCCACATTTTTCAGGCTTGGAAGGAGCCATAGGAAAGTATCTTGTGCTTTTTGGCAGCTAGCATTACCACATGGAGGTTTTATAAACTTAATTTTAAGAAGTGTTTTGAAATGTTGCCCCAAACCACATGTACTTCCAGAGTTGGCCTCCACAAAATGACCCCTCAATCGATGAATCCCCCCCTCCTCATGACCCCCAAGGACTGGCAGCATTACAGTCTGCAAAGCTTGGATCAGAAGCTTAAATGACTCTTTCTTGCTACCTCTTGAAATAAAATTTCATTTCTCCTGTTTAAATAAATATGGATTTGGCACTATGTTGCTTATTAATTTATATTTACATAGGATACTCTGAAAACACCCTTCTTACTGTTGGGAATTCCTGAGTGACAGAGTGATCTTTATCAAAGGCACAGTGGTTTTATTACCTCATCAAAAATCTGTGGGTGTTCCTGGCTCCTAGTATACTACACTCATAGAGAACTTTTCTGAGCCATCTTATGGTATAAATCTTGTTGAAGCTACAGAGGATATCTCCATGACCAACAGTAGTATAAGCTTTCTCCTAGAGAAAAGCCAGTTGTACTCTTTGACATAGAAGTTTAAGATGCAGAATTTAACAGGCATTTTTTTTGGAGGCTACTCTAATGACTCCAGCCATTGCAGATTACCACTGTTTTGGTTTCCCCAGAGGATTAATTAGCCTGTTATTGGCATTAGGGAAAAATGGCAAGAGATAATGCTCAGTGAAACCCAGATTGATAGGGTCTTCTATTATCTCTCTCTGGCAGGATTCCATTTGTCACTGTGACAGAATACGGAGTCCTGAAAAACAAAATTGTTCAACTCTGCCTGCAGTTGACAACTATCGTGCAACAGGTAAATGCTGGTTTATCAAGTATTAAGCATGAATTATTTTGATTATCCTACATAAGCTGTCAGGAACTAATCCTTGTTTATTGTTACTTTGCAATGTCTCTCATACGCATACTTCCTTTTCTATTTGTACCAGTACCCCTTTAGTTCAGGCCTTATTACATTTTACTTTGACTACTGCACTGTTTTTATTGTTCAGTAGTTTTTAATCATGTTTGACTTTTTCTGATCTCATGTGGAATTGTTAAATATACTGGAGTTGTTTGCCATTTCCTTCTTCAGAGACTGAATGACTTACCCAGGTCACAAGTTAGTGAATGTGTGAGCCTGGATTTGAACTCTGGTCTTCCTGATTCCAGGCCCATCACTTCATCCACCAAGCCACCTAGCTACTGGACCATGGCAGCAATCCCTTTGTTTCTCTATTTCCAATCTCTTCCCTCTAAGCAATCCTTCACACTGCTACCATTTTATAATTCTGATTTATGCACAAATCTCCTTTGCTCAAGGGGTGTGATTGTTTTTCCACTTCCTGCAGACTAAAGTCCAAACTCCATAGCCACACATTCATAGCCTTGTGGCATGTAGCTCCTACCTAGGCCTCTAACATTATATTCCCTTCTTCTCTTTGAAGCCTTTTTCATCCTAGCCAATCTATTCTCTTTATTGTTCCCCAAACTTTTGATTCACATTCTCACCTTGGAATCTTTGTTCACTTAATCCGTCAATTTATCAATGTTTAATTCTTCCTTCAAGACCTAGCTTATATTGTTCTCTGACAGTGCTAGCCCCCAGTAACTGTTCCTTTCTCTAAACTCTAGTCACGCTTATTTCTTGTCTCATTCATTTGATATTTGGCTGATGCTTCTTTCTACTGTTATTTGTATCGTTAATTGTTTGTTCTTTGTCAATCACATTTTGAGCTCCTTGGAGGTAGGGACTTTGTCTCAGATCTTTGTGTTTCTGTGGTATGGAACAACTTAGAAATTCAATAAAGGTTTATTAATGACAGAATGCACAAAATTAGTCCATGACAGTAGCCACAAACAAATAGAAATGGGAGTAATTAACAAATACATAAGGAGTCCTACAGGTCACATATTGACTTCAAAAACACATTGTAAAATTATCTAGGTTGTATTATATCTTTTTTTATTTCTTTAAGTATTAGCCAGTCACATTTTAATCTGATTTGGACCACTGTTGGGAGTGTTGTTAGTCATATGTGGTCTATGGATCACATATTTTATACTTTTGCTTCTATCCACTGTACCACCTAGCTGCCCACCAGAATGATACTCTTATCACAATTATTATATCTATTGATATGCCACCTCTTATATAAGAAAATAAACCCGAATCCAGTTGTGGGAATGCTGCTGCTTCTCTCAGAAAATAGATGAGCTTCTTTTTGAATCCATTAATAGTTTCATAACTATTATGTATAATATTTCTTTTTTAATTTCATAATTTATTTTTAACATTTTTCTTTTTAAATTTTGAGTTCAAGATTCTCTTCCTTACTCCTATCTCTCCTCTACCTTCCACTTCTCCTCTACTCACTGAGAAAGTAAACTCAATATCAATTATACATGTGAAATCATGCAAATCATATTTCTATATTATCTATATCACCAAAAAGATGAAAGTAGCCCTCATAATTCTTTAGCATCACCATCCTATCTAGCACAATGCTAGGCAATGAAGGGATGGAAAAAGAATGAAAATTTCATATAGTTAGGAGTGAGAAGTTGTGGTGGACAGGAGTCTCTCTTATTGATGTAAATTCCTAAAGACACTTGTCAATCCTGGTTAGCTCTGTACTCATTACTCATATTTTTTTCTTTCCTAAGCCCCAGTGCTTGCTCTAATCATGACACTCCCCTGCTTGAAAAACTTGTCTGCTTTTTTTCCTCTGGCTGCCAGGCTCCATTCATTGCCTTAATTTGGTATTGGCCTATTCCCCTATTCCCATGAAGATGAGAACACAGCCTCATATCTTCTTCTTGCTTCTGGCCCTGCAGGAGTATGGGGTCCTTTTATAGCTTTCTAAATGAAGCTAAGAAGATTCTTCCTATGTTCCCAACCCCTTCCCTTTTTCATTTATATCCTGAAGGAAAAGATAAAAGTACATACAGTGTACCTTTAGTGCCAGTAGTAGCATTTAAAACACTCAAAGGTCTAAATTAATAGGATTCATTTCTCTTTTCTAAGTAAGGTACAGAGAAGTCAAGACCTCTGGTTGGGGTGAGAAAATAGAACATGAGATTGGATTACTGATGACAAGACTGAAGTCATAACTATGGGGGTTTACTTTTCCCTTCTCCTTTACCTCTGTGAACCCTTCTTTGGACTGGTACTGAGAGGCAATAAGATGTGAGACTGGGGTTGAAGGAGGACAAAGTCATCACAGCAGCAGCAGGACTTACAGAATCAAATAGAAGGAAACCAAAGTCTACTCACCTGGGGCTAATAGGGGGTTATAGATGTGTGTGTGTATGGTATAGTTCTTTAGGGATTACTTGTATATAATTTTTACTTGTTTAACCTAGCTTCTCCTTCCTTGTTTTTTTTTTCTTTTGAACACAATTATTGGGAGGAAATTATGTAAGTATTTTGGTCCGGATCTGCCCTCACCCTCATTGATCTTAGAGATTCTCATCCCAATTTACTATCACTGACTCACCCAGAGTTATACAGCAATCAATGGCAAAGTTAATTGGAATCTCTATTTGGTAACATTTCTGTTAGCTTGTGCCACTTAAAAAGAAGACAGCTTTAAGTGAATCTGCAGGTGGCATGAGTACATTGGAAAATTGGCTGCCCCTTGCTCTTAAAAGATTTCTGAATGGTAGTCTTTGGATTTGGGGTATCCCTCTTTTTTGAGTTTCAGATTTGGGACTCAATCATCTTTAATAAAGACAGAAAAGATCTGTTTTCCTTGCCACAAAATTTGCAATAAATTTAGCAGGCAATAGTCTTGTGACTATAGCCCAGAGAAAGGAGAAAGGAGATAAAGAAAAAAGGAGATGAGGGGATTAAGTTGAACAGTGAGCTGAAGAGTGAGGGATGACTAGGTCTTTCATCTACAGCTATTCCTTTAAGTTAACTCATTGTCTACCCCAGCAAAGATAAACACATTATAAGACTCCTTGCTGGCCAGGTAATTGCTTTTGCTATTTCAGAGTAGGAGGAAAAAACAGGGGGAGAGGGAAGAAAGAGAGTTGTACAGAGAAAACATTTTTCATAACTTATTTCTCAAAATGAATAGGGATGTGTGCATGTATGTTTTGTGAGAGAAGGTAAGTAAAAGCTACACACTTCCTCAAGAAATTACAAAATTGCATTGGTCATTTGGTCATAGGAGATAAAATCTGTTCCCCTAGAATTTATCTTTAATGTCTTCAGAACTACTCCTGTTACCACTGGCCTCATTACTTTAATCACCTTAGATATCCATTTGAAGGAACTGGCCCCAGTTTTCTTGGTTTGCCTAACTGATAAATCCAATCAGAAATTTTCTCTTGCTCAGTCTCTAGACATCAGCTTTCGGGGACAAAAATACTTCTTAGGTCCAGGAGCAAGTGTACTACTCCACCATTTATCAATTCATGCCATGTATTGAGAACTGTAGGCTACTAACTAGGCACTATATAGAAATATAGAAGAAATTGCAGACGATACTCTGATCTTGAGAACCCTGATATGTATCATGGCACTCTTTTTCCTCAACATTTTTCTGGACCACTCTTTCAAGACACCTATATTTCTTTAGTTTTCCCATTCTTCTTTGTGATCTAAACCTGTAATAAAATGACTTTTCTGTCTAAAGTTTTTTAAAGCATTCAAATAAATAGCCTTAAGTCCTACTAGCCAAACTGACTTGATTGAATACTTTTTGTGCCATCTGGCTTGGGGGTGGGGTGTGGCAAGGTTGGAAGGGGAAGAAGTATAATGAAATTAAGAGAGAGAGGAAAACAATTTTACCCCAAAGTGGTAATAAAAATTATTCTTTTGTCCCATATTTTTGGTCTCATGAAGATGTCTCTTATCAAACCTTATGATCTTTAGTAGTAAACCTGTTCTTTTAATGGAAAACATCACAGTGTCATCAATCTCAACTTAATTTAATTGGACAAATAATTTATTAGAAAATACAAATGAAGGGCGGCTAGGTGACGCAGTGGACAGAGCATCAGCCCTGGAGTCAGGAGGACCTGAGTTCAAATCCAGTCTCAGACACTTAATAATGACCTAGCTGTGTGGCCTTGGGCAAGCCACTTAACCCCAGTGCCTTGCAAAAACTAAAAAAAAAATACAAATGAAAATATATTACTGTTTCTTCCATTGAAGACTTTGGTCTTTGCATATGAGCTACATATTAACTTTTTAAATCCAGTATTAGAGTCTAGATTTGTGTAGGAAAGGTCTGGGTTCAAACTCTTGTGGACTGGCAACTTGCTTTGAAACTTAGTCTTCAAGAATTGCCTGGGATATTAAAAGGTTGAGAAATTAAGAAGTTTTCAGATCTCAATTTTGTATATGAGAAACTGAGCCTTATAGACTTGCCTAAGATCACTGAGCTAATTAACTGTAGGCCCAGGACTCCATATTTTTGACCCCAAATTACTAGACTTTACAGTATCTCACTCACAGACCCTCATTCAGTCTACTAAGAACAAGAATAATTTGGAGGTTCTGTAGTTTCATGAGATTTTTTTTGTGCTTTGAAGCTGAAATATTTGTGGACTCAGAAGGAGACTCAAAGGAGTAGATTTATTCTACACAAATTAAAGAATTCTCTGAAATGAGACACTGATTATTATTCTTGTCATCTTTAGAACTCTGATGTTCAAAGTGACAGTAATACCAAACCATTCGACTATGAAAAGGAAGGAATATTCTCCCATAACACAATGGATAATTACATTTTTTTGCATTTGCTGGTGTCATCTGACTACCCACTTGGACAAAGGGTAATTCTTAACAGCTTGATATAGTCCAAAGTTGATCCCCAAAGCACCCTAGAATATGTGTCCTCACCCCATCAGTGATGGCTAGTAGCTCAGTGACTCTGGCAAGAATGATGGTAGAGGTAGTAATATAGAACTGACTATGAATGAATATCAAGTCTCTGTCCTGCTGGATTCCATTCTTATATCTTTGTATAGCATTTTAAACCAAAGAGTTTAATTAGTTCATAAAAGATCTGATAGACCTCCATACTGTCTAAGTCCTCGATCTGATAAACAGTACAGAGGGTAAAAACTATGTCCAGGATAAACTCTGCCTATTCACAGGAGAGAAGGTCATGCCACATTCCAAAATATTCAGATACACCTATATGTCATGCAGAGACTCCACAAGAAGTAGGAAAAAAGTGCTGTGTTCAACACAGGATACAAGGGCTGTGATAATTTTTTTGAATCATCTTGAAGGCCCTTCACAGCCATCTAATGCATCCAAAGTCACATGGAAGACCAAGACCCCACAAATAATAGGATTTCAGCTCTCTAGCCAAGAGACTTCAAGCTCATATAGTTCAATTTTCTCTTTCCACAGATGATGTGTGTGTCTTCTGTGGGACCTAGGTAGGATAGCTGTGGGAGGTTGGTTGAGTAACACAGACTCTAACTAATACACATACCTCTGGAAGATATGCAGGTTGGGTTGGTTGAGCAAGCTCATGCCTCATGGGAGCTTCAATTTTGGATGAACTCTTTTCTCTAGGTGTTCTGAAATGTGTTTTAGGCTTTCTGTATTAATTAAGCTTGTTCAATTCTCTTCCTTCTCCTTCTACCTCTCTACATATAGGGTAGCCTTCGCAATCAGCAAATCTACCAGAGGATATATCACATGTATAGAAACTGTTACTTCAAAACAATAGTTTTGATTTTTCTGGAAAACTCTTGAAGTTACTTAGAAACATTAAATTTACATCCCAATGAATTGCACTGAATAAATACAACAGGAATTGGGTGGTGGTTTTTCAAACTACTTAACCAGGTACAACTCTGCAAAGTCACATGCTGGAAGGGAGAGAAGAGTGCACCTGGCTTCTGTTAACACTTGTGCTCTGCAATTTATTATGCTTTCAAGTCACTTCTGGGAGCAAAGGGAAAGAGAGGGAGGTGGGAAAGAAAGACTTACTACCATTTCATGATAAGCCTTCTTCAGGGTCCACCATTTGAATATTGGCATGGTAAATACTGTGCCATTCCTCAATGTATCATAGTTCCTTCAGCTGTTACCTTTTACATCTAGTCCTTCAATTAAAATAATCATTTTTAATATGCCCTTCTTTGCACTGAAGGGACACCACTATGGGTCAAAGTGTCTTTTAAGTCTTATTACCACTTGTAGTTTTTCCAGGATAATTTAGGTGGCAGAAAGATTGACTTTTCCCCCCTTCTAATCATCTAAACAATTCCCTTCTGTTCTTTTAATAATATAGTTTTTGATGGTAAATTTAAATGAAGGAACAAGTGCCTGTGTATTCTTGAATCTACTCTTTAGAGAATATAAAAATAGAAGTTCCTAAGAATTCCTAACTTCATGTTTTCAGGAATTATGGGAAAGGGTTAGGTTAGTGTTTTGTACCGTAAGACTGAATCATTTTTAGCAAGAGTTTATGCTGGGGCAGCTAGGTGGCGCAGTGGATAGAGCACCGGCCCTGGAGTCAGGAGTACCTGGGTTCAAATCCGGCCTCAGACACTTAATAATTACCTAGCTGTGTGGCCTTGGGCAAGCCACTTAACCCCATTGCCTTGCAAAAATCTAAAAAAAAAAGGGTTTATGCCAGAAACACTTGCAGGTTTTAGATTTGAACATTTCTTTGACAGAAAATTTGAAAAATAAAATTTGTACCAGAAATATGTGGGTAAGTGGTGGATGTATTGATAGATCAGAGTAGGCCTCTCTAAATTGTGTAAAGGAAAAAAACAGCTACCCATGGAGTCTCATGGGAAACTGAGTGAGCTAAAAACTGATGAGATACCAACAAATGTCAATTCAGTGCTTAGCCCCTTGGAAGTATTTTCATTTGATGTTGATATTCCTTAGAAAACTTTTGAAGCTATTATAATTACAACTCAGTGTAGGTAGAGGAGAAAAAAGTATAGTACCTTAAAATTTTCATAGTAATATATTTTTATATTCATATCTACTTATCTAGTTACCTTCATATATTCAAACACACACATACAGAGGGTATCTCCAAAAATTTTAAAGTGGCATTAAGCTTTATACAGGGCTGGACAATTTGAGGAAGAAAGGTATTAGAAGACAACACAGTATTCTGCAGCTATTGAAGAGTAATGAGGGTGCAAGGATAGTATGGCTAAGGGCAGAGATGGTGTAGAACAAAATCAGAAGGACTTCTAACAGATGCCAAATCTTCTGTTGACTATGATACTTGGCTTCTATTAAAACAATTCTACTGAATAGAAGATGTAACTTTTTGAACAGAACAGTTAAATCATTATTTCCAGGGCTTCCAACTGTTCTTCTGAACAGTTATTGACACACCTGGGTCTTGATGGCTTCCTGGATTGTTTCCGTTGGGCTGGACATAATATGAATTAATAGTGTCTCTATCAGTCCATTTCTTTTGTTTTAGGTTGTTTTTTTTGTAAGGCAAATGGGGTTAAGTGGCTTGCCCACACAGCTAGGTAATTATTAAGTGTCTGAGACCGGATTTGAACCCAGGTACTCCTGACTCCAGGGCCGGTGCTCTATCCACTGCGCCACCTAGCTGCACCATTATCAGTCCATTTCTAATAATAATTTGTTACTGACTTCTAGATAATTTCTTAATCAGTTTACATTTTGGTTTTCTCAGAAAAGGGCCAGTTGGAGGGAAAATGATCAAGGTAGTGATCAGTTTGTTGTTTGAAACCCCTTTTTCTTCCATGAAGAGTTGATATTAATAGATTCTTGTCCATCATCTAGGTTATATATGCAAATGGAAGGCGAGTGTTTTGGAAATGCTTTAACCCAAAGAGTAAGCCAAATATGATGATTATATAAGTTCTAAATTACAGATATAGTGACTCTTTAGGATATATAGGACCTTGTGACATCCCTGAAGATAAACTATGTAGCTTGCTACATTTATCCATCCTATGCTTGAACTTAGGGTTTTACATAGCCTCTTATATACCACTACTTACTTTAGTATTCTAAAAATTTAATTGGTCTGATGATTTTATGTTAGGAATTCTATCCCTTTGGTATTTGTGCCCCCCACATTTTTATATTACCTGTTACAAAGTAGGTACTTAATAAATACTTGTTTGCTTGGTTAGAGAAAAAATGTATCTTACTTGAGGGTGGCTAGGTGGCGCAGTGGATACAGCACCGGCCCTGGAGTCAGGAGTACCTGGGTTCAAATCCGGCCTCAGACACTTAATAATTATCTAGCTGTGTGACCTTGGGCAAGTCACTTAACCCCATTACCTTGCAAAAAATGTATCTTACTTTATGGAATGAATGTATTCCTGAAAAGTTGGCCTTTATATGTATTTCATTAAAAACAAAATCATATTTTTCTATTTATTTCCATCTGAAATGGAAGGTGACTTGCTATGAAAAACCATTCGGCCTAAAAATGTCTTATCTGCTAGACCTCCATTAGACAACCATTTATTAAGCAACTACTATGTTCAACACACTCTATGTGAAAATTTATATTTTTGAATAGTAACACAATCAAATCCATCAATAAAGTATAAATACTATGCTAAACATGTTTTCTAAGTTGGATTTCCTAATGACAGGGGAGAAAGGACTATGTTTTGTGTATGACTTAACTCTTTAAATTCAATCTATTGATTTCTTGCCTATCCTAAGGCAAATATTCTCTTTTAAAACTTCAGGTTTTTATCTCCTCTGTCTAAAGGCTTTGGTGTTGTGTTTTTTTAATGTGGTATCTATTAATTGTCTATTCTTAGCTTTATTTGTTCAAGTGTTTAATTTCCTTGGAAAGTTCTTTATGGTAAGAGTTAGCTATCTTCTGCACAGCCGGAGTAGCAAATGCTGGCAAAAACACATTAACATGGTTTATTGTTTCTACCAATGGAAATTTACATTTGGTATGTCTCCATTAAGAAAGATAGACCCTGGGGCAGCTAGGTGTCGGAGTGGATAAAGCAGCATCCCTGGAGTCAGGAGTACCTGGGTTCAAATCTGGTCTCAGACACTTAATAATTACCTAGCTGTGTGGCCTTGGGCAAGCCACTTAACCCCGTTTGCCTTGCAAAAAAAAAAAAAAAAAAGATAGACCTTATTTCAAGTAGTTTGAAGAATTTCTTCCATATTTTCCATGGATTTTCATATTGTCTTCAGACATGAAATTCAGATAATGGCAAAAATTTAGAACTGACTTTTAGGTCACTCTATAAATGACAAAAGAACTCTGGTGGTGATCAAGAAAAGTATCATATATTCAAGCATCAGTTCTACCTAGCAATTTGTTAAAAGTCTAACTGTGACATATTTTCATAATGTTCTGAAGTTTGCCTTCAAGAAGATACATGTTGTCTCTACCTTAGAATCTTAATACTCTGAAACTTTGAAACATATTTAAAAATCATAGTAAAATAATTCCATGCAGACCATTTGAGATGGCCTTTTGTCATAGAAATTTTTGCCACTTAGCAGCATTATAAGATGGTAGTAGGCAATTAATTTGTAAAATTAGTCACATTTAAGCTGACTTTGACAACAATAAGATATACTCTTAAATATAATTTTGAGAGTAAGTGCTATGTTTAGAAACATCATGAAATGTCCTATTATTAATTGTACGCTTAAGAATCATACTTAAGATTGTAAATGCCAGTGCGTTATGTTTAGGTTTCTAAACTTTTGGAATTAAGGACTTTGACCTGGAATAGTTGCTACTGCCCTTTCATTGAGTGAAAGCTATTGGATGCATTTTTGGTTTGTTAATTAATTGTTCTCAATGATGCCAAGGGCCACCTGGAGCAAAAGACTTCTAATCTTGGTTTCTTCATTGTCTCACCTATCCTGCTTAGGGCTATATAAAGATCAGACTAGCAGGGAGTGAAGTAACAATTATTCAGTGAATTTAGGCTCAGTATCACTGAACTGATTTTGTGAAATTATTTACCAAATCCTTATCCTTACCAAACATTCAAGCTAAGAAGGTGCATAAGAATCCAACTGGATTTTTGGTTACTTGTCTATACTAATCAGGGATGGTTCTATGTGTATCTTTTTTGTATTTGATGATGCCATTTGAAGGGCATTAAAATTCACCCTGTCTTGGCGACTTTTCAAGGTTAGAAAAGAAGGAATGAATAAATGAGCTTGTTTAAAGTTTATATTTTTAATCTCAGATTCTGGAAATCTTAGGAAAGAGTGTGAGGGTGCAATTTTGAAAATGGGGTTGTTACTTAGTATTGAAATGGACTAACCCCACTTCCTCTTCTGCAGTCCCCCCATATTATGGACTTCCCAGTCCTCACTTACTGCAATCATATGTCTTTCCTACTTCCAATTTGGCAAAAGTTTTTAATCCAGCAAGAAAAACCCCCAGAGAGCCATTTCCTGTAGGTATCAATCTGTCTGTCACTGTGATCCATGTGGAGCTTAGAATCGTTTTTCACTTTATAAGACCTAGCTCACAGAGGAAACAGCAATAATTAAGTGCTAAAGAAGAACCCTGGGAGATGTGGGGCTGAAAGAGGAGCAGAAAGAAACTCATTTAACAAAGTAAGAGGAAGAGTGGCCAGTGGAGGCTTAGTGACAGCCTTTCCAAAAATATCCACAGAGCCATGGTAACTAGACAAATAAAAAAGGCCCCATAAGACCTAGCTAAAGGATGCCATGTCCCCTTAAAGGAGGTGTAAGAGGTAAGGAAAGCCTGATCAAGATCTTCAGCTTTCCATCTCTCAGACATTTCAGACCCAGAGGTTGAGACTAAGGATTTACGGATAGCTTAGAGAACTTGAGAGAAAATGCCTATTGCAACAGGACTACCACTTTCTGTAACAACCCTGCTTAGTCACAAAAAATTGAGAATAAGAAAATATTTACATAAGTCAGCCATTTGTTAGGAAGACTTCCATAGAAAATCTGCATGACCAAGGCAGAATACATCTTTGCTTTTCAGAGGGGCCTGATTTTAGACCTTGCTTGGGCAATAATTTCCAGTTTAAAATCTTTCCTGCTTAATTAACAGTCAATTCTTAGTATCCTTATTTAGAGAGAGCAGCACAAGTAATGCTAAACATCAGCTAAATTGAGTCATTGTTCCTTTGACTTTGGCATGGATTGTATAGTACTCTTCCCCAAAATTTGCTCACCTTTGAATATACATACATACATACATACATACATATATAATTCTATATCTATAGTTGATATTGACATTAATGGACATTTCCTGTTCTAACTTACATGAAGATATCAAGACTATGACTTGAAAATATGTATATTAGAAGGCCAATAACAGCCTTGGCTTAAGAACTTGATCTGATTATCCCATGCAGTGACTAATCTGTGTGGGGATAAGTGAATGCTGACAGGTTTTCTAATTTTCATTTGTATGATCTCAGGTGAGTCAAAAAGTGTTGATGCCTGACTCTGGCCTAAGTCCTACCAAGATGACTCATTTTTTATCCCCCCAAACCCTTTGGACCCCTATAATGTATTTCCATACCTATGGAAATATAAACCTCTATGAAAATGTCATTGGTATTGTTCCACTAGCTAGATCCAACTTGCCTGGAAAATTCCCCAAATGACAGAATAGGACTAACAATCCATGTGACATCACTCAAGGATGGGGCTGAGGTCAGAACCTAGTTGTCAATGACCTTCTTCTTTCCTAACCAAATTGCATTTTTATGAGTTAATTCCCAAATTTCTAGCTAGTTTGTATAGGTTATAGTATTTTTACTTTTTAAATTTTTATTTATTTTTAATTTTTATTGCTATCTTGTTTCCACATCACCTTTATGTGCAAATCTATCCTTCTCCCCTACCTTCCCAGCAAGCTATCCGCCATAAAAAAAAACATACATTAAAAGAGAGAAAAACAGTTCAGCATAACTAACTAGCATATCAGCCAAGTCTGATGAGATATGATAGGCAATGTACTATATTCATAGTTTTCATTCTTGGCAAAGAAGGAAGGAAAATATTTTCTCATTTCTTCTTTAAACTTGGTTATTATAATTATACAATGTTTAGCCTTTAAAAATAAATTTTACTAATAATTTGTTTATACATCATCTATATTGCTTACTATATCCTTCCCAGAGATCTCACCCATATAAGGAATTTTTTAAAAGGAAGGAAAAAGTTCATTAAGACTAACCAAGCAGGGGCAGCTAGGTGGCGCAGTGGGTAGAGCACCAGCCCTGGAGTCAGGAGTACCTGAGTTCAAATCCGGTTTCAGACACTTAATAATTACCTAGCTGTGTGGCCTTGGGCAAGCCACTTAACCCCATTTGCCTTGAAAAAACCTAAAAAAAAAGACTAACCAAGCTATCAAAAAAGTCTTACGTTCTGTGCAATGTTGAATAAACATGGTTCCCCCTCCCACTTATGCAAACAATCAGAGAGATATATTCTTATTTTTCCCCCCTCTGGTGTAAAGTTTGTCCATTATGATTTTGCAACTTTGATTATTTTGTTGTTATTCTTTCCATTGTTTTCATTTTTCCTCTTGTTATAGTTTTTATATATTGTTTTCTTGGTTCTGCTTATTTGATTTTTCTAAAATCAGGATCCTCAGTAGTATGCCCTCTGAGAAGCAAAGATGTAGTCTGCAATGGTCCTGCAGTTTTTCTGTAGGAGATCCCCTGATAAATGGATGACATCTAAGTATTCCCTTATTCTCAATTTTTTTGACTCAGCAGAGGTGGTAGGGAATGTAGTGGTCCTTTTGTTACAATAAACATTTTCTCTGGAATGACTGAGAGTTAGAAAACTAAAGATCTTGATCAGTCTTTTCTTCCTCTTGTCCCTTCTTTAAGGGGACATGGCATCCTCTAGCTAGATCTTACCAGGGCTTCTCTTGTTTGTCTAGTTGTTATGGTTCTGTGGATATTTTTTGAATGGCTGTCACTAAGCCTCCACTGGCCATTCTTTCCCTCACTTTGTTCATAAATCTTTCTTTGCTTCTTTGTAATTATTGCATTCAATGTTTCCTATAGCACAGTAATTCATGAACTCTGAATTACATTTTTTTGAATCGTAACTTTTTATCATTACATCATTACCTATGACTTATGAACCCTGACTATGTTCATCTTCATCATGATCTCCATTTCTTCTACCCCTTTTATTTTTTCCTAGACCCTGCTTATATTCTGCTAGTTTTAACTCTACTCCCCTCGCTATCGTGACCCCTGGTTCAACTCTCTAGGATACATTACATTTAAATGTCTTTATCCCCTTGTCACATCACCAATCAGAATTTGTCAAACCTCAACCTTGGATTGCTGTTGTTTGTTCATTTCAGTCATGTCTGAGTCTTCATGACTCCATTTGGGGTTTTCTTGGTAGAGATACTAGAGGGGTTTGCCATTTCCTTCTCCATCTCCTTTTACAGATGAGGCAAAAAGGGGGAAGTGATTTACCAAGGTCATACAATGAGTATTATCTGGGGCTAAATTTGAACTCAAGATTATGAGTTTTCCTTTCTTCTGGCATGATACTCTATCCACTTTGTCATCTGGCTGCCCAAACCTTGAATCACTTATAGCTTATATTTGTAAAGTGTTTAGCACAGTACCTAGCACAAAGTAGCTACAATCTAGCTATTATTATTATTATTGTTAATAATAATAATAATATTATCATTATCAATTACTACCTTCATCCTCTTGTATTCCTCAATGAGGATAGAGAAAATTGCCTAACAGTGCTAAATACATATTTTTATTATATCATTTTAACTGAGTCCTCATTACAGTAAGACATACATTTTGATCCCCCATAATTTGCCTTCACTGTGGTCCTTTGAAACCTTTTTATCCTTCTTCAAATCTTCCATAGCATGTCGCAAACCTCTAATGTAAGGACTTCACGTAAGAACTTGATGTCATTTGTCAAAAAGTTTTGCTTCCCAAAGTTCCCCTTTTCCCCTTCATTCCCTTCTCATATCACTTAGACACTTTCCTCTAATATCTTCTCTCCCACACCTGACTTACTTAAAGAAGTGGGTTTTCACCTTACTAATGTCAACCCTCTACATGCACCCTTGATTTCATTCCCTCCTATCTTTTTCAACAGATTGTACCCCTTTGCTATGCCTCCCCTCTGTCTCCTTATCTGTTGGCTCCTTTCCTGCTTCTTACATTCTTATGTCTTCCCCATCTTTAAAAAAAAACCTCACTTGACACAACTATTTTCCTTGTCTATAACAAGTTATTTATTCTAGGTGCCTTCAGTTCCTCTCCTTTCACTCTTCTAAACCCTACACAATCAAAACTATTCTCTTCAAGGTTACATCTCTTAATTGCCAAATCAAATAGTCTTTCGTCAGTCATTATCCATTATGATCTTTTTGCAGTCTTTGACCTGGTTGATCACAACATTCTTCTGGATTTTCTCTTCTCTCCTGGTTTTCCTCCTACCTATTTGATATTTCCTTCACAGTCTCATTTGCTAGATCTTTACCCAGGTCATGCCCTCTAACTGTATCTCCCCAAGACCCAGTCCTGAAACTACTTCTCATTTCCCTCTATACTTTCTTGCTTGATGATCTCATTCATATCATAGGTTCAATTATCTCTATGGAGATTGTTCTCAGGTCTCTCCCAAATTCATATTACCACTGATCTTTTGAATATCTCTTATTTAAATGCCCCAATTGACATCTCAAGCTCAATATGTCTAAAACAGAACCCATTTACTTTAACTTCTGACCTTCCTGACTATTTTTGAAGTAACCTCATCCTCCTGATCACCCAGGTCTATAACCTTGATGTTATCTTTTTTTGTATTCCCTTCACATTGTTCATATTGTTGCTGAATTTTTGTCATTTCTGCCTTTACAACTTCTCTTTTATAAGTTCTTTTTTCTATACTTACTCAGCTACTATCTTTGAATAGTTTCACCTGGATTATTATAAGAACCTTCTAACTGGTCTCCCTGATGTAAATTTCTCCTCATTCTAATCCAACTTCCTGGATTAATCTTTCTAAATCTTTCTAATCTTCCTAAAACATGAGTCTGGTCATGCCTTCCTCCTGCCCCCCCCATCAATTCAAAGAACCCTAGCACAAGATCAAATGTAGCATCATCTGGCATTTAAAGCTCTTCCCAATCTGACACCTTCCTATCTTTCTAGTATATTTACACGTTACTACTACCCTCCATACTCCATGCTGACCCCCTTATCATTTCTTACTCATTGTCTTTGTACTGGCTCCCTGCAATGCTGTATCACTTCACTTTCATGTCAAGACTCAGTTCAAAAGTCACTTTCTGTTAGAGTATTGTACTATAGTCTATCCCTTCTCCTCATCTCTCTACTCAGTTGCTTACCTCTGTGTATATACCTCATTATTCTCTTGATGTTTTCTCCCTTAGAATATGAGCTCCTTGAGGTGAGGATCATATTTTTGTCCTTTGTATACTTAGCACAGTGCCTAGAACATAATAAATGCTTGATAAATAATTTTTGATCAATTATGTTTTTATAAAACTAGAAGGGGGACTTCTGGGTCAAAGGATAGAGATATTTCAATTATTTTCTTAGCAAAATTTGAAATTGCTCTCCGGATTGGTTGGATATAGTCATAGATCCACCAATAATATATCATTATTGACTCTTCACAGCCCCTTCAACATTGATTATTCCCATCTTTGCCAATTTGCCGATGTATTACCTCAGGGTTGTTTTGAATTGTATTTTTCTTATAATTAGTGATTTTTGAATAAACTTATATGGGTAATAATAGTTCTTCTTTTGCAGAAATGCTTGCTCACTTTCTTCAACTTCTTATCCATTTTGGAATGACTCGATTTTTATATTTGTATTAGTTTTCTGCTTTCTTGACTATCAAAATCCTTTCAGAGATAGTTGATGCAATGATTTTTTTAACAGTTGACAGTTTCTGTTCTTATCTTAGTTGCACTGGTTTTGTCCAGGCCAAAGTTTTTCAACTTCATGTTAATTGAAATAATCTGTTTTATCATTGTGACATCCCTCATTTGGTTAAGAACTCTTCTCCTATCCACAACCATAATTTTCTTCAAATTGTTTTATGCTATATCCTTTTATTGTTTTATGTCCTTTTATGATAGATCCTTTAATATTCACATCACATATCCATTTTGTACTTACATGTAGTATACATCTTATACATGGAGTATAAGATATTGGTCAAAATTTAATTTCTACCAAACTATTTCTCAGTTTATTGAGTTATTATTTCTATGTATTAGATATTTTAATGGGGTCCTTCCCCTCTAAAATATTAGAAAGGATATTTAATGACAGTGGGGCATATTGCTGTGAGACTATTGGGAAGAATAGGTTATTCTCCCTTTATCTAAGGACAATGACAAAAGGCATTCTCCCAGGGGAAGTTCCTTAATAAGTGTTA
Source organism: Macrotis lagotis (assembly GCF_037893015.1). Lineage (NCBI taxonomy): Eukaryota > Metazoa > Chordata > Mammalia > Peramelemorphia > Peramelidae > Macrotis > Macrotis lagotis. The sequence continues at coordinate 53,740,468 of NC_133666.1, forward strand.
TGTTCCAAGGTTGATGATCAACCTTAATGGACTTGCTCAGTTCAACAGTGCAATAATCAGGGACAATTTTAGGGTATCTGTGTTGGAGAATAACATCTGTATCCAAAGAAAGAATTGCAGGGACATCTAGGTAGGGCAGTGAATAGAGAGTACTGGATGTCAGGGTGAGCTGAGTTCCAATATGACCTCAGATACTTACTAATTGCCTAGCTGTGTGGCCTTGGGCAAGTCACTTAACCCCATTGCCTTGCAAAACCTAAAAAAAAAAGAATTGTGGAGTTTAAACAAAGACCAAAGACTATCACCTTTAATTTTAAAAAAAAGTTATATTATGTATTATGTAACTTTGCTATCTCTTATATTTTATTTTTTCCTTATGGATATGATTTTTCTCTAAACAAATTCAATTTTTGGGAGGGGGGCTAGGTGGCACAGTGGATAAAGTACCAGCCCTGCAGTCAGGAGTATCTGGGTTCAAATCCGGTCTCAGATGCTTAATAATTACCTAGCTGTGTGACCTTGGGCAAGCCACTTAACCCCATTTGCCTTGTAAAAACCTAAAAAAAACCAAATTCAATTTTGATCAATGTATCATATGGAAACAATGTAAAGACTATTAGACTGCCTTCTGTGGGGGGGGGAGGGAATCAAGATGGGGGCAAAATTGTAAAATTCAGAAAAAAAGAAAAAAAGAAACAAACAAGAAAAGAATTGTTATGTACCTTTGTTGAAGTCTCTAAAACAAAATGTCCTATTTGAAGTTCTGATTCTGTTCATTGTGTATTCTGAAGTAACAGTTAACCTCTCTTTTTCTCATTTTCTTAGGACCCTAAAGCAAAAACCATGGATTTGTGGAATAATGACCTGTCAGAACAAGCAGATGCTGTGAGTTCAAGTTTCCTTTATTTTCATTGTGTTCTTGAGCAAATGAATGTCTTTTCATGCCAGATTTCTTCTATATGGGAATATGTACTACCTGTTTCCTGCCTTCTTAGCCCTATTTCTACTGCTATCATATATGTGAAGTTACTTTTGAGGGGGTGGGGTTGGAATAATTCTAATTATTAAAAGATTCTGCCTTCTATTAAGACAAAATCTATTTCCTTATAACTTCTCCCATTCCTCTTATTTCTCTTCTCTGGAACCATCCAAAATAAGTCAGAATGTAGAAAACTAATCCATGATCACCTAACACCTGTCCTAATACAATAGCTTTGTCTCTTGTCTGTGTTCCTCAAGCCTCTCCCCATTCAATCCACCTTCCATTCAGCTGCTAAAGAGATTTTTTCTACAAGGATCTATGTCACCCCTCCCCCTACTCAATGATCTCCATTGGTTCCCTATTATCTCCACAACCAAATACAGTTTTCTGTTTGATACCTACAACTCCTAATCACCTAGTGCCTTCCAACCTTTCCAGTCTCCTACTTTATTCCCTACCCATGTACTTTACCATTCAGTTATACTAGAATATTTACAGTTCCTCGATTATGACATTCGGTGTCCAATCTCCATGTCTTTACAAGGGTTATTCCCTGTACCTGGAATGCCTTACCCTTTCACCTCCACCTTTAGGTTGTTCTGGCTTTCTTTATGTCTTTCTTCATGTCTATCTTCAAGGTTTACCTTCTTCACCTGCCCTCCTTCCTCAGCTTCTAGTATCTTCCCCTTGGGAATTAGCTTCCATCTACTTTCTAGGTCATATGTATACTGAGTTATTCACATGTTACTTCCCTCATGAGAATTTGAGTTCCCTAGGGGCAGGGGCATGTGCCCCCCTAAGTTGGCTCTTCTTTTTAACCTAACATTCTCAAGTTCTTTCAACTGTTCTTTCTTATCACTTTAAGAGTTTTATCCAGATGCCTCATAATCCAGCAAGCCCTTGTTATAATACTTTCATTTGTCTGTCCCTACCTTAAAATTAGATTTCTAGGCCTGGACAGAATCTGCAGTTGATTTGACCAGAGCTAATCATGGTGGGACGTCCAGTGCTTATGTTTAGGGTGCTACATTTCTGCTATCATGCTCTAGGGTTGTGTTAGCTTTTTTAGTACTTACCTTTATCCCTACTAAATAGCTGTTTTTTGGTTTTGATCAGTGAATTAAATATTTATTCAAAATATGATAGAAATTGTAGATGACACATAAAATGTATACTGGGGTACAATTTGGTGCCTTTCTTATTAACTTTTATCAACCATTATTTAATCTAATCTTGGTCTTTTCACTAGGCTTTAATAGAGAACATTTTTCTAATTGACTTTGAAATTTTATCTTGAACTTGGATACTGAGATTTCATAACAATCTGACATCAAGACCCTACAGGGTTCTTTCCCCAGCTAACACTTCCCTCCTTCATAGCAGCCAGAGGGCTAATTTATTCTTCTTGGCTTAGACTTTACATGGATATTTAGATGCCAGACTTGTTCTTTTGGTTTCTTCTTTCCCTAAAGTTCCAGAACAGAAAACTTGCATCATGTTGGTGTCAGCAGAATGCACCCCAGTGTCTGTCTTTTGGAAATTTAAAAGTTAGAACAGTTCCCTCTCCATTTTTCCCACTCCTTAAAGAAAGGACTAGCATGAACTGGCATTTTAACCCCTCACAGTCTTTTGGTAGAGATGATCTTCTGTAGGAACTTGTGCAACATTCAGGGAAAATAATATCTTTGAGTAGAAATTCACATCTAAAGGAATCAGTATCTATTCTAGAACATACTATTCATTTGGGAAAAATCCAACTGTAATCAGTACTTGTCAGAGAAATCTGTCATTTTCCCCAACACAAAAATCCATTCAAAGTTCTTTCCATATTCAGACATGTGAAAATGTTTTTGAGAAGAACAAAACTCTCTAGGAAGCGAAATCATTTACACTTTGAGGAGCTTATTTATAATGCTAGATTTTGAAGGACAACATTTTTCAAGATTTGGGTTTTGGGTTAGAGAATTGCTTCACTTGTGCCCTCCCTTCTCTGAGTCATTCAATACCTTATTTGCAGGGAGCAATTCCTGAATAATGGCAGTAATTCAGTTTTTATGGGCAAGATACCACATCTGCAAATTCTAAGCAGCCTTTTAGAAGATTTGCCCTCTAATTGCAAAAAAATGAACATTGCAAGAGTCAATTAGAAAACTACTATGGCAGCAGAAATGCCCAGAGAAGGAGAATTGATATCCTAACATAATTATTTTGTAGAATGTAATAATCCCCTCTGTGTCTGTCTCTTGTTTCTTGTCTGCACATAGGTATAATGCTCCTGAGATTCTTCTTCATTTCCCATAGAGAACATGGATCTCTTCCAGAATTACAGTTTTACCAAAAGGGAACCAAATAAAACAATTAAATACTTCAATTACTTCATCTTTATTTTAATACTGGGATAAGCAGGGAGATTCCAAGCACAGTAAGCTCACATTAGGAGTTTCCCCCAAAATATTAGGGAAGACTCGATTTCCTTTTCATCCTTCACTGTGCTTTCTGGTCAGGGGACAACCTTCACTTAAACTAGGGAGTTTGTGCTCATGAAATTTCATGTAATTCAGAAATGTATGCAGAACAGGTTGGAGAGTTCTGCAGCATTTTGATTTTTTTGAAGACTCAAGAAGATTCTCATCTCTTCAATTTTTTGATTCTAAGATAGTAGCAATGGGATTTAAGACTGAGACATCCTCAACTTTGGGTAGTGATTCATTTCAGATTAAAATTATTGCCTAGGCCTCTTGGCAAGTAATCTCCTCCACCATTCTTGGTGCATTACCTCTAGGAAAGAACAATGAAAGAACACTAGACTAAAATATAGGGATTTTTCCTAGGACCTATAAAACTTTAGTGACTTGTAGAGAAAAGAAATAGATCATGCTTTAAAAAATTGTATTATTAAAAACAGAAGATCTCCTTTTGAGTAAATATATACAAATATTTTATACACACAAAAAGACTGATACTTTTCATCAGCTATCTACTTAAGAAAATTGATATGTTTGTAAAAACATATCTATTAGGGGAGAGAAGAAGAAAAAAAAGGAAAAAAGAAATTTACAGGATAATTTTGTCATATATTTAATAGGAATAACAAGCTGTGCATAGTAGATTTGCAGTTTCATGTGCAATCATCTTTTTATTGTACTATATGTGAAAATGCTTGTTATATCCCATACATTAAAGATAAAATTTTTAAAAATAAAGAACACAGAACTAGGAAAAAAATTTCAACAAAGTCTATCAAACAGCAATGCTGTGGATCTACAAAAATCTTTATATGTCTGTGCTAATCTGTTATTATATGAACTTAAGTAAATCACAACTCTTCTTTTGGCCTCCATTTCCCCACACATAAAATGAGGTATTTGAACTAGATGGTCTGTAAGGCTCCTTCCAACAAAGACATCCTTTGATTGCTTCCATATCCGACTTTAATGCCTATACCCAACATATCTGTATTTTTACTTATTTAGTAGCAAAAGGTGCTTTTTGCATTTCTTTGGTTCTTTAACACGCTTTAGTAATCTGCAAACTTCACAGCCATAACCTCTAGTGTTACACAGCTAGTTCCAACCTTAATAGAAGTGGCAGGTCACCATCTTCTGGCCACTGTCACTCTTTCTCTCCCACCCCCAAACTCCTCCCATCTGTACCTTCTACCTTCTGAATCTTCACGTGGCCTCTTCCAGAAGGATGTACAATTATGTTACAATAGGAACAAGCAGGCATTTTTATCCTGGGTAAAATTGCCATATAAATCTTCTATACATACATATATACTTATATATGTATAGACACATCTGGAAATACATATAATTTATATCAAATTCAGGGAATTGTACATACCTCACTTTTAGGAATCTGGCATGACAACATGGCAGATGTAATCAACTGCATCTCTGAAATCAAATGGTGTTGTTCCTTTCTATGGAGAGTGGAATAGTCACTGGGGGAAGTGATGTTGCAAATATGAATGTGACTGCTTTTCCAGAATACTTCAAGTAGCTAATGTGATTATAACAGGTTTACAGCAGGTAGAAGACATTCAAATCTAATGTTTTTTTTTTCAAAAACCTAATTGTTGACATTCTGAATGACCATCAATTTATTGGGCATGTTTATTTAGAATAATGCTTTCAGGGAAAATCATATTTTTTAAAAATAAAATTTAACTTTGGTAAACTTTTTTTAACTAGTAACTCAGTAGTAAAGTAGTTAGAGCAGCATGGATAAATATAAAAGCTCAATTAATTCTGTAAATTGAACTTCCTATGAACCGTGTGAGGGTTTAGTATAAGGAACCAGGTATGTTTATTTTTCATGACTCTTTTTCCTACAAAATATGAACAATCATAACATCAAGGGTTACTGTTCTGACTACAGGAGAGATGTAAAAAGGAGTAATATAGCTCAACAAAGGTAAGCACCGGAGAAAATTTTCTTTTTTGAATGTAATTGTATAATTTTTTCCCTAAATATTAGTATTTCATTTTCTCTTCCACTCTTCCATCCATTAGACAACAACCAAATATATATATATATATATATATATAAAAAATAAAATTTTACTAACAAACATAAATTTTCCAGAAAAACAAATTCCCCCAATGGCCATGTCCAAAAAATGTATGTCTCATTCAACATTTTAAGTCCATCACTTCTCTGTCAGGCGCTAGGTTGTGTACTTCATCTTCTTTTCTCTGGATTTATGATTTGTCATTGCACTGATCAAAATTCTAAAGTCCTTCAATGTTGAATTTCTCTATGATGTCATTGTATAAATTGTTCTTATGGTACTTCTCACTTCACTCTCCATTAGTTCTTAGAGATCTTCCAAATTTCCTCTGAAATTATCCATTTCATCAGATCTTAAGGCATAAATATATTCCATTACATTCATATACTATAATTTGTTTAGCCATTCCCTAATTTCGGTGGGTATCCCATTAGTTTCCGGTTTTCTTTGCTACTATGAAAAAGTTGCTATTAATATTTTGTGCATATGGATCTCTTGTCTCTTTCTTTGATCTCTTTGATATATGTACCTTGTAGTGCTTTTGTGGGGCCAAAAAAAATCTTCATAGTTCAGTGGCTTTTTGGGGCATAGTTCTAAATTGCTTTCCAGAATGGTTGGACTAATTCACAGCACCAACAGTACATGAGTATGTCTATTGTCTTACTGACTTTTGAATATTTATCATTTTCTTCTTTTGTCATCTTTTCTAATGTGATAAAATCTCAGAACTGTTTTAATTTGGATTTCTCATTAGTAATATGAAGTGTTTTGTTCACATGATTGTTGATTGCTTGGATTTCTTTCTTTGAAAATGCTTTGACTGTTTATCGATTGTGAATGACAGTTATTCTTATAAATTTGAATCAGTTCCTTATATATCTTTCAGAGAAATTTGCTACAAAATTTTTTCCCTGTTATCTATTTCCATTCTAATTTTAACTGCATTGGTTTTGTTTGTGCAAAACCTTTTTCATTTTATATGATTAAAATTGTTCATTTTCTCTTCTGTGATCCTATCTGTTGTTTGATCGTGAACTCTTCACCTACCCATAAATTTGAAAGGTAATTTCTTCCTTGCTCTTCTAATTTACTTATGATGTCACCTTATATGTCTAACTCATACAGTTTTATATCTATTTGGAGTTTATCTTGGTATACAGTATGAAATGTTGATCTCTACATAATATCTACCTGACTATTTTCTAGTTTTCCCAAAGTTTTTGTCATATTGTAAGTTATTACTCTAGTAACCAATGTCTGTGAGTTTATTGAACACTATGACTATGTTGATTTGTTTTTGCATGTTGTATATCTAATCTTTTCCACTGATTGACCTCTATATTTTTAACCAGTACAAAACTGTTTTAATGATCACTACTTGGTATTGTATTTTGACATCTGGAACTGCCTCCTTCTTTCCTACATTTTTCATTACTTCCCATGAGATTTTTGACCTTTTTTCCTCCGGATGAATTTATTATTTTTTCTAGATGAGCATTTCCTTACTTTTCAACACAGAAATTGACATTTGAGCTTAACATTGATTTACTTATGCTACAAGAAGCCAATTCATAGCACAAGGGGAACTTCTATTATAGCTTGTATAAATCCAAAGCAAACCCAGAAAAGCATTCATTTGGGCAATATTTATATGAAATGATATCATGCATCCATGGTATTTACTTTCTCACAAACTGACAATTGCTAACTCTAGAGCAGCTGCACCATGAATTTCCATATGATCAGAAATAGATAATATTCATTACACATTGAAGTCATCATGAGTACTTGGGTATTGTCTAAATAAGCCTAATAGGAACTGAATTTCTTTTTCAAGAAAGAAAAGCTGTTTGTTATTTGAAAATTGCTTTTCAGTTGTGGGTGCTCAGTTTCTAGGAGAAAATGTGATCTGTTTCCAGGAGAAATAGCAATAAGCTAGTCCTAACAGAAAGTTCACTCTGTAGTGTTTGCCTCTGGCCTGGTTCTGTCTTTGAAATCCCTGAACTACAAGGATAGAGGCTCATGAGAATGGAGCATATTTCAGATGAATGTATAAATAAATGGGAAAGACCCAGATTTTAGTCAGAAAAGCCACTTTCCTACACATCTCATGTGACGAAACCCTAGAGTCTTCTTCCTTGGTCTTTCATAGTTTTGCACATGAAACCAAAGTTAAAGGGATAAAACTTTTATATAAATCTCAATGGCAAAATATGGCCTTGATATTCAATATAAATTAGTTCATTTGGAAGATCAGAATCATGAAAAAACAAATACTGAATTGAATTTTAAACATTTCTTTCTCAGGCTAAACTAGGACTGAAAAGATATTTTAAGGAAAACCGTGTAATGTGATGAGTCAGGGAAGTTACTCTAAATGGAGATAGATGGATAGACACATGATGGATAGATAGGTAGATAGATAGATATGTGTGTAAATTTATGGAAGTATGTTTATATGTTTTATCATGGGCCAATTTTAATATAATGCGTATATAAATTATGGACTAAATAATGTGAAACTCTGCAAACCCCCTGTTTTCATCAAATTTAGTATTATATAAACCTAATTTTAGAAACAGTATTCTTGTAAGGATAATAATCAGTCTTTTAAAGGTCTTTCATATTTATAGTAGAAGTCTATTTATTTAAAGAATAAGGCTACTATAATTTTTCCTTCATTTGCCTGTTATTGACAGTGGATAATTTTAAAAATCACTCTCCTGAAAGACTTATTCCTTTAAGTACTTGTGTCCTTGCCCCAAAAAATCTTTCTTTTCTAATTTTGGTCAAAGATAATGAGCAGAATCATAGATACAACTACTAGTAGTTAGCCTTCACATAGCCTTGAACATTTGGGGAGTCCTTTCTCTATATGATCTCTTTTGCTTCCCACAGAAACCCCATGATATAGGTTCTGTTGCTAAGCATTCATTGAATGAGTGAAAGAGTTCATCCTCAGTAATAATCACAAAGACATGCATTTACACGTACAGTACTTTAAAGTTTGTATAGAATTTGACAAGTATTACCTAATTTTTTCCTCACAACAGCCCCTCATTTTCCAGATAAGTGTGCTAAGGGATCCTAAATATTAAATGACTTGCCCAGTATAACACAGTAAATCACTGAGGCAGATTTTGAACTCGGGTCTTCCTAATTGCAAATATATTGCTCTGTTCACTATATCCACAGTTGTCTCAGTACGTCAAAATGAATGGAAGGCTAGGCAAGGAGAAAAGCAAACTTAGGTTCAGGTCCTACGTCTGACATGCTCTATCTCTGTAACTGTGGCCAAGTCTCTTAACATGTCAGGGACCCTGACAATTTTCTCAGGCTATAAAAGTTATAGGTGAGCTCCTACTGGGCATCAGTGAAGGAATTTTCACCCCAGGAGTGTGAATTTACAAATCAATGAGATCAAAGCAAAATTTAATTAAGTTAAGATAATGACCAACAAAGATATTAGCAAATAATAAAAATGCAAACAACTGTCCATAATCAGTGTTCGGATTATTTGGTTTTGGATGAAAAGGATGTATGGACATTGAGAACTCAATTCAATCCTTCTTTTTCCCTATAAGTCAACTTATCATTTTCAAATAGCTCTCTAGTTGACAACTATTCTAGTTTCAGAATCAGCCCAGGGATTTAAATTTAAGGAAAGCACCGGGCTTCATTGGTATGTGTGGTCAGTATCATGGTGGGTAATAACTATCATATTTGTTCACAAATTTTCCTTTGTGATGGAAATATATTGGTAGGTTAAATAGAGTTTTGGTCTGACCTGTTAGGACGTTTCATGTTTTCTTATAAGAAGATATGGCTGTCACACCAACTTGAGAAAGTCAAAATTAGTGACTCAACTTGTAGTTGAAATTGAGAAATACCCTTGGACCTCATTATCATGGTGTCCTTTAGTTAGGGTCTATGTCACAAGACCTCCTTATATGAAGCAACCAAAAGGAACTTAATATAAATAACTAAACTATTTGGAATGGAATCGAAGATAGATTACTTTATATTGAATTTCACTCAGCTGGAAATAGGGTTTTGCTGAGTTGTCAGTATACAATCATCACATGGTAGTTATTTTCAAATTTGTCTTTGGAAATTGTTCTTTTGAGATTTATTTCTGTGTAATATGACATGTAAATGGCTTTAGATATAAGTTTGATCAAGGGAATAAAAAATGGACCCACAATTATTACTTAGGGTCTAGTAAAATATATGTGTTAAACTTGGCACAGCAAGCTGATAATCAGATTTTTACTAAAAAAATGAATACCAGAGGCTCAGTTGCTCAACAAATTCCATTTTCACTTTATAGAATTTAAGCAGTAATTTCTGTATCCTTCCATGTGCCAAACTGTACTTTTTATTACTGTCTGTGGAGGTTTACTTGTTCTTCAGAGAAAGCATTGTAGACCTTAGTTCATAAAACCCACAGTAACACTTCAACAATCATCTAGCTTCTTTCAGGTGACTGCAGTAAACTACTGATAATGAGACCTTTGCATAATGAAAATGCTCGATAATGACAAGGCTGATTAATTTTATATTGATTTAAAATACCTTTAAACATGGGCATAATCTAAAACTTCAGTGGTTTTGTCTCCCCCTTTGATATGCAGTATTTGATTTCAAATCTCCCCTATGCATTCACATAGATCATTAAAGCACTTTAATTTATCCTGTCTTCATAAAGCAGTATCCAGTGACTAAGTGACAAGGTGCTAGGTCCTCATTCCATCCTATGAACATTAGGTATCCAGATACTTGAAATTATTCACAGCCTAGCTGCAAGTAGTGTAAAGGTGGACTTGCTTTCAAATATTTTTATTTATTAGTTTCTTTTTGCATCATTTTCCTTTTATATATGTGTGTGTTGTGTTTATGTTTATACACAACACACATACATATGTAGATACACACATATATGCCTCTATCCAGGCCATCCCCTGGAGCAAAGGACAGAGAGAGCCAGACAGACCCAGACAGAAAGAGAGATAGTGAGAGAGAGAGAGAGAGAGAGAGAGAGAGAGAGAGAGAGAGAGAGAGAGAGAAAAAAAGAAGAGCATTTCAGCAAAAATAATCAACAAATCAACTATGTGCATAATGTTCCTATAAAGAAGAGAGGGAGATTCATTTTCTTATTGCTTCTTTTGGATCAAGCTTGGTCATTATAATTTATAGAATGTGCATTTTTTTCTTTTGTTCTTTCTATTTACAGTGAAGTCATTGCATTATTCATTATATGTGTATTGCTTGCATTAGTTTGTATTTGCTTTTCTGTGTTTTTCATATTTATCACTTCTTATAGTAGGCAATTAGGTGGCAGAGTGGATAAAGCACTGACCTTGGGAGTCAGGAGGACAGGAGCTCAAATCCAGCCTCAGACATACAACTAGCTGTGTGACCTTGGTCAAGTCATTTTAATCTGATTGCCTTGCATCCAGAGCCATCTCCAGTTGTCTTGATCCAAATCTGATCACTCAATCCAGATGACTCTGGAGAAGAAAATGAGACTGGTGACTTTGCCCAGCCTCCCCTCCAATCCAATTCATGTACTTATCAGGGTATCACCTCCATGATGTCGTGCTCTTCTTTGAGAATGAAGTTCAAACATCATTTCTTATAATGAAGTAAAGTTCTGTTGGCATTCTTATAAAACAATTTATTTAGTCATTCCTCATTTGATGTACCTCTACTTTGTTTCTAATTCTTTACCAATACAAAAAAGGTGGTCATATATATTTTGGTTTCCATGAAACCTTTCCTTCTTTCTTTGACCTCTTTGGGTTACTGCCTAGCATTAGAACCTAAGGGGCAAAAGATATGGATATTTCAGTCACTTTCTTAGCATAATTTCAAAATATTTTTAAGAATGATTAGGTGACTCCATGACTCTACCAGCAATAAATCAGTGCACCTCTCTCTCCAGCACCCCTTCAACATTAACCATTCTTATCTGTTGTCATCTTTGATAATTTGCTGAGTGTAAGACAGAACTTGGAAGTTATTTTGATTTGCATTTCTCTTATTATTGATGATTTGGAGCCTTCTTTCTTATGATTGGTAATAGTTGGTGGTTTTCTTTTAAAGCTCTTTTTCATCTCTTTTGACCACATCCATTGAAAAATGACTCTGCCATATGTATTTGTATCAGTTCTCTCTATATATTTTGAATATCAAACCCTTACCAGTTATCTTTTATGTTAATTTTTCCTACTTAACAGCTTCCTTTCTTTTCCAAGTTGTATAAATTTTGTACTTGCCAAAGCTTTTCAGATTTATAGAATTGGAATTACTCATGTGTTTTGTGATTGCCTTTGTCCCTTGTTTGATTCAGAATTCAGGGATTATTTTCAAGAGAACACATAGGTATTGAAAACCAGCTGAGTACATAGTATTATTCTGTGCACTGTAGGAAAAATATGTGGGAAATAAGCATGGTCTTAGACTTCATAGGGTTATATATTCCAATTGGGTAGACAGTACAAACATAGTAAACATATGAATTAATTCCTATAGTATGAATATGTAATCAAATGCAACATCAAATTGCTTAGGAATGATTGATAGAATTTCTGAGGAACACCTAAGTCTTCCTTCTGGAACTGAATTTTGAGTAGATTTGTAAGGTAGAAAGTACATATAGAGAAACTTTGTGAAAGCTCAAAGATGGGAACAACTATATTTTCATGAAATAATGAGTATGTTTACTGGACTACCAGAGAATATAAGTATAGTCTAATTTGTTTTAGTTAAGGAAAAAGGATTGCGTGTGATGGCATATGTGTGGTTAATTGGTAGAGAAAGGAATCATCTAGATTAAATTTGATGCTAGTTCTTAAGTGATCCCTAAAAATGGCCCAAGAAAACATTGTGGTCATTACCCTGAGGAAGGAAAGGGATACATTTTTTTCATACTTTCCTACTGAAGAGGTATAAAATATTGTCTCATGGCAATAGAGAACATACAGTCTAGAAGAGAATTATGGTTTTTCTTGAGAAAACCAAAAGAAGACAAGAAGACAAGTGCAAAGGGCATTGGTTTAGTGGTCAAGAATCCTGGATCTGAGTCCAGATGCTGCTAGTTGAAGCTGCCCACTGATGTCATCTCCCTATCTAGGGCTTAGTTTCCTCATATCTCAAATGATCATGACAGGAGTGGGTGAGGAGAAGCTAGAATTAGGAAAATCAGGGAAAATCTTTGTAAAAGTTAATAATGGGGGCGGCTAGGTGGCGTAGTGGATAAAGCACTGGTCTTGGAGTCAGGAGTACCTGGGTTCAAATCTGGTCTCAGACACTTAATAATTACCTAGCTGTGTGGCCTTGGGCAAGCTGCTTAACCCCATTTGCCTTGCAAAATCCTAAAAAAAAAGTTAATAATGCATTGCCTCGACTGATTTGCACATAGTAGGCTTAAATAAGTAAAATTGAATCATATACGAACACTCAGTACAATATTTAAAAGATATATTAAAAGCATGTAATACCAACACCTCAGCTAAAGCCTGGAAAAATCCTGGACATCTTCCTTATGTAGTCTTCTTTCAAGTGCCACTGCCAACAAGCCACTTAGAATGTATCTTCTTTCCCCTCATCTTTCAAATGGGGCTAGATAAGAACAACCGCCCTATTTACCTCATGGAGAATGGATATGAAAGTGCCTTGAAAAAAATAGGGTGGTTAGGCTAACATAGCATTAGTCAGGTTTGAGAGGACTCCCACTACAGAATATCACTTCACCATTTGCTATTGCCTTCCTCACTTGATAGCAAATTGTCACTGGAGTTCAAGTAGATGAGTACAGAGCAACACTCCCTTTCCATTGATGCAAAAGTAATTCTCATGTCATTCTCTACCTGAATGGCTTCAGCCAGTTCTCTTCCCACAGCCAATCGGTAGATCAACCAGTAAACATGTGCCAGGCACTGTGGCTGAGAGGTACAAAAGGAGGCAGCAGACAAGCCTGCCTTCAAGAAGTTCACAATCGAATTGCAGAGACAAGAATTAACAAATATGTGCAAGCTCTGGACGGGACAATCTATTAGAGACATCAATTAAGAGAGCAAATGGACTAGAATTAAGAGGGGTGTGAGATACAGGTGTTTATTAAGGGTGGCTCCTTCCTGGGAATAAAAAGTAAAAGCAAAAACAACCCTTTACCTTCAAGAACCTGAATGTGATCTACCTTGGTTCATTTTCTGATGCTTACATTTCACCTTTCATAGATATTAGGTAATATGCCTAGCACCTTATCGCCACATTAACATTTGAGGCTTTAAAAACATTAAGCCTGAAGGCAGGTGAAATGAAGAATGAAGTCTAAACTACTATAGCAGCTGTTTTAGGTAACTGATGAGGCAGTAATGGAGTTATTCTGCTTAGTGAAATGGTGCATTGTGATCTGATGCTACAAAGTGAACTCTATCCAACTCAAAAGGAAGCCTCTGCTATTGGATTCCCTTTCTCAAAGAATACCTTGGAATTTGTCCTGACTCCTGCATTTTTATAGCATAAAATTGAGATTAATATTTATTATGCTCTTAGAGCAGGGCTTGTCTCATAGTAGGCACTATATAAATACTAATGATGATGACAATTCATTACCATAGAGATTTAGTGATATTTGGCAAGTATCTAAATGCAGGACCTTCTAAATTGATTTCTAAAATGGATATTATAATTATTATGATTACAGCTATACTGTTTAACAATGTTGTCAACTCCTCTGTCTTGCCAGCTCTGCTGACAAGTGGCCCTTCTCAATGATGTGTCTCTGTTAATGCATGGGCCTCTAGAATAGCTATGGGTCATGTTGGGATTGTTGGGAAATGGTGCAGAAAAGGAGATTGGCCTACCCTCTGTATACCCCACAGAGGAAGACTTGACTTTTGGTAGGACTGGTGATGTAGACCTGGAAGGGACTTTGTAGGCTGCTATATTTTATAGATGAGAAAACTGTGACCCAGAGATGTTCAGTCGCCTTCTCTCTAGTAAATATTAATAGAGCTGCTTTTAGAAACTATATTTGCTGACTTCAAATCCAGGAAATTATGACTAAATAGACAGCTAAGTGGCAAAGTTTATAGGGTTTGGAGTTAGAAGACTCATCTTCATGAGTTCAAATCCAGTCTCAGATCCTTACTTGCTGTGTGACCCTAGACAAGTCACTTAAGCCCATTTGTATGTTTTCACATATGCAAAATGATCTGGAGAAGGAACTGACAAACTGCTCTCAGTACTGTTTCCAAGAAAATCCCAGAATCAAATACCTCTGAAATGACTGAATAACAACAAACATTGTAGATAGGTGGTAAAATTTATGAGATCTGAGAGAATGTCTGTGTGTGTGTGTCTCTGTCTCTGTCTTCTTTGTCTATCTTTGTCTCTCTCTGTGTCTCTGTCTTTGTCTCTATCTCTGTCTCTGTCTCTCTGTTTCTCTTTCTCTGTCTCTCTCTCTCTCTCTCTCTCTCTCTCTCTCTCTCTCTCTCTCTCTCTCTCTCTCTCTCCCCACCCCAGAAATCCCTTCTTCTCTTCTCTTTCACTCTGATGCCCAAATTTCTTGTTAACACGCAAAAAAAAAACAAAACCCAACAGCAATCCAAATGAGGTCAAAAGAGTTTAGACACAACTGAAATGAAGCAACAACAAAATTTTTATGTAATGGATTTTAAAGCATTCCAGTAAGGGATCCATAGACTTCCCCAGACTGACAAAGGAGGCCCATGAAAGAAGCCTGGGTCTAGATATTAGTAGTGATGAGAGTTTAGACTCAAAGTGGAGCTCCCCTTGGAGAGGGGTTACAGAGATTTATCTACATCCACATTAAAGCATGAGTGATGATCTTTTTCCCTTAAAAAGCAAGTCTGTTTGGGGGCTATTGTATGGTGTTTGTAGCTGGTTCTTAAAGGGAATTTATTGCTGATGGGGAGAGGAATATAGGAGCTCAAAAGCAGACTCTCTCCCTTATCCACTTTGCTCAGCCTTAGCCTTGTCTCTAGAATTTCCTCTCTTTCTCTGACTCAATCAAGTCTTACCCACTGTCATAGTCACAGTTTGTATTTGCCTTTAGCAAAACTAGTTTAAAGAGTGGGACTATGAAATGATAAAAAAAAATGCATATGTAACATTGTCCTTTAATTAAATGTCCCAATTAACTAACTCTTTCATATACAAAGAACATTAAATGAATACTTATTAATGTTCCATACTGGCCTCTAGGGACAATCACTCTACTGATGGATTTCAATGCATGCCATTGAGCAAATTAATAATAATTGTAAATAAAATACACGTTCTGTTTTTTGCCTTGAATTTTGCATTTTTTACTCAAATCTGGAAGCTTAACGTGTCTGTTTAGACATCTTACATGATATCTTGACCGAGGTATTGTGGACTGAATTTATATTCCCGACTGTGTCCCACCAGGTAATAACTAAATTATTTACTTCTGTCTTCCATGTTATTATGCCCCTAATGAAAGATTCTAGAAGAATCTTAATTCCTATATTAGCAGATTTCAAAGTTACTGCTATTTAACATATTCTAGTGCTATATTTTTCCCTCTTTAAAGATTCTTAATGAGTTTAGATTTTTTGAGCCTGGATATCTATCCTAACCAAAAAAAAAAAAAGATAGAAAAACCAGCCAATCTTCTGTAATAAGAAGCTATGTATTATTGCTTTTGTAAAATTCAAATCCATATACATCTATTGTGTATGTTGAATATGTGCATATATGTTCATATATAAAGATTTATATAATGTTTAACATTGAGAATACAAAAGATTGTGTTCATACTTACTTTCATTACAACTCTGTATGAAAGCAATGCCTTCAATTTCACAAATCATGTGCAAAACTATGATTTGTTTTGGGAAAAATAAATTTCTATGAAACATGCCCATTCTGATGCAAGGAACATTTGCAAGTAGGTTGTCATATCTAGAGAGTGCAAAGAGCAGGGAAAAGTGCAAGAAGACCGGAAAGGTAGGAAGAGGTCAGGTTGTAAAGAGTGTTGAATATCAAGTAGACCTTGTATTTGATTGTGGCGGTAATACAGAGCCATTGGAGTTCATTGAGGTGATAGAGAGGAAAGACATAGTCATACTTCCATAAGTAAGATAAACCAAGTGACTCAGTTGAGAACTATTTACTGTCTCCCATCATAAATATAAATCCACCAAGTACTAGTTCATCAGATTTAGAAGAAAACATATCACTTTGAAACATCTTAGTCACTTAAAACCTTCTTCCTCTCCTTGGGTATTTCCTTTATCCTCTGCATATTTGACAAATGACAATTAGGGTGCAATAAAATTGTGCTTCTCTCCTCCCTTCTCCCTGTGTAGGACTCTTCAAAGGGTGAAGAAGAAGTCAAGATTTTGTATGTGGTAAGTGACTTAGCCTAATGTTTCAGTTTCTAAGGTTCTTACCTGGAAGCATACAGGTCTCTTTTAACATCTACTATGCTGAAGAGCTTGTGTTTCCTTTAGAACTGTAGAAACATAAGGTGCATAGGTGGTGATTGGAGAATATTTTGGTCTTTCCCTTTGTGGAATGTGAAAACCACTGGTTGAAACAAGGCCTAAGGATAAAATGACATTGGTCACAGCAGACTACACTGCAAATGGAGGATGAAGTGAGGTGGATTAAATAAACCAGTAACACATTGAGGAAAATGGGGAAACACACACAAGACCTGTTTCTCATTACACTGTATTCTCAAAGCAAAGGTCCATCATTATACGTGCTGAAGTAGGGTACTCTGCCACAGAGAAATGAATTCTTGTTTGACTGTTCCCTAAAAGAGTGGGACTGGTGCCCTAAAAGAAAAAAAAAACTAAACTGAACTAAAATAGTCATTTAACTACTCAAAGCCTTAAAACATAATCAAATACAGAGATCTTTGAAACCACCCTTTGGTTTGCTCCAATATTGGCATGGAGAACCCCATTTTCACAACTGCACCTTTATAGAAAGTGGTTATTTGTTTGTTTTTTCCATCATTAGTCACATCAAAAAATATCTGAGCCTTACACCTATTTTGACAGAGCCAAGCAGTGAGAAAGCCTTAGGGCTGCATTTTCCATCTTCATCAACCGAATAATCACTTCAAAGCTTGGATAGCAATTGGATCTCAACAATTCACAGGAAATGATTCCATCTATTTGTCTTGTGGCCTATTTTCTTTTTCCATCAAAACTCATTCCAGTACTGCTCAGTGTTCTGACTGAAAATGATATATAGATTGGTTGAGGTATCCTAGCTTTATCTTGAATGATTTGATAGGTGTTTTTTCTTAAAAGTATATTCAATTGACAGAAGTCTAGAAGGCTCACATTTGATGAGTGGATGACTTACTCCATGTCCTGATTTTAGGTATATAGAAAAGGTAGATTTCTCTCCCATCTCTCCCCCCAAGAAACCTCTACTGACTTGTTCATTCCTGAAATGTCTAAATTCAAGATTGATATTTTTGCCTATGTGTGTGTGTTTATATGTGTGTGTATATATATATATATATATATACACACACACATATGTTTTTATACTTCGATGTGGATGAGTTTATCAGAACCTTTTCTGGATTTCGGTAGGGGAAACAAGGGGAGATGCATTTGGTTAGGTCCAAGTTGAGTTTTCATCTGTTTATAAACTAGGTGCTACTGAAGCCCTCTTTGAAAAAAATGGCTCCTTATTATATCATATTTTGCCTTGAATTATGATTGAGTCTTTTCCAATTACTGATTTTCATCCAAGAATAAGTTTTAAGGCCACACTTTGTTTTAGGATTCCTATCGTTTTCTTGGTTTGGAGAAATTCTTGGTGAAGAAACTTCTTCCAACATAGATCTCTAAGATGTTGTGCAATTTAGTCTTAGATTTGGGTCCCTGAGAGTTTAAAATGACATGTTCAGAGTTATAAAGCTGGTATAAGTCAGAGGTAGATTTGAATCCAGGACCAGGGTCAGCTCTTCATCTACCATATCATGTTACCTCTTATCATGGATTTGCTTAAGTTATTTTAAATGTCATGAAAAGCACTTGACTCCTTTGACTTTATTATCCCTTTTGTTTGTGTAGAATGAAAATCCATAGCTATTTGATCTAAAATAGATGAGGCAAAATTGGAGAGTCCCATTGACCTTACTTTTTCTTGAAAATACAAGAAGAACTATTTTATCATTTTGGTTCATATCCATGATTTCATCAGTATGAGGATCCTCAGTGTGTAAACTCCTTGCACTGCTAGAACTAAACAGATCTTTGTTAAGGTAAAGTTTTAGGGAGTTGGTGAAATCCTGAGAGGTTAAAAATTTTTCCTGATCATAGACCAAAATATGTTACAGGTCACACTTAAACCCTTTCTTTCTACTACAAGATTAACCTTCTGCTCATCACATCATGCTGCCTCATTTTTTTGCAACCATACATATATGTGTGTGTGTGTGTGTGTATACATATATATATATATACATATATATCCATTTATATCCATTTATAATCTATTAGCTCCTTTGGCTTATTCCTCTTGAATCCTTATCTCGCTTTGTAGCTTTCTTTCTTTTTTTCTTTCTTCCTAGCTACTTTTTCTTCTATTTCTTCCCTCTTCCTTTTTCTCTTACTGTTCCATCCTAGTACTAAGAGCAAAATGTTAATGGGAAATTCACCCTGACTCTTAAAGATTTCATTCACCTTAAGAAAGTAATAAAAATATCTGATGGATATGTGTGTGTCTCTGTACACATTCCTCAGAGATTTCCAATGCTACTGCATCTTCTCTCTTCTGCATCAGAAATAATCTTGACACTCTTCTGATGAATGGACATGCAGGAGAAAGCAGACATTCTCCTGATTTTTCTTTCTAGAGTAATCCTGTTTCCTGGCTTTGCAATACGTAGGGGAAACAATCTGTTAACTGAAATGAATACTTGCTTCTACTCAGAGAGGCACAGTAAAGATAGTGGTTCATATAACAATTTTAACTATGAGTACACTCAGGTGCAATGAAAAATTGCATTATTCATTTAGCTAATTGTAGGAGAAAATTTGCTAGAAGGAGAAATAATTTAGTAGTAGTAATTGGTGACATCTCTAGAATATTCATAGAAACTAGTGTTTTGGTTACGAAATGTTCCAACATTCATCTGTCAGATGAGGAAGATTTCTTAGTATAAATCAGGATGTTTATGTTCCCATTCCAGGCTGATAATCACAGTTTGGTCATGGTAATGCACTGAAGCTTAACATTTGTAATATATGGCTACAGTGACAAAGAAAATATAAACAAAAGCAAAACTAATAAAATTGGACTCCTCATTGCCTCACTATTCTCACCCCTCCCAACATATACTATAGTATCTTCAAGTTAATATTATCTGAAAAAGCAAACATTTGAAAAGCAGCATCTTTCACATAAATGATAAGATTGAAAATCAGCTAACCTTTTCATCAATTGAAGAAGACCTTGTAAAAGTTGCTGTACCTCTATGTACATTAAGTGTGCATTATAATAAATATTTCCTTCTAATCCTCAAGGGTTGTAAAGACTCAAAACAGAATTTAAATTTGGGGTCCAGGATGCACTGGCCTCTATTTCTTCTCCAGTATCATCTTTGTCACTATAACCAAACTTTTTATGAAGAACCACTCTGTGAAGAGATCATTCTCTTCACTTTTCAATCTGAAAAAAATGATTGAATTTGGAAATAGTGAAGAATTTGAATGCCAAAGGGAGCTAAATGATGCTACTCCATTAGCATAGATTATGATATTAGCTAGCTGTCATATAGACAACAAGATACTACATTGATTTGCAGAATTCTAGTGCATGAAGCATAAAGTAAAGCTCTGAAACTAGCTGTGCAAGCATGAGGTGAAAGGTGCAGTCTTTATGGTCAGAACTGGTGGCCACCTGGACTAAATGGCATGGTTTAAAATGGATGGGTTGCTGGGATGACTTCCAGTCTTCATAGTAGATGGTGCAGAAGGTCTGGGACTGTAGAAGAAAAAGAAATTATGAAATTTCTTTAGATGGCATTAAAATTAGGAAGAAGGTCAAGGATTGAATTTGAAAAGAATGGAAGAGCATTTTAAGGGGGAAGATGGGAAGAGTAAGAGGAGAGGAGGACTAACGCTGAAGAGAACTAGAGCTACAACCAAAGTTTCAAAAAAGCTGACTAGAGAAGAAGGACCCACAAAATAGAAAAAGACACCCTGAAAGAGGATCAGAAGAATAACTCAAAGAAGAGGAGGAAGAAAATTAATGAATCAAAGAGAAGAAGAGAAGAAGACTCTTGGGAAACAGGCTAAGAGTTTACAAAGCAAGTAGAAGTGGAATGTGGAAGGAACTAGCAACTTGGAAGATAGTGACAACTTTGTGGTAAAGATGCTGACAAACAATTTTCTAGGCCCTTTTCCTGAAGTGCTACTCACAGGAAATATAAGGACTAAAACTTTCCTTTCAAGAAAGCATGGAGAACTGGAGAAGGAGGCAGGGTGTTTGCCATGATCTACATAGAGTGGGTGATATTTATATTTCTCCCATGGCCAAGTGACTGCTGTCTCCACTGAAAGGTTAGTTGGTTCCCCTCTGAGAAGAGAAGTTGAGGGGTAAGAGAAACTTGTCTTCAATCTTGAGGTTTTGATGAACAAAGAAGTCTTCTTTTAAAAAAAAAGAACAGAAGAAAAACTTGAAAACAAAGATGAAAAAAGGATCTAAAGAGGAAAAAGGAAACCCTGGCCTGTGTTAATAAAAGAAGGTCATATTGAGAGAGGAATGGGAAGAATGTCCACTGGACATTTGATGCTCATAAATGTAAGACTTTTTCTTAGGTAGAGGGAATTGTAAAGCTGAGGAGAAAGCAGTCACTGGTTCTCTGAGGAATGATGATTTAAACCCATAGTTACTGTCTGCTAACCTAATAAGGGTTAGGATAAGAAATGGCAAGTAGTAGTGGTTGGTAATCACTTGTTAATGGGGGACTCAAGCAACTATTTGCACTTGATAATGATAAAAATGGTTTGTTCTTTCCCAAGAATATATTCAAGTCATGGCAGAGAAACATCTAGCACGTGTTAAAACTGCTACCTGTTTCTGGTGATTAAAAAAACAAATAATAAATGATATTGCTAGAAGTCATCTAGAAAACATTGTTAAGTCCATCTAGGAGCTATGATCAATGATAACAAAGTCTTGAATTACTATGAAAATTTTAAGGACACAGATTATCATCCCTGTTAAGCTTCAAAACCCATGTATTCAAATGAGAAAGGAAGATATGAGAAGTGAACAGTTTTTTAATGACAATGATGTCTGAGATAGAGATCAGGAAGTCAGGATCACAAATTAAAATGTAAGAATGAGAGGTCCTTGGCCAGGGATGTAACTAAGAAATATTATTAAGAGTATTTGTGTGATAAAGAAAGACTGAAGAAAAAACTGCCTATCTGTACCTAGTAAGTTTGCTATCATAGCTCTCATGCAGGAAAATAATAGGAGCTGACACATCTAGAGATTCATAGGAGACAAAAATCCAAGAAAGGAATCAGCAGTAAAATCCATGACCTCAGTTACTGATATATAAATGTATGAAGACTAGGTATCAGGCCACATGAACTAAAGATTCTCTACTGCAAAGGGGGAAAATTTACTTCATCATATATCACTAACATAGAATGTGACCAAGACTGGAATATGGTTTGGGAAGGGAATACCTTATTCAAAAGAGTCAGGACAGGTAAAATTGAGGAGAGTAATATTAGGTATATTAAGTAGAAAAACTGATGTAAGGAAACCCAGGTGTCGAAGAGGAGAAGCATAATGGAGAGGATTGGGATGAAGATGAATAAAGAAAGAAATAGGGATAATGCTATTATCAGAGAATGTTTCAGACCATTTGAACAAAGAAAAGAAATAGATGGGTTTGGGAAACAGATTGGAATCTTGGATCAAAGGCATAGTAATTATGTGAAATGTTAATTGACTAGACACCATCACACAGAGGGAAATGGAGACTTACATGATAGGTGTGAGAAGGTTGCACCATATGAGGGAAAAGGGAGGAATTCAGAATTGCCTGAACAGCTGATGTCAAAGAGTCTATTTCTAATGTCTGCTTGTAAAAGAGGTGTGCAGAATGGTACCTTGAGAATTTGTTTGGAACTCTCTGGTTTCACATTTTTGTCAATGGCTTAGATAAAGGAAAATAATATGATTATCTTATTTGCAGAAGATCCAAAGATAGGAGGTACAGCTAACAAAGATAAGAGTCAGCATCCAAAACAGTTTAACAGGCTAGAATATTGGATTGAATTTTAAAAAGGTGATATTTAGTAAGTGTAAGTTGTAAGTCTTACCCTTGGTTTTCACAAGCTCAAGCTATGGGGACCTAACCAACACAGCAGCTTGTTTGAAAAATATCTGGGTTCTTTTGTAAACTTGAAGCTCTATATGAGCCAAAAAAAGTCAAAGGCACAATATTAGACTGAATTAGGAGAGATGCCATCCTGCTATACCTACATAACTATCCTAGACTGACTACATTTGGAATATTGTATACAGCTGTGGGGGCCACCTTTTAGGAAGGATTTTGGTAAACTGAGCGTCCTTAGGACAGCCAGGATAATTAAGGGCCTCCAGTACATGCCTTATGCAGATGATTTGAGGGAACTGATGATTAGCTTGGAGAAGAAAAATAAAGCAGGACTTGAATCTAGGTCTGAGTTAGTATGATTTCTGCTTCATCATCTTGTTGAAATATTAAACTCCTAGGCATTTTTATGGCCCCTACAGCTAGATGCATTTTGCTTTGGGCAAAAATATCTTCCAGAAAAGTTGTATATAAATCAATTTTAGTAAGCTGGATTCTATTTCCAATATATCAGAGTTCTTGCAATTTTTGTTAAGACAAAGGGTCTTTTTTTTCTAAAATCATATTCTTCATCTTCCCCTTCTCTACTCTACCCCAATTATTTATGCTTTGAAAACTCTAGATACCAAATGATTTCTCAGAATTGCTTTGAGAATATCAAATAGTAGGTGGAATATTTAAAGATTGTATAGGAATTATTTAGTTATTATTCAGTTATTTTTTTTTTCTTGGATTCTCAGTGGAAAGTAGAATAAGATAGAGATCCTGTCCCCTGAATTAACAATCTACATATTGATAAGATTCCTTGAAAACCACTGAGAGCCTTCAGATATCCATGGTAGGGCAAGTTTGGGGGCTGTAATAGGCAATGATAGTTCTGGCAGTCAGTGCGTCACTTGAGTGACAAGGATAATTGAAACAGTTGAAATTACCATAGAAGAAAATGTAATTGTGCCCAGGCGCATCCATTATCTGAAAAAATTTATTCAGCTCTTCCACAGAATGGCATAATTAAATATACAGAATATCTCAGTAAAATAATTATGAAGGTTGTGTATTTTCAGGGACTCTTTTTGTAGCTTCATCCCTACTCCCCTCTGCCCCCCACCTACTTCACCCTCCCCAGCCTGCTTCCAAATTGCACAAGTCAGATAAACAATCCAATCAAATTTATCTGCTTAATGTAAGGAAAGAGATGTTCTTTTGTTACTATATGTTTTAAAACAAGAGTTATTTTATGTAAAGCCTCTGTGGATTCAACATAGAATATTAATGCATTTTGCTCACCAAGAGCCCTCATTTACTCCAACATGCTTGCATGTCTAGAGTGGCTAAGATCAGAGAGATAACTGGGTTGACAATGACAAACTCCATCTTCATCTTGCCTAAATCTGATTAGAACTATAACAGCAAAGCAAAAAAACAAAACAAAAAAATCAGTTGCATGTATTTATGGCATATCATTAAATCTTCACAGTTGCCTTTCATTTTTCAGTTTTAAAATTCTGTATATTGCTGAAGCACATGTATTTCCCAGAGCTATTTCTATAGTATTTCTATAAAAATAATTGTTTTTGTTTGACTTGTGTAGAACACCACAAAAGGAAGCAAAGGGAAATCTCTCACATCATTATAATCTGCCATTTCTGCTAATCATGGACTCTGCTTGGGCTCACATAACTGATTTCCTGCTTAGAGAACTCTGATTGAGTCATGCTCCTTGTCCTCAGGGAGCATCAGGAACATATTTGCTACATAGATGTCTGTATGTGTGTGTGTGTGTGTGTGTGTGTGTGTGTGTGAGAGAGAGAGAGAGAGAGAGAGAGAGAGAGAGAGAGAGAGAGAGATGATGACTTGCAGGTAGGTAGATATTGGCAAAACCTATGTCAATTTTCAGCCCAGACATCAACTAGATGAACCTTGTGAAATAATAAGGATAATACTTCTAAATGTCCACAGCACTTACATAGATGATCTCATTTGAGCCTCATCAACACTCTGTGAGACAGATGCAACTGAAGATGCCATTAGAGGACTTGTCCTATTCTAGTCCCCAATAGTAACTCTACTCCCCAGGAATAGAAGGGTATAGGTCCTGAATTAGGGGTACTTGGATTTCAATCTTGACTCTGGCACTTTCCGGCTGAGAGATCAGGGCATTTCACCTCTCTGAATTTCAGCTGCCTCATCTATTAAATACATCGATTAATAATTATGAAGCCCAGCACACAAGATTATAGTGAGGAGAGAACTCTCTAAAGGCGAGAAAACCATGGAAATAGAGGGGGGGGGTCATTAATATTATTCTGGTTTAGTAAATATGGGAGAGTCAAAAGGACAATAAACATAGAATCAGGAAGACCTATTTTTGAATTCTGTCTCTGTCATTTTATGTATTTCAGTTTTCTCATCTGTAAATTGGAATAATACTGGACTATAATATCTCCTTCAAATGGTTGTGGAGAAAACTAAATGAGAAAATGTAGGCTAAATATCTTGGAAACCACCGAGGACTAAATAAAACTAAATAAACTTCAGCTCTTATTTTGACAGGGGTCAGCACCTTTGCCAAAGTACTAACTCCCTGCTCTCTGGCATGCTAGGGTAGGGCTATTAATGGTGCCCCCTTACTTCTGCAATCTACATAAGAGGAAAATATCCAGACTCTAACTCCTGCTTTTTGGATTAGAGGAAGTAATTACCTCAGAATACCAGCCTCTGTGTTTTTAAAGTTTTGTATACTCAAACACGTGAATGCTCAAGACCGAAGAATTTAATTTTGTGTTCCTTTGAAAAGATATTGCTTTTGAATAATAGAGTACCCAGAAGAAGGGGAAAGGAAATGGATAGTAATTAGAAACACTTCTCAGTTCTATGCTCTTGTTAGTTCACCAAATATATATTGGTTTTGTTTTTTTTCCTTTTTGATGACTTTAAAACATTAATTAGGTAAAAAATGAGTTTTCAAAATTTCAG
Source organism: Macrotis lagotis (assembly GCF_037893015.1). Classification (NCBI taxonomy): domain Eukaryota; kingdom Metazoa; phylum Chordata; class Mammalia; order Peramelemorphia; family Peramelidae; genus Macrotis; species Macrotis lagotis. The sequence continues at coordinate 53,766,328 of NC_133666.1, forward strand.
TTATTTTTAGCATACTAAGTATAAGAGTTCATTAGAAGTCTTGATTAAAATTTTCTCCTTAATTATATTAGTTGATAATGAACAAGGTATAAATAGCTCTATTTGATTAAGTACTCTTACTGTGATACTTCCTTTTAAATGAACTTGTTCAAGAAGTTAGTTATGTAATGGCACTGCTCACAGATTGTTTTCCATCTTGGTCCTCTCTAGTTGGTCTTCATTGCCGTACAGAGCTGATCTGGAATTCTTGGTGGCTTTGATAGCTGAGATTACTCTCTGACAGGAATTAACAAGTAGAAAAGGCTTGAAGGAGATTATAGTTATAGACTGTAATTTTGTTGTCTAGGGACTAATGTTGCTAAGGGTGCCCAGAGGTTCAACATTCAAAGGCTGACGACAGGGGCGTGAATTTTTCAGCCACAGCATCTCTTGAAAATGAACAATTAAGGCACTGGCAAAGGGCAGCAGTTGGCAATCCCAGGAAACTGCCAGCATGTGTGGATTTCTTTGTCAGCCAAGTTTCTAATAACCTCCTCATTTTGCCAGTGTTAAAATGGTCTGAAAGTAGTCACAGAATAACAAAATTTAGAGGTGGAAGGCACTTCAGTGACCACTTAGTCTAATCTTTACCCTTTGAAAGAGCTGACAAGGAGTTGGTCAGTCTTTGCTTGAAGACCTCCAAAGAAAGGAACCCAACCCCAGTCCGGGCAGCCTGTCCAACTTTGGGGCAACTCAAATTTTCCTAGCATCAAACCCAAATTTGCCTCATTGCAACATGTACTCATTAATGCTAGGTCTGACCTGGGGGGGGGTGTCTAATCCCTCTTCTCCATCACAGTCCTTTAAATATTTGAAGATCACCCATCATGTTCCCCCTCAAGTCTTCTCTTCTCTGGGTTCAACATCCCCAATTCCTTTAACTGAGCTTAAGACTTAAGAAATGATCTCGAGTTTTTTTAAAGGCTTTTTACTCTCCTGGTTATTCTTCTCTGAATACTTTCCAGCTGATCAATGATCTTCTTTATGCATGATGCTCAGAATGCAACACAACACCCCACGTGATTGGACCAGGGGACATCCCTATTCCTGGAAGCAAAATTTAAGTCAACAAGCATTTATTAAGCCATTTCTATGTGCCATACCCTATGTTAAACACTGGGAACACAAATATGAGCAAAAAAATATAGTTCCTGCTCTCAAGGAGCTTCTGTTCTAATGGGAATTAGACTGAAAAGCCAAGAGACCATTCATAAGTAGGAGAGAAAAGGTACATGTGTGTGGGGAGCATAGTAGAAAACCACACTTCTCTAAAAAGCAGCCCAAATTCACTTTAGCTTTTAATGATTGCTATATCTCACTATTGACTCATATTGAACTTACAGTCCACTAAAACTCCTAGATCATTTTCAGACAAATTGCTGTCTAATCACAATTTCTGATCTTACTCCAAACATATGTATGTATATATCTACAGAGGTATATATATATATATATATCTTCTCTTTTAAAACACAAAATTTTAAAACAAAATGAGAAAAATAAAAGATTAAATTAAAATAATAAAATCCTATATTTTTCCAGTGATCTTAGATATCATTTTTCTGACTGCCTACATTTTATAGAGGAGGAAACTGAGATCTAGAGTGGTAAAATATGTTGCTTAAGATCAGACAGCACATAAAGACTGACAAATTGCCTTCTGTGGGGAGTGGGGGAGGAATAGGATTAGGGGAAAAATTGTAAAACTCAGAATAAATAAAATCTTTTTTAAAAATGGGAATAATAACCTCATAGATTGTTGTGAGAACCTACCTATCTAACAAGATAACATAATAAATTTCTTTGCAAATTAAAAAAAAAGATCAGACAGCACATTGGTGGAAGAGATGGGAATCAAGGTCAAGCCTCCTGACTCTTAGTTGTATACACTTGTCATCTATGCCTCATTGCCTACCTAGTAACTAAAAGTGAGCCTTTTCTTTTCTGAACCTGTGAGTTCATCTGCATTGGGAACTCTTGTGGAAACTCTTGACACTGTTGTAGATTAACAAATCTACTGTAAATTAGTTTCAGAGTCACCTGAGCCACTGAGCTATTTAATGACTTATCCAGATCATGCAGCCAGCATTTATAAGGGATAGAACTTGAAACTTTCCTGATTGGGCCCCCAGCAACTAAATCATGTCTGTTTTATTTATACATGCATACAAAGTATAGTGCTTAAGGTGTATAAAACTACTTTCCTTTTCTTGAGTGGTGAAAATAGGAAAAACTCTCTTCCAGAAGAAGATGGGATTTAAAATTAATCTGGAAGGAAGCTAAAGAAGTCAGGAGATGAGGATAAGGAGCTAGATCATCCCAGGAATGGAGGACAGCCATTGAGTACAAAGGCAAAAAGCTAGCAAACGATGAGAGAAAGTGCATGGAGGGGGAGTAAAGGGTAAGTAGACTGGAAAGGGGCCAGAGAATTTTATATGGGATCCTGTAGGTAATAGGGAGCCAATTGATTTTATTAAGTAGCTGTTAACATTGTCAGTCATACAAATTAGGAAGATTAACTTTGGCAAGCAGTGAAAGATGAATTGATAAATACATTCATCTGACAGTGAGAATATCCTACCATAACCAATCACTTGAAAGCAAAGTTAACTTTCAGCAAAAACTCTTTTAAACTTATATTTAAAGGAAAATAATGGTGTTCAAGTTAGTCACATTAGGTTGGACTTGGGAATGTTGGATACAACTCCAGGTCTGTCCAAAATGTTTTGGGATCTCTTTGGAAGGGGCACTCTTAATGGCTTTGCCCTTCCTTTTTGCTTAGCAGCCTGCCCATAGTCAGATTCATTGAATGTTTGAAGCAGACTGACTCAAGGATTGGCTGAAGTTAAGGTCAGAAAACAAGCTAAAGGTGACTGATAATAAGAACCATATCTTGGTCTCTCTGGTTCAAACTAAGTCTTTACTAAGGAGGAAAAGAACTTAGGTCCATCCAAATGGAATCAATCTCTCCTTTTCAACTATTCAGATCGACTTATCACTAGTGTTAGCTGTTTGTTTCTCATAGATGCTACCTAATTTTTTTAAATGTTAATGTTTAGCTCCCTTTGGCCTTATAAAAAACAGAACCAAAATAAGCAACTTGTAAGTCTCAGAACAGAATTAACAGTCTAGTACAGTCTATTCATTTTCCCCCTCTCCAAAACTCTTTCCTTTTGGCCATATCTCACAGTTCTTATGAGAGAATTAATGAGACACTCCTGTATTTGAAATAAGGGGAGGAGGTCATAGGGATAGTTTTTGGTGAGAGTTCTTTTAGTTGCCCTAACAGAACCTATGCTGGTTATTTGTCAAGGACCTTGATAAACAATTTCTCTCTCTCCATTACAGAATTTGGCTGAGACAAATATCAAGAGAATATACTACTTTGACCCTTCTGATTGGCATTCTCTCAGCTGATTTGTTTTTAGTGTCTTATTGTTCATGAGACTAAACCTTGAGCACCTTGTGAAAATTAAGCAAAATAATAAAAATAAATGTTGAATAAATGAAAAGTATAGAATGAATTGAAACCCAGTAAAGCAAGAATTTGGTTTTAACCATGGAGTTCCCACTTGAAACCCTCTGTATAATTAATATTTTCAGAAAAGAATATTGGAAAAACATTTTAAACAAGGCTTTGGAGGGTAAGAAAAAAGGAATCTCTATTAGGTATTTTGCCCAGACATGTCCAAATATATGTGATGGATGAACTGGATCAAAAGACAATAATGAGAATTTTGTATATGCTTTCTGTAGCATTTCCAGTAGCTTGTGGCCTTCATTGGCATGACTATTCGCTAAAACTAGGCCCATGTCACTTGTCAGCTGCCATTTCCTTGCATGTCTGAAGAAGAGCTTTGGAATTAGTATGGGGGCTATGTCCATCAACTGATGGACATTTTTATACGACCCAGACTCATCCTTTGCAATTTTTTTCTGCTCAGCTATTTGAAACTATATTTCTTCCCCCTGCCTTCAGATTTAGAAGTCTATCTCAGTGACCTTTCTGTTTCAGAAAAAGGGTACTTGGTGATTACAGTGATATGTGAAAGAGAAAGAAGCTTTCTATGTAGGTTACACTGACCCTTTTATCTTAATGTTGTACAGATACGGCTCTTGCCTTTAAATTATGTATTACTTATATGAAACTTACTCAAAAATAGCTTCTTAAGAAGGAAAGCCAAAGAAAATACTACAACGCATGCATTTTCACAAGAGAAATTTGAGAAGCATGGGCTATTATAACTCATTAAAGCAATGTCTTGATTGAAATAAAAGTGAGGTCTTTATACATAGCAATGAAGGAACAGCACATTTATTGACTTGTTAGTGTTGAGCAGCAAAATATGTTATATACACTAAGTCAGGGTTCCTGGTTTTGGGATATATGTTTTTAGGAAATGAAATAAAAGCACCCATCCAAAAAGAGGAGAAAAAAAGAGGACAAACTTTTACTATTACCAGATTGAATAACCAGGCTTGGCATAAGGAACAATGTCCTGAAAATTAGTGATCCTTTTGAGTGATATGGGTTTCCTCTGGATGTAGTGAATTCCTCCTCCCAGAAAGTCTTCAAATACTGGTTGAATGGTTTATTTGTCAATAGGTTATAGAGAGATTTCTTATTCACGTACTGATTGGGTATGATCCCCTTAACATCCTTTTTAATTCTTGGATGAGGGTTATATTCCTCCCAATTTTGGAAGTTTCACTTTGAGTAACAATACTGTATAGTTTTTTTAAACTTGGACTTCAGATTTCATGGATTTGGGTAATTCCTAGTATGAAAACTCCCTTCATCCATTCATATTTGCTAACTCCTTTAGAGCTTCTAGTCTGAGAGATCTGCATCCCCAGCACTTAGATCAGGGAATAATAAATGCTTGGTGACTTACTAGGAAGGCAAGTGATTTGCTCTGGCTTGCCCAACTTGGTTTGAAACATAAGTCTTCCTCATACGTGACTGACCTTAGAACTACTCCCTTGTGGCTACTCAGAGTCTTCAAGCTGCTACTTCCTATTGCCTTGCTATCCGGTTTTTATGTTTTCATTGAAAACCATGACAATAGCTTCTTATAGACCTTCAGCACATTTAAATAATAAATACTAAACATAATTAGAAATACTCAGGGGAAAGAGAAGTTCTTTATTGAGACTTGTTTGCCAGGTGGTTTTATAAAAGGAATAATTTTGATTGTCATAGTATTGAAGGATATACCAATTTTAAATGTACATCCTTTCTTTCTTAGTATATGATGTGAATCAGGAAGTCTCAGGAATATGAATGTACTTTATAGAATAGTCATGCAGAGTATGGTATGAAATTTGGCCAAGCTATTCACTTGTTATCCTTCCAGAATGCAGATGACTTATCAGTATCAGCTAGCTTCGGAGTAAAACACTTCTATGTCTTCCTATGCATTTATCTTCTGAATATCTTCTGCATTGTTTCCTGAATTAAAAGGAATTTTTTAAAGATTTAAAACAGTATCATTATTTGGAGTAAGTCTAGTTGTTTGAAAGTCCTAACTATATCAAACAATCTTTCTCTCTTTGAACTGTGTGTCAGAGCACACAAATGTCTGTAGAAGTGTGTATCGAGTACTGACTCTTTTTTTTTATCAATAGGAAAGTTTTAGCTTATAAGTTTTGTTCATTTGTTTTTCATGTCTGACTCTCTGTGACCCAGTTTGGTTTTTCTTGGCAAAGATATTGGAGCGGTTTGCCATTTCCTTCTCTAACTCATTTTTCCCATGAAGAAACTGAAGTAACTTGCCAGGGTTACACAACTAGTAAGTGTCAGTAGCTAAATTTGAACTCAGGTCTTTCTGACTCTAGGACTGGTACTGTATTCTCTGTACCAACTAACTGTGCCTGTAAGGCTATAAGTTTAAATGATAATAAAATGAGTGTTCCTCTTCCCCAGTGAAGTAATCATGTCTCTTCATCACTATATTGAAAATAAATCAATATTTTATTAAGAGTTCATCATGTTACATGATTAAGGAGATATCAAGATGAGTAAGTTATGATTCCTGCTCTCACAGAGCTCACAGTCTAATTGGGAAGATAAGACCTACAAATAATAGTGTCAGAAGTTATGATTTTTATATTGAGTAATGTGATATGTATAATGAATTTAGTAATAATAATTTAATTTCTAGAGATCCTTTTCACAGACAGGCTCTCGGTCTTGGAAAACAGTGAAAACAAAGTAGCCAGAGTAATTTGTTTTAATCATGACAGGTCCTGTATTCTTTTGCCTGTGTTTTGTGAAATGTATCTAAGCCCTGTTCTGTACTATATATTAAGAAAATACTTTCCAGACTATATGATCAACTTAGCCATTCTCTCAGGACTCAAGGATGCCTGTTTTCTATGTATACAGGTGATTTAATTGTCCTTGGAAGATGACTCAAGCCCCAAACCTGATTGTTCTATCATGTATGTATTCTGTACCTGAACTACAGCAAGGTGAAACTACAAGGAAGGAGTAATCCCAGGATTTGAAAATCAGTCCCTTGCAAAGAAAGTAATTGATAACCTGGTTACAGGCACTCTGTCTCTGGTCTGTTCCATCATGCCCAGGTTAGATATTGCTCAGCAAAAATTTGATTAACAATATCAAGATCTGCCCTTATTTGTGGTAACTTTCAGAAAAGATTCATCACAAAAAGAGGAGATAAGAACTTTACTAGATAAAAATGAGCTGTACAGATTATTGATTTTTCATTTCCAAAAATCTACCTGGGTTACCTTTTGTTTTGGATGTGATCCTGTGGAAGGTTGGACTAGATGTCTCAATTCAAAGGTCTTGCCACATCTAAGATTCTACTTTCTTATAAAGTTAGCTGATGTTTAGGACAATGCCATTCTATCATTTGCTTATCAATGATCAAATGCTGCCTAAATAAAATAAGAGAGCTATAAGCCAGTAATTCAAAGTAAGCTGTTTCCATTGTTTTGGGCAGTCATTCCTGTTGCCCTAGACTGATTATGGTTTTCCCCCCAGTGGATAAAAACAATTGGGGAAACATACAGCAATAATGGCCAAATTGTTTAGCTATAGTACCTTAGACCTTTCCTTCATCCTATAGAATGTTGAGTATGGAATGCAATCAATAGCAAATTTAAAGGAGTTTCAAAGCAGGTATTATTTATTTCTTCCTTATAGTTGATCTCCTTGCCTCAGAGAAGGAAGGTGACCTACTCAGGATCATTCAGTGTAGCTCTGGTCGAACTTGGAGAGCTGTAGGACAAGCCTGATTGCCAATTTGCCAATTCACAACACTATGATGCTCAAATTTCATACTGACTCTTAATTTAGAAAGCTAGTTGGGGGAGTGGGTGGTGGCTAATCTTAACAAAATGATTCATTTTACTAATAATAGAAGATGACGTTCTTAAGTGGTTAGGTGAATGAATATAATGAAAACCAGAGATTTGCAGAAGTGAAATGGTAGCTGTATCTAGGGAAATCAAGATCCAGTAGCTTGACTGTTTCTTTAACACAAGACATTCCTATAAACATGAAGGTTTATATAGCTGTTTAATCAAATCATGTTCTACAGATAATTCTGTCTACAGGATTATTCTCATGTTCCTACCTGTCAACTTCACAAGTTAAAAAGATATAAAATTGGGGCATCTAGGTGGTGCAATGGATAGAGCACCAGCCCTGGAGTCAGGAGTACCTGAGTTCAAATCCAACCTCAGACACTTAATAATTACCTGGCTGTGTGGCCTTGGGCAAGCCACTTAACCCCATTGCCTTGCAAAAAACTAAAGAAAAAAAGATAAAATAAAGAGACTCCAAGGACAATTAAGTCAAGTTTCTTGTTGGCCACTTGTTTTCTTTGTGTGTTGCTTCCCCCTCACTTTCACTAATTCTTTAGTTTCACTACTGTGAAACATAGTGTGAAGTTATCTATCCTCCAAATGAAAAGAAGATGAGGTTGGCATATCAATGTCAAATGCCAGCCATTTTTATGTTTTTTTTGATTTCATTACTCAAATCACTCATACCAGCACAACATGGGTCATGCTGTAAAATCAAGGATAGTGACTACTTAGCTTAGCTAATGGCATGAATTATGGATTATTGAAGAATAAGCCTAAAGTGAAATACAGGACATATTCAGAGTAGCATTTGTGTCATTATAGTTGATCCATCTGGAGAAAGTCTCAAATTGTTTGGCTTATAGTGGTTCCGGAGAAAAACTGAGCCATTTGGAAATGACAGAATTGCCAGAAAAAATGATAAAAAAGCTTTTTCTTTCCTTTTTTGTTTTTTTTTTTTATTTTTCCCCTATTGTTATCTAAAGATGCCATCATCACTGAAACAGATGCTGACAGAGTTCTGCTAAGGATAACATAAGGCATGGTAGTTCTTTACTGTCTCCTACACTGTTGCTCCTTTGGAGTTCCAATGTAACAGATTCTATTTTTGATAATATCCTCTTTGGCATCCTTAAGGAATGGTACTTATTATGACTTAAATCCATTGCCTTCTCACTTTTATTGGTTATTACAATTCCTAATTGGTTTTAATTAGGGGCATAAAGGGACAGCTAGGTGGCCTAGAGTCAGGAAGATTTCATCTTGCTGAGTTCAAATCTGACCTCAAAAACTTACTAGCTATGTGACGCTAGGCAAGTTCCTTCATTCTGTTTGCCTTAGTTTCCTCATCTGTAAAATGAGCTGGAGAAGGAAATGATAAACCACTCCAAGTATCTTTACCAAGAAAACAACAAATGTCATCATGAAGAGTGGGACATGACTGAAAATGAATAAACAGAAGGGAAATAAACTGATGAACACTTATTTTTAAAAACAATAGAGAATGTTTTCCTTTTTTGTTCTTCTAGTTGGCCTCCTGGAGAGAAGATGTTGACATAGGAGAAACTAAAATATGATAATAATTTCAAATAATGCAATGACTTAATAGAATGATTTGATTTAAAAAAGTCTCAGTCAGTTTTAGCTCAAGAAACATCTGACAAGTAATTGTATCTATCTGAAGAAATAGTATTACTTTGAGTTTGAGTTGCCTTGTGGTGGCTTCTTTCCTCTCTGCTTTCAACAGCAAAATCTGCCTTTATAGACCTGTCTACAAACAAGTCAGTATCAGGACAGGGGGTGGTAGTGAGGAGGGAAGGATAGACTGGCTCTTGCCTCAGACATTTTCATTTATTTATGGAATAGTATATTTAAGGATGCTTGGACACATCTCACACCCGAAACCTTTATACAACAGGAGGGACGTCAGGGCTGGAGGAGGGAGCACATGGGGGAGAAAATCAGCATCTTTTATTGAATGAGATAATTCCTAGAAGCGACCGAGAGCACTTTCTGTACTTGGAAGGTTCAAGTACTTCATTTCCCAAATAAAGCCATACTTAGGTCATTTTTCACTAGTGAATACTTCAAAAGAGAACATTCATATGATCATCTTGTAAGGTAAGCTAAAGTGTTCCAAATAACACTAGTTTTCTGTCACACTAGGAGACAAATTGTCCAGTTTTATTAGTATTTATAATATAGAATCAAAGATTATAGAACTGAAAGAGACATTAAAGATTCTTACTCCCAGCCCCACGTTTTACAGGTGTGGACCCTGATGCCAATTGTGTAATGGAAAATGCATTGAGCTGAGAATCTAGGTGTATGGATTCTAGCTTGGGCTATATACCATTAACAACCACCATGACCCTGGATGAGCTACTTCTACCCCTTAAATATCTATTTTCTCCTCTGTAAATAGAGAGTTGTCAGAAGACTGATAATAAAGCATGCCTCTTGCCTTTTGGCAAAGAAATGATGGACTAGAGGTACAGAATGAGACATATATTTTCAGATACAGCCAGGGTTCTGATTTGTTGAATTTCACTATATGTATTTGTTACAAGGGAGAAGGACTTAGTAGGAAACAATGGAGATGCAAAAAAAGGAAGAGAAAGGAGGTTAGAAAGGAAGAAAATATTACTGATAAAGCCAAAACAAAAGAAGAAGACAAAAAAGAGGCCACAGAGTAATTTTGCTTTCAGAATATTAAATTTAATATAAACTTTTATAAAATACTAATTTAACCAAAGTTTGCATCTCACATATAATCTTCTTTTTGTTTACTCTTATATATATATATATATATATATATATATATATATATAGTAACTCTATATGTAGTAATTTTATGTCTACTAATTATTAAGTCCATAAAAATGAGAAAAAAATTGAAAAAAATAAAGAAATTGGAATAGATGATCTCTAGAGTGCCTTCTGGCTCAAAAATTCTATGAGTCTGCCTAAAGAAAATGATCAACTTATACATATATTTATAATTTTCCATAGTAAGTATTTTTATTTAACTGAATCTTGCCTAAATAGTTAAAAAGCAGTGATATTTGATACTGATATGAATATAGATGCTATCAACTCTACTGTCCTTAAATAATTAAAAACTCTGATTATTTTCCAGCTATATTTTTTGCCTAAAGCAAACTTGAGATTGAATCTTTCTTATATTGTGCAAACGTCCAATAATTAGTTTTATGTGATCAACAACAAATATTAAATGAGCTCTTGCTCTGCACAAAACTCTTTGAACAATGCTGGCTATCCAAAGACATATGAGAGATGGCACTTTCCTTCAAAGTTCTGAATAGTTCTAAATAAGCCATTATTTAGATTTATTTTCTTTTTCCTTTTGCTCCACTAACTTGAGATACTGACTTTTCCAAATCAACTGTTACATATTGTTTCAAGTTGGATATTAGAATTAATTTTGCTTTTAAAAATCCATGCTGTCGGAATTTCCCTTAGGTACTTTGCTATAATTCCATCTAATTTAAAGAAATGACAGCTTTATCCCTGAAGAGAAAGGAAAAAAAGGAAGGCATAAAGACAAATCTCCCACCTGAAGTGCTTTGGAAATGAAGCCATTGTAAATAAATGTTTGCAGCTAGGATAAAATGCAAAAGTAGATTGATCTATATTGCTAGAGCTAGTTATGCTCAGCCTCTGCGCATCCAATTGTACCTGCCCACTAGAGGACAAAGGGGCTGAAGAAATTAGAATCCAGTGAAGGTTGTACACTTACTGACATAATTTTTGTGCTTTATGCACATAATTCAGTCTATTTTTTTTCTGTCTCTTTGTCTGAAAGAATGCATCTGGCATCCAATGAGCAAGTCAAATAGTCTCTTTCCCTAATCTTTTTTGGATTGTATCCCATGTTGTAGTAAAGCTAGTGAAATTAAGTCTAACAGGCAAGTTTGTTGGGAAAGAAAAAGAACACAAAATTAAATGAATAAAGAAACTTGAGTTGCCAGTTAATCCTCCTTTAAGTATTTATGGCTTCAATGTCATTGCTCATACATCTTTTTGTTATTCTTTTTTTTCTTTATCCTAGTGCAAAAGTTTGACTGGAATCTGTGAGACTATAATTTCTCTGTCTTCTGAAACTCTGACACCTAGCTCTGCACACTTAGAAATTGTCTACATCAACAATATGGCAGCCAGAAAGGGACTGGTAAGTCAATTTGCAAAGTATGGAAATAGACATGCTTTGGAACGGACATGGAAGTGGGCTCTTTCTTTTTCTTCTTATTTTAAGGTATAACATAACGGTAAGTTAACATTAAAAGGATACTGAACTCTGAATACTTATAATAAGCTGTGAACTGGTTCAACCATTCTGGAAAGTAATTTGGAACTTTGGCCCCAAAGTGATTAAACTCTGTATACCATTTATCCCAGTGATATCATTACTACGTCTGTGCCCTAAAGAGATCAAAGAAAAAGAAAAAAAATGATCCATATGTACAATATAAATTATAGCAACTCTTTTGTGATGGTAAACATGGAAACAGATTGGTACCCATCAGTTGAGTAATGGCTAAAAAAATTATGGTATATGAATGCAATGAAATATAGTTGTGCTATAAGAAATGATGAAGGAGATCGTTTTAGGGAACACTTACTAACTGATATGGAATGAAGTATACAGAAATAGGAGAACAATTTATGCAATGGCAATGATATTATAAAGACAGACAACTTTGAAAACTTTGGGAACTCTAAACAACCCAATGACGAACCACAATTCCCAATTCATTAGAAAATGTGATACACTGGTTAACTTCCATATAGAGAGAGTTAGGGTCAGTTAACCCAAACTCAGAATGCAGATTGAGGCTTTTTTTTGGACATGGCCATTATATACATGTATCTTTCTTGACTATACATGTTTGCAATAGGTTTTGTTTTTCTTACTTTTTCAATGGGAGAGAATTCAGACATGAAAATAAAACAAATAAAAAGAATTTAAAAAAATAATAGCCAATTTTGGTCCTAAGAAACAAATAAAAACAGATACTTTCCTTTTCTTATCAGAGTAGCAGAGGATTGCAGGGCTTAATGATTGTTTGTGTTATTAGATGTGATCATTGAATCAGTTGTTTTTGCTTAACTATTTTTCTTCAGTACACGACAGATTTTAATTTTGGTGTGAATTGGTTTGGAGTAGGTGATATTGTATCCTGCAATGACCGTGACCATCAGTGACCATAGATGATCTGTAATGTCCCTTCCTATAGTCAACATAAAGGCTAGTCATAGTATATTGCTTATTAATTTCTTGATGTGTTTTCTTAGAATCACTTTCTTTCATTGCTCTAGTCTCCTATTGTCATATATACACATATAATGGAAATAATAAAGTCATATGCCATGTTTAATTGCAGTGTAATGGTGCCTTGCACTGCAAAGGTTAGAACTTTTTATAGCAACTGTTTGGGTTAATATTGTTAATGGTGTGCAGAAATGGATAAGCCCTTTAAAGACTTGTCAATTTATGGCTAAATTGTGTGAATGGTATTATTAAACTCTAAACTGCATGCCAAAATGATATTATAATATGCAGTTAATATGTCTTTTAAAGACAGTATATGATAAGGATCCCAAGTTGATTTCAGTTTTAGAGATTTGGGCAAAAATTCTACCAGTAGAAAATCAAATCTATAAAGCTAGTGCTGACTGGAAAAGAAGCAATATCTGAGACTTCTTTCTGTTCCAAAGTTATTTTGCTTTATTGGTTTGAGAAATGCAGCATGGTGAAGAAGTGGAATTTTTATATGGAATTGGAGGAGATTTGGATTCTATTGCATTTCCTAGCTGAGTGATCCTGAGAACTCTGTGCTTCAATGTCCTCATCCATTACAAGGAGATACTAATAGGTTATCTAGCTTGCAAGGTTACTGTGAGCAAAGTGCTTTATAAACCTTTGAGTGCCACATAATTGCCCCATAGTAGAGAAAGAACTCCAGTAGGAAAGTTTTCTAATAATCAGTTACATAGAAGAAAAGAAAGATAAGTGCTTGAGAGGATAACTCTGTCAAAGAAAGCATTAACCACTTCCTACAGTAACCAATTGAGTGTCATCCATTGGTTGATGAGTTAAGGGAATGTCCACCCCAAGCATGTGAAGCCTTCCCTGGCAGAATAGGCAAATGTGAACAATTTGTTCCAATGAACGATGAAGGCAATAGGAGACACTGTGGAGACCTTAAAGCTGGGGCAGACACTGAAGATATCAAGGTCATCCACTACATCCTAAGACATCATCAGTCATCTTGACTTTTGTCTTGCCACTGCATTTTATGACTCGAGAAGAGAGAGTGAGGTCGACAGTTTCGTGCAACTCTGTCTCATTTTAAATCCAGTTTACATGTGAGTCAAAAGACATCACCCATACCATTTTAGTCTTTCATTATTTTATTATTTTACTATGCTACAACTTTACTATTTTATCTACCTTGAAGTTCTGTGGCAATGGTCTAGTGACAAATCAACAATTAAAGATACCCTGGGTGCTGTAATCACAACCCTGAACACAGGTGGCCCAGGCTGTTTTTTTACTGGCTTGGGGCAGCAGTGGGATTCAGCAATCCCTTGTGTGACTGAGCAGACATTGTAATAAGACCCACACTCCTTACCTCCTGGCACAGGGAAAGGGCTAGAAAAGATGCCTTAAAAATTGTCTGCTTCACCTGACCCTGGTCTGCTTACCATAGCAGACAAGTATCCCACCCTCAGGTCAAAATACATGTACATAAACTTTTGCAAAGATAATTCTACTCCCCATTGGTACATGGAATGTACACACATTTATGGACACCAGGAAATCCATTGATCTGAAAGATGAACAGGTCTTATTTTAAGAGAACTCAGCAGGTATTATATCCAAATAATGGCCCTGAGTAAAACAAGGCTGTCAGATGAAGACCAGCTTACTGAAGTTGGAGTTGGATACAAGGTATTCTGAACTGGCTGTTGTGAGAAGGAGCACTGTGAAACTTGGCATAAGTTTCATAATAAAATCTAATCTAGTCAACAAACTTGTATGCTTCCCAAAAGGAGTGAATGGAAAGTTCATAGCAATGTGATTGCCACTTGCAGCAAAGTGCCATGCTACCATCATCAATGGATATTCTACTACCTTGATGAACCCTGATGAGGTCAAAGAAAATTTTTATGAAAACCTAAAGACCTTCATCTTCATTATGCCAAAAGAAAGAAAATTTGTTATTCTGGGCGATTTCAATGCCAAAATAGGCTCAGATTATCAGATATGGCAGGGAGTACTTGGAATCAGGAACACCAATGGTCACTTATAACTGAAGACTCGTGTCTCATGACCTCATCACCAATATAGTCTTCCATTTACCTAAATGCAACAAAACTTCACATATGCAACCTTGCAGAAAGCACAGGTATTTAATTTGTTACATCATTAAAGGAAAAAAGATAGGATGTAAGAGTGACAAAGGCATTGTGTGGTACAGAGTGCTGGACTAATTGTAGACTTATCCTTTCCAAGCTAAATATTTGCATTCAACAAAAGTAGCAGTTCCATGATCAGACTACTATCAGAAAACTCAGCTTCAATAGATTGGAATAACTCTCCCTGCATTAACAATTTGTTGCTGACTTGGAGGGAAAGAAGAAACAAGACAAGATTGGCAACAGTAAAGCAGAAAAGGAGTGGACAGCTTTCCAGGATTTAATGTACAGTTCTATGTTTGCTCATCTGATCCAGAACACTCACAAACATCAGGCTTGATTTGATGAAAAATGAGAACTCTACCAGCTTTTCAGCAGAACATCTCTAAGAAGACAACTTTTAACTCCGTCAAAAGTAAATTATAGGAAGCAAAGTTTAGAAAGATGCAGAATTATTGGCTCAGTAAGAAGGCAGATGAGATAAAGTTTTATGCTGATAGTAAAAATCCAAAACACTTCTGTGATTCCCTGAAGGCTATTTATTGGTCAAGGACCTTTGGGTAGGCCTCCAAAAAAGAGTGAATGAAAAGTTCATGACAATGTGATTGTCACTTGCAGCAAAGTGCCATGCTACCATCATCAATGTTTATTCTACCACCTTGATGAACCCTGATGAGGTCAAAGAAAAATTTTATGAAGATCTAAAGACCCTCATCATCAATGTATGAAAAGAAGGCATCTCAAAAGAAGGGTATCTCAACTACTCATTGTTGATGGAGCCATAATGATCAGTGATAAAGCCATGATTCTGGAGAGATTAAACACTTCCATAGTGTTCTCAACAGATCATCATCAACCAATGCTGAAGTCAATGACTGTATACCTCTGTTGAAGTCAATCCTTCTCTAACTGAAGAAGTTTGAAATACCATTAGACTCCTCTTATGTGTCAAAATACTTGGTGCTGATCCTAATCCAGCAGAGATCGACAAGGCAAGGGGTCTAACTGCTCATACAAAAGCTGACTGAGATATTCTTTGGTTATATGGCAAGAAGAGGTTATACTCCAAAAAATCAAGGATGCCTCCATTGTCCATCTCTATAAAGGAAAAGGAAATAGGTTATCATGTGACAATCCCTGAGGTGGTGGGGAGGAGAAGTTCTCTCAGTCATTCAAGCAAGATTCTTACCATAATCCTCTTTAATTAACTGATCCTTAAGATGGAAGATGGTCATCTACCTAAGAGTCCGTATGGCTTCAGAAAGAGCCAAGGAAGGGTAGACATGGTCTTTGCTTCCCAACAACTTCAGGGAAAATTTCAGGAGCAGAACTGTACACAATGTACATTGATCTGACCAAAACCTTTAATAGTGTCAGTTGTGAGGATGGAAGAGCATGGTAAAATTTAGTTGTCTGGAGAATCTTAAAAGTATCATACATGTTTCATAATGGCATGTTTGCACAGGTTCTGGATAATGGATCATGCTCTCACATTTTCTCAGTCACCAAGGAAGCGAAGCAGGACTGTATCAGATCCTTTCAATGAAGATGAAAACAGCATTATGTCAGCTGTAATACTGACAGTAAATTAATTTCAAGTTAAATAACTTGAAAAGGCTACAAAGTAATACTAAAGTTGAATACAAGTTGGTGCATGATTTTTCATTTACAGATGTAATCAATGAAGCTGAAATACAACAGAGCATGGATCAATCCTCTGCTGTTTGTACTAATTTTGCCCCAATAGTTAACACCAAGAAAACAGATTTTCCACCAGCCAGCACCACAGTGTCCATATGTAGGCAGATTCATTGGTTACTGCAAATGAAAAATTTTGAATACTGTGGAAAAGTTCATTTACCTTGGCATCCCTTTCCAGGAATATCCACATAGTTGATGAAGTTGGCACATACATTATCAGAGCTAGCTCAGCATTTTGGAGGATCCAAAAGAAAGTATGTGAGACAAGAGGTATTAGACTGCCTATGAGTCTGAAGGTCTACAGAGAGGTTGTGCTGACCTCATTGTTCTATACCTTTGAAACCTGAACATTCTACCAGTGTTACGCTAGAAAATTGAACTGCTTCTGTCTGAATTGTCTTAAGAAGATTGTGGAGATCACCTGGTAAGATAAGATACCAGACACTGAAGTCCTTTCTTGAGCTGAATTTCCAAGCATTCAAATCTGACTGCAAACAGTGCAATTCCAATGTGCTGGCCACATTGTTCTAATACCAAACATACACTTGCCTAAAAAACTATTTTATGGAGAACTCAGAAGGACCCGCACTCACACAGAAGTCAGAAGAAATGGTATAAGAACACTTTCAAGGTCTCATTGAAGAAATTTGGAAAAGATTGTGAGACCTGGGAGAAAGCACAAGCTCATCCAGCATGATGTGTCCTCATCAAAAGAGGTGCTATGCTATATGATCAAAGCAGAATAAAAGTAGCTCAAGAGAAATGTTAGAAGTGCAAATTTAGAGATATTTCCATTTCAAATGTTCATATGGACTATTTGTGCCTGACATACAGTAGAAGCTTGACTTCCAAGCTTGTCTGATCAACCACAGTAAAACACACTGTAAATTGATCCTGACATAATGATGTCATTTGGGTCTGAGAATGAATAATAACAATAGACCTAGTGGTTCATTTTGTAATATTAGGAAGAAAGCATGGTGAAGTGGAAAGATCCCTGAAAACAGTGTCAAAAATCTCAGATTCCAATATCTGTACTGCTAGTTACTGGTTGTGTGACTTTGGGCAAGTTGCAGTACATCCCCCATCTATAAAATGATGAATTTAGACTAACGGTCTAAATCTAGTGGTCTAGTAGTTTAGGTCTCTGAGCTTTAACAACCTGTCAGTCTGGAATATTATCAGTTCTGGAGAGGATCAGTAAGTCACTTATCTTCTCTGTAATTGATACTGCTTCCAGAATTTTGGCTATGGCTCATACTACACTAATCATTCTATTTAGAATGCTTCAGGTGGCCCAACATCATTCAGGGATATATCTCCAATAGTAGGAGTCACTTTCCAGCAGAGACCGCCACATTGACATCATCTCTAACAACACCTTCTAGCTATGAGCAACTAGGACTAACTCACATGTGGTGGTAATGTAATATAATGGTCTCCACAATCATGGTGTGGTTTCTCAAATAGATCTGGTATGCTCAGGTTCTTTTTAAGGTTAAATCTTCTAAAATCAGCTGCTGGTGAAGTAAATATTTTGTTCTTGGTAACCCTTAAAAATACTTTTGAATATTTATAAGTGATAGGGATAGTGACGGTGATGGTGATGGTGAAGATGGTAGTGATAGTGATAGTGATAGTGATAGTGATAGTGATAGTGATAGTGATAGTGATAGAGAAGCTAATGGTGAAAATCTATTCTGAGAAATTATACCTATTTTAGGCCATTTTGTGATTATCTGGTTGACTAATCCAGAACATCAAATGACAGAAAAACATTTATTGTTAGCTCTGATATGCAACATTACAATAATTTGGTAATGGATTTACATATAAAAGTAATGTTTGGTTTAGGCAAATATTAACATTTTTATTTCTAATATCACCATTTGAATGAGGGTGGAGTTAAAAAGGTCCAGCCCCAGATGGATTTCAGTTAATAATAGTCTTAAGCCTTTTCTGTGTTAGCTAGGTAATCAAGAAACAGTCATAATGGTCAGAACCAGTGAGTAGTTTACTTTGCATTTTTTGCAATAGCTAAAAATTCAATATTGTGACTCATGGAGTTTTCTATTTTAAAGCAAATGAATATTGGATTATTTCAAAGAGTAAGGAAATTTAAAAGAAAATTGCAACTTAAAAAAATATGAAGTACTATATGGCCACCGGCTATTAAGTATTTATCAATATCTTTAGCTCTCTATTATATCTATCTCTCTATTTATTTATCTATCTATCTCTTTGTGAGTGATTTCACTGAAAGATACAAAGGAAAGTGATAGTATCATAGTACATGGAGGAGACTATTGGACTTGGAGTCAGAAGATTAGATTTTAGTTCTGGTTTAAGCTATATAAACTTGGGTGAGTGACTTAAACTGTCTAACACCAGCGTCCTCATCTTGAAAGGGAACGAGAGTGTGTATACTTTCCGGATCAGCATGTTGTATCTAATATATTAAAAGGCTTAGAGATTGGGACTGCAGCTGTGATTTCATTGCTCTAAGAAGTCCCAGCTGAAGATTTTCCCTTTTCTATTATAGCTTAGCACCTTCTCTGCAACTTGGATCCTCAGAAAGTTGTCTAGCCCTGTGGTGTCAAACTCAAAAAGAAATGGGGGCCACTAGGTATCTCTGTGGGGCATTATATTGACTTAGGAAATCATCCCCTTATATTTTTCTTCTTTATTAATACATCAAGACTTTAAAATCAGATAGAAACTACATTTTCATCTAGTTTGGGTCACACTAGGGAGTATTAGAGTGTATGTGCAGCCTACTGGCCTTAACACCTCTTGTCAGAGCAATGTGAGCTTAAATCACAGTGCCAGCCATATGTTTCAGGTGCTACCTGAATCTAAATCTTCCTGGCTTGGAGGCCAGCTTTTCTATCCTCTAGACCACACTAACTTCCCTCCAAGCATTATATAAGTATAAGCTTTTTGGTATCATTGTTAGAAACTAGGGTTCAATGAATATTTATTTGAAAATGAAAAAAAAAAAGTGTCTCTCCGGTGAATAACAACCTGTCCCCAAATTGCCTCACGACTTGGCATTTCATTCTCTGTTCAGGAAGAGAGGCTTGGTCTCATGTGGTTGATGTTTTGTCTGTCTACCCATGGCATGGCTCTGGAAAGGAATCAAGTAATTATCCAAGGTACTGAACTTGCTGTGTGTTCTTCTTGTACCTTCCTGCTGCAACCTTCAAAACAATGATCCTGAGAAGCTCCCCATAGCAGCTAGCCCAGGTGGGGCAGATGTGCCTGACTCCCTGTGATTTGTGTGAAATTGGCCATCTCAGGAAACTGCTTTTACAATTGCTCACACTTAAGGTGGTATGTTCTTTCTCTTGAGACTGACACCCTCAAAGCCTATCCAGGTCAGTTTTATTTGATTTTGCTCCAAACACACCCTATAGTTACTTCTGTGAAAATCTGGCTATATGTGGTACCACATTAGTGGAAATAGAGCTATCTATTCTGTTGACTTGTAGAGATGGCTGAGGTGGGTAGGAAGGGGGATAGTTCTAATTTTGTGATACTGAACTGACTCAACTAGATATTCAGGATAACTCTTGACCGAGACAAGCCAGCCAGTTTAATTCAGCAGTTCTAATTCAAAAATAGTTGAATTTCCATCCCCTGGGATTAACTGTTCAGAAATGACCCTGATCAGAAACAGAAGCACTTAAGCAGCTGAGCCTCAAACAGACGTTCTCTTTGGCTGAAAACATGTAATTTTCCATGAAATCAACTTTCAACAGATGCTTTAGAAATCCTGACTTTGGCAGGGTTGCCACAGACCAGCCTTGGGATGGAGGCCATGGGGTGGGGGTGTTCTCTCCTCAGGGGCTGATACAAACTACCAGTAAGGGAGTGTAAAAAAGTCAGAGTGTGGAATACAGTTAGAGAGGAAAGGAAATGAAGGCACCTTTTGTAGCAACCTTCTCTGGGAGTTTACCCTTGAAAGGCAAAAAATCTGGGATGATAGTGGAGATGGAAGGGGTAGTTGAGGATTTTTTGAGGGTAGGGAGACAAGAAAATGTTTGTAGGCAATAGGGAAGCAGTCACTAGATGGGCAGATAGTGAAGAAAAGTGAGGGAATGGCTGTGATAGAGGAAGGAGAAGGAAGGAAATGAGAGTGATTGGCCTTGGCAAAGGGAAGCAACACATCCTCATGTGGGACAGGGATGAATGTATGTGGAGATACTAGAAAAAGACATTGAGCTGGTATGAGATGAGAAGGAAAGAAGAAGAGAGGACTCTGGGGGAGATGACCTCATTAAAATAGGAAGCAGGGTTCTGAAATGAGAAGATGGAAAGAGATGGGGAGCCACAGGAGGATTGAAGAGAAAAGAAAAGATGTGGAAGACTTGGTGAAGTAATTGAGAAAAGGAGCATTTTTTAAGCTCCTCTATTATGTGAAACTACTGTGATAAACAAGGAAAGAGGGAAGAAAACAAACATTTACATATATGTGAAATAAATACAAATGAATTCAAAATAAATGAATATAAGAGAATTAATGGGGAAGGGGAATAATAATTATGGAGATCAGGAAAGGCTTCACATAGAAGGTGATGCTTGAGTTAAATCTGAAAGGAAGTGAGGGTTTTAGAGGCCAGAGGTGAGGAGGGAAATACAGAGGACAAAGGCACAGAGATGATGGATGGGCCATTTTTACTCATTTGAAAATTAATCTCTATCATAGTGTCTTGCAAATAGTAAGTGCTCAATAAATTTTTATTAAAATCATAGATTTTATAGGAAAAGACCTTAGAGACTATCTAGTCTAATCTACTCATTACACAAATGAAGAAGCTGATGCCCAGAGAAATGGAATAATTTGCCTCAACCCCCAGAGTCAGGATTTAGGCTTAAGTCCTCTCATTCTAGGTTCCTGAATTCAAATCCAGCCTCAAATACTTTCCTCCTACTCCAAAAATGACTTTTTCTCCAAGTTCCTAAAATTTTTTTATCTTTTTTTGATCTTGTCTGAATTGGTGGCCCATCAAATTAACATCATCTCTAAAAGACTTTCAAAGATTAGGACCACCTAAATCCAAAGCACTATTGGAGGAGGGGAATGGGAGGGCTAAGGGTAGATAATTCATATTATAACTAATTACCATATTTTTTGAATTTCAAAACTAAGAGTTAAAATATATTTTAAATTAATTAAAGAATAGAATTTTAAAGCCGTGTGTGTGTGTGTGTGTGTGTGTGTGTGTGTGTGTGTGTGTGTTTGTGTGTGTGTGTGTGTGTGTAAGTTCTGGTGCCTTGGGGGAAAGTTATTATGACTTTTTTAGTCCAAAGATGTTTTATAACTATTGACTAAATATGAAACCTCGCTCATATACCACAATTCATTTTCATAGAAATTCTTTCTTTTGAGGATTTACCACAGTAATGATTGTTCTCATAGCTTTAAGGCAACCTACACACATCATTACCCAGCTATCAAAGACTTAAAGCACAATTAGGTGACCCATGAAGTAGCAATTGCACCAGTGTTGCTGGACCAAGTTATTGCAAAAGTAAAAAATCGAGTCTGTTGGAAAGATAGCTTTGCGTTTGTTTAAATTAATAAGTATCTGACTTTTTCCCTGTTTGGAATTGTCTAAATCAATCTCTGTCATTGTAATGGATTTCCTGCTTCTTGTGAGTTCAGTGACAGTTTGTGCAACACCAAATGTTGATAGAAACTATTAGGTTTGTTGTTCAAGATGACCCATCAGATCTATGGAAAAGGGAACAGTTTATGACCAAAGAAGAGATAGAGAACATTTAAAAAAATAAACTGGATAATTTTGATTACATTAAATTATAAAGGTTTTGTGCAAACAAAACCGCTGTAACCAAGATTAAAAGGAATGTAGTAAATTGGGAAACAATTTTTATAACTAATGTTTCTGACAAAGAACTCATTTCTAAATATATAGAAAACTGAGTCAAATTTATTTTAAAAAAAAAAAGTCATACCCCAATTGAATAATGGTCAAAGGAAAGAAAAAGCAATTCTTAGACAAAAAAAAAATCAAAGCTATCTATAGTCATATGGAAAATTGCTCTAAATCATTGTTGATTAGAGAAATGCAAATTAAAACATCTCTAAGGTACCACCTCACACTTCTCAGACTGGCCAATATGATTAGAAAGGAAAATGATCAATGTTTGAGGAGACTTGAGAAAACTGGGACACTGATGCATTCTGGTGGAGTTGTGAAGTGATCTAACCTTTCTGGACAGCAATTTGGAATTATGCTCAAAGGGCAATAAAAATGTGCGTCCCTTTAATCCAGCAATACCACTACTGGGTCTGTATCCTAAAGAGATCTTGCAAAAGGCTAAAAATACCACATGTCCAAAAATATTCATAGCAGCTCTTTTGTGTGGAAAAAAATTGGAAATTAAGAAGATACGCAAGAATTGGGGAATGGCTGAATAAATTGTGGTATATAAATATGATAGAACACTGTTGTTCTATAAGAAATAATGAGGGATGGGATTTCAGAAAAATCTTGACTTTCATACATTGATGCTGAATGAGATGAGCAGAACCAGAAGAACATTATACATAGTAACAACAACATGGGGTGATCCTCAACCATGTTGGACTTGTTCATTTCAGCAGTATAATAATCAAAGACAATTTTTTTTTTAGATTTTTGCAAGGCAAACGGGGTTAAGTGGCTTGCCCAAGGCCACACAGCTAAGTAATTATTAAGTGTCTAAGAACGAATTTGAACCCAGGTACTCCTGACTCCAAGGCTGGTGCTTTATCCACTACCCCACCTAGCCGCCCCAGTCAAAGACAATTTTAAAAGACTTGTGAAATAAAATACCATCCATATCCACAAAAGGAACTGTGAAGTTTAAATGAATACCAAGGCTTATTTTCTCCAATTTTTAAAAGTTGTATTAGATATTATGTCATTTTTTTACTCTCTAATGTCTTCTTCTGTTTGGATCTGATTCTTCTCTCACAACATGATCAATATGGATCTATGTTTAGCGTAGTTATAAATGTAGAGCCTATATCAGATTGTTTATGTCAGAAGGAAGGGAGGAAGGAAGAAAAATGTAAAACTCAATACCTTGCCAAAATTATTGGTAAAAATTATCCTTGCATGTAGTTGAAAAAACAAGTAAGTAAAATATTTTTAAAAAATTAAAAAATTGGGGCAGCTAGGTGGCGCAGTGGATAGAGTACCAGCCCCGGAGGCAGGAGTACCTGAGTTCAAATCAGACCTCAGACACTTAATAATTACCTAGCTGTGTGGCCTTGGGCCAGCCACTTAATCCCATTTGCCTTGCAAAAACCTAAAAAAATAAAAAATAATAATAAAATTTAAAATTGTTCAAAATGCTAAATCTGAAAACTGTGTCCTTAACTATCTGGTTCTTAAGGAGATACTAATATTTGCTTTCAATCTCCCACTTTGAAATATGAGGATTCAGTATACAAAAGAAAGAGATTTTCTAATGTTTCATCATCAATATTTTATTCTCATCTTTTGTATAGGGATTAGAGAGAAATGTTCCAAAGATAACTAATATCCTGCTGCTATTATTGTACATTTAATGTTGTATAGATTATGGTAGATAAAATGTTTGCTTTTTTGGGTAATTGAAAAATGGTATTGATATATAAGCTCATCTTCTGGATGACTCAGATAGTATATGGGACAATAGAGATGACTCATTTTATTCTGTTCCCCTACAGTTTTACCTTCTGCTAGGTCTCTACATTTCATAAACTTTTCATTCCATGGAGTTTGGAGACTAAAAGTATTTGATATAGCAACATCTATTAAAATCTTATTCCTTAAATTTTAGGGTTTAATATTCCTTAATATCCTGGGCTGTTGTAGGCATCAATTATGTCCATAGTGATACACCAGTTCTATTAAAGCTGCTTAGATGGATTCTCAAATATATACATACATACATATACATATATATGTATGTATGTATTGGCATTACCTTGACTGCTCTATATAAAGAATATTGAGCAACCAATGTAATAGAAGAGCTGCATGATTGTGTCTAAGTATCTAGTTGATGTCCTCTTTTTGCCAATTTCTATCACTTCTTTCTATGATTTGCATTGACAAGTCTAGATTTCTTATGGATAAGCTATTGATAATCTGTTTGGAATGATCTGATCCTGCTATCAACAATCCTTCACATGGCTTTGTAGCTTATTCATTGCTTCTTTGTTGATGTATAGTTGAATTCCTTGGATTGTTGCCCACTTAGCTTTTTGGAGTCCCTGTCCTCATATAAACTACTTTCAGTCATATTTGACAAATTTAGTATTTGTACATTTCCTTAGTCTTTGCAATTGCTTTGTGAAATGAGATCCATCTGTTTCCCCAAAAATGTTCTGTAAATTCTTAATCTGCTTATATTATATTCTGAGTGCCAACAATCTTCATCATCCTCTAGAAAAGAAATGTCAGTGTTTCTATAGCTGGGGGCAAAGAACCCTATATTTCATTAATAGATTTTTGTTTGGACAGATATTAATTATTGTCCTTCTGTGTCAAAAATCTACATTAAGACTGATCCTGTAGCACTGTTAATTGAATGTCTGATTTAATGATGCCATTCAATCTGTAGGCATAAGTGAAAGCTATGTGATCATTTATGGGTCTTGTAGGGGATATTGCTGGTTATGTGTGAGTTGGACTTGTTATGTCTAAACTCCTTTGAGTTTTTTTTCACTTTTTTAGGGGTTTCAATGAATATTCTCCATATACTAGTCTTTTTCACTAATATGTCCATGTATGTCAAACAGTTGCATATGCAGGTAAATGTAATTAATCATAGGGAAAAACTTTCAGGTAGAGTTGCTAATATTCAGTAAGCGAGAAAACATTTTCTGAAAAAAAAATGTGGAGGATCTTGGAAAGTGAGGTTTACAACCAATTGTAAGTATATCATCATATACTTTTCTCATGTGAATATCTTTTCTATCAGTTCTCCTTAATTCTTGAAATAATAGAGTATATTTAAGACCTCTAAACTAATATTTCATAAGGAGAAAATCACACATAGAGATGTTCACAAATAGTCACAATTGAGGCCAGTAGTATAACTGATTTCCTTGCAGTAAACTGGTATATTGAAATATATTTCTCTGATTGTATTTTTCAATACAAGTTCCTTTAAAAAAAGATTTTGGAATTCTATTCCAAATATAGCCTAGAAATTGTTCTACTTCTTTCTACTTGTAAACTTTAAAATGCACAATAATTCTCCAAGAAGTCCAGGGGCATATTCTCCTTTCAAAACTGTTTCTCTAAGTATCAGAGTCTTCTCACACTGACAGACATCTAGTCCCTGGTAGATGTTCAGAACAACTATTGCCATGGTGAACTCCAATGAATTGGGTACCCCCCTATATTATCAGTTAGAGTGGACAGGCAGACTCTGACAGTCCACTGGACAGGAGACTTGATGGCAAGTGTTCCCACTACAACATAGGGGATTTGATGTGCCATCTGTTTAAGGGCGACATGAATTTGTCCTTAAATCTCACCACTGGTGAAAGGGATATTGAGCAACTGGGAATATGCTGGGGGAGAACTCCCTTTATTAACAAAGACTTTGTTCTATGTTGTTGTGATCTTGAAGTTGAGCTTGTCTTCTGAAGTGGAAAATTTGTTTCTTGTATGTCAGAATTAGTAGAGTAAACATAATGATTGAAAAAACAATCTCCTCATGCCGATTTTTAAACTTCTTTAAAACAATGTACTACTGCAATAGGAAGATGAGGCCATTTCTCTTTTTGATGATGATATATTCAAATTTTGTTATTTATTCTCTTTTTTCTTGGAAGAGATCAACTTGTTTATGTTTTCTTTGTGGGAGGGACAAAAAGATGGAGGACAAATTGGAGTTTTTTTAAATAAGATTTGAACAAAAAAATGAATATCAGTTGGGAGTAATCTTTTGGTTTCCTCCATGTAACTAAGGCAACTGTGATTAATAACAAGCTAGTAAATATAGCCTAATTTCTGGATACAAAGGCCTTGCCTATTACCAAACAAAGACTGTCTAGCCAGCCCAGAGTGTAGATCTGGCAATTATCCAGTTTATTTACACACTGTAGCTTGAAAAATGGGATAATTTGAGCCCTGATGTAAATTTATTTTCCCTTGTGGTTTTAATTTGCTGAATGTTGGCCAAAAGTAGATAATTAACATTCAGGGTAGAGTAGAATGTAATAAAGACTTATGGTAGTTTTCTTCTGAATTTTGCTTCTTCCTTGCTATATTTGATCATGAAATCATTGATTCAGCCTGACTGCCACGTGACGAGATTTTAAACCACTTTATCGTGATGTCATTTATTTCTCAATGTAACTTTATCCTTTTGAATTATGAGTATTCTGATTTGTCTAATTCAAATTGAAGAAGGAAATAACTGAATTTTCTCTGAGAAAATAAGTGATGGTTTGAAAATGTCCCCCCAAAGAATATCTAATTTATTTAATATCTAGTAGCTGGTTTTTAATATTTTGGGATTTACAGCTCAGTAATACTTTTAGGTAAGACAATTAACAGTGTTATGTCCAAATCTTGTTAGTTTCTCTGGTGTGACAGAATGTTTGATTTGGAACCATCCAAATTGCTGTGTTTTCAGTCTTACTGACTAATCTTGCTTTCCTGCACTAGACTCTGAGTAAAAAGATCTTGGTTCGAATCCTGGCTCTGCCACTTATTCAACCATGTCTTTCAGTCATTTTTCAGTTGTATCTGATTCTTCATGACCCTTTGGGGGGTTTTCTTGGCAGTAGTTTGCCATTTCCTTGTCCAACTCATTTTACAGGTAAAGAAACTGGAGCAGACAAGGATGATGTGACTTGCCCAGGATCCCACAGCTAAGTGTCTGAGTCTAGACTTCAATTCACAAAGATGAGTCTTTCTGACTCCAGTCTCAGCCCTCTATCCCCTGGGTCACCTACCTGCCCTGTGTTAACCTTAGACAGGTGATTTCATTATATTGGGCCATGTTTATTTTTCCATAAAAAATTAGGAGGTTGGTTTTAAAGACTTTCTAAGGTGTTTTCTCCCTCTATGATTTTATGACCTATTTTAGAGCGTTAACCCAGCACAGTAAAAACTTTAAGTAAAACAGATCATAGAATCATAGAGAAGGAAGACACCTTAGAGAGAGTCTTTAGACCAGGAATTCTTACCCTGAGAGTCAGTCGATAGATTTCACAGGGTCTGTAAAGTTGGCTGGGAAAAATTATACCTTTATTTTCACTCATCTCCTAGATGAAATTTATCATTTCCTTCAATTATTTAAAAACATGAATATGAGGATGTTTCTATAAGCTTCACCCAACAACCAAGAGTCCATGACAAATAAGGTTAAGAACCCCCACTTAAAGTCCAACCCTCTTTTTTTAGAGGAAAAATTGAGGCCCAGTGACCTACAAGCATTTACCCAAGAGTTATCACAGTTAAGATGCTTAGGGGCAAAGCCAGGACTAGAGCCTAGGTCTTCTCATTTAAAGTCCAGTAGACCCCAAACCTTTGAATATATTAGAGTTAACAGCAGTCACAACAGCTACTTAGGAGACACAAGGGAGAAGACTTAGAGGCAGAGGACTCTTTCCTCTCAAAATATGTATAAGGACTCACACACAGTTCCTGGTCTAGAATATAAGTGACTCTAGCATTTAGTTCCAGCTAGTGCAGTCAATGATGACAACAATGCAAAGGCCTCCCTCAGCCTTGCCTCTGATATCAGAGGACTCAGCCAGTCTTATTCTCCTCAGACAGCTCTGGCAACCAGGGCATGACTTTTCAATTATGCAAATACACAATATTTACTACATTCACATTTGTGTTCAAACAAGTGGAACCTTGACTATCAAAGCAGGTATTCATAAAGATTCAAAAAGAATCCTCAATAGGAAACCTTACTTACTGTGATTTGTTTTAAAAAAAATTAAAGCAGGATCTGAAAATGCTTGTCACTCAAGACAGGCTTTGTAATCCTTTTCTAAGTAGACTATTTATGGTGAAAGGTTAATTGGAGAAAATATGTTTCTAGGCTGTTCGGTGGTATGAATGAATGAGTGAATGAATAAAAATATTTACTAAATGTTTACTGTGTACCAAGTACAAATGCAAAAATAAAACATTCCCTGACCTTAAGAAGCTTATATTCTAATAGGGGGGAGATAATACAGACACACACACACACACAATACACACAATAATACAGGGGAGTCACGATCAAGGAAGAGTAGTATGATCTGGGAAATTATAAAGGTAGTGAATGGATTAATAGAACAGACAATTTACATTAGAAATTGCAGTATTGCTTTTATTGTAATTTCCTGAGCAAAACAGGAAAATGTGTGTAAATACATGACAAGAGAGAAAGAAGGCTATATCGCCTGCAAATCAGAAAATTACTTGGATAAAAGAGATTGTTGGGTGTGAATGTGGCTAGGCATTTCATCTATAACAGCCTGAAACAGGGAAGGAGTTCCAGATCTTCTTGAGGGCATGGTCTCTGGAAGGTCCTATGGAGGGAGGCAGTATTTGATAGAATTCCCCTTACTATTTTTTGGTTTCTCATTTTTTCAATGATCCTTATTATTTAAAATAAGAATAAAATATTCTACATCATATGATAAACAAGATAAACACCAAGAACCCCTAAAAGATAAAAACTCCCTGACCTAATGCCTAATTCACACTCATTCAGCATCCCTCCTACCCTGTTGATTCATGGGGTTGAAAACAGAGTGTAACCACATAGGACCCAACCCCACCCCTCACTCTCAAGGCCAAAATGCTAAATCCCTAAAATTTAAAATCTTAACCTAAAAATGGTCAAAGTCTCCCACTGCATCCAGGGCCATCCCTAGTCGTCCTGATTCCTATCTGGCTGCTGGACCCAGATGGCTCCGGAGAAGAAAGTGAGGCTGGGGACTTAGCACAAAACCCCCTCATTCACATCCAATTCATGTGCTTTTCATGGCAGCACTTCCATGATGACATGGTCTTCTAGAATGAAAGATAAACAACAGCAAGCATGAGAAAAAGTGTCCAACATCTTCTGGATACTGTCAATTCTGTCCTACCCCTCCTCAAATTCCCTTGGGGCAGTGACTTGAGTCATTATATTGTGAATTGTCCACCATGGGAAAAGTCTGACACAATTTGAAATTCAGCCTCCATAGAAAACACTGTTGGGGGGGAGGGAAATCAGAAAGTGTGCTATAAGGACAAATAAGGAAAATAATATTGAAATTACTAAATATCTTAGTGGGAAAAAATTCAAAGACCTTGAGCATAAGCAGACAAAGCAATAGGAAAGACATTGACAGTAAAAGGAAATATGGTTTTTAGATTTAATAAGAGTTTAGGAATTTATGAATAAATACTACAAAAGAAAGGAAAATTATTCAATACCTTATAAGGCAGATGAATCCCTGTGGTTTTGAGAAGAATCTGTACCTCAGCTTGCTGTTTCTTGATTGATTGTTTTCTTTCTTAATCAAAGAAGACCATAACATCAAATGAATGATAGCATGACTTGCACATTATGTTGATTATAGTGAGGGGAATGTTGTAAAAAGACATCCTTCTCACTGCCTTTTCCAGAACTGTCATCACTCTATGTCCTAATCTAATAGGAAACAGGACTTAAGGTAATGGTCTGGATGCCTTTAGGATGTGAGTCCCTCTCATATCAGTGAGGCATCACAGCATTTCAACAGCACTGGACAAAACACCAATATAGTAATTTTTTTGGCAACAACTTTGTGACAACACAGTATAGTTAATCTATCTCTTGAAGGACTAATCATCAGCATGGTGAATTTCCAATTTTTTGACAATGCCATATAGCTAACCTGTTTTTCAAAGATCTAATCATCAATAAGGTGATTGGATTGTTCTACTCATTTCTGCAATCATACTCATCCTCAGAACCCAAAGACTTTGATTTCCTTGCTGCCCAGTAGATCATGCGAATTATGCCACAGGATCTTGAATCCATGGTGGCAAATTTCAGCAAAGAAACAAAGGAGAGGACAAGTGATTGGAAATACAAATAAATGGAGGTGCTGGACAATCTAGAAGAAAAGGAACAAAAAGCAATAAACATTAAAAAAAAAGCATGCTCTCCCTACAAATAATATATATTGAACTTGAGGACAGGATGCCAAGAGACAATTTAAAAATTGTAGATTTCCTAGAAGAACACTACAAGTCAAAAACCTAGACTCCATATTTCAAGAAACAATACAAGAATATTTCCCAGAGATATAATGTATTGTTGGTAGAGTTGTGAACTGGTTCATCCATTGTGGAGAATAATTAAAACCTCAACCAAAAGGGCTAAAATCTGTGCATATCTTTTGACCTAACTACTAAGTCTGTATCTCAAAGATATCCAAAAAAGGGAAAGGATCTATTTGTACAAAAATATTAATACCAGCTCTTTTTTGTGGTAGCAATGAATTGGAAATTGAGGAGACAGCCATCAATTAGGACAGGCTGTCCAACCTTACTTTTTTATTATAAAAATATTTGATTTGTTTTCTAATTATTTACAATAGTAGTTTCTACCTATCATTTTGGGATAAGGTTTTGAATTTTACACATTTCCCCCCACCATCCCTTCCCCTTCCCCTTCCCCCTCCACAGAAGGTAATCTGATAATCTTTACATTGTTTCCAAGCTATACATTGATTAAAATTGAATGTGTTGAGAGAAAAAAACATATCCTTGAGGAACATACAAAATATTAGAGATAGCAAAATTATGTAGAACATAAGACAACTTTTTTAGACAGTGAAGGTGATTATCTTTGGTCTTTGTTTAAACTCTGCAGTTCTTTCTCTGGATACCAACAGTATTCTCCATCACAGATCCACTACAATTGTACCTGATTGTTTCACTGAAGGAATGAGCAAGTCCATTAAGGTTCATCATCACCCTGTGTTGCTGTTAGGGTGTACAGTGTTTTTCTGGTTCTGCACATCTCACTCAACATCAATTCATGCAAGTTTTTTCAAGCTTCCCTGAATTCCCATCCTTCCTGGTTTCTAGTAGAACAATAGTGTTCCATCACATACATATACCACAATTTGTTCAGCCATTCCCCAGTTGATGGACATCACCTCGATTTCCAATTCTTTGCCAGCACAAACAGAGCTGCTAGGAATATTTTTTACAAGTGATCCGACCTTCCTTTTAAAAGTTTTTATTGAAATAATAGGTAATATATTTTGATTTGCTATTTTGGTTAGAACTCCACAGTAGCTCAGCTTCGATACTAAAGCATTTAGTAAACCACAGGCAGCCACATAAAATCACACATACTGCCTGCAGACTGCATTTTAGACAGCCCTTAATTAGGGAATGACTAAACAAGTTGTCATATATGATTGTGATGGAACACTATTGTTCCAGAAGAAATGAAAAAAAAAAAAGATGGCTTCAGAAAAACTTGGGAAGACTTATATGAACTCAGGCAAAATGAAGTGAGCAGAAGCCAGAGACCATTGTTCACAGTAATAACAATATTCTAAGGATGGACAATTGTGAAAGACAATCTGATCAAGACAATGATCCAAGACTTTCCAAAGGACCCATAATGAACAATGCCATCTACTACCCAGGAGACAACTGTTGAACTTTGAGCACAGATAGAAGCATACTTTTTTAATTTTATTTTTCTTAGGGGTTTTGTGTGTTTTCTTTTGAAATATGGCTAATATGGAAATATGTTTTGTGTAATACCATATTTCTTGCCTTCTCAATAGGTGACTGAGGAGTGGAAGGGAAGAAGAGAATTTTGAACTCAAAATTTTTAAAAAATGAATGTTCAAATTTTTTACATGTAATTGGGAAACATTTAATGAAATAAATATAAATATATTTTTAAAAATACTTCCCAGAACTTCAGAACACAGAAAATAGATTAAGAGATTTAAAAAGAAAGAAAAGGGGAGGGAGATAGGTGGAGAAATGTTATTTCAGAAGTGAGAGGGGATGCTTATGATGAATTCCCTTTATGTGGATAGATATTCTGGAAAGGGAGAGGGAAACTTTACAGTGGATATTAACTGTGAGGATTTGGGGGAGAGAGAGAGAGAGAGAGAGAGAGAGAGAGAGAGAGAGAGAGAGAGAGAGAGAGAGAGAGAGAGAAACATTCATTTTGCTGCAGGGGAAGGAGAATTAGGACCTTGAGAGGCAATTGACGCCCAGAGTGAGTGTGAGTGCGAGTGTATGGTCCCAGGGAAGAGAGTTCAAGGCAAATGAGGGAGAAAAGACTAAGGGGAGGACAAAGGTCAATAATGAAGGGACATCAGAAGAATACCCCCATGAGACAATACTCTCTCTCACATTCACTAACTGGTATTTTTCTAAAAGGAGGTAGAATTCAAAAAAAAAAAAATAGGAGCCAGGAGGGAAGCACTACAATGACATCAAAGAAATTATTTAGAAAGGAGAATCCAAAAGAAACCGTTCTAGCTCTATGATTTCAGAATTAGTTCTCCATGGATAGGACTCCTCACAGTAAAATTTAACAGTCTTGGGGAAATATGTTGACATTGGGTTCAGGTCATACTAGGAGAAAATTGTTGTTCTAGGCAGCTCTATGATTATAGAAATAGAAATTATTGTTCCTTGTTGGAATTCGAAATTGTTATGCCTTCCCTTGGTAAGTCAGGTACACTGTGACCAGTTTTCTATGATGACATATTACAGTACATCTCAAAACAGAAGAACTCAGGGAAGTTCTTTAAAAATACCTCTACTATTCCTTGATTTTTTTCAATTCTAAAATTTTGTAGGGAAAAAAATCAAAGGACTAGGTGTTTTTTAATTCAAATACAATGCCTAACTTTTTCATTATTGCTTGAGCTTTTAGGAAATTTCTAGAACAGAATTGATGTTCTCATGTAGAAATTCATGGACACATTAAAAGGGGAACATATGTTTTTATTGGCTCTGAATGTGTTTTGTTTTATTTTATTTCATTTTATTTTGCAAGTTTTATTCAACCATGGTTCCCTCCAATCTGCTGAAATGCCATTGAGCTTAATCCAAAACAAGTGTTGTTCCATGATTGTGCAAACATATTTTATTTGTTTATTGCAGTATTGAAGGGAGCTGGTTTGTGTAGAATTAACCACCCACATATCCTAATTATTTCTTCTCTTGCTTTTTCTTTGGGGGATATATATCAAGTCAACATATGACGGGCTGCATGTAATCACAGGAACTACTAAAAATGTAAGCTTTTGGAGTTTGGGAGCTTTCCTAGTGTTTGTTTTCATATGTAATTGGCTGAGCTCTAGCATTTTACTTTCTGTCTTTGGAGATTTAATGTGGGTGGACTGCTTTTCTTCCCTTTAACTTCCTTTAATTTAACTTTGTTATCTTAAAGATACCTGAGGGCCAAGGAAATGACTACAATTTAAAAATGTTTAATAGCAACTGAATTTCAAAGAAATCTTGTTTCTCAAAAAAAAAGAAAAAACCCCACACACTATGTTTTCTAATCTAAATCCTTAACATGGTTTACTTAAAATCTTAGCAAAAAAGCTTTCAAATAAAAAAGCATAATTAATATCTGCTTTTCTTTCAATTACTTTTTTGGTTCATCAAGAAACATAGAACCTACCCCTCCCTGGCATGACTTCCATGAGGGGATAGTACAAACATGTGCAGGTTCTTGGAATTATAGAATTTTAATCCCAGAACAGACTTTAAGATCAGACCACATAAGATTATCACATGTCTGGCTTCAAATGTCTTAGTCCCAACTCATCTATCTCTTTTTGTCTGAGAAAGACTTGTTTAACAACAAGACAGGATGCAACTTAACTCAATAAAGGTATACCAGATGTTTGCCTAAATAAACTGGTTAATAAAGGGATGGTCAGAGAACAACTTTACTCTGTCTCAGAGGAGAACACGTGTACTGAAGTTGAAGGAGAAAATCAAGTCCTCTTGGAAGATCTGAGATAGTGATGACTTAAAGTGATTATCAGGCCTATATTTCTTTAATACAGATTTCTTCTTTTTGTGTGGAATTCTCTACCAGAACATTTTAATGTACAAAGCACAAGAAATTTTCACTTTAGCAATACATCAAAGCTGTCTATTTTTCCTGAAAAGTAATATTCTCCAAATAGCTAAAACTCTTGGTCACTACCTTTATAAATGAGGAAACCAAATAGGGCTTGAAGTGAAGTGAACTGAAGGCTAAAGGCCTGAAGTGAAGTCATTTATCCCAGGTATTAAAAGGATTCCTAATTTGCTGGGCAACTGAACAAAGAAACAATGTAGGGGAAATGAAGTTATATTACTTCTTAGGGTTTCCTTCTCTTTGTATTAACTGAGATAGTGAAAAAAAGGGGTCAGTTAATCTAGGGAGAACAATGGTGTAAAGGTGTAGAGGCAAACATGGGCATGGCATCCCCAAGCCACATCCAAGGATCTCCCTGCTCCCTAGATTGAAGTAGAGTCATTGAAGTGTGAAGAACCTCCATCTTGGATACCCAGGAGAGCAGCTGGCTAAGGATGGGATTGGACTTCAATGTCAGTGGAGAGAAAGGGCTAGGTGACCATGGTCATAGGAGAGTTATCACCCCCCAAACCCACATACATATCAAAAAGAAGGATGAGGGGAGACAAAGATGAGTTAGGGGTCTGGAAATGGCATCATCATTGACATAGTTAAAGAAATATGAAAGAGGGGGATAGGGTTAAGTCAGGGTGACCCATGGTGAGTAAATAATTAGGAGAAATTGAGAGCTTTTCTATTGTGTCCCCCTTTAACCATTTTATGCAAGATTGATACAAAATGAAACAACATAGTTAACATGACATCAGAACATGAATAGAAGCTAATATAGCTAATTATTTTTCCATAAGATATTAACTAGTATGACCCAAGAAAATATTTATTCCATACAAGATTAACAGGTTCACAAAATTTTTTATTGAACTTAAGAGGTCTTTGGGAAATTTTAGTTTCTCTTTGATTATTTTAATTTTAAAAACTATTTGAAAGCCAAATTATACAATATTTTATTTCATACAGTTTTCTTATTTCTCTAGAAAAAGTACCATTTTCTGTTTTTAGTATATTTTGAAGGTAAG
Organism: Macrotis lagotis; assembly: GCF_037893015.1. Classification (NCBI taxonomy): domain Eukaryota; kingdom Metazoa; phylum Chordata; class Mammalia; order Peramelemorphia; family Peramelidae; genus Macrotis; species Macrotis lagotis. The sequence continues at coordinate 53,802,006 of NC_133666.1, forward strand.
GCATTGATTATTCTTGAAAGGTATAATTTATAGTCACCAGGTTGTAGGTTTTTCTTGGCTTTAAAATTTAGGCATGTGCCCAGACAAACCAGATGTTTAGTTGTGGGAATGGGAACCAAAAAAAGACTTGTCCTCTTTTAATGTTTAATTATTAATATGTGATATGTGAAATGTAGCTCTCCTAGACTCCTTGAATAGCATCTTAATTGATCTCATTGCCTTCATAAGTTAATTCATCATAACACCACCAGATTTAATCTGCTGAGAGTACAATTTTGCTTATATCTCTTCCTGTTCAAAAATCTTCAGTAGTTCTCTATTATCTAATATTCTTATATTATCATTAAAAACAAATAATGAATGTTTTTAAAAAATCTTACCATTCTAAGTCTTCCACAATATGAACTTATTCTATCCTTTTGACCTTATCTCCCATTATTCTCTAGAAGTTTGAATTATATGTTATTTCTTAGGCACGTGCTGTCCTTTTCCACCTCTGCACCTTTGTTTACATCTTTATCTACTATTTGCTGAGATCCTTCTTCTAGAAATTAACCTAGAAATGATCTTGTTTTCCTTTGAACTCTTATAGTCCTTCACCCTTCTCTTAAGGTACTTGTCATGGTCTGCTTTGTCACGGAAATACTTTCCATCTCTATATTCCTTGGCAGTTTACAGAGTTCTTTCCTCTCAATAATCTATGGGACAGGTAGCACACAACTTATCGTCTCTATCTTATTTGGGATCATTCCTATATTATTCCTTATTCCTTATCATCTCTTTCACTTCTCCGAGATAAGTGAGCTGCACCTCAGAGAAGGGAACCCTTTTAAGCTGTTGTTGTTAAGTCATGTCCAAGTCTTCAGAACTCCATGGACCACAGCACACCAATACTGTCTATGAGGTTGTCCTGGCAAAGATCCTGGAGTGATTTGCCATTTCCTTCTTCAGTGGATTAAGACAGAGGTTAACTGACTTGCTCACTAGTAAGCATCTAAATGTATGTATCTACAAAGCATCTAAATGTCAGATTTGAACTCAGGTCCTCCTGATTTCACACCCAGTATTGAGGCATTTCACTGCCCTTTAGTAGTTGGCAAAGCTAAAACTTGAATCCCTATCTCTTGGCTAGAAATCTAATGGGGGGGTTCCATTATACCTTAACTACTTTGCTAGATAGTTCCTTAAGGGTTGGTATCTCTTGAAACATCTGTCACAGTGCCTTGAAGATGATGAGTGCTGGATTGCAATCAAGAGAGGCCTAGGTTTGAGTCCCTAAATCAAATCACGTGAGTTTAGAGAGCCTTAACTTCTCATTTGGATGATATAGGCTATATGTACTTATAGATGTTAAAGTGCTATGATACTACAAAAGAATACATGTAAGGCTTGCTTCTAGCTCTCTCTATTAATCATTCTCAGAATTGGAAGGTATGGTTAAAGAAGGGGCAAGTCTGAGTGGGATTGGATCAACTCCTTCTGAGCAAAACTTCCATGTCCCACCATGCCTAGTGATATTGCAGCTCAGTAGTAAGTAATACTAGTGCTGGATAAACTCCTCCACTAAGATATGCCTAAGGCATACCTCATCTCTTAGGCCTAGAACCACACTTGATCTGGCTCAGCCTTAGCTCCTCTGAGATTGGGAAAGGCTGTTTTTATTTGGGCAGTAGTATTACTTTGCAGAAGCTAGGCCCGCCAAACAAACAGTCAAAATCACTGAGTTTTTCATTTTAGTCAAAGTTTGTGAGTTGTCAGAATGAAAGAAGCTAAGTCCTGCTGGTCCATTTGCTTATCTCTCTGTCAGTGTTTGAAAGCACTTTGGTTTTATCCAGGTTTCTAGATCTTGGCTGAAAACACAAAGACCTATTTCATCCAGAAATAACCCCAATCACCAGCTTGTGTATATTTTGTGCTTATTATTTATAATTTTGCAGGAGTGGAAAATGGCCCTGGACTCTAAATGTACGTGTAGTTTTGACATAAACACCACTATCCTCAAAAGATGGAAAGAACATTAATTTAGTGAGGAAATTACCTTTGATTATTAGCTGAATGGATGTTCAGTTCACAAGCGTAAATGTAGTTACTAATGGGAGTTCTGCTATAGCTAGACAGGTTGGATTGTTGTCATTAGAGATCAATATGTATTTTGTTGGTATTGTTCCTATGTTCTATGAATCAGTTACAGAATATTACACTGTGCGAAAAAAAAGTCTAGCATGTAGTCGATTTTTACAGAAATTCTTGGAATCCAGGTTAAAACCAAATATAATTGAATACTGGAAAAAGGACTGGAAACCTTTCAGCTATATTTGAAGCAAAATCTCTCCAGGTATTACATTAGCACAACTTATTAATGTAATATGTATGCTAAATATTGAAGCTGGACTTTTGAAATTAAAAAAAAAACCCTATTACCTGACCAGTACTCAATTTGAAGAAAATGTCTTATTTGTAAAATTAAGAAAGGAAATCTCTACATTGAAAATGTGTGTGCCGTAATTACTTAGACATCCTGGCCAGCAATTTTTAAGTCCCTACCTGATCCAAGGTGTCTTTTTCCCTTATTCTGTGGTTTTGTTTTTTTTTTTTTTTGGACAGCAAAACATTTTGACTGAATATTCTTTCCACTGAACTCCCTTTAATGCTTAAGAGAAAGAGTGCTAAGAGAGTTCTGCAATAGTATTCTTGCTTCCTTTCAGGTTCTGAGAAAAGACAGAAAAGGAAATTGGTTCTTGATAAAATAAGAACATAGGATTTAGGATTGGAGACCTGAAAGGGACCTCAACGATTAATAGACTCTCACTGTTAGTCTCATTGTTGATATATTTAGAGTACCGACTACTTATTTACTATGTTTTCAAAATTTCTGATATTGGGGCAGCTAGGTGGCGTAGTGGATAGAGCACGGGCCCTGGAGTCAGGAGAACCTGAGTTCAAATCTGGCCTCAGACACTTAATAATTGCCTAACTGTGTGGCCTTGGGCAAGCCACTTAGCCCCATTTGCCTTGCAAAAAAACCCTAAAAAACAGAAACAAACAAAAATTCTGATATCAAAAGCCCAGTTAAGAAATTTACAGTTTCCTAAAAAATGTCAATTGCAGTGTCCCATAAGATTATTTACCTAATCAAAATGTTGGCGTGCATGACTACTATCAGAGAACAAGCAAGATTCACTGGAAAGCCTAAAAATGTCTCTAGATTTTCTATATAAAATGTTCTTATCTATAGTAAGTAACCTTATATCGAGAGTTTTCATGAACTTGTTTGGGAAAACATTTTTCTAATAGCAATTGATTCTATTAGATTTGTCTGTAATTATCAGAGGATGGCATTTCCTTTTATTTTCATTTGTTTTCTTTTAGAGAACTGTCTTGATGCTCAGCTAACATACACTTTCTGTATATATGTATAATCATGTATACAAGAGTCAATAATATTTGCCACCATAATACTCCAAAATAAGGATTTTGGAATTGTGTGTATTTGTATGTGTGCAATATCAAATCTGTTCACATAAAACCTCTTTCTTATGGACTTTGCTTTCCCCATTTTGAAAGGATGCAATCCAGAGATTATGAGGAGCCATGATCAAAGATAAGGAAGCTGAGAGTACATGGACCTCTGTGCAGTTACCCTGGGCAAGCAGTCTCTCAACACTGAGTTGATGTGCCTTTCTGTACACTTAGACTCTAGGGATCCTTGACAGTAGCAAATTCGTGTATTATTTGAGGCTCTAATTTAATCAAATAGACTTACTAATTCAGTGTTTTATGTAAAAGCAGTTGAAGAAATATTGAGTCTTGAGGATTTTTCTCCCTATGGCAGCTAATTTATTTTCTAAGTGTTTGTAAATGAGTTTTCTAATTTTGTATTCTTTCCTCCAGATGTGGGAACAGGAAGCAGAGCTGCATCTGTATGCACATGTGTGAATATTGTGAGAAATTTTCTTGCAAATAGATTGTCACATTCACATATTATCATGCTTGGTTTGGGTGTAATATGCTGCTATTTTGCTTCCAGTTTTGAAATCTGATAGCTTTTGAAGGTTCTAAATCATCAGCAAAGGCTCTAAGGCATGTGTGTCCAACCTGCAGCTCACAGGTCACATGTGGGCCTGAAAGCCCATTCATGTAGAATTATTATATTTTATTTTTACACTTATTCATAATACAGGATGCATTGTAGTCATAAATAAAGATTTAATTTTTATATGTAGCCCGTGACAACTTTTTGTTGGATGATACAGCCCAGAAGAGCTCAAAGGTTGGACACAGCCATGCTCTAAGGTTTTCAGTCTGTCTTAAGGAAAGCAGTGATGTGTACCAAAATAATCACAAATCCTTGAGGTATGAATTTTATTGAATTAAGGAAGTTTAATAATAATTAAGTACCAACTGTCCCCTAAAGATCTGTTTGTGTCAAAGAATTTATCATCATACAGGTTTAGAAGGGTTTTAAGTTCAAATTCGGAAATCAGGTAATAAATTTCGAAGATCAATTTTGCTTGTCAGAATAAAAAAGTTCTCTGAAGAATAAGATTGAAAAATAAAATATCACAATAGGGATGGGAAAGTGTTAGGATAGGAGAGTGGTTCATCCTTTAAGAACACTTAAGCTTCTAGATTTAGAATTGGAAATAACTTTAGGGGCATTTGGAGTTTTAGTGGATGAGTAATAGGAAGCAGGTAACATCCTAGCTCCACATGAAGCCCCACAAACGAAAGTACCAGAAAAGGTAGAAGAACAAATTCTTATCCAGAAACTCAAAAAAAAAAGTTGCAATAAGTCATTTTCTAGCCCAGGGTGGCTTGGAAAGGCAGAGTAATACGCAAATACTGGGGACAGTGTATAACCAAAAACATGCTATACTAAAGGGCCTGAAAGAGTGCTGAAAGAGGGCTAAAATAGGGCACCTTGGCAGGAATCACAGGGGCAGAAATAGATCCCAGAGTATCACCAAACTAGTAGAGAATAAAGTTCAAATTAGATCAACTTACCAGTACCGCAAAGGAAAAAAGGTTAACTCACAACCAATGAAGAAGAAATAGAAGCAATTATTAGAAGCTATTTCCCCCAACTATTGATAGATAAATATAGATATAGATGTAGATGTAGATGTAGACGTAGACGTAGATAGATAGAGATAGAGACAGAGACAGAGACAGAGAGATAGAGATAGAGATAATAGAGATAGAGATAGATGATATGGATATGGATATATAGATAGATAGATAGATATCAATAAAACTGGCAACCTGAATGAGATGGATATTTCCAAAAATAGAAATTTCCCAAATTGACAAAATATAGAATACTTAAATAGTCTTATCTGAGAAAAAGAAATTAAACAAGTCATAAATTAACTCCCAAAAGAAAAAAACAGAAGGTAAGAAAAATAAAACCTACTATAAATATGGAAAAACCAAACCAAACAAATTATAACATTATCTATTATATACAAAAAAGAAAAGAAAATGAGTATCAGTTTTCTGTCTAAAAATACAGAGCGTATTTCACCATTAATCCTTTGGAATTGTGGTTGATCATTGTGCTGATCAGATATTTTATTTTTCTTACCTTCTCAGTGGGTAAGGAGGAGTGGAAGGGAGGAAATTCAAAGCTAAAAATAAAATTTAATTTAAGCAATTTTTTAAAAATGAAGAAAAAAGAAAATAACCTTAGTGATCATATAGTCTAACCCTCTCATTTTACAGATGCAGAAACTGATGCTCAAAGAAGCTAAATAATTTGACCAAAGACTCATAAATATTAAATAGAAAAGCTAGTATTTGAACCCAGTTCCTCTGACTCTAAATTTAGTATCCCTAAAACTTGAACAATGGTGCATATTTCTATTCTGGGTTCTAAAGGTCCTGTTTTTGAAAAGGCTACTCTGATAATTGTTTGTGAGTGATTTTTCCATCTCTTTGCTTCAATTTATTTCTCTGGAAAATGAGTTTGGACTAGATGAATCTCTAAGTTTCTTTCTAATTTGGATAATGATTCTACTTAGAATTTGTAGTTTCCCTTTGAATAGTTTAGAATATTTAGAACATTCTTCCTGTGGTTTCATTCTACTGATTTTCTGAGAACTTGGCAAAGTTTGTAAGTTCCAAATTTCATTGAAGGTCAATTTTCTTTCTCATTTCATTAACAGATCACAAAAAGTTTTTCTATGCTTTACTTTCTTTTTTCTAAAGTTTTGAACATGGATGGTTAGTTCATGCAATTTTGTCCATGTCACTTGGTTTCTAATGAGCATCACACAATTCAAATTTCTTGCCAAACCATCTCATTTTTAGAAAAATGATTTTTGAAGACAAAATGACTGTACATTCTCTTAAAGAGTCAGAAATTAGTCTTATAATGCATTATGGAAGAATAAATTGTATTTTAATATAATATACTCATGAATGTTTTGCTACAAGAGAAATATATTAATAGCAAAGGGAAAACAGTTCTCTTTTAAAAAGTACATACATTTTTTAATAAGAGGATTTGTCAGTCGACCAAATGAAAACCATAAATCTTTCACAGGCTAATCTCTTCCAATCTTCAAACTGTGCAGTTAATACAAGGAAACAGAAAACCACATAAGACTTCTTTCCTTGGTGAAAATATGGAATGAAATAAAGCTTCAAAGTGGTGTGTGTGCGTATGTATGTGTATAAATTTTCTGGCATGCTTGCAAATTGATTCCTTTTCCCTCCTCAAGGAGAATTGACCTCATAGCTAGATTTTAATTTAAAATGATGATAAATAATTTAGTGTGAGACAAGTCAAAGAAAGGGACTCATTGTTTATGGTTGAGGTCAGGTAAAGTGTGAACCCTCTGGAATTGAAAATAGTCCATTTCTTTCTTGAGTACACCTGTATCTACCACTTCTACCTTCTCAATGAAGTATGTACAGGAAATACAACATCAAAGAGGTAGGATGGAGTAGTGATAGGAACACTGAATTTGAACTTAGATGGAGGTTGTAATCCTGGCTCCTTCAGTGCAAAGCAGTTCACTAAAATGAAGCCTGGCATAAGAGTCAGAATGGGGTCATAGAGATCACCTAGTTTTACTTCCCTCTCCTATCTTGTATATTAAAAAAATATTTATCTGGTAGAAACTAGTTTTAAAGAACTAGTAGAATCAAGTTTTGAAGAAAAGAGACTTGTTCAGAGTCACAATAAGCAATAGAACCAGGATTTGAATTTAGTCCTCATTATAGAAGGTCTTGAATGCCAAAATATACTAAGATCAGGAGTTTATGTCTTAATTCAGTGGACATTAGGGAGCCACTGAAGATTCTTGGGTAGAGGAATGCTGTGCTCGGAGTAATGCATTCGAAAGATTATTCAAAGCAGTAGCATGCACTGGGACAGGGACTGATTCTTAAGATACTTCAACTGTCAAATGGGAGTAATATATGACCCATCCTCCTCACAGTGAGAGCATCAACACTGTTTCTAAATTGTGGAGTACTCTATAAAGATGTACTATTAGTTGTACTCAACTAATTCAAGAATTCTCCGCCAACACCTAGGCTGGTATGCCACCAAGTCATGTTCAGTGGAAAAGCCCGAAGAGAACAGGAAAAGCAATTAGAGAACCCCCTGGAAACCCCTCTGTAGTTTTTAGTCTGGAAAAAAATGTAGTGCTGAAAAAGGTGTTATTGGGTTTCCCCCTTAAATAAAATATGGTTAGAATTTGCAGTCAGCACCCCAGGAGCAATTCTTTGTCTCAAAAGCATTGGATGAAGTTAGCCTCCCTTGCCTTCACATCATCTGAATGACCAGTTCACTTAGGAATGAAGGAAGGCACCAGGTCATGTGTCAAAGTAGTGAGTAGACAGTAGGAATCACTGAGCTAAGCCTTTCCCTTCAAACTGCTGCAAAATAAACTTAATTTGATTTTGCTCCTCCTGTTGCTGTTTTTTGGTTTTTTCCTCTGTTTCTAGTTAAGTAATTAACTATTATTAATTAGCATCTTTGGAAAGAAAGTTAAAATTATCATTTTCAAATTAGAAAGTCCATTCTCAATAGTTAAAAAAATATATCAAGGGATATATTTTCATGTCATTAAAAAAATCAGTAGTAATTTGGGCTTCCTCCTAGAAAATGTAATAGAAAGCCTCTATGAGTTCAAAGTGTGTGTAAAACTGAGTTTAAGCTTTTATTACACTTCATAGATTATAAATCCATCAACTAAATTGTCAGTTCTTTGAAGTGAGAATTTTTTTATTTATCTGCATTTCTCTCAGTCTGTTACAGTGGTTTGTACATAATTGCAATTAACTGGTACATAATAAATACGTATTGACTTGAACAAGGCAGGGTAATGTTGTTTAGGTCTGACCTGAAGAAAGAATAGTATTGCTAAATGGCCACAATAGGAAAAAAATGAGCAAATTCATGTATTAACTTACACATTTCTCTTGAAATAATAATAGTAAACATAACTGACATATCAAAAATTAGCTAATTAATTTAAAATTAAGTTGAAATTTAAATTATTTTTTAAAAATTAAAATAAAGTTTTAAAATAACAATAATAACGATAATAATAATAATAATGATAATTAAAAGTTATTAGAGAACCCTGATGGACAAATTTGTGACATAGACATTGAAGTCCTACTCCCACTGTTAGGTTATTCAGGGTTCTAGAAGGCCATGCTGATATGATAAAAATTTTGGCAGATCATATCAAGATGGAAATACTACACATCTATCCATGGCAGATACTTTGTCTAAAGATTTAGCTTAGCAGATTGGTCACAAAGTGATGATTGGTTTACTCACAACAACTCTGTAAAATCATCTTAAGTCATAGGATTACAATCTGCATCAGTGATAGGAATTAACCTCACTGATCGAATGACAGCTCCACGAATTATTAAAGTGCTGTAAATAGCTAATTTTATTACATAAAATGTATGTCATAGTGACACACAATGTGAAATAGCTTTTTGCAACATACTGAGTTGCTTATCTTTTGTTCATGACTGACAGGTGTAGTAGATAGGTTTTGCCTCTCTATCTCAACCTTGAATCTGCTAATAACTGAAATTTCTCCATTAAAGATTTATTACTTTGGACTAATCTTTACTCTTTGTCAGACTAAAAAAATTTAAATGCTCTAGTAAATATTAAGTAAAATATTAAGTGTTTGACTTATTAGGGAAAATAGGTTTCTTGGGGATGAGATAGCCCTAGCATCATGGCAGCACTAGGAGAAAAGATTGGAGAAAGGGCATGGATGAATTATTCAGTAGATGCAGAAGGCATCTATAGATAAGTAACCATTCCAGCCATTCTGTCTCAGCCAATGCATCTCTTAACCTGGTCTCCAGCCTCTTAGGAGAAGAGAAGAAGAACCATTTCATCATAATAGTCTCCAACTGCTGAAGTGAGGAATCAATCCAACAAGTTTCTAGCCTGGTCTCCTGCCATGGAGGAAGGAGACTAGCATTAATTTTTTTGTTCCCAGTTCTTCCTCATTCATCTGAACTGTTCAGAACTCTGAAAGGTCTCCATCCTAAGGTCATAACTCTATTGATATTGAAAATCATTCTGAAATTTTTCCCTAATGATTATCAAATTCCATTCTGGTCACATACCCTCCCTATCATAGTGATTCTGAACCCCATAGATCATCATTCAAACCTTATTTCCTATCTTCATCTACTTAATTCCTTATCCCCATTCACTTCTGTGCTTACCATATCCTTCCCCAAAATTACCCACTCATCCCACTGTGCCCTCTGAAATGCTTATTTTATGGGCAAATAAATTGCCTTCATATTAAATCTTTTCCTTTCCCATTTCTTCCATCTTCTGTCTCTTACTGTAACTTGGCTCCCTTTTGATGGCCACTCTTTACAGCATTGACTTTATTTTTCACTCATTTCCTCCACCTCACTGGTCAAAATGAAGGAGTTGGAAAACTTTTTGTTCCTCAGTGCTGCTTCCAAGTTCTTCCTCTACCACCATGATTCAATAACCTCTTTTGACACTCCAAAGGTTTACTCAATCCATTTCAACTACCCAATTAAAATTTGGGTAGTTATTGCTAACAGACCTCCAGGACATTTCCCTTCCTTCTTCAATGAGTTCAGTATCTGGCTCACAATCTTTCTCTCCTCCCCTCCTCCTGCCCTTTACAGGAGGGGATTTCAACACAGATATTGATACTCCTTCAAATACTCCAACCTCCCACTTCCTCAGCTCACTTATTTCCAATGCTCTACTCCTACTCCTCTATTTCACTTCAACCTCTGTGACTATCACCCTTCATCTTACCATCACCAACAAATATAACACTTTCGTGTTCGTAGCTGAAATTCTTTTATCTGATCACAATGTATTGACATTCTCTCTCTCTCTCTCTCTCTCTCTCTCTCTCTCTCTCTCTCTCTCCTTTTCAATACCTAATATCACCTCAGTACATCATATATTCATCTCTATCTTCTTGTGTCCCTCACTTTTTTAATGTAATGTAGAAAGAACCCCTTTCTCCCATGTTAAAATATAGTAAAGCCAAATGTGATTCACCTATGGGAAGGGTGTTGCAAGGTTCTGTCCATAATACCCCCTCTCTGCTTCTTCTCCATTACCTCTGCCATATTGCCACTCTTCACCTCTGTCTTCTTGTGTCCATTCAGAAAGAAGTTTACTGGTCACTCTCTTGTCAGTCTGTTGTTGCTGCTGTCCTTGCCTGCTGTATTTATTTACTCCTCTTAAATGTCTGTTTTGGGGGGTATTTGAGAAGCACATAATCTATTCAATTCTGGTTTTTGTTTGAAACATTTCCAAACTCTTCCTTATTGTTGAAAGTTCATTTTTTCATATATAGTTAGGTTCTCTTTTGCAGGATAGGCTGCATCCTATTGCAATGTCCTGGAATTCTAAGGCCTAATGCTTCTGAAGGTCAGCCCTCCTACTGAAGACTTTCTGCCCCTATGCTGAGGTCAGTGCTATCTGTGGAAGATTTCACACACACATATACATACACAAACACACACACACACACACACACACACACACACACACCTGTCTCTTGGTATATCATATACTTAAAGAATGTCTACTTCAAGTCCATTCTTTAAACCTGTTCCCTTTCTCTCACCATCATCCCAAAAGAAAGCAAGAAAATTAGGATAGTCTAATTGATCATGGAATCATCCATGTAGAACTTGTTCATTTTACCCTTTTCTTAACTAAATACATGATTTTAGTGTAGAAACTCTGTGGCATTTATTTTAGATACTCAGAAATGTGTCTTTTAATTTCTTAATCCTCAGCTATTGTTCTCAGTAGGTAAACTTGCCAGGAAGGTGAGTTCTGTATTTATTTTCAAGCCAGTCTGTGGGTAAAATGAATGTAATGACTGAAAATCACTAAGTTTCCAAAGTACTTATATTCTAGTTCGGTGCTTCCCAATCTAAATTGTGCAATAGACCAGTAAAATATTTAAATTTTTTGCCATGAACTACTGTGCCCTCTGCAGCCTCAATTTTGTGGCTTTCCCAGTTCAATGGGAATAGCTTTTTTATATATCATGTTCTTTCCAATTTCTGTATTCATGTATTTAGCACGTATAGTTTCTAATGTTATAAATTCAGGCATCTTCATTCTTGAGGCTGGGACATCTAGTCCCTAGTCCATAGGGTTGTTTGTTTTTCAGTTATTTCCTCTATATAGGACTTTCTTAGCAAAGATACTGTAGTGGTCTTCCTCTTCTTTCTGTAGTTCATTTTACAGGTATAGAAACTGAGCCAACTAGGGTGAAGGTGCCCAGGGTCACATATAGCTAGTAAGTGTCTGAGGCTGATTTGAACTTGGGAAGATGAGTTTTCCTGATTCCAGGCCCAACACCTAGCCAATGAGTCACCTAGGTGTCTTAGTCCCTGTGGCACATTTGTGTAAGTTTGAGTCTTAACTCTTAAATTGGTTTCTATTTTCAATGTATGGTGTATTATGTATAATGTATGATGTGTCAGCATCTGTACAATCTGGGTAAATGTGCTTCTTTTTTTAATTAGTTGTGTTAATGCCTCCTCTTTTTATAACATTGACATTTTCCTTATAGTTTCCCCAACTTCAGTGGAACTCTCATTAGAAAAAGTAAAAAAAAAAAAGTAAGCAAAACTAACTGCAGTAGTGACTACACTTGACATAAATATGTGACATTTGGCAGCCATGGTCTTCTACTTCTCTGTGATTTATTTATATTCATGTCCTTTACATTATTATAGTCTTTGATGAAGATTTTTTTCTTCATTGATGTTGACATGTGTCAATGTTTAGAATCATGCTGATATTCTTTCTGATGGCTCTCCAAGCTCCTTGTTTAATATGTTTCCTCTTTTCTTTTTTTTTTTTTTAGCCCAGTGTTGACCAATGCAAACAAATTGATCCTGGAGATAAAGTGATCCAAGTTAATAATCAGACTGTGGTAAGTAGATTGAGTTTTGTATACTGTCCACTGTGGAAGAAATTGTTTATATTGGTTCTTATCCGTTATCAAAGATCAAAGCGACATCACTATATTAGAGACAAGTTATAGTGCATCTGGTTGTGGCTGCTCAGATCAATATAAGCTTGGAATGCTCTACCACAAGTCGGGCACAGATAGTCCATATGGACACGTGGGGTGGGGTACCAGTGTCTCCTAAGCTGTACATTCAATTCTAAAGTTCTTCAATGGGACCTTCAGGGTGGCTTTGTATTGCTTCTTCTGACGCCGTTGTGAGTGCTTGTGTTGTGTGAGCGCTCCATAAAATAGTCCTTTTGGCAAGTGTATTGCTAGCATTCTAGCCCATCATAGTTGTACTCTCTGTAGTAATGTTGGAATGCTCGGCAGCTTGGTTTGAGAACGACCCTCAGTGCAGTGTCTGGTCTCTTTTCCTGCCAGGTGATCTCCAGAATCTTCTTAAGACAGCTTAAATGGAAGCGATTCAATTTCCTGACATGATGCTGGTAGACTATCCAGGTTTCACAGGCATAGAACAATGAGTTCAGCAAAATGGTTCTGTGGACCTTTAGTTTGGTAGTCAATTTAACACTTCTTCTCTCTCATATTTTCTTTTGGAGCCTGTTTATGTATAGGGCAGGAGAAATATAGACTATCAAGCTGGAAAGAACCCTACATAACATCTAGCCTAATCCATTCATTTTACAGATAAAGAGACTGAGGTCCAAAGTGTCTTATCTAAGGTCATTAAGATAGCAAGTAGAAGAATTAGGCTTTTAATTCATTTTGTAGAATTTTCAAATGGCTTGCTTATTCCAGAATAATAGATGATGGGGTTACTCATTGAATTGATTTATATACTTATGATAATGTTAAGGATTTTTCTGATCTGAGGGAGCTTATGATGCTAAGGCAAAAGTACAAACAAGCTCTTAGCCTGGATCATGAAGTAAAAAGACCACAGTTAGCCAAGGAGAAAAAGTCATCTGTCAGGGCTGGTTGAAGAAGCCAATTTGCATCATTGTTAGGTTAAAGACAGGTCTCAGAACCAAGTTAACCCAGACCGGTAATAAGTCTCTCAGGAATGAGGCATAAAAAAGACTCAGAGGCAATCAGATTTGTTGGTGAACTCTTTAGACATTTTTCTCCATAATCATCACAATAGCATTTAGTAGAAAACTAACATAGGTATGCCAATGGCCAGAATTTGGTACACCAGCTTGAAAGAGCATGGCAGAAAGAATTTGTCAAACTAAAGCAAACAACTTTGGATTTCAACATTTCATTTCAGGTATCTTTTTCTCTTCAATGGAGAAAGTTGCCTGTTTCTAAAGTCATACTAACATTCCACCATTCATTCAACAAATATTTAGTAAGAAAAAACATGCTTATTTGGTAACAAATACTGTGAACTAAATGGGGGGGTAAGACATATTAAAATAGCCTTTGGCCTCCTTATCCATTTCTACAGTGTCCTGGATCCTTTGTGCCCTCCCTCCTGCCTCATCTTCTGACTGCTGCTACAGGTGCTCTGGGCTGAAGGGAAGAAAGAAGTATCAGGCCCTCTCCCATGTTCCTGATATTTTGGGAAATACTCTTAATCTTCACAAGAGCATAGCAGAGGCAATTAAGGAGGTCACTCTGCCTTTTGCTACATCATTGAATACTTGTTTCCAAAACTCATATTTTCTATCTTTTCAATTTATGATTGCTCCTCCCAATTAGGGATGGGATAGGGACTTATTTGGTAAGGGTTCTTCAGGATAGCATAAAACAAAATAAATTAACAATTTCTGGGGACATTGAAAGCTTTAGATACATGAGCTATATATTTTCCACAATCTTTCATTTTACCTTTCCTGTTTTTGTTTCTTTTAAAACTATATAACCAAATCAGTAAAACAGTCTGGCTCCCTGAGGTCTGGAAACTCATTAATTACACTTGAAAATAAGATGCCAAAAGTGGTAAATAAACATTTTAAGGACAAACTCTCTAAGGAGTTCATTTCATTCCATCAGGTCAGTCTTAATCTAAGACTAAAATTAAAAATACCAATAAGTTCATTGCCACAGCCTTGATAAAAGATGATATAAAGCACAGTTTTCATGATGATTTTTATCCATGTAGGGCTCTCACCGATTATCAAGATGAAATGAATTATTTAAGAAATAGACCAAACTCTGTGTTCCTTTTACTGAAAATGTGGATACCTCACATGGAACACCTAGGTTTAAAGGAAAAACAATCCAAGTGTATCTTTCTAACCATGAGCAGTCTTAAAAGCCCAGGGAGTTAAGTGATGGAGAAGGAAATTGGTTATGGTTAACAACTAATTTAAAAGGCAAACGATCAATCATTTTCCCAAATATGTATAAAGGTGCATAGTTAGAGAGCATTCTCTGAGAAGGAAAATTTGTCAATGTGTATAGAGGTTAAATTGCTCCACTAAGATCTGGTAATCTCACACTGCACTCTACCACAAAATAATGCACTCTGAGAAATCAAGTCCTAATTCTTTGGATACAATTCTTTGACTTAGGAGGACTTAGACACTGAGGAAGAACAGGGATAGTGGAGGGATGAGTTGTTTTTCCCTTGCCCTAGAGAAGATCTCATAACAAAGGCTAAATGAGAAGAGATGCTGATGTCTATAGTTGAGCTTGGAGAGCTGGGTTGAGGGACAATAGAACAGTATCTGTTGCTGATGTTTTTGTCTCCTCCTTCACCATCCAAAGTGAGTTCTCCCCAAAAGTGGCCTGGAAAATAATCCCCTTTTCATCCTGGAGGATGGAGAGTGTTATGTTTGTTGCTAACTTTTAATACACAGATTGTTCAGTTCAATAGAGGAGAAAGAAAGTCTTGGCATTTCTAGTAGTCAGAAGGAGCTTGCTGTCACATAGAATGTTGCTGACAATATCTGTTATTGCGTTCGCGAGTAGGACAGGGTTTGACATGAGCTTCATATTTAAAAACCCCCTGATTGGCTATTGGGACACCTGAATACAAACATTCTCACCATAATTTGTTATTTGCTTCTCTTAGCATGACTCTATAATTAATTAATGGGCCTTCTATTCACATTGGAAATTTGCCTTTGTAAGTTCACTGACTTGAATTTTTGTTCCACTTTGGAAAGGAAGGAAACAAGAATTTATTATGCACCTACAATGTTCAGAAACTGTCTTAAGTGTTTTGCCAACATTATCTCCTTTGATCCACATAACAGCTCTGGGATATATGTACTATTACTCCCATTTTACACATGAGGAAATTGAGATAGAGGCAAACTTAGTGACTTGGCCAGACTTACACAGCTATGGAGCTCTGAGGCTAGATTTGAACTTAGATCCTTCTGACTCCAGGTCCTTCTGACTCCTCTCTGCCACCTAGTTGCCTTGAAACTAGTCAAATATGGAAATATGTTTTGTATGACTACACAAGTATAATCTTTACCAAATCACTTGCTTTCTCAATGAGGGAGGAGACCACAGAGTGAGGAAGAGAATTTGGAACTCAAACTTTAAAAAAAAATGAATGTTAAAAAAAATTTACATGTAATTAGAAAATAATTAAATATTCAAAAACATTTAAAAGGAACAAACCTGAAAAACTAGTCAATTAGTCAGTAAGCCATTATTGAGTGTTAACTATGTGCCAGTCATTATACTAAGCACTCCTAATACAAATGAAGTCAAGGAGGATAAAGAGACTAAGGCATGGGTTAGAATTGTACCATACTAGAGCCATTTTGCTTCAGATTTGCAATATTTTACTTTCCTCTTAAATATCACTGAATTGATGGTTTTTAAGATAACTTCCTTAATGAACAAAAAAATCATTTTCTAATTGTATACTTTAGTAAGATTAATTTTCTTTAAAAAGGCCTTCTCACACTAAAAACAAACTCATCAGATCCCTATTGCCTATGGAATAAAATTCATATTCTTTAGCCTGGCATTCAAGGCCCCTTAGAATCCAGCTTCACCTGATTCTTTCAGCATTTTGCCATTACAAGTCTCAGCTATTGCTAGGTTTTTTGGTTGTCCTTAGAAGAGGTTAGGAGCATTCCTAACATTCTCTAGCTGCCGTTTTATTTCCTTTCTGCTCATTGATCCTGCTCTGCTTTCATCATCATCCACAGCATCCTTCTAAGCTCAAAGTGAGCAGGGTAGGGGTTGAAAGAGATTTTAGAGTCAGAGGACACAAGGGAAAAGTGGCTGAGCTGGGGATTTGTGTGACCTAGGGCAGATTATATAACTTCCTTTCTCAACTGAAAAATGAAGGGATTCAACTAGATGACCCTGGAGTTCTTATGCAGTTTTACGTCTCTGGTTCTTCCTCATACCCCTCTTTGTGCCCCACCTCTATAACTAGGACATGGAACCTTTTGGAATATTTGAGCACATTCCTGGGTTCCTTCAAATTCCTCTAGTTGTTACTTTCTAGGATCACTTTTTTTGCCACTTACCATCCACTATCTTTTGTTCTTCTATTTGGGGGATATATTTCCTGTCTCCTTACCTGGTTTCTAATCTTGCTGTCAGAGCCCAAGTCTTATACATCTCTGTATCCCCCACAGTGCCTTGCCTAAAGATGCTTAGTAAATGTTTGTCACTTGATTTGTTAGTGTCAGATTTTTATAAAGAATTTAAGTATGATAAAGCAAAAGATGAAAGGAGTTAGAAGGTCAAAGGATCACAGACCTTTATCTTTTATTTACGGACTAGATGACTTTAGGCAAGTCAGTTAACCAATGTCCTCTCCCCGACTGCCTCATCTCTATAATGGAGAAAACATGCGTGGATCTCTCTCTCTCTCTCTCTCTCTCTCTCTCTCTCTCTCTCTCTCTCTCTCTCTCTCTCTCTCTTTATCTATACACACATGTATAGACATATCTTTTAGCATTGTTGTAAGGATCAAATGAGATAGATAATAGATGTGAAAGTGCTCTAAAAAATGGAAAGAGTTTTATGCTTCATATGTAAAGTATTATTATTGAAAATAGAAAATTTCTTTGGTTGAAATGATCTTTGCTATACAAAGCACTTGATCCATAGGGGGGGAAGAATTGTAGCTGTGGGTGTATGGTGCCATAAAATTGTAGTCATTCTTTTCTATCCTTTTAACTCACCCAACTTTTCACAAAATAGCTATATTGTCATGGAATTACATGGGCCTGAAATTCAAAGCCTCAATTCAAGATATTGCCTTACCCGTTGTGGAGAATAACCACATGAATATTCTAAAGCTTCCATATTGAATTCTATTTTAAAATTTTTTTCCATTAAAAGCTAAGTAGTGGTTACCTTTGCTGAAAGCTAAGAAACAAAAACTCTAGGGGAGGGGGAAATTGTTTCTCTGTCAAGGCGAGTAATACTGTAAAGTCTGGTGATTTCCCTACTGTGTAGATAGCATATCAGATCCTGTTTTCCATTCCTTTCAATTGAATGAGTGCGAATGTTAATCTGTATACCTTCCTCACAGTGAACAATAATAAATAAAGGAACCAATTCCAGTGAAAGTGATTGAAATGTTTTAGTGAAATTATGTGTAGAAGGATTCCTGGATATAGCATATTAAATAGATAAATATTTGAAGACCATCTTGTAATATACCATGCTTGCCACAGACAGCTATGATTCTCCCTGAATATTGTATTTTTCTATCATCCCCAAATTAGTTTTATTGTGGAATTAAAGATAAATTTTTTTTGTGAAATCTCCTTATTGCTTTGGAAACCAAATTGCTTCTGAATTAGCTGGATATTTAGAAAGGAGAACAAGATTGGGTCATTTGGCACCTGGTTTCTACCTAAGGTAGAAAGGTACCTCCAGGAAGTGTAGAACAAAATATAAAATGCTTAGGAGTGTTTGGGCTTGAAAACGAAGCTTTACATTTGAAAAATGAGGCCTTAATAGAATGAATTCTAATGGAGGTTCAAGAAATTAAATTTAATCTAGTTTGGATAGTCAGTTATGATTTTTTTCAGTTGACTTAGAAGAGCTTGCTAAACCCTATGGCCTGGCCAGTCATCATTCTTAGGTGACTTCCTTTAAGTGAATATCTCTCCTGTTATTTGCCAACAATTTGCTCATCTTCACTCCTTTCCATTCTTCCTTTTTATCATAGACTCCTGTTCAATCTGACAGTGGAGGGGAAGTGGAGGGAATAACAATAAGAAGAATAAAAATAACAATAGCATTTCTAAAATACCTACTAAGTGCCAGGTCACTGCCCCAAATGCTTTTGCCCGCGATTATTATCTTATTTCAAAACTAAGCTGGGTTGAGAGTCAGAACTAGAAGTCTATCCTTCTGACTCTCAACCCACTTTAGTTTTGAGGAATTCTCAACAAGAAACTTGTTCGTTCTGGACCGTCACTGCCGTATCTGTACAATGAAAAGTTAAAGACCTCATTCTCACAGTTCCTTATAGCAATAGCAATAATGTAATTCCCAATAATTAGTATTTCTAGAGTGTTTTTAAGGTTTGCAAAGCATTTACCAATATTTTCTCATTTCATTCTCACAACAAACCAGGGAGGTAGATGTTATTATTATCGCCATCTTACATATGGGAAATTGAAAGCCGACAGAAGTTAAGTGACTCTCTCAGAGTCCCACAGTCGCTAAGTGCTTGAGGCCAGATTTGAGCTGAGGTGTTGCTGACTCCAGGTCCAACACTCATATCTACTCTTGCATCTCCCAGCTGCTTCTTTGATTGCATCACCCCTAAATTTTATTACATATGCATGATTAGTTTTTCAGCTTAAGTTTATAAAGTAATCTTTTCCCCTCTACCCTGTGCTAAATTTCAATCTATTTGTTTTAGACTACATTTCTTGAATAGCATCCTGTTTTCCAAGGCCTACCCACCCCTCTTGGGTCATTTGCATATTTAATGAGCTTTTTATTCTTTCTTGTAGGTCATTGAAGAAAATATAAATAACTTTAGGTTCAGGAAAAAGATATCCTTTATGCTACTAATGAATCAAAAATTTTCTTATCAGATTCTCCATCTAATACAGGGATCTTAACCTAGGTTACTTTGAACTCTTTTTAACCTTTTAATAGTTGTATTTCAATATACCTGGTTTTCTTTGCAATCCGATATATTTAATGTGTTCTGGGAAAGAATCTATAGGTTTCTCCAGCCTGTACAAGGGACCCATGTCATACAAAGAGATTAAGAGCCCCCATCTAGTGGTATACTAGTCTTAAATTGTGTTATCTAAACTGTTTTTTCTGAATTTGGTGATGGATATGTCTTAAAGAACATAAACTAAATCAAAATATCAAGATATCATTATCTATCACTTCAGTCTTCCAAACAATACTTTTATAAAAAGTCCAGTAAATAGACCCTTAAAGTGTTTATTTAATACCTGTGCTCTTTGCTAGATATTTCTCTTATACAGAGAAATGCAAGACTTGGGCTCCACCCTCAAGTAGCTTATGTTGTTTGGAATATAAAGCAGCACTGTGTGAATAAGTAGCCATTTCTGCCTTGCCTTGTTATGTGCCAAAGGAATGGTATAGGCAATTACCACTCTAGGAGTTTCAGAAGGAAGTGATAGGCAATTACCACTCTAAGCTTGGAAGACATAAACTTCATGGAGGATGTGAGATTTTAATTGGACCTGAATTCATCTGAAGAAAGATGATGGAGAAGTGTATTCCAGGCAGGGGAAATGGAATGAACAAACCTACAGAGGTGAGAATTTACAAGATACAAGTTACAGGCATCCAGTTAGAAAGATTTGACTGAGGTTAGGAATATATGACCTGAAGCATCAGAACATCCTTTAGGAAGCAAATTCCCAAACTGTTGGAACAATGTAATGACCTTTCTTTTTATCCTCATATCTAATCTCTTTCTCTGTGCTTTTTGAAAGTTGTTTTCATTCACTGCTACTCTATTTTTATACATATTCTCTATTTTTATATACTCCTTTTACCTCCCATACAAATGTCATATTTTTGTTTCATGTCATTATTTAATTCATGTGATTTCTTTCTCATTTCTCCCTTGCTTTTTTAAACATGGGGATAGGTTCTTTTAGTACCATCTTGTTCTCTTGATCAATTTACCCATATACCTTCTTCCTATGGAATGTTTTGAGTGAGTTACAGCTTGTCAAATGTGCTTTTTGGAGACTTTTTTTCCTATGTGAAATTTTCCTTGGAATTAACTGAAATCTTGATTGCTACAATTTAAGCTCATTTCCCATAATCTCCTCTCAGTGAAGATGGAGAAGTGCTAGTTGCAACCATTCTTTACCATGACTATTTACTGACAGAATCTTGAGCCTCAACCTTCTCTTTAGCTTAAAAATTACCTAACTCTTCTAAACTTCTCTTAAGGATCTAACTTCCAATACAATTTTTCTTCTATGGGTCTAAGACTGTCTAAAGTCTCCTCTCCATTTGCTTCTTCCTCTTTTTCCTTTTCCTCCTCTTGCTCACTTAGAATTGAAACATTGAATGAACAAATACTGTGCATAGTATTGGGATTAAATGTTCATTATATTTGCTTCTTAAATATTTTGCATATTACAAAAATGTAATTATCATGACTGGCCCTCCTCTCAGAAAGTCCTAAAGTCAAACTGATCTCTGTTATGTGTTAGTTGTATGTAAAATGTATATATAGTAATATATATGTACAAAGACACACACATACATATATATACATATATATATAATTATATATAGGCAAGTTACTTAATCTCTCAGTGTTCCAGGTAAAGTTTTAATATTATAAATTATGGAGGAATTACCAGTCTGAATCAGTGAAGGGAGCTTCTATAACTTGATCTCTCCTCACTGTTAAAATCACAAGTCCAGATGGAAAACAAAGAAAGAAAGAAAAATAAAATAACATTTTTTTACATATTCTTAATACTGCTGAGGTACTCTGGACTGTTTTGGGGTCAAATTCACCATTACTTAAGTTAGATACTCTCTAGCATCTATGCTATACTAAAGTATAAAGTCCATAGCTCTCACTCAAGAATTAACTCTTATAAAAATACTTACTAACTTTTTACTGTTGCAATACTTGTAGTAAACAACTTTGGCTCAAAGAGTTGGTTTTCATTGTTACTGTATGTATGCTTTACTAAGATCTATCATTAGTACATCAATTTCCTTGTCTGGGAACCTAGCCACAATCATTGTGGTAGTTGCACAGGGTTTTGAAAAGTTAACCAAAGAGACATCTATGGTCTAGACCTTAATTTCTATTGTTTTGCCAATATTCTGAATTCTGAAAAAACTTTAAGAATTGTACAGATGACAATCACAAAAAAAATGGGCCATGAAATAATTCTTGCCCTTCACTGTTGTTCTGAAACCTTCAAACCCAAACAGATTTTGCTGTTGCTTAAAGGTTGTTTTCTTTTACTCTGAGCAGCCATTCCAGTGCTAACATTATTCCCTGAAACCAAAATCACAGTTTGTGAAATTACTGAGTAGCTATGGCTAAAGGAGAAGCCTAATCGAGGTGGGAATATAAAAGTCTTTCTCACGTAATATCTTTCAAAACAGAGAAAACTTTATTCATTGGCTCTCTGATTACTGATATAAAATAAAGCACAAAATAGAGACATGTGCTCACCAAAAATTACCACTGCCTTGGAGGAATCCAGAGAAGAGTTCTAATTAAAGGGAAATTCTTTCTATATGCTTAAGGTCCTCCAGGTGATCTTACTTGTAAATGAAATTATACTTTTACATCAAGTCTACCAACATTGAAGAGCCTCCAATATGAGACCCATAATCACTCAAGACTTTGCTGGTAGCTACCCACACAAGAACAAAATAGGCAGATAAAAAAAATTCCTGTTGTCTAACTCCAGATTATACTATGCAGTTAGATGGACAACACATAGAGCTCTTTTTTTACTGACATGTGTATCATTCACTATTTTTAATCAACCTAAGCATCATCCTGAAACATAGGTCTAAGTACCTAAATGCATATAACACATACAGACATTTGTCATTGTGTAGCTGTTTTTCAATCATGTCTGACTCTTTGTGATCATACATACTTACAGACACATAGACATTTTCTTTCCTTCTCCCATGTCCTGAGTCCATTTACATTTTGTCAACAATAAGTAAAAACTGGCTGCTGTTGCTAAAATGATGGTAGCCTTGGGGCAAACGGTCTCTGGAAATAGTTGAATGCTTCTTTCTCATTAAGTTCTTTAGAGAAAGGATAACTGATCATGGTTTTGGAATTTAGTAGAGAAGATTCTTCTAGTTTGAATTAGATCATCTCTGAGGTCCTTTCCAAATCTGAGATTGTAGGAAATACTGACATAAAATAGACAAAAGCCCAGAATGGATTCACCATTTTTTATTATTAACTATATAAATCTTCTCCATTACAATCAGTAATTATGAATTAAATAATTGTCCAAATCTATATACAGACTTACTAATATCATTGCATTATTACTAATTTTCAACCCTAGGAACTATATTCAAGAATTAATGTAGGGGCGGCTAGGTGGCACAGTGGATAAAGCACCGGCCCTGGAGTCAGGAGTACCTGGGTTCAAATTCGGTCTCAGACACTTAATAATTACCTATCTGTGTGGCCTTGGGCAAGCCACTTAACCCCATTTACCTTGCAAAAACCTAAAAGAAAGAATTAATGTGAACATATATTCTTTAAAATTTCTTTTTAAGATTTCAGGAAATTAAAAAAATATATTTTCCCCCTAAAAACAAATGGAAAATTCATTAAACATCTTCTTTTTTAATATATATTTATCTTTCCAACTACATCCAAAGATAGTTTTTCAACATTCATTTTTTGTAAGATTTTGAGTTTCATATTGTTCTCCCTCCCTTTCCTCCCCCTTTCTCCATGACATTGAGTAATCTGAGAGAGGTTATACATGAATAACTTCGTTAAACATATTTACATATTTGTCATGTTATGAAAGGAGAATCAGAACAAATGGGGAAAAACCATGAGAGAGGAAAAAACATAAAGCATCAAACACATTTTTAAAATGGAAGATAGCTTTGGACTGCGTTCAGACTCCATAATCCCTTCTGATTTTCCATCACAAGTCTTTTGGAATTATCTTTGATCATTGTATTGCTAAGAAAAGCTAAGTCTATCATAGGTGATCATCACACAACATCATCAAATACCTTCTTAATGAACTTTGCTTTAGATTAGAAAAATAGCACGTGCATTATTATATGTTGGTACTGTTAGAGTACCTTTGGAAGTTTCACTAAGTCTTCTAGAAGCTCAGTTTTCAGTGGCCTAAAATAACAACTTTTTGAATAGCACTCAACTGGTTAGAAAGAATGAAGTTTCTTTTTCACCCTTGCATTTAACTTCATTTTTCCAGTCCTGAACCAATTAGGAATGCAAAATCCCAATTAAAACATGTTGAGCCAAATCTTCCACTGGTTGAGCTTTTCGTCTAACATGTCTCGTCTAACATGATGATTAATTTAGTTTATATACCTTGAGCTTAGGATGATTAAGACCAGGGCAGTCAGCAAATAGTTGTTCAGTGAGTATAATGTGCCAGATGCTATGCTAAATATCTATACTAAGAGGGATACAAAAAAGTAAAACATTTTTCAATTAAATAGTTCACATTTCTAATGGCAAAGAGAAAAGGTGAATAACTAGATACATATAAAATATCTTCAGAGTAGTTGGAAGGTATTGTCTGAGGGGGGAGGCTCCTGCAGAAGGTGGGATCTGAATCAAGTCTTGAAGGAAGCCAAGGAAAATAAGAGCAGAGGTGAGGAAGTAGATCATGCTGCAAAGACATTCTTAACGACCTTGACATGGTAACTGGGTTAAAGTATTAATGTTCCCTTGTGGGGTCATATCTGATTTATCATAATCATAATTATATTGGGGTTTATTTTGTTTTGTTTTGGTTTTAGGTTTTTGCAAGGCAAACGGGGTTAAGTGACTTGCCCAAGGCCACACAGCTAGGTAATTATTAAGTGTCTGAGACCAGATTTGGACCCAGGTACACCTGACTCCATGGCCGGTGCTATATCCACTATGCCACCTAGCCACCCCCTATTTTGTTTTTATTTTAATAAGGCAGTGGGTTAAGTGACTTGCCCAAGGTCACACAGCTAGACAATTATTGTGTGTCTGAGACCGAATTTGAACTCAAGTCCTCCTGATTCCAGGGTCAGTGCTCTATCCACTGCCCCACCTAGCTGCCCCCATAATCATATTGTCTTAACTAAAGAGCAAGGCTTGAAGGAATAGACTATATTGGACACAGTACAGTTAAAAGTCGATGGCATTTAATTTGAAAAAATGGTGCTACTCTGAGACTCCACAGGGGGAGCTCTGGGGATAATTGGAAGAATGAGAACTTAGAGAGTAAGATGTGGGGACATTAGGAAGGTCCTAGCAGTGCACTAAAGTTCAATTTTATCTACCTCACTCTCCATATAGGATCTAGAGCTAGAAGGGACCTCAGAGACCATAGCCCAACCCCTTCATTTTTAAAGGAAATAATGAGGCTTAGGATGTGGTAGGGACTTGCCCAAGGTGTCTAAGTGGTAGACAGGATTGAAACATGGAGTGCTATGAGGCCAAGGAAAACATGGGCAAGTGAAATAGTAGGCTTAAGCCTGGTGTTATCAACCTGAAAATATTTCCTTTTGTTCATTTTTTACTGTTATACATACATTTACTCAGTGAAAACTCAGTCTTTCAAAGATATGTCACCTCAAACATGGATGCATGAATGGAAATCTTTAAACCAAACCTTAACTGTCTGCTTGAGAATATTTGGATTTTCCACAATGTGTATATACATATAATAAACATGTACATTTATTATTCAGCTAGAGAAACATAGAATTTTTCAAAAGTAACACTTGGTTCAAGCCATCTGGCACCAAATTCCCATTGGATGCTCCACAACTGCCAAAATGGAACAACGTAACAGAGCAGAAGTGAATAAAGAAGGGGAAAGCAAAGTGACTGCCAAAGTTGAATTCTCTCATTGGGAATAGGCTGCCTCAGGGTTAGAGACCTACTCTTTTAAATGTTGGGGTTCCCCCTTAGTAAATATCAGCATAATCAACATCAACAGATTTATGAAATGATCACTTCATATTCTTAAGTATCTGAAGTAAATAAAAAACAGAATATAGAATATATATGTAATATATATGCATATATATACATATATACATATATATGTATATATATATACATATATATATATATATATATATATATATATGGAGCCAAGATGGCAGCATGAAGGCAGCATTTCCTGGGAACTCTTCCTCGCCCCAAATCCCAAAAGTCGTAAGTTATGACTCTAGCCAAAATTTTGAGGGTCAGGAACCACAGAAAGACTGATACATTTTCCCAGTCCAAGATAACTTAGAAATTCCATGGGAAAGGTGTGTTTCACCAGGATTAGGAGTTGGAAAAAGCCCTGCTCACATCGCAGCCCCAGAACAGCTTGAAGGGGTAGAGAGAGAATTCTGCTACACTAGCATGAATGTGGAGTGAGGGAGCACCGGATACAGAACCTGAAGTGAGAATCTGGGGAAAGTAGCCTACACCTCCAGAGCTCAGCCCACAGACAGTAAGGGGGTCAGGGGAAACTGCAGAAATTCCTTTGCTCTCCCTCAGGTTAGGACTCTGCTGTTTGCCCAAACTCAGATCCAGGTTGCAGTTTGGGCTTCCTTACTAAGAAGGGTCCTGCTTGGTTATCTGCCCCTCCAGTGCAGAGGAAAGTTCTGTGGTCATCTACATAGCAAAGCACAGGCAATAGAGCATAAGACCTTGTAGGAATAAAAAAAACCCAAAGCCTTGGAAGTGCTGTAAATTAGTCTTTGGCTGAGGAAATGAGTAAACAACAGAAAAAGAAGAATCTGACCATATAGAGTTACTTTAGTTCCATGGAAGATCAAAACACACACTCAGATGATGACAAAATTGAAGCTTCCATATCTAAAACCTCCAAGAGAAATAGAAAATGGGCCCAGACTATGGATGAGCTCAAAAAAGACTTAGAAAAGCAGTTCAGGGAGGTGGAGGAAAAATCGAGAAGAGAAATGAGAGCGATACAGAAACATCATGAAAATCATATCAACAGCTTGGTGAAAGAAATACAAAAAAATACTGAAGAAAATAATATGTTAAAAACCAGTTTAGGAGGCAGCTAGGTGGCGCAGTGGATAAAGCACCAGCCCTGGAGTCAGGAGTACCTGGGTTCAAATCTGATCTCAGACACTTAATAATTACCTAGCTGTGTGGCCTTGGCCAAGCCACTTAACCCCATTTGCCTTGCAAAAAAACCCCTAGAAAACAGTTTAGGCCTAATGGAAAAAGCAAAATAAAAGGCAGGTGAAAAGAAGAATGCCTTAAAAAGTAGAATTGGCCACCTGGAAAAGAAGATAAAAAAACTCTCTGAAGAAAATAACTCCTTCAAATGCAAAATGAAACTAAAGGAAGCTGATGACTTTTGCAAGAAATCACAAAGTAATAAAACTCTTCCAAAAAAGCCCAAAATTAGAAGAAAATGTGAAATATCTCATTGGAAAAACAACCAACCTCAAAAACAGATCCAGAAGAAATAATTTAAAAATTATTGGGGTATGACCAGGAACAGAGCCTAGACTTCATTTTTCAAGAAATAATACAAGCAAAATTGCCCTCCTGGAAGCAGAGGGTAAAATAGAAATTGAAGGAATTTACCAGTCACCTCCTGAAAGAGATCCAAAAAGAAAAACTTCCAGGAATATTATAGCCAAATTCCAAAACTCCCAAATCAAAAAGAAAATTCTAAAAGCTGCCAGAAACTAATAATTCAACTACTGAGGCTCCATAGTCAGGATTAAACAGGATCTAGCAACATCTACATTAAGGGCTCCTAGTGATTGGAATATGATATTCCAGAAGGCAAAAGATCTTGGTTTACAAACAAGAATCACCTACCCAACAAAATTGAACATCCTCTTTCAGGGGAAAAGATGGACTTTCAATGAAACAGAGGACTTTCAAACTTTCCTATTGAAACAACCAGAGCTGAACAGAAAGTTTGATCTCCAAGTACAGGAATCTGGTGAACCATAGAGGGGGTGGATGAGAAGGACTTACTATGAGGAACTTAATAATATTGAACTGTTTGTATTCCTGCATGGGAAGATATTGATAACTCATATGAACTTTCTCATTTATAAGAGCTGTTAGAAGGAGCATGTATATTTACAGGGCACAGGAAGGAGCGGAATATAATGGTATAATATAGTAAAAAGATGGAGTCAATGGGTGATAAAGGAAAGTACTGGGAGGAATGGAAAGGAGATGAAGAAGAAGCTAAGAAATTTCACATAAGAGTCAAGCAAAAACTTTTTCAATGGAATGGAAAGGGGGGAAGGCAAGGGGGGAATGAATGAGCCTTCATTCTCATCAGAAATGACTCAGAGAGGAAATAACATATACACTTAATAGGGTATAGAAATCTATCTTTCCCTAAAGGAAAAATGAGAAGAAAGGGACAGGATAAGGGGGAATGGGAGGAGGGAAGGGGGAAATAGGTGATATAATAGAGGGAAGATTGAGGGAGAGGGTATTCAGATACCACACACTTTTGGACAGGGCCAGGATGAAAGGAGAGAGAGAATAGAATAAATGAGAGTGGGGAGGAATAGAGTGGAGGGAAATACAGCTTGTAATAGAAACTGTGGGAGAAATATTGAAGCAACTTCTCTGGTGGACTTAAGATAAAGAAAGAAACTCACCCCAGAGACAGAACCATTGCAATCTGAACACAAACTGAAGTACATTTCTCTCTCTCTCTCTCTCTCTCTCTCTCTCTCTCTCTCTCTCTCTCTCTCTCTCTCTCCCTCTCTCCCTCTCTCCCTCTCTCCCTCTCTCCCTCTCTCCCTCTCTCCCTCTCTCCCTCTCTTTCTCACTATTCTTGAGGTTTCTCATCTTCTTGGGGAGTTATGTTTACTCTTATAACAAAATTATTGTAATAATAGTAATAATAAATTAAAGTTTACTTGCAAAAAAAGAATATATATATATATATATAGAGAGAGAGAGAGAGAGAGAGAGAGATTATACCATTGTACCAAAATTTTTAGATCAATATTTCATAAACTAACCATGACATATATGCTTTTAACTACAGAATTATTTCACAAAAAAATGACCTTTTAGTAGTAATAGCATACCCATTAATGTAAAAAAAGGAGAATCAGGTTAAAGTAGCATCTTTTATTATTTTAAAAGTATTAAACCAGACTAACTTACTGCTAACCATATCTTAGTTTCTAATAATTCAAACCTCCCACACATATGATATGAGTTATTATACCATTCAAGATTTATGATAATTCTAGTGCTAATATTAAGTCTTTTATTACATCTTCTCCTTAAAAGAAATTGTTCTCTAATGGAATTTTAAGTAATATTTTATCAGTTTGTTTTAGGAAAATTGTAATGACAGTCGGGGGGGGGGAGGGAGTTGTCAAGTCACCAAGTGAAGATCTTAAAAGGGAAAATTTTCATTTGTAAATACATTGAACTAATCTATGTCATTTCTGTTGATGAGGTTGATCTATATAGTTTCATACTTATTAGGTAGTGAGTAGGGTAATAAGAGTTTAGGGACAAGTCGAGGATATTAATAAAAATGTTAAATTTGTTTTGTAGATTTTATGCCACTGTAGTAGCTATCTAAGCCCATTTGATTCCTGGGATCACCAAAGTAATTTAGCAAAATAGATATATTTTCAGGCCTAAGCCCTCATCAAAAGGTATCACATATTAGAATAATTACTCTATTGTCATTTGCCTTATTTGTATTCAGGAAGCAAATGCTAACATTCTTCCCTCCAACCTTGATCTCTTCTTTTTATACTCTTTACAATCTTTTACATTCAGGGACATCTTGCTATATCAGACACTGTAGGTACTCCTGGTCCCTTCCCTCTCCAGTCTCTCTGGAAGAAGAGGAGGTGCCTGTGTCAGATTCATTTTCCTTCTTTTCAGACCCTCTGTCTGCCATCTCCACTCAGTTTTCTTGTATTCATCCAGGTTTACTACATCTGCCTAGATCATCTTATTTTGGGGATCACTCTTTCTCCTTTCTCAACGAGCCCAATCTAGTCATCACAATCTTTCTTTCCAACACAATGCTTCCTCTCATACATGGGGAATCCAAATATTATTATTATTATTATTATTATTATTATTATTATTATTATCATCATCATCATCATTATTATTCTTATAATCAGCATTGCCATAGAACTTTCAGGTTTCCATCTCTTATTTCATTTGATCCTCTCAACAACCCTAGGAGGGAGGGGCTATTATTGATCAACACCCAGAGCTCTTGTGACTGCAATTTCATGACTCACTGCCCAGATTGCTCACTAGCTTAGATGTCACCATGTCCCCAACTAGACTTCCTCATAATCTCCTGTCCTTTCTCTCTGCTTCATTCTTCCTCCATGTATTCATCCTCACCTTGCATATGAAGTCCTTTCATTTTTACCTGTACCTTGAAATCTGTCAATTGTGAATTTGATCACCCTTTTCTCCATTAATTGGTTATAGAATGGTGACAGAAATGGACAAGATATGTTCAGGGGACTGGAGAGAGAGGCTTTACCAAATGCCACTAAAAACAGTCATTGAAAGTTGACTTTCTATTCTAAGGTTCTCTTTTGGGATCTTATAGTCTTGCATTTTATGAGTTTGGATTCTTTGACATCATCTCTCTGGGGATCAATAGAGACACAACCACACACCAGACTATTGCTTCTGGTGGTCTTATTTCTACATGAGATCAGTAGCTACCTTAGACTCATTAAGATACACTGAAGTTGGCTTCAGTCATTTTTATATAGGGAGTCAGCTTCTAACAGTGAGCTGGAAAAAGATTAAGGCTTTTTCCTCCTTGGGAAAGGTTTGCTAAATCTTTTATGGCGGTTTCCTGTGAGCATATATGAATATTGAAAGATTGACTCGGAATGCTCTAATGTGCTCCTTGAGACCTGAGGGCAATATTAGATACCTTGAAATATGCAAAGCATAGGACCTTATGTACACAGGAGGAAATAAATGTGTAAAAAGATTCAACCAAGATTAACAAAACTGTAATAGTGGGCTTGACTCTTCCATATTTTGAAGAATATGTAAGATCAGCTCTAGAGAATTATGAGGACTAAAGCTATTTTAATATATCCAGATTGTTTATAATACTTTTTCCCCTCCTGACTTGAACCTGGGCCTGGAACCTTCATAATATGGGAGAAGCAAACTCTTGAAGCTTATTGAAGAGTAAAGAATCTTTGGGGTGGCTAGGTGGTGCAGTGGATGGAGCACCAGCCCCGGAGTGAGGAGTACCTGAGTTCAAATCTGGCCTCAGACACTTAACAATTACCTAGCTGTGTGGCCTTGGGCAAGCCACTTAACTCCATTTGCCTTGCAAAAATCTAAAAATAAAAGAATAAATAATCTTCATTCTTTTACGCTCATTCTTTTACGCTTATTCAAATGGGTAGAAAAAATTTTGAACAGACATTAGACCAATTTGATAAGACCTGGGATTACTTGTCATGTGTGCTTTTAAAGAAAGAAATACAACTTGCTACACATGGGAGTGGATTTATCCCCCAAGGTTAAGGGGCCAGGTTGCTACAAACTAAGCCAGTTGCTTACACTCCCTAAGTATGTTCCCTACTGGACCATTGTCACCTGCTGCTTGTTTTAGATTTAGCAAATATTGCCAATATTAAACTCACTCTTAGAGGTTTAGTGTTTGACTGTAGAACTCAATAGAAGAGCCTCTTTTTTAAAGTATCAATTTCACGCCACAACTCAGAGGCAAAGAATACTTGTTATTTTGACTGAAATTTCCACCCTTGTCTATCTAAATACTGGGCATATAGGGTGACACACAAATGGAAGGGGAGGTAGAGAGAGACTCTCTGGACTCCATCTTTTCTGTCTTTAGGGGAAGCAGCTCCACCAAACTATCAACCAAGTGGACAGCTGGGAACAAAGGTCAGATAAATTCGATAGGGTCAAATGCAAGTCAAAATCAAAGTAGATTTACCCTAGAAACAGCTGAAGCAAACAAAGTGATATGTCAGATACAAAGGAGGTATCACACTCATACCAACATCACAAACATGAGACCCTCAGCCATAGTTGAGGCTGGAAGCAGTAAGAATCAAGAGACAGATCACAAGTGGAGAGAAAGGTTGGGATAAGTATTATTATCTGTACTTGTTTGTGGCTCTTCTCACATGAATTGTATTATCCCAGAGTTCAAGGAACCTCAGAGGCTGTCTAGTTCAATACAAACATGAATAAGCATCCCTTTCTCAATATACCAATAAGTGGTCTTCAAAACTGCTCAGAGACACAGTGAGAGAGAATCCACTATTTCCTGAAATGTTCCTTTCTACTCTCGATAAGCTCCAGTTACTAGGAATGATATCCCCATTCCCATTTCTCTCCCATCTTTCAAAGATCATTGACCTTTGCACCCACTTCTTCCGGCAACCTCACATGCTATTTCTTTGAACCTGGTAACTTGAACTCAGCTAGGGCAGGTGGGTACTGCCATATCTTGGATTTCAGTTCTCCATTCATGATTTTTTTCCTGTGTTTTCCATTCCCAAAAATACATCCTTCATGACAGAGAAACACAGATGCACACTGGGAATTGAGCAGAGCCTTCCTGTTGTCTGTGATCACACTTTTCTCCAAACACACTGAAGTGCTGTCTTTGAGCCTCCTCTCTTCTCCCAAATGGCTAAAGTGTCCTTCTTGCCCTCTCTTTTTCTCACCAACCTCAGTGCTTTCTAACTTTTAGCCCTCTGACACTATTCTTACAGGCCTATGTCACATTTTTTATCCACCTGCTGCTATCTTTGATCTGATTGTCCATCCATGCCTTTTTAATATTTGAGTTGGTTATTGAATTCCTTCTATTTCCACCTTGGTCTCTTTAAACAAGCTCTGCCTCTCTCTCATTTTTCTAATTGTTTCTTTTTTATGTCCTTTGAATTTCATTCTTGGGAACTTCTAATCACTCCTAGGCTGATTTCCCAACAGAATTTTAGGATGAGATTCTATATATCCTTTCTCAGAATCTTTGAAATCTGCTCTCTTAAAAGCTAGGTGTAAGTTACATTGTGACCAATTTCCCTCTCCTTTTCCATCATAAATTCTAAGATGGAATACTTCCTTCCTCTAGATTCCTAACCTTTCCACCCAGCAACCAGTTCTTGCACATTGTGGAGAGTTAGATCCAGAATTAACGTTCTCCTCATTAGTTCCTTTGCTCTTTGAAGGATGTAACTGTTATTAAAACAAGTTCAGAAATTATTAGCTGCAGGGAGAGATCTCCACCAGATGTCTGGTTAATTGAAATTCCCCAACATGACTTTATCATGCCTCTGGGCCAAGCTTGTGATCTATTTCCCCAATTTCCTTCCTTATAGACAGCTGAGGCAATGGGATTTATTGCTGGCTGCTTCCTTGGATTTTGTCTACTTTGAATGTGTTGATGTCTTTGCTGCTAGTCTTCGTCCTCTGTAGCTACTCTCTATTATCTAGCTTAGGGGATAACCATGGGTAAAGTTTGCTCTTACCCCTTGCTTTTAGATTGGAAGTCATTTTGATTAAATTTGTAAGACTCTAGAAATATAAATTCTTCTCACGTTTTGTTGAGTGCACACCATGCCCATCCAGGAGCTTGCCATTCCTATATTTGAAGTTGTGGTTCAAACTTTATAATCTCTTGTTAGACACCAGCTTTTTAACTAGCTCTTTACTTATAAAATGTGCCTTTCCCTTCTGAAATCCTTGTCTTGATTGCCATTCTCCCTAAGTTCTTAAGTTTCTTGCCTCAAACTTCATAATTTTAGTACTGCTTTTTAGATGCCTTCTGGTATAAGTGTGTATCCTCCATAGTGGGTAGTAGTCATTTGCCTTGATATGTCCTACTGTTACTGATTCTCTATCATAGCTTGGATATCTGTTTAGAAAGATAGCAGGCCTCTCTTGTTTTTATCAGGCCAACAAATGTCTGTTCTACTCAGCAAGAAGCCACCACAATCACCACTGCTTGTCTCTTCCTCCTCTGACTTTTCCTGGATGATGTCTCCCCTAGTAATACTGAAGAATTCCCTGAAGGAAAATCAGTTGCTTCCTCCTCAGAGGATGCACTTTGAAAAATTCTTTAAGTTTTCAGTGGTTTTTCTTCTTTCATTTGTGCCACACATTGTTCCATCTTCCTCTCCCCAGGTCAAAATTCCCCTCTGTTTCTTGTAATCATTTTTCTTTTTGTTTTCTTATTGGAACCATCTTCTTGATTAATGATTAAGTGATCATAAATTTACCTGATCCACAATATCTGACTCTAGTCTAGACCATATTTCATATCAAATCTGGCCACCAGAAACTGGAAACCTTCCTAACATTTTGCTCTGCTATAGCCTATCCTTCTTCTACCCTCCTGACACATGGTCTTTCCCATGAAAGAATTAACCCATTCTGCTTCAGAATCATAACACACACACACACACACACACACACACACACACACACACACACAGACACACACACCATATGGAGTTGTCTTAATTGGTAAAAAAAAGTTCAAACTTACCTAAGATATTACATGTACTTGGTCCTAGACCATGCTTCATATCTCATGCAGCTGCAGGAAACCAGTACCCACCCTGTATTTTACCACATACATTGCCTTGTACATCCTCCCCACAACTCACTTTGCACCTCTTATACTGGGACCAGTAATCAAATCAGTGATGTCATTGCTACTGACAAGGGTGACAGTCATTGCCCTATGACTACTTACTCTCTCATGACTCCACAGACTAAAATTCGCTTCCTTGATCACCACTCCACTCTATGGGTCCCCTTCGAGAATCCCAAGTTCTTGAATGCAGATACTATCTCACAGGACCTGGCACACCATAGACACATCATTCATATCTCTTTTTTTTCATTTATTCACTGAATTCTTCTCAATAACCTGGAAAGTGGAAGTGATCTTCAAATTCCTTTCCTATATTTTCTAGGAGGGAGACAAGGTAAAGCAAGGTCCTTTCAATGTGCCTTTGACAGCCCTCCTCAGAGGTTCTAATAAAAGACAAAATGGTTCACAACCGAAAAGTGAACCTAGAGGGAAATAGGAAAGGTCAAAATGTCTCAGACAAATTGCTAAATAAGGTAAGTCAATGAAAAGTAAGTTGGGTTTGGATGTCAAGATATTAAGAAGCTACTAAGATGAACAGAAAGACAATTTAGGAATAAGGTCTACTCAGTAAAAAGTTCTTCTTAGAAACTGTACCATACCCAAGGGACTACGTTCAAAGTATAGTGTTCTTCCTCCAAGAAAATAAAGGGAAAATATGTGAGACAAATTAAGTGGCAAACAGATTCCCTCTTCCCAAACCTTGCTTAGGGTTGCACTGATATTGAACAGATCTCATGATGTTTACCTTTCCTGGGAAATAACAAAGTACTGGAAACTGGAATTCTGATCCTGCACTGGCCTTAGTGTCAAAAGGACAAAAAAAACAGGAGTTTTATTCTGGCCTCAGACCACATATTTACTTGATATTTACAAGCTCTGTGAGCTTGGGCTAGTCACTTAACTCTGACTGCCTGACATCCAGGGCCATTTCCAGTCATCCTGATTCATATCTGACCAATGGGCCTGAATGACTCTAGAGAAGAAAGTGAGGCTGGAGACATAGTACAGCACTCCCTCACTCAAATCCAAAATCATGTGCTTGTCACAGCATCACCTCCCTGATATCACTGTCTTCATCAGGAAAAACATCATCATCATCATCATCATCATCAAAGATCCCCAAATGTTTGACTGTGCATGGAGCAGCCACCATCTTGTTAATTGTTATACCCAAAGATATAGTCCCACTCCCAATCCTTGGTGTGAAAGTAGACGGGCTTCAGTCCTAAAGTCAGTGTAGAGTCCTAAGAGATCTTTCTTTGTGATGGGAATCTGCCTCATCTTTTCACAAAGCAATCTTTCAGGCAAACCACTGCCCTTCCAAAGTTGTCATCCAAAGTGTAGTGAAAAGGATACTGCAGTGGGGCTCAAGTGGTCTCATTATCTTCTCATTATCTATAGGACTAGTCTAAGTTATTTCTCCTCTCTATAAAATGAAAGTATTGAACTGGAGAATCTCTAAGGTGCTCTTAGGTCTAGAATTTTCCAGACTAGGTGTGACTCACTGTAGCTGAAGGAAAAAGGCTGTGGAGAATCATCTAAGAGCAAAATCCCTTCCCATTAGAGATGAAAAAGCAGAATTAGAATAAATTAGTCCCCAACAGAAAAACTCAGTATTTCATATTTAGCAGTAAAAATATCCAAAGCATTTTTAGGGTTAGGGTTTATATTATTGACAAAATTTGGTTCCAAGATAACATTTGTAAAGAACTAAGCACATATAACAACCTACAGCATACAAATGTTTGTTTCTTTCCTCCAAAAATGCAATGAAAACAAATCACCACTTGCTCCTTTATTAGATTACAAAGACTGGAATTGTAAAATCTGCTGAAATTTTATTCTCAAATTGTAGTTCTTTTTCCTTTAGTATTTGCTTAGGTAGATGCTGGCTGGATTTAGATTGGCATTTCATGTATTGAAATAGCGCCAGATTACCTTGTGGACCAGGACATACTTCTAGTTCATTCCCAATTAACAGATTTTTTTTCCCCTAATGATGGGAGAAAAAATTCTCAAGGCCATTAATACAACTTGCCAGACATACATAGATTACTGACAGCAAGGCATTTTAGCAGAGTTCAGCTAGGAGACCTTTTACCTCTGATTTCAGCTTAAAGCTGTTTCTGTTACAATCTATTGAACCAAATATAAAAAAAAAAGTATAAGTTGAAAAACATCCCCTGAATATGCCTATAGCATGGTTGATCCTTGCAGCTTCTGGGAATCTGTCAAACGAATTCATTTTTAGCCTGAGGTATTGCTTTGTATTTTTCTCTTTTGATCCCAGTAATTTAATTGTATTACAGCCAATTCCCTGGTCACATCAGATCACTGGGACATTCAAGGGTTTTTCTTTTCTCAAGCATTTAAGTTATATACTGGGGAGGGGGGAGAAGGGAACAGAGGTCATAGAAATAATAGTTTAAAATAATGTTTGATTTCCTCTGTAAGCTGTTTTTTATGACTACCCCACTTTTCTTTTAAAGCCAAAGGCTGAGAGATATTTTTCCTTTATTTTTTTTTCCCAAAGAGGAATCATAATGGTGATGGCATATGATCTTGCTGCCTTTATTGCCCTTTGTTTCTCTAATGCTCCATTACAACATAGATAGTTTTCAGTTGACAAGTCTCAGCAGAGGTCCCAATCCAGAGCTCTGCAATTCCCATCGGAGAGCAGCATTGAAGCTAGAGTGTAATGTGTTTTGGTTTATGGATGGTTCTGTTGGTTCTGTTTTGCAGACCTGGCCCTTATTGGTAGGGAGAGTCAGTAGGTTACTTGTTTAGTTTGGTTTGAGGGTCTGATAAAGACAAAACCCTCTGTTCAGTTCTGACACTTAGAAATCCATTCCTTTGAGTTAAACATTGTTCTCTTGTTAGGATTCTTAAAAGAAATATAACTGTCCCAAAATATGCAGCACTTGAAGTCTCTTAGATCTTTGTATGAATGAATTAGTCAGAAATTTCTTCCCTCTCAGAAGCCATTGGGCCACATGAAGTGAGTGTGACGAGTCTCCAACAGAAAAAGGATACAGAAAGGGGAAATTACAGGCATATCAAAGATTTCAGGGGTTTCATAATTTTTCTTCAGGCCCAAGCTACCCATTTGTGTTTCTTTTAGCATTATAGTTCACCATTATTGTTAATGACTCTCTCCTTTCTTTATCACACCTTTCCCCCAATCAAAAGTGATTTAATGTTTTCATACCAGAGTACAGGAGGACAGGGTGAATACTGCTGATAAAAATCTCAGAGGTGCAGCTGTGTCAACCCACTCAGAAAGCATCCATAGAGAACCAAAGAGCCAGGGAGAGGGAGGGCTGCAGACAGATAATTCCATTATGAAGGTACAAAAGCCCCAGATGTTGAAAAAGACTCCCCATTATTAACTTTACACATGCTGTGACCCGGTTGCCTAGATGCAGGAGAGAATCCCTTAGGATTGACTGCTAGGATTGACCCTGACCCCTCACAAACTATTAGAATGCTATAATGTTGTAACCATTATGCAGAAAGGCACATAGCACGGTTACTGCTCTCCTAAGAATCTGTATTTGAAAGTGAACGAGAGAAAACAGGATCAAAAAAAGTGCCAGACTTAGCATCAACAGTTTTGAACCCCACCTTTGACACTTAGCAGTTGTGTGTTCCAAAGCAAGTCACTTGTCTTGGCCAGTCACAATGGCATACGATTCCAGTGGTAGGCCTCAACCAGTGGTCACTGGTACAGCTGAAACCCAAATCATCCTGAAATTCCCTATTTCCTTGAAGTAACAGCATCGTTACTTTTGCATGCTCTTTTGTATTGCTGTATTATTGATTGTCTATTGTATACTGTTGACATGAATTCGATTCTAAGCACCTTGAAGACAGTGATCAATCTTGTCGTTCTACAGTAACTCCCCATTTATCTAGCATCGCCTTGAAAGGAAGTAGCCCACAAGAGAGTGAATAGTCTGGACAGCTGTTGTTTGCCTCCTTTAAGTTGCATTTTAATCACTGTTACTGAAAAATCTTTCTTCTACATATACTGCTTCCATTGCTAAATAATATACTGAGCATGCTATCATTTTTTTTACTGATGGTAGATTATTGTGATGAACAGAAGAAATATTTGAACATTATAACACTTTCAGTGGCTTTGTCACTTGGGTCCCTAAGCTAGGCTTTTTAGAGGTCAGATCTTTTCTTCTCAGGATTGATGTGATGGTTTCTAAGTACTAGCCTCCAGAAAACCTGGATGCCACATTTTGAAGATCAGCGACCTTATTTTATGTATTAATAAATGTGATATGAATAAATACAAACTGTAGGAGAAATAATCTATGTTCAATAGAAATCAGCTAATTATAATATAAAGCAGTTGGTCTTTAAGCTCTATGTGTCTCCTTAGGAGTACATTGTGCCAGTTTTCAAAATGGCACTTTCTCTCCTCCTAGATCTCTTCCCCTTCTTCAGAACAACAGTATTTGAGATATGCCACTGGGTCTAACCCTTTTATTTTATAGATGAGGAAATTTGATAGGAGAACCCAAAGTGGAACCCAACCAAGCTCAGGGCTGTTTCCACTGTACACATACCAGACTGCCTGGCAGGGGCACAGCTCTGTTCCACCTCTGGCTAAATGTGGCCTTATCAGAGGTTTTTCTTGAATGCTCTGCAGTATTTAGCATAGTGCTGAGGAAAGCCATCAGTAAATAATTGCTCATTGCTTTGGGTTCAATTTTTTTTCAGAATGCAGTCGATAATAGTTGTCTGTAGGCTAATAAACATTTTAGGAAATAAAAATATTATGAAATGTGAAATATAGGAGGATTCAAAAGCATTGTCTAAATGAATCTATACTGCTAACATATTTATGCTCACACCTCTATTAGATGTGTAATGATTTCTTTGCCTTTGTTTAATGATTGCATAATTATCTATAATATTTTGCTTATCAACAGAAATGTAGCTCCTTTGGTATTAGCCCTTGAAAATCATACTGATACCTCTATTCTTACTGATTATCTAAAAAGAAATAAAAAGATAGTCCTTGTTCAGCTCACATGCTTTAGATGTTAGAAATCATTAGACTTTTCCCCATGCTACCTATGTCTATTCTTTCATTAATTTATTGAATCTTTGAGGATAAAATATATTAACATTTTACAAGTTTCTGTTAATTTATTTTCCCCAGCTCTGTCTAAAATGGAGCCATTACTCTTTTCTTATACATTCAGAGAGGAGACTTCTCCTAAACTTGGGGAGGGTTCTCTTTTATCCTTCACTCTTTAATCTGAATCATTGGAGCTGCTTCAGTGATTGCTGATTGTGAATCAGTAATGACTGGTATTCCTGACATTTATCAAATTATAGCAAGGCTAATTAGTTCATTGTTTTCCAGTCTCTCTAAGTCCATATAACTAATGTGAGAATGATTACATTCTTGAATGCACAGTAAAATAAGTTTATAACTCCTTCCTCAGACAGTTCTATATTTTTGAATTCAAATGCTTTTTTGAGCAGATTAAAATGAATTTATGCTTTCTACTGAGAACAAATCCAACAAGACAGGAAAATTCATTTCTTTTTTTTTCAGTGACTATAATCCAGGTTAACATATTTACTATGAGCTATCTTTGACAATGTTTCTCTCTAAAATACTGCAATTCCCCAAGCAAGTCTTTAATTCTTAGGGCAGATGTGCACTTACTTCTGGGCCTGGGAGTCACTTATTTGAGCCTGTTGCCAAGACAGCCAAAGTGAGTGGTTAATTGGAAAGCATAAATAATACCCAGGTAACACTATGTTAGCATGTTCATAGAATTTAGATTTGAGAGAATGCAGAAAAGAATGAGACAGAGAGAGACAGAGAGACAAAGACAGAGAGTTGTTTTCATTTACTTCAAGTGGAGATGACAGAGTAATTGTTAGCATCACCCAGAGGAGAGACTGGATCAAATGCATTCAGCTTAGAATGTACTCAAAAGTGTGGGGCTGAGACTCCTCCATGTGGGCTTCAATTGAATGGTGCTCCAGAAAAGGAACAACCTGTTGAGAGGTGCATGACACTGAGGCCCTGGACAGTCAAAAAAAAAAAAAAATGAGAGGGGGGACAACAGGAAGAGAGCCCTTAAAGACTGCAAGTCGATTCCCATTAGATCTGATAACATGAGACAGGGTTTTTTTTTAAGTTAATTTGGGGGGAGGGGTTTCTATACATGAGAAACATTAAATATGTGAATTTCCATAATTACAAAGGAAAAAAGAATTATGTATGAAACAGGCTCTTGTGTACACACACACACACACACAGTCAAAAATTACATTGCTGGCCTTTATCAGTGTTAGCCTCTTACTAGGATTTTTGTCTACAAGTGAAGACAGTGTAACTCATACAGTTTTTATATATCCCAAACTGACCTGATACAAGTGAAGTGTCTCTCCTCAGTGGAAGGAGAGATCTGTTTTGGAATCACTTGTATATTAACATTTAAGGAATTTTATCTCAACTGTATAATGCACTTGAGTGATATTAAGGACTGTGGTCAGTTAACTGATTTGCTTATTTGTTATTATTGAGATTGAGACAATAGGTGTAGTTTCTATATTGGACAACTAGTTTCAATATTCTATAAGAGCGGATTGCATGGCTAACTTGAGTCCACTGTCTCGGAAACATATGCCAATGGACCAAAGGAGCGACCAGCAAGAAGAGAGTTTGGATGGCTCTGTGCAAAGCAGAGCAGTGTTCTCTCTGAATAGAAAGGCTAGTGCTACTTCCCCTCCCCCCTTCCTCCCCCCCTCGGTGACATAAATGCTGTAGAAGTTCTCATTTGCTTCAGGCTCATTTCTGTAGACAGACATTATTAAAATTAGCCATGCTGATCTTCTCTGCTCCATTAGGGTCATTTTACTGGTAGCTCCCATTACAAGAGAAGTACCTTGGTCTATATTATGAAACCTAATTACTGAATGTACACCTTGGAAAATTCAGAGGAACAGATTCCTCTCAGTGGGATAGAAATCTTGAAAGAGATAATACTATACAGTAGCTCGAAATTGTTTAGAATGACTAAGGCTGGTGATTTTAATCTGACCAGCTTTGGGTCATGGACCACTTCATTCTCAGCCTAGATTTGCGGATTGTTGTAATGACTTCCATATTGCCAAAGAAATTTTAAGCACCATAATTAATGAGTCCCCAGATTTTTTCAAGTTTTTTTTTCCTATGCTCCCTAGCATTCAGCTTTTCAGCCCATTCTGAATAACATATAATCATTGTGTTTAATAAGTTTTCATTACCATTTCTACATGAGAATAATTTATTATCAACTTGTTAATTATTCATCATTTCCTGTTAATGGGAGGTCAAATTACAGAAATGCTTGAATTCTAAAAATGTATATGTAAAAATCAAAAGTTATCTCCTAGCTCTTTTTGGCATGATTAAATTAATATATGAAGAAGCTTTGATGATGGATTATATGCAAACAAAAAGAAGAATTATAAAGTCTGGTTGATGCCTTTTAATTTGTTGTTCTAATCTTATA
This sequence comes from Macrotis lagotis, assembly GCF_037893015.1. NCBI lineage: Eukaryota > Metazoa > Chordata > Mammalia > Peramelemorphia > Peramelidae > Macrotis > Macrotis lagotis. The sequence goes on from NC_133666.1 coordinate 53,843,802, forward strand.
GCATCCAGATGATTAACTGTTTGTAAAATATCAGTGACAACTTGAGTTCTGTGCCTTTTCAAAAAAAATTATAATTAGGCAATTAAATAATTCCTTTCTTTCAACTGTTCTTTTCCACATTGAATCTTCCACTGACTAGTCTTGTGTTCCACTGAATTTGAGCAACCTGATCACCATTTCACTGTGCTCCCAAAGCAGCTTTCCTTTCTGCCTTCAAAGTAAGAACTTAGGAGTAGGGTAGCTGTGACTGGACAGGGAAGAATGATATTTAACATCCCCAGTACTTTTTCTTATTCATTCTTTGAATCTTTCAAATCATTAGTGTTTCCTATGGAGAAAATGAAGACTAAAGCATATGCCATTCAGTTTAACACCCTTTGTTAAATACTTGCTACATGTAGGATATCTTTAGCCTGGGGAAGAAATGACTTAGAGAGACTTGATAGTTGTGGACTCTTTCACAGACTTCTACATAGTGATTTTTACATAATTCTAATTTACCCATAAGTAGGGTAGGGAAAGTGGCAGGAAGAAGGCCACTGTCCTGGAAGAGGGGAGGGAGGGAAAGTATAACATTCAAGGACATACAGAGGCCAGGGATAGAGAAGAGGAAAAAGAGGAACATGTCAAGGGCTAGGGTCAGCCACATGGGGGGCCTGGTCAAACCAAAATGAAGAATGGGGAAAGGGGCTTTCACTTGGAGTTTTTAAGAGGGGTTTGGGGGAGGACTGTTTGGGGGAGGAGCCATGGAACACTGTGTCAAGGGGCATGAGTGGAGACATAGAACACAGAACTGTACAGTAGAGTTAGCATAGGTGGTTTTTTTGGAATGTAGGTTCCTTTCAAAATTATTTATGTAAGTTGTAAAGTTGAATTTGTATAATGTAAATTTATGTAAAGTAAGAATTTTCTGTATTTGAAAGCCTGTCATATCCAATAGGGATTCAAATCTATCTATATGGACCCAGAGGCAAAGCAGAGGTAGGAGCAGCAGGTAGGAGTACTATCTGATAGAGGTTTGAGATAAGGAAGAGCATACTGTCAATTAGATCTGAACATTTAAAAACCTCAGAGAAAAAGTGAGACTAAATATGGATTCTCTGCCCTCATCTTTCCTGACCTTCTTTGCAGCTTTTGACACTGTTGATCATTCTCTCTTTCCTCTTGGCTACTTTTTTCCTTCTCTAGGTTTTTATGACATTCTTCTTCCCTAATTTTCTTCCTATCAAACTGACTACTCCTCAACTTCCTTTGCTGAGCCTTCATCTGTCTCAATATCAGTAGCCACAGATGGTCCTCTAGGCTAACTCTTGGACCCTCTTTTCTTCTCCCTCTGTACAGTCTTGGTTGGGGATCTCAAAGGCTCCCATGGGTTCAAATATCATCTCTATGTAGGGAGATTCCCAAGGCTGTACATTCACTTCTAATCTCTTCCAGGCCCATATCACCAACTTCATGATGGGCATTTCAAAGTGGATATCCCATAGACATGTGAAACAGAACTATCTATCATCCAAAACCCTCACCTCTTCCCAGTTTTCCATGGAGGGTGCCACCATCCTCTAAGTCACCTAGCCTGTCAACTTCAATGTCATCATTCACTCTCAATTTATACTTAACACTCCCTCCCATCCAATCTTTTGTCAAATATAGTCAATTCCACTTTCACAACATCTCTTGATTACATCTTCTCTCTACCCACACAGCCACCACTCTGGTACTTCTCCTCATCACCTCTCACCTGGACTATTGCCATAAAATCCTAATTAGCTTCCTTGTTCCAAGGGAGTTCTCCTTTATAAACTTTCTTCCACTCAACTAGCAAAGTGATTTTCCTAAAGCACAGACCAAAGAGTTGTTTACCCTCTCTCTCTCCTCAAATTTCCTCTAGACTCAGAAATAAAGTCCTTTGGTATTTAAAGCCTTTCCTAAGATGATAGCTAGCTATCATTCAAGTCTTCTACTTTATTCTTCTCCATGCACTTTTCCATCCAGGAATCTGGCCCACTTGTTGTTCCTTGAACATAACACTTCATCCATCAGCTCTGTCATTTCCTTGACTGGCCCTCATGCCAAGATTGCTCTCCTTCCTTACCCCTACCTCTATTTCCTTGACTCTTTCTTCAGTCCTTTCCTGGACCCTCTCCACTAGTGCCTTCCTTCCTCAGTTATATTCTATTTAGTTGAAATCTTGGATGTATGTATGTAATTGTTTACATTTTGTCTCCTCTTTTAAGGATATGAATTCCTAGAGGGTAAGGATAGTGGTTTTTTTCTTCATTTTTATCTATTTTTGTCAATGGGGTTAAGTGACTTGCCCAAGGTCACACAGCTAGGCAATTATTAAGTGTCCAGGGTTGGATTTGAACTCAGTTGCTCCTGACTCCAAGACCTGTGCTCTATCAACTGCGCCACCTAGCTGCCCCAAGGATAATGTTTTTAACCTTTCTTTTTATCCTCAGTGCTTAGCACAGAGCCTGATAAGAAGCACTTAATAGATGCTTGTGGATGATTGGTTAAATTAATATGAAATCCTTATATTTCTATTTCTACCATGATTGAAAAAAAGTTATGATGAACACTTTATTTCTACAGAGAGAAAAGATACTAAAGCACTGTTATTATAATTCCTTGCAATAGCAATGGTTCCATTTTATACAATGGTGCAACTTTTTTTATTGTTCTTTTTTAGTTGTTTTGCAATTGTGTGTTATTCTGTGACCTCATTTGGTGTTTTCTTGGCAATGATACTGGAGTGGTTGGTCATTTCCTTTTCCAGCTCATTTTACAGATGAAGAAACTGAAGCAAAAAGAGTGAAGTGACTTGCCCAGAGAAACCCAGCTAGTAAATATCTGAGACCAGATTTGAACTCAGGTCTTCCTGATTCTAGGCCCTACACTCTAGCAGTGGCTAGAGAACATTTGAAGTTAAAGATACAGAATCATAGTGTCCCTTTAGTTCAACTCATGTCCCAAAAGATGACAAGTGATCATCCAACCTCCCCTTAAACGTAAATACCTCCAATAAAGTATAACCCATAACTTCTAAAGGAAGACATTTTTATTTTAGGAAAGCTTTAATTGCTAGGAAAATTTTTCCAACAGTGAGTCTAAATTTGCCTTTATAATTTCCATCCAGGCCCAAAATGAGTATTATATTAATGTTAACTTGCTGTTGTTAGTGACACAGAATAATTACACATATGAATCCTGGAGTCCTCTGGGAGCTGAATCTCTGTCGCAGATAAATTGGTAAAGAAACCTGTTTTTCTTTCCTTGCACCTCCCTCAAATAACCTGATATGATAGGCCAGGTACTGTAAGGTGCAAATATGTTTTCTAATTCAGAAATTCTTTATTGAATACCTGATGTATTCAATACTACATAGGTACTGTAGGGTTCACAAAAGAAGCAAAAAAATAGTTCTTGACCTTAATTTTTTATGATTACTAACATATAATCAATTATGAGTTCAGAGAGTATATATCCCCTGGATACTACATTTTCCTACTTCGATTTTTTATTTTGGAAAAAAATCATAACCCTTGGTCAGTTTTGGGGGTTGGGCCAAACTTTTCTAACTAACTTCAGTTAAAAATTCTTATGGAGAATACATATAAAACTACTTGTCAAGATTTAAGCAATACAACTAAAAATTTAATTGAGAAACTGATTTTTTTTTTCAAATTGACTATCCCACGACCTCATAAATGGAAATAAGGAAAGGATATGAGAGTGTGGGGAAACATGAGGTCAAAAGGCATCTGTAACCACTGACATTACCAATTGAATATTACTGCATCACATATCAAAAAGGCTGATGTTTTACTGTGTATAATAAAATAATTTACATTTCTTAACTTTTATGAAGCAGAACTTCATTAAGTAATTGATTCAACCGGCTAATACTATTCCCAAATGACTGAATGGGCAAACCTACAGAATAAGCAAATTCAAAAATCCATGTTGTGTCCCTGATTACCTAGGAGTTTTTAAAAATCTCATGATTGCTTAAATTCATGTACTAAGCCACCCTTGGGTGATTTAAATCTCAACAGCAACTCTTGAAAATCAGCACAAATTCCTATTTCCTATGCCAATAGATGAGCTAAAAGATGAAACATTCCCACTAGTACTAGAGCTTTGGAAAATGTCTCAGCGTCCCTTCCCAGATGCTGTCAACTCCACAATCTCCTAATTCTTAAGAAATTTTATGTTGAAATTTGAGCCAAATGTTGAATAGTAATTCATTGGTTCTTGGAAATTTTTAATTATCTGGTGGAAATGGATGTTGTTTTTCCTGTAAAACTTAATTTTTATAAGGATGATAGTTGAATATTTACATTCAAAATTATGAAATAAATTGATCAGCTTTCCTTGTAAATAGAGTGGCAGATGGTTGACACTGGAGAAGCTCTGTGCATATGTGTTCATTTGTATAGCAAAAAAGGGAGAGGGAAACAAAAGGGTCATGAGCAGATGCCAAGAAAATGTTAGGAGGTTAGCCATAGAGCTAAAAGAAACCAAATATTTTCCTTCTAATTAGAAAAGCTAGTAGAAAAGCTCTAATAACACACTAGTCAGCTTCAAATATCCTGGTGAGGACAAAGTTGCTTTGGCTCTCATGTGACTGTCATACACCCTTTATTGAGCTATTGGCCAAATAATATATTTTGTACCTAGAGGTAGCTACAAGAGGAAATCACACCTACACTGTCAGGAAATAAAATGTAGAGTGCTAGACTAAAGTTATTGTAAGTGATAACTGGCATACCAACCAGGAGAGAGAAAATGCTGACTATAAATATATGGGCATAGCATTTTCCTGGGTGGAGCTAAGAAATATATTGGCATAATTTTCTCTATAAAGCCTAACTGATGGCTGAAAAGGGAAAAATTCATTTGAATTGTCTGTGTGAAAACTCAATGATGACACCCAATCAATTAGTAAAATTCATCTCTGACTAAGCAGGCAGATGATTTTAGGCTTTTAGAAACCACTGATTCACTATGGGCAGATTTTCCTCTCCTTCACACTCTTATCTTCCTAAAGAAAGGACCAAAACAGTTCTATCCAGGGGTATAGCAAAGAACCAGTCAGAGACTACCTCAAAACTGCCATTTTAAAATCTCTTCTCTTAGAACCAAGTCCAGCCTGAGAACAATTTTAAGCCACCTCATTCATTGTGATTTAGATTGACCAGTACTGGCCAGAGACTAGCCAGAGCTGTCAAATCTTCCCCCATTCCCTCCTTGGATAACCTAAGGGGAGTTCACTTTTATCTGCAAAAGCATAGTGAACTGGAGACCTGAAACAACAACTTTTCCTGTTGTCTCTGTGTTTTACAACCAAAGTAGCTTATTTAGATTCGAAATTAGCTAGATGGTAGCTCTTAATTTTCTACCTTCATTGGCTATATATAAGGGGTTCACAACACAATTTTTAATTTCCTTCACTTGTTAATTTCCCTTTAAAAGCAGTTCATATCCATTTCCATATTATATTCTAATCAGGAAGATGCTCCCACTCCCCAAGATCCATTTGTCCTATTTGTTTCCATTATGCCTATAAATTTTTCATTGGAATTCTTATTCCTTCTTTCACCCCATCATCTGAGTTGAGGGGAAAAGTAAATACCTTCTTTCTGGAGGTGACATTTCAGTGACATTACAGAACTATTACATCATGATGTTGTATATTGTTAGTTCATGATGGTCAATATATAATGTTATTATGACATCAAAATCCTTTCAGGCCTCAATGGAAATAGATTATTCCATTGACTATATGGTATGTGCTAATTACTTTCCAAATTACTTGGTTTCATTATCTAACAAACCTTGAGCTGCCATTATAAGGTTTGCTATTCCTTTGATCAAAAATATACTTTCCTTATTCATACTCCTGGAATCTCAAAATGTTAATTGACCTCAAAGTTTATCTAGTTCACCCCATTTTTAATATCCCTGATAAAGACCCTAATAGTTCAGCAATTCACTACCTGCCAAAGCTGCCCATTCCACTTTTGGACCCCTAAGTAGTTCTTGCTTACAAACAAGGAGATGAATGCAGTGACCTCTAGAGCACCCCTTGCTGTGATGTCACTTTTCTCATCCATTAACTTAAGAGAATCTCACAACACCTTCTGAGAACTGGACAGCACAAATGTTATTCCCCTATTTTAAAAATGTGAAAGCTAAAAGAAATTCAAGGGCTACATTGACACAATACAGAAACCAGATCAAGTTCATTAAAATTGGTTGCACAAATGGGTTTTTCCCATCTATAACATCTGCATTTTCAGAATCTATTGATGTCACCTCTCAGCCATGGGGTAACCTCATAGTAATATCCAGTCTACTTTTTAAGTCTTTTCATAAATATTTACCAAGCATCTTTACTGTGCTTTCCCATTTTGTGCTATGATTTTTAGTTTGATTCTGAGAAAAGTAAGAATTGTTTGTGCAGAATGGGAATTTCTGTATGGCTTAAATTTTATACCATTTTACACTTGAACGTTCTTGGAATGTTTCATGCAATTGTTATAGTAATACTTATTGGAGAGGCATATACCAAAAAAGCCTTTATTCCAAAGTAATTTCTTCTTTTTCCTACACATTTAATAAAATCTAAGAACCTGAGCACAAGGTATTTTACATTTTGGGTAAAAAAAATAGAGTTTTTTAAAGGTATTGTTTGATTAATTATTACATTAGAAAAAAGGAAATTAGATACTTTAAAAATTGTCATTGACTAAGGAAATATGGTTATTTTAACATAAACAAGAGAAGCTCTTCTAAGACACACTTTTCTATAACTATAGATGTGATTCATAATGATTCCTAAAATTCCATTGCTCTCAATGGTAATTCAAATAAATAATTGTTGATCTTTAAGACCTTGAAGATGTTAGATTAGCATTACCCTATGAGATTCTCAGAAAAAATGAACAGCTTAAATTACAGCATTGATAATACATTTTATAATTATTCTCTTCCTATTATTCCCAATTGTTTAGTGAAATTCTATGACAATTCAGAAGCAAGGAATATTAAAAGTGTTAATGCAATGTGCATAGAGGACAAGAGAGATTATGCCATCATTTTTAGCAAAACTCTTTGCATTTTTAGTTGCTAAAATAATCCATCTATCTCCATTACCAAAGATTGGCAGTGATGTCATCACTCTCATAAAAGAGAAGTTGGAATTTAATAAACAATGCTGTTGATGCTGAACAAACACAAATGCCATTCTTCTTTAATATATATCCCTGGAAATTAGTAAGAGAATTCACTCAAGCATAAATAAATTAAGCCCAAACTCTTTTTTAAAAAAGTTACTCCTGGACTTTGTCCTCAGGTCGGGTGGCAATTAAAAAACCTAGTGAGCATAAGGAAGGAAGACCCACGCAGAGCCCGCGTGACCCTAAAGAAGCATCCTCAGAACATTACTGGTAATTCTTCGATTCTGAAGAATGTGAGGTGGGAGCCTCATCCACTTGAGGTAAGAACTTTATTAAGTTCTAATCTGTTCTCTATAATCTCTTCGCTGTTGGATGAGCCTGAAGACATGCTCATTTTCAGCTAGTTGAAGTAAAGTTGGCATACCAATAATATGAGAAATAGAATAATCAATATTTACAAAGCACTTTAAGGTTTATAAAACTTTTAATATAAATTCTCTCCTTTGGTCCTCATAACTAGCCTGTGTAGTGGGTGCTGTTATTACTTCCATTTGATAGATTAGAAACTGAGGTTTGAAGAGTGAGGTGATTTTTACAGACATGCACCCAGAAAAATAACTGGAGCATTATCTAAATTCAAGCAATTAGAAGGCTAGGGCAAATAGGTGGTGCTGCAGGCCTGGTGTCAGGAAGACTCGTCCTCCCAAGTTCAAATCTTATCTCAGACACATTCTAGCTCTGTGACTCTGGACAATACATTTCATCCTGTTTTGCCTCAGCTTCCTCATCTGTAAAATAAGTGGAAAAAGGATATGGAAAAACAGTCTAGTATCTTTGCCAAGATAATCCCAAATGAGGTGATGAAGAGTTGGACACAAGTGAAACGAGTGAACAAAAACAGCAATGGCAAAACTTTAACAACAATAATAACGGTTACTAGAACTGGTGTTATTACTATTAGAGAAGGACACGTGGCATAGTTAGTGGATCAATGAGCAGTTTCAGTATCAGAGTAAGTTGGGTTTCCTTCACACTTATGACATATCATGGTTGTGACCCCAGATAAGTTGTTTGACTTCTACATGCTTAATCCCTAAGACTGAAAGTTATAGAATACTTTGCTCTCCATTGGTAGAGGGAATTTCCTCATTGTGAATTTCCCTGTACTGAACCAATCACAGGTTCAGATTAATAATGATAAAATAAAAATGAAGAATTAAGGACTATGTTTTAATCACCTTTTAAGAGAGGTAGCAGGGGGTAGTAGAAAGGGGCCTGGTGTTCAGATTAGGTAAGTAGTGTGAACCTCTCCAAGCCTCCATTTTCTTCTTTCTAAATGAGGTGACCCAGAGGATAGAGCACTGGCCTTGGAGTCAGGAGAACAGGAATTTGAATCCAGCTTCACATTCTTACTAGCTGTGTGACCTTGGGCAAGGCACTTCACCCTGATTGCTTCTCATCTAGAACCGTGATTCCTATCTGGCCACTGGACCCAGATGGCTCTGGAGGAGAAAGTGAGGCTGGTGACTCAGCATAACCCCCACACACACACTCAAATCTAATTCATCTGATTGTCATGGCATCACCTCCCTGATGTCACCCTCTTCTTTTGGAGCCAAGGACAAACCTCATCAAATGACCCCTTCAGTACCACATTCACTTCATGAGATTAATTGTGAAGAAAACACTGAAATAATGTAGTAAAGGACTTTCCTTTGCTATTACTATGCCCTTTCTAGCTCTCCAGCGCTTTGCTCACAAGGAACCTACTAAACGCTGACTTACTGTGCTGTTTGGGTAAAACACTAAAAAGGCAAGAGTTATGTGTGGAAGACTTGTGAAAAGGCAAAGAAATGACCATAGACTGTTTTCCTGCTTTTCTGAGGGGTGCATTGAGTGGCAAGAATATAACATGTATGCTAGATCAATGGCATCTTCTGTCATTTTCACCATCAGAATTTCAAAAAAGCCTTTTCATCTCTACACAGAAGTGATTTTATCAGTGGTGACCCATTGGTACAATACCTCTAATTCTTAATTCTCTGAAAGAGATTTGAATTTTTAATTAAGAATTAAAGGAGATGAGTAGCTAGGTGGCACAGTGAATCAAGCACCAGCCCTGGAGTCAGGAGGATCTGAGTTCAAATCTGCCCTCAGACACTTAACAATGATCTAGCTGTGTGACCTTGGGCAAGTCACTTAACCCCATTGCTGGAAAAAAAAGTATTAAAGAAGAGATCATTTTACCCAAATAATACTAACAAGGACTTTTAAAAAGTCTTGCCATTAGGTAAAGTTAGATTTAGCTCCTTTTCTCCTGGATGATTTTTCAAGAGCCCTGTTCCTGATAGGAACTGTCTTTCATAGCAATGAGATAAAAAAAAAAAAAATTAGTCATGACTCACTCCTAGACCTTGAGTTGAAGGACATATACATGAATCAGGATGTTCAAACCTTGTCCTTATTTTTTAATGGAAGAAACTGTTCTTGAGATGAAACATAATTCTATTCAGCACGAGCAGACTTTAAATAATTCTTAGTGGGGCTTCTGCTGTAGGGATTATATATTTGTGACAGAATCATTTAATTGTATTTCTTATGGTTCTCAATCCATATAAGCTGCCATCAGAGGCATGTGTCCTTAAAAATTAGTTTAATAAGCAAAGCAAACTCATCTGCAAAAGCTGTTGAACTAGAAACAGTAGTAAAACTAAGAATTTAGAACTGAAAATTCAATTAGAAAATCAGGGCACTGATTTTGCATAGACTAGCACCAGATCAGATCTCTAATTGAAATATTTTCTGGGTACAAGGGCATTTTAAAATAAAAGTGCAACTTGCTTCAAGTAGATTTCTCCTCATAAAAGTTAAAGAAATGCATAATCCTCTCTCACAAATGAGCAAAGTTCTGTTACAGTGTGCATTTAAAAGAAGGAACCAGAAAAATGTTGTATATTTAGCTACACCAATCTGAATGTTGTTATCTGAATGTTGAATATGTTGTTATTTAAAGCTGAAATATATTTACAGAGGCCAAGAATAATGTTGTCCAATATTCTGCATAAATGTTAAAATTATTTCATTACCAACAAAAATCCTGTTTTCATTTTGTCATTGGTGGAGTTAAACTGATCATTACTCACATTTTTTCCCATTCAGCAACCTGTCAGAACCATATGACCCCTGCCTCGGCAATTGAACTGAAAAGTAGATAGTTTCATGTGATTTCTCACATGAACAAGATTGTTCCTTCCTTTCATTTCTGAGTGTAATATAGCCCTTCAGAATTCCATCTTGATGCCATAAGAAAGTCTTTTTTAAACATTAAACATCTTGACTCTTTATATTTCTTTTGGTGGTTCTCTCTAATATCATTTTTTTGGTTTGACATTCTTCAGGAAAAAGCCAAATTCTTTCTTCGTTTTTCTTCTTTTCTTATAACTGCTTGATTTTTTTACATCTTAATGAAATGACAACACGATAGCTAAAAACATTGGATTTGAAGTCAAGAAATTCTGGGTTCAAATCTCACCTTAGATGTTTGCTAGCTGAACAAATCACTTATCTGACCTCTTTCAACTTCAGCTAACCTCTTTCAGCTTCACTTTCCTCATTTACAAAAATGAATCAAGTTCACCATTTTATCACTTATCATCTTCTCACCTACTTTGAGTTTCAAGGCACTCTTAAATATTTTTCCATACTTTCTAGTATATGTATAATTCTGGATAGAGAAGACAAGCAAAACAGGAGTTGAATTGTCCTTCCTATGCCAGAGTAGAGTGTATCTTTTTCTCATCCTTGTTCCCAACATAGATTTCTTACAACCCTGTTTGGTGTCTTAGCATTTTATAATACCATGCAAGAATTCAAATTTACTATATTAGTAATTCATTAAACCCATTAGGGACAGCTAGGTGGCACAGTGGATAGAGCACTGGCCTTGGAGTCAGGAGTACCTGAGTTCATTAAACCCATTAGAAGAGCAAATAAGAGTTCTGATATCCCTTTGTAATTTGTACTTCCAACCTAATAAGGTAGTGCATGAATGCTGTGACACCCAACCAATTTCTTTCTTTTGAGTATGCCATCTTTACTTTTTCAAAAACCAGAAAACAATGTAGTAGCCAAACAAGGAATTTTTAAATTACTGATCTACTGTTTTCAAATATGTTAAAAGTATCATAATACAGTTGTAGTCATAAGAATACTGACATAAAAATACAGCCAAAATGAGGAGTAGTTTTCCTCTTGTTCCTATTTGTGGATGACATTGTCTTGAATGCATCAAGCCTTGGAACATTTCCAAGCCTCCTAAATGAGACTCATGAACTCTCATAAGTGTGCAGTCTATCACTCCACACAGAGAAACCTAAGTGGATGATAAGTACCTATTGCCCAAACTATAGAACTACTCCATTTGAAACATATATCTTGGACAGGCACTGCACACGAATGAAGAGTTTGATCTCACAAACAAACAGGAAGGGAACAGGCTGGATCATCTTTGAGAAATCGCTTGATTCTTTTAAAGTCACAAAACTCCTCCCTAAAAGAAAACATCATCTTTTTAACACTTATACACACTCACAGATATTATGACTTTTTTTAAATCAAATTAAAGTTGAAATTCACCCAGAGGACCATGGAGAAGTTCTTGGCAGACATTAGCACAGTGCAACACATGACAAATGAAGAACTCACATGGGAGAAATAAGTAAAGAATGTTATCAGAGCAACAGATGACCAGAATAAAGGATAGGTCAGTCACATAGTGGGAGCAAGGGGTAATTGTTAGACAACTGACATATTCCTCTGATGACAGTTTAAGGTCAAGAGAATAAGAGGAAGCCTCCATTATGTTAAAATAATTCTCTGTGAATGATTTATAGGCATGCATGGACAAGAGTCCCTCAGAATGAGCAAGTATAGAAAAGTTATGATATGCATCATCAAAGGGAGTATCCTGATGAATGAGATCACAGACTCGTTGTTTCAACAAATAGTATATCCCACTCTATAGTAATCACTATTAAAATTCAATAAACATTTATTAAGTGCCTTTTGGGAAGATAAAAAAGACAAAGATCAAACTGTTCTTTTTCTTAAAGAACTTACTGGAGTGGGGGTGGGGGCAGGACAAAATATGCATAGGTTAAGTGTAATTCAAGGTAGGAAATGTCAGAAATAAAAGCGAAATCACACAGAACACTCAAAGAGTATTTCATGAAAGAGAGAGTCTTAATAGCTAGAGAAATCAAACTGGGGCTCAGTTTGATCAAATGATGAGCCAGAATTTTATTTGGCAGAATCTATATATTCTTCATGTTGACAACAAGATAGAGCATTTGTATATAGAGAGATTTAGGATGGAAAAGAAAGTTGACTAATCACAAAAAGAAAAAGGGAAAACTGAGAGCCTTCATGTCCCCCTGGTACTCATACAAGGGCAAGAGAACCCAAGAAAAGTTGCCTTCACACTGGGTGTACCCATTGTGAAAGATTTAGGGAAGATCAGAATGGATTGTGAAGGGTATGAAGGAATATTCATATTTTTGAAAGTACAGAGCCAGGAAGGCACTGTGGAGTCCAAGTCACGTGAAAGCGTAACTGTTTTTCCACCTAGATTTTAACCAAACTCCTAGAGGGGAGAAACAGCAAGTTTATTCCTTTTGTGTCCCCTATAGCTCTAAGCACAAGGCTATTGAACAGAATAGACATTCAATGATTGGTTTTTGATTGGTTAGCTGTTGATCAGTAGCATGTTGAAGCCCAGTTATGGGCCAAACACTATGGCAGACTCTGAAGGATATGAGAGAAATAAAACTCAGAACCTTGAGTCTTTTTCTATTAGGCAGGAAAGCAGAAGATGAACACACCTAAAGGTATGAAGCATTTATAGTATGGGATCAGTGAATACACAAATATACCAAGGGTGATGGATAAATCCGAGTGATTGAAATGAGAATATTAATCAAGGACTTAAACCTAAAGAGGTTAGTTTTGAACTGGCTGGTGAGTGAGGCTATTATTCTAAGAATTCATGAGGATCCTTTGAGCTTACATTGACATTAACCTCTCTAAATGCCTGTTGTTATCCTCTAGGCTTCTTTTAGTCGGTCCACATTTTCCATGAAGAGCATGCTTACAACTCTCCTCCATTTGTATCTTGGTGCAAATAATTCTGGATAGTGGTCATCTTTAAACAAAAGGAAAAATATGGCAGTAGAAATGGACCTAGGCATGTGAATTGGCATCTTCCATTTTTCTTTCTCTCATTCTTAATTGAAATGTAGACAGATTAAATAGTTCATATACCTTGAAATGTTAATTTAAGGTCAGTGAAAAGTGATGGGGTACTTGTTGACATTTGCTAAATGTTTATTCATCTGGAATAGAAAATTTTTGTATGACTCCATGTTTTTAGGGAGCATCCTGAAACTGGTTCAGTAATATTTTTATTCAGCACTACACAAGGATGATGTACATTGCTAATGTTAATTAGATGTTAATCAAAACATTTATTTAAACTCTTCTTTATTTCCAAATGTGACTGTAGGTCATTATGAATAGGATTGCTTATTTATTTGCTAGTTGTGACTTCCATATCCAAATGATTTCCACTAATGGTTTGAGGGAAATTATTGTGAAAGCAAAAGTTTGTGAGCAAATTATTTTGCCCACCAACTGCATTATTATTGTTCCCTTATCTGCAAACACCCTGTAAGTTATATCCTTGGGTTTTTCAAATGTTTGTTTGTGTCCTTGAATAATGACTACCTACATGTATTGGTTTTGGAGAAACCAGTCTTTAAAAACTAGAACATCCCTTTCTAAGACAAGAATCAACTCAATATTTGCCTGATTGACTAATCCTGTAAAACTGAGGGTCAGCTATGAAGCTGCCTTGTTTCAAGGTCCAAGCTTTGACCCACAGTAGACATGAATCCATAAGCTATCAAATATAAAACAACTCACTGATAATCTGTTTGATTGGTGGTAGCAACAATCACTAATGAGAAATTTGCTCTCCAAAACAAACTAAAGAAACTCATTTAAATTTAGATGATGTCTTGTTTTCAGGCAAGATGAATGAATACAACTTCATTCATTTTTTATCCTCCATTAAAGAAGAAATAGCCTCAACATTGAAATATTTTATTTACCTAGCATGAAATTATGCCTTTGGATTTATATTAACATAGGTAAATTTGGGAAAATTCTTTTTGAATTTTGGCAATCCACTGAAAGAAACTAAATCTTAAGAAATACTGCCCATTCTTCATGTCTTTTTATTTATGCTTTGCTAATAGTGCTAAGGGTGTTCAAATTCACACACACACACACACACACATACACACACACACACACATACACACAGACACACACACACACAGACACAGACACACACACACACACACACACACACACACATATATATATATATATATATATATATATATATATATATATATATATATATCCCCTGGAGTATTACCTCATTTCACATTAACCCTGACATTTAATGTCCTTTTAGTATCTAAGTTAACCAAGCTAACTACTGGAAAAATTAGTAATTTTATTGCTGAAAATAACAAGTAATTTTCATATTATTTCAGACTTAGATACTTTTAGTTTTTAGCTTATTAGTATTAGACATGGTAAGTAACTGTGTTCATTTCAGACATTAATCCAAGAGTAAAAATGCTACTTATGACATGGCCTCAAACGGAGTGCTGTTTGTGACAATAAATAACCTAGAATCTGGATGGAATAGATGATCAAGTGAGTGCCAAAATGTCTTAAAAACTATGCTTATAAGTTGCTTCTACTAGGGGCCTAGATCTGAAACTTTTATTTTACTGCAATGCCCTGATTAAATTTTAAATATTGATATCAGATTTGCATTTTTCCAGTCATATGGAACTTCACCAGTCCATGAATCTTAAATATCATAAGGAGCTGTGAGATTTCTTCAAGTAGTTTCTTGAGCACTTTGAAGGTAGATTTCTTCAAGACTTCTTACTTTATTTAAAGTCTTCAAGCTCAGAAAAGTAATTGGTGACCTAGTCAAACCTTGTATGAACTTCCCTTTCTGTGCTGATTTTGACTTCTAAGGTTGAACTGAGCAGGTAACCATTGTGGGGGGAGGAGAGGCAACTCAGAGGTTTTCTAGAATAAAGCAGCCTGTTAGACTTGGCCTTAAAGCTGAATTTTAGAGCTTGGTTGGGCCTTAGAGATTGAGGCTATTGTTGAGCTTTTGTTTCCTACTCTCAAATTCTATTATTGGACTTAACTTTCTGTTCCCTTTTATTACTCTTGTTTTATTATTGAGTTTATTTTTTTATCCCTTCTTAGTTTCAACTCATTTTTATAATTTTCCAAATCTATTTTCATGTTTCTATATTATTCTTTTTCATTTTTCCTTAAAGATCATGTTTTAGCCACCTGGGCCTCCTACAAATGGTATTTTGAATCTTTCCTAGTTCTTAGTGCATCATCTTCTTTTGCCCTTAAACAGAGCATTGTTACTTAGCCATGTTCTATCCCTATTCCCCTTAGCCATGCATCTATAGGCCCTTTGTTCTCAGTAGTAAAAATTTTCTTTAAAAATCTATATTTTAATATTTTTTAAATTTTTTTAGAAATTTATTGTTCAAAGGTAGATATGAATAATAATTCATGAGAACTAGATCAGATAACCTTCATAATTATTGGCTAGAAAGAGAATTCTAAACTGAACGAAGGGATAGAGGTGATCACAAAGATGGAATAATTTTAATTATATGAAATAAAAAAGTTTCTTTCATGAACAAAACCAAGGCAGTGAGTATAAAAAGAGAAACTTTTGGTTGAGGGGAAAAAATATCTTTGTATCTTATAAGGGTCTAATATCCAAGAAATATATGGAAGGAACATAAATATATGACTAAGAGCCATTCCCCAATGGATAAGTGTTCAAAAGCGTTGAAAAAAATAATTCTCAGAAGAATTACAAACTCCTACCGATCATATAAAAGATTGCTGACCTACTTTTTCTTACTTTTTAATGGAGATGGCTCACTGAGTAGGGCATGAGGGATATCTGCATTTGAAAATGAAGATAATGATCTAAAAGAAAAAATATATTAATATTTTAAAATATAGGTTTATGAGAGGACATTGAGAGATACAGAAACAGAGAGGAGATGACAAAAATAAGTTAAAACAGTGGTATACATGCTTTAAAAACCAAGGGAACATATTAATGATTAAAATATATTATCTTTAGGTTTTGTTTCAAGTCAGTCTTATCAGAAATGTTATTTGATGTGTGTAACGAAAAAGATCCTAACATAAGTATGAAAGAACAATTTGAAAACTACTGTTTTCCGTTTTTTATCAAACTGAATAATTTATTTGATTTAAATGAGTGGTTCTGCTTTAATTGTTAGGGGCTACATGTAAATGAAAATTATTTTAATTTAGTCAAGTCTTATATATTTTATTATAATGAATCAAGTTCAGACAACTTGTTCAGATACTGATACCTCCAAATACATCATAAGGAATTAATGATACTATCAAATGAATAGTCTTAACAATAGATGTATAAAAGTTTTTAATTATCGAATTTTTGAATTGCTCTTCTTTGTTATAGAAATTGATCATGTTGTCTTTAACAAGTAATATGTCAACATTATGATATATTCCCACTTGCAAGCACAAAGCTTTTCACATAGTAAGCAGTGAATTTGTTGTTTGCTAAAGAAGTTTTAAATGACTGAGTAATTTGAGACCCTCCCTAATAATAATAAATAAAAGCCTTTATTAAGAAAGTACAAAAGGAAAAAAAAGAAAGTACAAAAGAGAAATCAGCCCTTGCAAATAGAGTTTGGCCATCACCACCAAAGAGTTCGAAAAAGAAAAACAACAAAACTCGAGAGATACTTAGTTGCTTATGGCCACTACTGCTCACTCCTAACATTTTCTCCTCCCCTTTCAAAGTGTCAACTTCCCCATGAACCCCCCACTGTATGGATGTGGGAAGAATATTTGTTTTGGAAAAAAAGTAATTGGTCTGCCCCTTAAATTAAAATAATAGACTGATGCTATAAAATATTAATTTGCCTTTCATTAGATCAAAAACAAAGAAGCTTACTTTAGGAAACTAAAAGGTTATGTCTCTGATGTTAACAGAAAATAATCATCATATCCATTCAGAAGCAACATATTAAAAGTTACCTGCAACATTGCAATGGATGTTATTATGAGCAAAACCAATGGGATAATGGGCCATGCTTGAAAAGTCAGTGTTTTGCCTTAGCTTAACATCCTTTTTCCATAAATCCCTCAGCTTCGCTTCACTTTTTACGTTAACACAGGAGACCATTATCCTGTAACCATGTTCTAGTCTGTTGTCATTATCTCTTAATTAGAAAGCTTGTCAATCATGTCAGTCTATTTACTTTTATGTGCAGTGGACATTATGTGGTAGAAAAGGAGGAATTTAATTTTCTAAGCACATAATCCTTTCTGTGGAAAATAGAGCATCCAAATACATAGTCAGTGCCTCCCCATTCTGGGGCATGTCTGGGTCCTATTTCCAAATTGATGTCCTTTTTTTTCAAGTAAAACCTTTTCCGATAAACTTAAAAGCATTTTTTCTTTTTGTTTCCAATTCTATGTTTCTTCCTAACCACGTCAGCCTGCATTTTGCTACTGGTGCTTGAGCCAGATAAATGACCACAGCCTCATTTATCTCCTTTTGCGTTGACATGGACAGTATAACTCATAACAGAGTCCATTATCTGCCTGGCCAGGCATGCAACAACAAGGACTGTTCCATAATGAATGCTTCCTTTTACCAGACAAATGCTTTTCTATGAAATACCATAAAACATTGGAAGATATTCAGCCAATCCAATTGCCCAATTAGCAGCATTTTCTTAGCCACATCAACCTTCAGAGAGATTCCCTTTATTAAATGGTTGATACCTGTAACCTTGTAATTGTCCTGGACTGGATGATACTCCAAGGTAAAAATGTGACACTGACATTTTAACAAGATCGATGTCTCACTTTAATAAGTTTGTAGAAGTTGCATGGGTTTTTTGTCTTTAAGATTTTATTCAGTTGTTTTTGTATTCCTAGAAATCTGCTTCATTTCAGTTTAGATATTATAGTGTCCTGAATGTTTATTGGCAAAATTAGATATTTTAAGAGATCCCATACTTACTAGTTGTATCTGTGATCCCTCCTGGAACGTATGTCTCAATTGATCCATGCCTCAGCACCTTGTAAATCCTCCAAAGGAAACCCATTCAAGTCTGGTGGGGGCTTTTCTCCAAGTCATTTGCCATTTCAGGGATGATGAGAGAACACATAAGCTTCCCATCAGTTATCTTTTGTTCTAACTACAGAACTCTACCACTTGGTGTAATATAGTAGAATGCTAAACTTGGAACCTGGAAGACCTGTGTTCAAATGCTGCTTCAGATACTTATTAGATGTGTTTCTGGCCAATTCACTTAACTTCTATGTATCCTTGCCTCAAAAATGAAGTGATTGGACACAGGGACCTGTCCAGCTCAAATCTATGATCCTCAGATCACTTTGAATATATTTATGCCATTTCTCTTGCACAATTCTTGATTATATTGCAAGAGTCTGCCCATATGCCAGTCATGCACTTTTCAAGGATCTTTGAGTAAACTTCAACTTTAATTCTTCAGAGACTTGAGTCTCTGATTTGTACTCTTTTACCATAAGCAGAATAATATTTTGTAAGAAAAAATATTTCAGGGAAAAGCTTTGAGTCATCAAAAAGACAATGCTGTTTTCTAATGACACCCAAACTTATTTTCTGTCTTCTTTTCAGTTTTGGACCTAGATCATTATCTATGCATAGTGACATAGAGGCAGTTGGGTATCCCAGTAGATCGAGTGCCAAATCTGGCATTAGGAAGATTCATTTTCTTGAGTTCAGATATAATCTCAGACACTTACTGTGTAACACATCTGTGTAACTTTGGGTAATCACTTATCCCTGTTTGCCTCAATTTTCTCATCTGTAAATTGAGCTACACAAGCAAACGGCACACCACTCTAGTATCTTTGCCACAAAAAAAAAATGGAGTTAGGAAGACTCAGACACGACTGAACAAAAATGATATGTAAAAACGCAGAGAGAGACACATACAAAGCACCCCACACACACTATATCCTGCCCCTCACTTACTCACTGCCCTTATGGGTTCTCCAGCCAACTGCCCTCCTTGGTCAAGAGTAGACAGCTGGTATCCTTCCTAACTCACTGAACCTGTCTCCTATGAACTTCAGTTCATCTTTGACCCCATTCCTGTCCAGTGGCTCCTTATCATGTCCAGGATCAAATACTCAGTGCTCTATTGGTATTTAAAGTCCTTCCTAATCGGATCCCTTCTTATCTTTTCTAGTACTATACTAACTGTATTAACTGGACCAACTGTCCAAATACAAAAGTTCTTTGACACCAAGCCCTTCAACTCCTGTTATTCAATTACGGTAGTTCAGTGGCAGAGGCAACATAGAGTCATGAAAATCTGGGGTTGGCCACTTAAGTTTTCTCAACCTCAGTTTTCTCATCTGTAAAATGGGAATAATAATAACACCTAAGTCTTCTGGTTGTGAGGATCATTGCGAAATGCTTTGTGAACCTAAGAATGCTAAATAAATAGTGGCTATCATTACAGTATTGCGCAAGTAACTGTGTCCCAAGAATTCCAAATAAAATAAAAAATTGTATTAAAAAATCAATGGGGGGGTGGCTAGGTTGTACAATGGGTAGAGCACCGGCCCTGGAGTCAGGAAGACCTGAGTTCAAATTCAGAACCAGACAATAATTACCTAACTATGTGGCCTTGGGCAAGCCATTTAACCACACTGTCTTGCAAAAACTGAAAAAAATCAATGGAAGAAAGAAATGCCTGTGCAGAGAAGAAAAGTAGTATATATTAAACAAGCAGTATATCCCTCTGAACATTTGTCACACAATAAGTTGTCAAGTCTTTGAATTATCAAAGCATCTAACAATTACCCAGATAATGTTTATACTGTTTCCAAGATATACATTAAGTATCTAACATAACCTGCCATATCAAGCAAAATGCTGACTGTAAACAAAGGCAGGTATGAGCTCATGGATCAGGCAGTTAGGAAGCTCATACAGTTAAGAGATTTATTTGTGCCCTATCTGCCTGCAGATGTAGGGACCTTGCAATGTCTCAAACACTTAAAGATTCAGAAGATGAATGGGCCCAGCAACAGATCTTTCCACAAGTGAAGTTGCATCTTGACTAAAGAGAGTCCTTGAGACCAAAACCTAACTAGAGAAAAAGTATTTTCAAGTTCAGTTATTAGAGTTTCATAAACATCTAGTAGCTAGCTGTAAAACCAGTGACTCCTTGACAATAGATTTCTGGAGAATTGTCAGTCTGTGAAAATGGGAGTGAGGGTTGTGGAGCCGGGGGGAGGTGTTTGTTGGGAAAAGTATACATATTTGTGAAAGACAATCACATAAACCTTCCTTAAAAGAAAGTAATGAAATAATCTAAAGTGCATTCAATCGTACAAACAAGTATTTTTGCAAACATGATCCTAATTAACTATCATTTTAATAATTGTACCCTATGTCTAGAAATTAGCCTGGCTATAACCTAAACAGAACTAATTTCTATTTGAACTTTACTGTTGGTTCAAATTCCAAAGTTCTTTTCAAGGATTACTTTCCCGACTTGTCTTCTACATCTGGTGTTTTTTTTTTCCTCTAGGTCTAAAGCCAGAAAAGGTATTATAATATAACTAATATTAGGCTTATACAAAGCATAATGATGATAAAAATCAGGGTATGTGGCATCTTTAATCATTATGCCTTTTTTGCTATTAGTAAATATAAAATAAAAATCCAAATTTTTATTATAACTGACTGCTTTTGGATTCAGCCTAAATAATACTTCAGTTGAATTAGTAGTTCAACAGATATCTAATGAATGCCTTCTTTGTGTAGGCTGAATAAAGATTCTATTCCTGCCTTCAAGGAATAATAATCAAGAGCAATCAAAGCAATACTTAAATATCTACAATACCTGAAATACCAGAAGACAGGCCCAAAGTGCAAAAGTATATGGTTCAGAGGGGAATGAATCTTATTCCCTTTTCAGGACCTAAGAAAAACTTCATAAAGAAAGTGGCCATGGACATAGAATCATATCTTAGGTGGGGAAGATGAGGGTCTGTGGAAGGGGTGGGATGCTTACAATAGAGAGAAGAATTTTAACAAAAGTGTTGAGAAGACTTAACAGGGAGAGTGGGTGGTCCACATTGGACAGGGTATAGGTGTTTGTGGAGGGATCTAGAAAGGAGAAAAGATGAAATGGGCCAGAACATGAAGGGAATTCAATACCAGGGGAAAATATTAGAATTAGTTAGTAGAAAATTAAAAACTACTGTGTTATCTTTGAATAGGTGAGTAATACAGCTATACTTTAGGAAGGGTCTAATGACAACTACATTTTGGCTCTATTGCAACAGTGTAGTTAAGATATAAGGAGGACTGTAGCAGTAGAAGGGAGAAATAGATTCAAGAACAGTGGAAGCAGAATCAACATAATTAGGAAGTGATTTCGTTGGTGGAGTAGAAAGATCAAGAGAAGAATCAAGGATAATACTAAGGTTTAGCCTGAGTGACTGTAAAGATTATAGAGAAGTAAGAAGGAGGACCTGGGAAGAGAGACGGAGTAGAATGAGTTCACCTTGGGCCAAGTTAAGTTTGAGATATAAATGAAATACCAAAGTGGCACTGAGTTTAAAGTTATTTCTTTGAAGTATTATTGAGAAAATGGCATGTTAAACCTCTCAGAATACAATCCAAAAAGCATTTCTTTCTGATTTGTGTATCTAATTGGTGCCCCCCTCCCCTCAAAACTTCTCTTGGAAAGGCCACATCGAACACTTAAAGAAATCTTGTTTCCTGAGCAATTCTAACATTAGTGATGAAGCATTAGGAAGAATGTCAAGTGAAAATAAACTCCATACTACAATTACAGGCCTGAAGAAGAGAAAAAAAAAGAATATTGACAAATATTTAGAAAAGTGCTTTTCAAGTGTAAAATGTGTTATTAAGTACGAAGATTGTAAGAAGCCTGAAATAAAGAGCTGCTCTCATTAAACACAACCACTAATGAATATCACACAAAGCATTTACCTTAATGAATATGTTTTGAAACCAATAAAAATCATTTGAAGCATAAAATGGGAGAAAAGTATTAAAAAGCCACTTTAAAACATGAAGAGTAGGCAACATAATAAATGCCTTAGATAACAATGGAGAAGTCCTAGTATGACTCAGGATCGGAACAGCTATTTACTATCATTATGGCTCACTCCTTTGAGACCTGGAAATTTTCATTTCTATACAAGGGGCTTAGTCATAGCCATTATAGAAGAAAAAAGGCAAAATGATGGTAATTGGAGCTCCTATGTATTTTTCAACCTTTATGAACTTTAGCATACATCAATATCTTTTTTTTTTTGATTAAGTAAAATACACGGATCTCTCTGACAGATGGAAACTAAAACTAAGAATATAATGAAATGCATTAAGCACATGGACTAATCAAATAAATGAATAAATATTCATTAAAAGCTGAAATTATCATTTGATTAAAAATGTACTAGATTTTGAAAATGCTCCTTGAAAAGCAGATAAGGCATGATGTCCTCCTAATGCTTTTAAGGGGATAAAAAACCCAAAGGAATTCAAGAAACATGGGCTTTAGAATATCAAATGAAGTGTCAGGATATTTTCTCACAGTGACAAGAGAGACATTTCTTTATCATATATATGCATATTTATATACATATATGCATATATATATATTTATCTGAGAGAAGAAAGGCTATTTTGTTAGCTATTTATTTTTCAGAATTCATTATTACTTTCAAAGGTCAGCTCTGCAAATGTTGGTGTCCTGGACCCCTTGGATTATCCATCTTGTGAAGCCTTATGAAAATACAAAAAAAATGAAATTCAGAAAATGACAAAGCAAAACAATTAAATTTAAATATTGTAATATTTTTAAAATCAAGTTTGTGTACCCTGGATCTAGATGACTCTCTCAGGAAGCAGTGAACCAAAGCTTCCTTGGCCTATTACAGCTTGACTAACAGACAGTTTCTCTGCCCTCCAAAGTCTGGCAAATTGACCATAACTCTTTTACTGTTTTAATTAAGGAATTTGGTTATAACTCACAAAATTATTCAGAATTCTATAACTTGGAATGACTTTATGAGGTCATTCATTAGGCTAATAATTAAAAGAAGAGGTAGCCTTTCTTCCTTTATTTAACGAGGACTGGAAACTCATGAAATGTTGACCCTGCTGAAGTTTCAGTTCTGATACCAGAAACCTTAACAACAGTAGTCTTTTTGGTTCCGTGGGGGGAGGGAAGTAAGATTGGGGGGGAAATTGTAAAACTCAAATAAAATCTTTAATTAAAAAAAACTGTAGTCTTTTGGGGTCTGTGAAGCTTGCAATAACTTTCAGTTCTGACACTGGGGAATCTTAGGACAGAGGTGTCAAACACTCCAGTCACATGGCCCCCAAGTGGGATCTGATGCAGATTGAAATATAAAATTAGTGAAAAAAATAAAATGAAATAACATTAAAAAATAAAATGTAAATTTCAGAAATATTCAACAAAATAAATAAAACTACAATAGGACATAGATGATAAAGACAATAATATATGGTTTTCTAAGTTATTGTGCAATCTGCAAAGATCCTTAGTTGTGATTTTAGTAACCCTGCTTCTGAGTTTGACACCATAGTCATCAGAAACAGAGTAACAGAGTCCCTCAAAAAGGAGCTTGTTCAATGGAACAGGGTTATGAGCAGGAGCCTTTTCAGAAGGAAGTCAATTATTCTACCATATCAACTTTCTGGAATTTCACTCCCTGATGACTTTACTGATGAGAACATTCAGGATTGGTCCTCTGTACCTGTTTTCAATAAAGACAGATATAGTGAGATACTATATGTAAAGGACTTTTCAAAATTTAAAACACTATATAAATGTCAGGATTTTGCAGACCCTCCTCAATTTCAGCATCTTTTCCCATTCAGAGGATGGATTTTGTGGTAGGGGAAGCCCCTAAACACTGCAACTGATTTATATTTTTATCTGCAAATATCTCCCTGAGTTTCTAGGTTATTTTCTGTATGTTCAACAATGATCATATATCTAAGGTAGAGTTTTACCTTAAGAAGTCTTAGTATGTGACCACTTATTCTCTTGGTTTTCTCCTTTCAGGTGTTTTGGTATTTTGTTTTGTTTTTATGCTGTGCCATCATGTATTTAGGATTATTGAATTACATTTTAGTTATTTCTCAGTAATTACCTAACTTGTTAAAGTTATATCGAATTATAATTCTTTCTTCCATGATTCAAACCATTCCTAACGTTAGACCTTAGCTTTTTATCTTAATAGCACTTTATTTTTTCAATTACATGTGGAGACAGTTTTCATCATTAATTTTTGTAAAATTTTCTCCCTTTCTCCCTTCTCTTCTCTCTTTCCAAGGCAGCAAACAATCTGATATAGGTTATACATGCAAATCATATACATTTCCATCTTAGTCATTTTGTGAAAGAATTAGAAAAAAAGGGGGAAACCATGAGAAAGAAAAAATAAATTTAAAAAAGTGAAAATGTATGTTTTGATCTACATTTAGACTCCATAGTTCTTTCTCTGGGTGTGAATAACATTTTCCATCACTAGATTTTTAGAATTTTCTTTGATCACTGTATTACTGAAAAGAACTTAATTTATCATAGTTGATCATCATACAGTGTTGCTAAGTACAATGTTCTCCTGGTTCTACTCATTTCAGTCATCATCACTTCATGTAAGGCTTTCCAGATTTTTCTGAAATCTACCTGCTCATCATTTCTTATAGAAGAGTAATCTGATTACCTCACACTCAGGGACATCTCCAGTTGTCCCTATCTATATCTAGCCACTGCTCCCAGATGACTCTGGAGAGGAAAGTAAGGCTGATGACTTTGCACAAGATCCCCATCACTCAAATCTAATTCACTGACATGTCATGGCCTCCTTGATGTCATGGTCTACTTCCAGTACAAAGGACAAAGAACAGTACCACAACTTGTTCAACCATTCTTCAATTGATGGACATCCCCTTAATTTCTAGTTCTTCACCACCATAAAAAGACCTGCTATAAATATTTTTGTACACATGGATCCTTTTTAATTTTTTATATTCTCTTTGGGATATAGACCTAGTAGTGGTTTGCTGGATGAATGGGTAACTGTTTTATAGCCCTGTGGCATAGTTCCATATTGCTTTCCAGAAAGGTTGGATAAGTTCATAACTCCACCAATAGGGCATTAGTGTCCCAGTTTTCCCACTACACTATTCATTTTCCTTTTTTGTCATCTTAACCAATCTGATGGGTATGAGGTGATACATCAGAGTTGTTGTAATTTGCATTTCTCTAATAATAGAGTGTTTTTATATGACTATAGATAGTTAAACTTTTTATCTGAAAACTGCCAATTTTTATTTGGCATTTATCAAAAGTCTTGTATTCTTAAAATTTTGACTCATTTTCTATATGTTTTAGAAATGAGACATTTGTTAGGAACATTGACTGTAAAAATTTTTTCCTAGGTTTCTGCTCTCCTTATAATCTTGGTTGCATTGGTTTTATTTGTAAAAGCATTTTAACTTAATGTGATCAAAATTATCCATTTTGCATTTTATTATGTTCTCTATCTCTTGTTTGGTCATAAATTCTTTTCTCCATAGATCTAACCTAAACTATTCCTTGCTCTCCTAATTGGCTTATGATACCACCTTTTATGCACCCATTTTGGCCTTATCTTGGTGTAGGATGTGAGATGTTGATCTTGCCTAGTTTGTGTCATATTTTATAGTTTTCTCAGCAGTTTTTGTCAAATAATGAGCTCTTATCCCAGAACCTAGAGTCTGAATTTATCAAACAGTAGATTACTATGCCTAACCTATTCTACTGATCCACTATTCTATTTCTTTTGATCTTGTTTTATTTTATTTTTCCCAATTATATGATAAGATAATTTTCAACATTAATCTTTTTGTAAGCTTTTGAGTTCAACTTTTTCCTGTCACCATACCTTCCCTTACCTTTGCAGTAATTCAATATAGTTTTTGCATGTTCAATTATGTTTAACATATTTCCATACTAGTTATGTTGTGAAAGAAGAATCAGAACTAAGAGGAAAAAACATGTGAAAGAAATAAAAAGCATAAAATAAGTTTTTTTAAAGGAAACATACTATTCTTTTCTCTGCATTCAGACCCCATTGTGTTTTCTCTGGATGTAGATGCTGTTTTCCATCAAAATCTTTTAGAATTGTCCTTGATCAATAAGCTGTTAAGGGGAACTGAGTTCATCCCACCACTCTATTTCTTAGCCAATATCAAATAGTTTTGATAGTTGCCAATTTGTGATATATAGTTTTAGGTCTGGTATGGCTTAAAGCCCCATTCATTTGTATTTTTTCCTTAATTCCCTTGATATTCTGAACCTCCTGTTCTTGCAGATGAATTTTTGTTATTATCTTTTCTAGCACTATAAAATATTTTTTGGATGGTTTGATTGGTATGACACTGAATAAGTAAGTTAATTTAAGTAGAATTATCAATATTATATTAGCTTGGTCTACTCATAAGCAATTGATCTTTTACCAATTGTTTAGATCTGATTTTATTTGTGTGAAAAGTGTTTTCAAATTGTATTCATTTAATTTATGGGTTTGACTTGGCAAGTAGACTCCCCAATATTTTATATTGTCTATAATAACCTTAAATTGAATTTCTTTGTCTCTTGCTATTGGATTTTGTTGGTAATATATAAAAATACTGATAATTTACCTAGTATACCATCATATCATACACAAAGAGTGAGAGTTTTGTTTTTTCACTGCCACTTCTAATTCCTACAATTTCTTTTTCTTATCTTAGTGCTAATACTATCATTTCTAGTACAATATTGAATAATTATAGTGATAACAGGCATCCTTGTTTCACCCCTGTTCTTATCTGGAAAATTCCTAACTTATTCCCATTACACAAAATGCTTTCTGGTGGTTTGAGCTACATACTGCTTATCATTTTAAGGACAACTTCATTTATACCTATGTTCTCTAATGTTTTTATTAGAAATGGGTGCTGTATTTTGTCAAAAGCTTTTGCAGCATCTATTTTGGGTCATTTGATTGATATAGCACAGAATAAGTTACTTTTTATTAGTTTTGTCATTGAAATAGTCTATTATGCTGATTGTTTTCCTAATATTGAACCAGTCCTGCATTTCCAAGTGGTCGTAGTGTATTATCCTAGTGATAAATTGCAGTAATCTCTTTGCTAATATTTTATTTAAATTTTTTGCATCAATATTCATGAGGAAATTGGACTATAATTTTCTTTATCTGCTTTGCCTCTTCCTGGTTTAGGTATAAGCACCATATTTGTGTCATAAAAGGAATTGTTTGTCAATTTTTTCAGATAGTTTATATAGAATTAAAATTAATTGTTCTTTATATGTTTAGTAGAATTCACTTGGGAATCCATCTGGCCCTGGAGATTTTTTCCTTAGAGGGGTTACTGAGGGCTTGTTCAATTTCATTTTTCTAAAATTGGGATATTTAAATATTTTATTTCTTCTCTTAATTTGGGCAATTTATATTTTTTGTAAATTTTCTTACATTTCACTTAGCTGGTCAGGTTTATTAGCATACAGTTTGGCAAAACTATATGCATTTAAATGTTATTCAATACCTCAACCAAATCATTAAAAAATATTCAATAGCAAGAAGGGCCAATTGCTTCCTAATTAAGTAACCCATGTTATATTCTTATTCTTTGTTCATGTTGACATAAAACCCTAACAACAATAATGTCTAATATGAGATCATTGGATCTAAACTTGAGAGGAGATGTTGCTACTAATAATATGTTAAATTTTGGTATACCCAGTATAAAGGCATTTCCCTTTAGGAGAAGATCTGCATGCTTTATGAAACACAACTATTTGGTAACAGTTTGGCTCCTGTTTTATTTTTGCTTTGCAGGGTTTAGGTGCAACAGGGATAAGCAGGCTCACAGAATCTGTTAGCACCATGACCATGGACCAACATACCCAAGTGGAAGAAGAAAGATTCTTTCATTCACCTATGCCTGGTCAACATAGACCAAGGTAAATCTCACTGGTGGATGTGTCTTCATTTTTTTTAATTTCTTAATTTTTTCATTAATTTTTCTTCCGTTTTCCATCTGTATTTTCTCTCTCCTACCTCTGATATCCCTCCTCCTCCCTCCTTCTCCCCACCATTGAAAGAGAGAGAAAAACTAAACTAGTTACAAACATGTATAGTCAAGCAGAATAAAAGCTGATCTTCTTAAAGAAAACTTTACATAGATTAGAATATGGAGAGTATTCACTTCAAAGAAACCTCTCTCCCGACATCCATGAGACCCAATGCCTGAAAGCACATCTAGGTAGAAAAAGAGCAACAAAGTGATTTGGTGTTAGGAAATGCTATGACTGATCAACCACATATCATTTTTCTGAAAATAACAAGTGAAATAAGGGGAAATGCAATAGCCATACCCCTAGATTTGTCTCTTTAGTTTATAGTTAGGCTATTGAAATCCAGTTCTTCCTTTCAGAGATAGGTGGCTAGGAAAAGCAGGTTCCTTTTTTCCATTTGGTGGTGGAAAGTAGCATTAAGTAGCATAGTTCAGTAGTTCTTTCCAAGAGCTGTTGGAAAACCCAGTTGTTTAGAACATTGATAGTTCCCACATTCTTGTTGCCTGCTTCTAGAATTCTGATCTGAGACAAAGCACATAAAAATTTTCCTGGTTACCCTCTCCCTGACCCACACCATTACCATATATTTTAGACTTTAATGGCACAGGAAATCTCTACACATGTCCATGGTCAAAGAATATGTTATTATCATTATTTCCTCCAAAATTAATTACAAAGTAATAGTTTCATGTCCATGTAAAATTTAAATCATTGTAATTTCTCAGGAATATATTTTGTTTTGTCTTGATTTCTTAGAAGTATATTTTCAAATCAATATTTCATCTTATCATTTAAGAAGCATAATAATTGAAAGAAATGGTATTACTGTTCTATTGCCTATGCAAATAGTTTTATTTTCAGGGAAAACTGTCAGGATTTAGGCCAGATTATTAGTATTTGAGTTTGGCAGAGTAAATGATATGCTTCCTTACCATGATCTTATTAGTTTCCAATGTGAATTTGAGTTAAGCCATAACTCTACCCTAACAAGGTTTCTAACCTCTAAAAGATATAGAAGACATTGTTTTTCTTAGTCCTCTATAGTTGCCCTTCCATTGACAGAAGGTTAAACAGATACTTGGATATTTTCTTTAGGGATGACATACCAAGAATATCTTATGAAGACTTCAGTGAACCTAGTGCTGGAAGATCTGCTGCAAGCAGACCTGGAAGGAGAGACACTAGACCTACCGGCTTATTTGTGGAACCTGGCACTTTGAAATACTACACATTAGTCGAAGGGGAAGGCCGTCCGCCTGTCAATGAGCATCGACGAGGAAGATCTACGAGTACTGGAAGAAAAGACAGACATTCTCCCCAAGGTATACCTGAGTACTTTTGGTCCTTCAAAGGCAGTATACTTAGCAAATTAAATTCATGACCTTTGACTTCCAAAATGGTATCTGGTCCCTAAAAGGTAAAAGTTGATTCGGGATGAAAAACTTCTCTTTCAAAGTATATTAGAAAATTATATCATCTGACTATTTCTCATGACTTTAAGGGAGTTGAATTCATTTTACAATAGACTCAGAGGCTTGGGGATCAGATTTTCAATTTCTTCATCTTGAACAGGAATAGGCAAGGAATACCTGACTGAGTACTTAAGGATCATGGACCCATGACACCAAGTGACAAATTTAGGCACCATAAATTTCAGGTTGGACTTCATAGAAATATAGCCTGGATGTTATTGTTTATCCAAGCCCTTATATATCCAAATTAAAATGAATTTCTCTTCTCTAGGAAATTACTTGGAAGGAACTGAAGATTTCATCAAATGACTGGTCTTTTTCCTCTCAGTAGTGCTCATCACAGAAAGTTGTCAGATTTTCTTATTTCTTTAACTGTTTTGCTAAGGTTGTCTCATTGTTGTACAAGGAGTAGTACCAACTCTTTCTGAGGTGCTCATCCTCCTTTACTGATCTGTTTTCACAATGCCTCTGGATTACAACTCAGTACAAAAGAAAACTAAGCTGAGTGTACTTTCCTCAAAACTCAGTCATTTTTGAGCACTAATATGCTACTTAAAGCATCTCCAAATTCTTATTTTCATTTTTGCACATAAACTCCTGTGATCCAATTAACCATTGATGCATAAAAAAAAGAAACTTTGCCCATAAACACTGAATATTATGATGCTGTGAATGTAAAAGTAATTGAAATCTTTCAAATATTTAGTGAATGACTCCAGGGCATATACCATTGTACTAGATGCTAAAGCATTTTATAAAATATGGTACTCATTGTTTCATTTATCAAAGAGAGGGCAAAATTCAATTATTTATTTTAACTTCTTGGTTAACTTTTCAAATTTGAAAAAAAAAATCATATTTCCCTGGATGTTTATTAACTTCATATCTGGTGACAAATTTTATACTCCATGATATTAGCATTTACATGAGAACACAATATATAAATATTTATGTATGTATATTAATATTTATGCATATATATATAAATATATATTTTTATTAGAGTATATGACTCACCCCAGTAAAAAGTGGCTACATCTCTTCCACAGACTTTTCCCAAATAAGAATGATATTTGGAATCATTCTTGTGTCAAATAGGTATAGAACTCCTCCATAATATTAATTTATTCATAATAATTATGACATTGCATCTGAGAAAGTAAGAATTTGTTGTACAAACTTTCATATTTCCTGAGAAAAGCTCTGTGAATCTACCACTTTGAAATTCAGTTTCACTGGGATAAATTAAATAATAGAAGTATCTCCCTGAGCAACTTTCTTTTGAAGGAGTAGTGAAGACTTCCACTTAGTTTTTACTTTGTAAAATTCAGTAAATCATCTCCTGAGTTTTGGCCCCTTTATTTTCACGGTTAATGTAGTTGATGTCATGAGCAAGATGTCCTGGTACTATTACTTCTATTCTTTTAAACTACTATTTCTAACAGTAAAGCAGATATAAGTAAATATGAATGAGTAAATGAATGCTTATTAAGTAGTTACTGTGTGCCAAGAAATAAAGTGGTGACCAGGTAAGTAGAGAGAAGGAGATGAATGTGAGAGATATTATGGAGATAGAAATGACAAGATTTGGCAATCTTACATATGTGGCTGAATGAGGATGAGAAGCTGAGGATGATCCTGAGATTCTGGACCTCAGTCACTGAAAAGATGAGAGTACACTGGGGAAAAAGTTGGGAACTTTGAAAGAATGAGCTTTGGGAGAAAGATAATATTGAATATGAGATACAGATTCAATTCAAAATGTCTACTAGGCTATTCATGATGCAGGACCAGATCTCAGAAGAGAGACTGAGGCTCTATTTATGGGACTGGGAGTCATCAGCATAGAAATAATAATTAAAACCACATGAGCTGGTGAGGTCACTTGAGATAGAAAAAAGATGGCCCAGGATAGACCACTGGGCTGCACCAATATTTAGGGTATGTGAAATGGATAATAATATTGCAAATGGAACTGAGAAGGAGCAATCATATAAATAAGAGAAAAACCAATAGAAATCAGTGTCATGAAAACCCAGAAAGGAGGGAGTATCCAGGAGGAGAAGGTAGTCATCAGTTTTTCTCCTCCTGGATATTGAAAAAAAGTCATCAGATTTATGAGGCAATAGATCACCAATAACTTTATAGAGAGCAGTTTTAGTTGAATGATATAGTTGAAGACCAGGTTGCAAAGGATTAAGATATAAATGAAAGAGAAAACAGAGTGAATGAGCATAAGCATTTTTCCTAAGAGCTTGAGAAAGGCAAGAAAGATGTGGGAAAGCTTGTAGCCTGAGAGGCTGGAACAGTCTAGTGAGGGTTTTTTAATCACTGGAAAGACTTGAATGGGTTTGTAGATAGCAAGAATCATTAGAGAGGGAGAGATTGAAGGTTAAAGTGAAAGTGGATAATTGGGGAGGCAATCTGCTGGAGAAGATAGGAGGGCACGGGATCAAAGATACATATAGAATGATTGGTCTTAGTGAAAAGAAGAGCCACTTCTTTGACAGAGATTGGAATAAAAGAGAGAGCTAAATGAGCCAAATGGACCAGTCTGAGAGGAAGGACTTCATAGCAATTGAAGGTGACCAGATGGCAGCAAGAGAGAAGATCAGCCCAAGGTTAAATAGTTGGTCAGTGGCATGGAAGGAAGTGAAATGTTGGTCTCTTGAGTAACAGTCTAATGTTCTTTCTACTAAACCATACTGAGTTTAAAATCCTTTCTTTTTTGTAATAATAACTGGTCAAAATTATTTGAAAATAGGATTATGTGAAAAATAGTTTCCAATAAATATGACTTAGTCTGCATGTTTGGTAGCCCAGATATGTGTTTTTCCAATTAAGAAAAGTCAGCATACTGTAACACAAAGTTATTAACCATGTAGAAATGATTATTCAATTAAAAAAAAGATTTACCATGAAATTCCTTTAAATCAGGGGGTCCCTTAGCTTTTTTATGTCATGGAGTCCCTTTGGCAGTTTCTTTCTCAGAATTATGCTTTTAAATGTAAAAAATAACATATAGGATTACCAACTGTATTGAAATAGTTATCAAAATATTTTTTAAAAAATAAGTTCATGAACCCCAGTTTAAGAATCTATTTTTAAAGAGCTAGCAACCCTACTGTAACTCTATGGCATTTGAAATGTTTCCCCCCATAGAGGAATATATGTTCCTGGAGTAGAGGGCTAGTTTAATTTTTGTTTTTGAATTCCTCAGCAACTGAGCCCAAGGACTTGGACATAGTAGGGCCTTAATAAATGATTATTTGAATTGAACTGAATCGAAAATGTAATTTGATTTGTATTTATGTATTTGATTTGTTTTTATTTCCAGGAAAGAGAGGCAGCCCGAAATCATGAGTAAAAGGCTAGTCTTGGAGTCAGGAAGCCCTAGATTCAAGGTCTGTCCCTGACTTACTCCCCTAATTATGGGCAAGTCACTTAACCTATTATTGTCCCAGGCAACCCTCAGACTATAATTTATTGATGCATTACTAATTTGCAACAGCCTTTGTGGAGAGAGTTTCCATTCAGAGAGTTTCCATTCTGGGACTTTCTGCCACTGATGAAATCACAGATCTGGACTCCCATCCCCATTTTTTCTCCCAAGAGCATATAAAAATTGTATGAACCTACATACAAAGTATCCCCAAGTCAGTGCATTTTAAAGATTTAATAGCTTTCAGGTGAATTAAGACTTTGGGCATACCCTATATTACAACTTGCAGAGCATTTTGGATTATTAGGAAATTAATATTTTAAAATGAAATGTCACCTTAAGGATGTTATTAGTCAGCTTATAGTGGAATACTCAGTGAAAGTACACAGCAGCCTAAACTATATCCAAAACTAAAATCAACAGGATGCATCCCCAAAACAGTCTGAATAGAAAGGACAAGATGACATTGAAATTCTGATCTTTTTTTTTTGTTTTATTTTGACTAAGACTCCCTCCTGCTACCTTCTTCCTTTTAGATTATGAAATTTATCCACTCATTCAAAATGATCCTCATTAGTCCTGATGCAAGCCCACATCTACCAGATACCAGAATTGATGATTTTATAATTCAAATATGGAACAGCAATTTAGAACTAACAACTCAAGAGGTTTGCAGAACTACCAAGAGCAAGAAAAAAAATTGAAATATTACAGCCAGTGAAGTACATAACAAAAATGATACTGTAAGAGGAAAGTTCTATTGTTGCAATTCCTTTGAAACTCCATGTGTGAGACCAAAGCTCCACTAAATGTGTGTTATGTTTTGGGTAACCCCAAGAGTACCCCAATAGCTGGGTACTTGCCAGCAAAGTAGGCTCTAGTGGTCTAGCCACTAGCTCAAACATGAGCTGCCAAAGCCTATGACTAAGGACTGTTTAAAGTAGCCAAGGGCTTCAGAACTTAACTCTTATGAGAAGATCTTGGTAAAGCATTTGGAGAACAAAACAAAGAGCGAGAGAGCGAGAGAGAGCGAGAGAGAGCGAGAGAGAGAGAGAGAGAGAGAGAGAGAGAGAGAGAGAGAGAGAGAACACTAGCACTGGGACCAGGAGGAACTGAGTTCAAATCTAACCTCAAATACTTGATGCTTACTACTAGTGTGACCTTGGGCAAGTCACCTAACCCTGACTGCCTCACATCCAAGGCCATTTCCAGTCATCCTGATCTATATCTGACCACTGGACCCAGAGAGCCCTAGGGGAGAAAACAAGGCTGGTGACTTAGCACAGCACCCTCTCACTCAAATCCAATTCACGTGCTTGTCATGACATCACCTCCCTGACATCATGGTCTTCTTTAAGAATGAAAGACAGATGTCATCATAAAAACAAAAAGGGCATTCTCGCCTTTTCAGTCTTGATAATAAAGGTCACATGTTCTGTAACTAAAGCAACTAACTGCTGTTATTGATAAATATTAATAATGACCACAAAATCATATTTTTGTGACTTCTAGTCATGAATTAAAAATATTCCTCCATGACATGTTATTGAATAATGACCAACATTTACATAATAACCAACATTTACACAGCAATTAAGAAGTTTGCCAAACATTTCACATATATTATTTCATTTGCACTCATTCTGAATAATTCATAATAACTCTGTTTCCCCTCCCCTTCCCTTCCCTCCCCAGCACTGTACCCTTCAACACAGAAAACAATGAACTGCTTATCAAAAGAAATGAACTTTTGCATTACACTGATTTATAGACAAAAAGCATAGGAAAAATGAAGCTTTCAATATCAGCAATGATTTTATTTGCCATATGCTCATTGGCACTTAGAACATTGAAAAGGATCACACCCTTTAAGGAAAACTCATAGAATTCGTTACCTTTGAGAAATAAGTTACAAAGTTTGATAGCACCTGAAGACAGCCAGGTGACTCAGTGGATAGAGGATTGGGCCTGGAGTTAGGGAGACATGAGTGAACTCAGACACATCCTAGCTGTGAGACCCTGGGCAAGTCAATTAACTTTTGCTTGCCTTAATCCAATGGTGAAGAAAATGGCAAACTACTCCAATATCCTTGCAAGTAAACCCATGAACAGTATTGGTATGCCATGGTCCACAGAGTCATGAAGAGTAAAACAAGCCAAAACAACGCTTCGGTCAGCTCTTTCCTGCTCTTCTCCAAGACAGGACCCAAACCCACCAATTTTCCATGGATATAGGATCCTTTTCAGTGTTGTCCCTGGGAGTTGCAATATAACAACCTATTTCCTTGTACAAATCCAGATGTGGAACTTGGTATTTCTTTTTTACCCCCATATGACAAAGGGATGCACGTACAAATAAGGTATCTCATAATTTCCCAAATGGAAATGGCCTTGCAAACCAACCACTAACAATGAACCTGCTTTACAGGGGGAAAAAAAGAGAATACAGGACAGTGATTTCACAGAATCCTTAGCTTCCCTCAAAGCACAATTCAGTGAACTACCAGAAGGAACCCTCTCCCAAAGCCAAAGTAGTTATTGCTCTCCTGTCCCCTTTAAATTCGCATAATTTCATATGTATGTAAATATCATGTGTCCCTAGGGGAATACTAACTCCTCCAGATGGGGACTCTGTGTGTATGTATATGCACAATTTCAAACCTTTGAGGATCTATCTCAAGTTGGATCTTTTGTCCATAGTAGACTCTTTAAGAACTACGAGTTATATTGATTTGAATTAAAGTGGAAATTATTTGAGGGATGATGTAGCATTTTAGTGCCTACTAAGTAACTGTTAATTTGTTCATTTTATCTTTTGTTTGCATTTATATCTGCAAATACACTCATATATTTTCTCTATCTCATTATTGGATATATTTTATGTGCAGGACTAAGTTTTTCTTTTCAAAGAAATAGAGAAAAGTATCAAATCTTTCTTTAAGTTGAATTGTCATAGAAAAACTTGCTGTTTTAGACGCAAACTTTAGCTCAGAATTCCCTCCTTATAGTTGATTTTATTTCATACCTCAAAAATTAGAAGGTGACAGAAAAAAGATGGGATCCGTGATGTTGGCTGGATTTGAGAAATCACAGCCTGGAAATTTGTCTCTGACAACTAAGCACTGGGTGTGCCAAAGCATCTGATCAAATGATGGCAGTTTTGTCAAGTTTAGCTATATTTGACATTTGATTCTGCTGACAATTTGGGATCATGACTTTTTGGGTCTCAGTACCAAAATCTTTCTGTTATCCTGGAAAATTAAACTTACTAGCTAAATTGTATTTGATTTTCTTTTGATTAATTCAATTCTTTTAGTAGCTTTTCAATTCTAGGTAATTCTAGGAAATGTTTCATATAGAATCTTTCCATAATCTTAAGGAAAGAAAGAAATATGCAATTGCTGAGTGTCTCTATGTACTAAATACTTGACAAATATCATCTAATGTGATCTCATTTGAGTGTCTACATGATGAAACAATTGAGATAGGCATAGGGAAGGGTGATAAAGAAAGCTCCCGGATGAAAACACTCCCTTTACTGCTACAAACTGATACCTTTTGTGCAACGTTGTCTTATAGAGTTGCTTATAACCCAGAGTACAGGATAATGGCATGAGGAATAAATCATTTGAGCAGGTTGGATTGATATTGGGAATTAAAAGCTAATATAAAAGTGTAAGGAAAGGGGCGGCTAGGTGGTACAGTGGATAGAGCCCCGGCCCTGGAGTCAGGAGGACCTGAGTTCAAATGCGGCCTCAGACACTTACTAATTATCTAGCTGTGTGGCCTTGGGCAAGTCACTTGACCCCATTGCCTTGCAAAAACCTAAAAAAAAAGAAAAAAAGAGTAAAGAAAAACATGATAAATAATTTACTTAATGTTAATACTAAAAATCACAGGAGTATAGTCATAGACATGGGAAAAACTGACAAAACAGAGGTCTTGTTTACATCATAGACACTACAAAATGACAGGAATAAAAGTCTTATACTTGAGCAAGATCCAAAGTATTTATCTAACGCAAGAACTTGTATTATTTGCAGTGAGCTCAGAGGGAAAACATGGCCAACCAGTTCCTTCACTACCATTTGAAACAGTTGTAGAAATGTTCTCTCTAACAATTCAGGCTTCCTCAGCCTCTTCAACTGTAAGCTTGGAGACAATTTCGGGGTTATTATGAAGATCAAATAAGGTTTTGTTTGTAAAACACTTTCCCCCCTAAATAGGATGCACTTGAATGATGTTTCTTCCCTTCCCTGCCCATGATCCACAGAAGATAAGCTTTAGAGAGTAGCCCAGGGCCTAAAGACTTGTTCATGGCTTCACAGAAGACCTACTAGGTATCAACAATGCAACCCCACTGTAGCATGATGCCTGCTAATTGTAAAAAATGAAAACTGAGGGAAACATGGTCAAAGTAGAGGTACAATTATTTCAATTTACAGGTGTTTCTATGCTTTTCTTAATGAACCCAAGAGAACCTGCAGACTGGTTAATCAAGACAACAGCTTCAATAAGGTATAATTCAAAAGAAATCTATAGAACTTATCAACCTTTTTTCTCCATTATTGATAAAATCCTGGAGATAGGAAAATAAATTCCATTTGTCAGAAAAAAGACAATATCTGGGAATTAAACTACCAAAACATATATAGGCATATAACTACAAAATATTTTTTTAGAAAAAGAAAAGCCTTAAATGAAGTGAAATTCAGCTAGGGGAAAAAGAAGACTTAGCAGAATATGATAGCTATCTTCAAGTATCTGGAGGACACTCACCTTGAAAGGGATTTGAGTTCCTCTGAATAGAGGAAGAACTAGAAATGAAGGGGAGAAATTGCAAAGAGTCAAATTTAATACCAATCCTCCTAACAATTAGGGAGGTGCTGTGCTAAACCCTGAAGATAAAAATACAAACAAATCCCCAAGATATGCTCAGGGAGCAGACATTCTAATGGGGAAGTAAAGTTAGAGAAGAGCATGGAGGGTTCTGTAAATGGCAGCATGGAGTGGAGATGATCACAAAGTGGCATGGAGGTCTGATTCTAGGCAAGAGATGACAAAAGCTCATCCATTTGAATGGGGGAAGATGGGAAGATGTGTGGAAAGATGGAGAAAGGAGATTTCTGCCTGGAGCATGAGCAGTCTGGTGACCAGATGCTCAGGCAGAAAATTCCCTGATCAGAATGTCCCTGGAGCAGAGTCCAGGATTATAGAGTGGAAGGGGGATGGGATGAAGGGGGTAATCAGAATGATGGCCAAAGCAGGTGCTGGTGGTAGGGGGTGAAGACAGCTAGGAGTAGTTAGAGCCATTGAGCAGACCTGGGGTCTGGGAATGGAGTCTTCCTCGGAGGTCTTAAAGTTCAGGTTGAATTTCCACTTGTTGAATATGTTGAAAGTTATGTGTTGAACTTGATGACTATTAAATCTTTTCTTAATCCTTGTCTCCTAAACTCCAGACATACATCTCTGACTGTCCATGAGACATTTAAAATTGGAAATCACATAGGCATATCAAACAACATTCCAAAATACTCTTTATAATCATTCATCAAAATTAGATTTTGATAACATCATAAATTCCAAATGGATAAACTATTTAGATATAAAAAGTCACAATAAGAAAGGCAGATAGAGGCAGATAGAAGGGTTTATCTTTTACAATTGTAGACAGGAAAAAGGATTTGTAACCAGACAAGTAGAAAAGACATCAGCAAAAGTAAAATAGACTGTTCTGATTAAACAAAATGTAAATGTTTTCACCCATATAATATCAATGCATCTAGAATCACAAGGAAAGGTACAATTTTAGGGGAAATACATTTGCATTAAATCAGACAAAAGTCAGATAAAATTCAATGATAGCAGGGAATTATCCTAAAATCTATTCATTTAAGAGTCATTTCCTTGTGGACAAATGGTCAAAAGACAAAAATGGTCAGTTTTCTAAAGAAGAAATACAAATAATACTGTCTGAAAAAATGTTCTGAGTCACTAATAATTAGAGAAATACAAATGTAAAAAAATCCCAAGGTATCAACAAACATCTTTTTTGCTCAGAAAATTGCTAAGAGAAAACTCATTTTGAAATGACTGATATTCTAATTTATGCCAAATATAGATGTGAGTTGCTTCCACCATTCAGGAAGACAATTGTAATTCTGTAAGAAAATTTACTAAATGATTCTTTCCCATTGACTCACTATATAGTCCAAGCAGTTTATTGGCAACAAGCAAAGATCAATAAAAACAAAAAAAAAATAAGAATAGCATTATTTGTGATAATCTAAAACTAGAAGCAGTATATTTGTTTAATGATTAGGGAGTAACTGAACAAATTAGACTATAATAATGTCATAGAATATTATTGAGATATAAGGAATGATTCGTATAAAGAATTCACAGAAAAAAATTGAGAATATGTTTGAAGTTCTAAGGACGAAAGACTTTACAGACTGAAGCACAATATCTTCCACTGCATTGATGTCAAAAAGGTTGACGTGAAGAGGCAATAGAATGCCGGTCAAATACCACAAGAGCAGTTAATGTTAGTGATACCATACCAAATAAAAGGACACATCTCTCCTTTCTGCTGATAAGTGATAACATAGCTTTGGGTCGAAATTTCTTTTCAAAAATGCTTGTTTGGCTATTTGATGGGAACTATCTATTGTATAAGAGCAAAACCTATCAATAAATTTTAAAAATGCAATTCTCATACAGTATTGATCTTCTTAAATATTCAGTTCTTCCTTTGGAAGAATGACGCCTGCCATATGGTTATGCTTATATAACACTAAAAATCTATAAAAATAGAAATATTTTATAAACTATATGAATACCTTATGACCTAATACTCAACATGTGAATAATTATGAACACCAGTATCATAGCTGGTTTCAATTGTATGTCATCTACCCCTTTATCATCATCATTTGGTGGTGGTGAAGGTAATAGTATTCATTTGATCATTTTGGATGAGAAGGGATCTATTTTCAAGATCAGTTTACATATTCAGGATTAGTGGTATGCATCAAGATTAGCCTAGGCTAAGAATGATGGAAAACTGAAGTAATAAGAGTTCAGACAACATTAAAAGCAGAAAAATAACCACTAAGAAAAAGTGAAGAAGAAAGAATTAAACCAATAGAGCTCTTGCTGTTGATATGAAGAATCTTCCTATATGTGGTGCTCATTTAGACCAACAAAACTGAAAAACCAGATCTTAGACTGGATTTGTTTTATTCACCTTTATTATTGAACAATCACTATTTAATTCACTCTAAATTTATAATCATCAAATTGACTCACACAGTCTTGTCACATCCACCATTTAGATATTACTTTCATTCTTATTATGCTTTGAATATAACAGATCAGAATAGGAAATGAAGACCAATAATTGTCATTATCCTTTTAAAAAAAATCATAGCACTCTCATTTCCACAATTTCACAAACTGCAGCATAATTTTTATTTTCTTTGCCCATTGTCTTTAACCTGAAATATCTATTTACAATTCTTGTTCCAGAACCTAAGAATTATTCTGCAGACTCACGAAGCTATTTATTTGAGTATTTATTTGTTCTATATATATAGCAGTATTCCTCAAGGTCCTGTATAGCTAACTTAGAAATTGATGAATATGTCATTGTGTCAGTTGAAAAGAAAGATGAGGTAAAAAATTTCATTAATATCAGCTTTCTTTGTAATTCTCAAGAATCTTAAACAGGAAATGTTGTTCCTATGAAAATGAATAATTGGTTCCTGTGTTCTTCCATGTTGACCAACATTCAGGTTTGAAAGTCTTGCTGTCCATTAACTGAAACATAGTGGCTGTCCATCAGAAAGTGAAACCTTCATAAAAAACAATATAATTTCCCACCCAAAATTCTTACTACTGTTGCTCTGAGAATGCATTCCTGCAATGTGTGTACATTAAGTTTTCACTTTGGAAAGTCATTACACAAAGGTGGCAGTTGTGTTCTTTTGGTTTGTTTATTTTATGTAAGCCATGTTCTGCCTTTTATGAAATTTCTCTGTATTGATTGGCACAAATATACCCCAAAGTCCAGCAAGTGCTTGGGCAAGAGGAAAATGCTGAGACAAACTAAGCTTCTCTCTCCTCCTCTTCTCAAGTCTAAAGAGCAATGCTTTTTAAATATCCTGAAAGATAAAAGATATCTAGGGGAAGCTAGGTGGTGCAGTGAATAAAGCACAGGTCTTGGAGTCAGGAGGACCTGAGTTCAAAACCAGATTCAGACATTTAATAATTGGCTAGTTGTGTGACCTTGGACAAGTCACTTAACCCCATTGCCTTACCAAAAGAAAAAGTAAAAAAGTTAGTGGTTCCCATCTTACTGCAATTCACATTTTTAGCCTTAGGAACTGCCACAGTGGTCAGAACCACAGTCCACTCAGTCCACAGTGCTGTCAGCAATCTCTCCCTCACCCCCCAAGTTTATTCCCTAAATATTAACCTGAATAGTTAAATAGGTCCCAGAATATCTCCAACCATTTATGATTCTGTCCTTTATACATTTATCTCAATGATTTTAGAATTCATTTTATAGAATAAATTGTGCCACCCCTTGGACTAAGGCATTCCATACACTTATTTGAAGCATTCTTTGCCTTGTTTTGTCCAAAGTGTGTCTAGCTAAGTTTCAAAGGATTCACTACTTTCTGGTAAACATCAAATAACTTTGCATCATAGTAATCATTCCAAAATGTTTAATTTCCAGGCAAGACCAGTTAGAAGGAAACCTTCCACCTTTCCTTGAACAAGTGTCATGAAAATTGTGAGGATTTCATAGGGAAAGGAGATCACTAAGGACATCAATTCATATCAACTCACAGTTCAACATTGTTGAGACAGAATGATCTTGATTCACCATCTTTTATGGCAATCTCTTAAAACAACCCAGGGTGAGATTTAGGCTCTGTCTAGCCAATATAAATAAATCTAGTTATTCAGTCTGATCATATACATATTGTCAAAGTGGAAAATTATTACAAGAACGTAGAGCTGGAATGTGAAAAACATTGTTTAGTGCCAAAGATGGGGCTCAAACTCACGTCCTTTGACTCCGAGTTCTCTTCCCACTGCTTTCACTCTATGCTACCAAAAATATGGATATAGCCATTGCTATAAAGTCAATTGTACAGTTTATTTACTGGATACTTCCAAAGCTGAATTGAGATATTTATGTTCTTCTATTTTCATCCATACTTCAGACTCAGGTAGACATTATTTGTAACATGGAATTTTCTAGTTATCTAATGACTTATTATTCATGAGCTGAGAAAGTCTTATTCCAAACCAGCCAAGCTGATATTTCATTGTCCCAATTTCAAGAAAGTTAGAACTAAAATGATTTTATATGTTACCTTAAAAAGGAATTGTGAAATGGTTATGACCTTTTCTACCATCTTAATCAGCATTTCTATGTTGGGAGAGGATGATACTATTCTGTAAGGCCAAGAGTATATATCTGGCTCTTAGCACAGTGCCTTCCTCACAGTAGGTGCTTAATAAATGTTTGTTAATGACTGACATGAATTTTCCTACAATTGTATGATGTAAGGAATAGATGATGCAATTGTGTACTTGATTTCTCAAATGAATAGTCATGATTGATACAGTCACCGAAATAAAAAAAAAAAAATTTGACTCCTGCAGTTGACATTTATGACATGACTATGCTGTGAAAGTATGAGATCTTACTCTATCATGGGTTCCAGTGTTTGATGTGGCTTTGATGTCAAAGCATCTAGGTTTAAATTTCAATTCTGCTACTTTTACTATCCCCAAGATTTTGGGCTAGTCACTCCTTAGTAAAATGAATGGATTAGACCAGATGAGATTTGAGCTCCCTTGTACCCTGAGCTGAATGATTCTGTGACCTACCTAGGATCATCACACAGATAATAGATGATGGTGCCAAGACTCAAATCCAGTTTATCTGACTTTTAGGGCAAATTCTTTTCAGACAGTTGTCACTGGGTTAGAGAGGGTTAGGGTGTTAAGAACATACAAAGACAGACTGTGCAGGCAGTCCAGTAATGGAAAA
This sequence comes from Macrotis lagotis, assembly GCF_037893015.1. Lineage (NCBI taxonomy): Eukaryota > Metazoa > Chordata > Mammalia > Peramelemorphia > Peramelidae > Macrotis > Macrotis lagotis. The sequence goes on from NC_133666.1 coordinate 53,887,367, forward strand.
ATACATAGAAGAAAATCAAATTCAGTGCAAAGCAAATGGATCATAAATCTAAATGACTATTGTTCTAATTATTTCTCTTTAAACAGATTATTCCAGTCACAAAAGAACTAATAGAATAAAAGTAAGTGACTAATGGAATCCCTATATGTACTGAGCAAGTGATGACACATGGATAAATTCTCCCTTAAAAATATTTTACCATTGACTATTTTCTTTCGTTTATCAAATGAAGACTATTAGTCAGTAAAATGTTTAATCAATTAGTGAAAAACCAAATGAGCCTGTCAGTGTAGTCACTGAGCATATAATTTGTTTCTCATAATTATCACTAACAGTGAAGATTCGAATGGCTGAGTAAAGGAATTCTTGTAAGGTGTTAGGGCACTTTCAGCATGGCTGATTCTCAGGGGAAGAAGGAGCTAGGTAACTTCTCATTTTTTTCTCCTAATAACTTTAGCCTTAAACAAATAGGCTCCTATATCTAGCCTCTGCTTGGCATTTGGAAAGCCTTGGGGATTTGGCTGTGTGTTTCTGTCTGGGGTTGACTCCAATCAAGACGGATGTTTTATGTGCTTGGTGATGATAATGCACGTTGACAAGGTCAAAAAGATAATCCCCCGAAGTCAGGTTTACAATATTCCAGGCTTATTGGTTGGGCCCCCAAAGCCTCTCACAAGTCTATACATAGAGTCAAAGACACGGAAGCTTCCTGTCCCATTGCGTTGTTGCTATTTGATTAAATGGATATCTTGAGTGAAAATGTTCCAAAGCATTCTCATTTGGGAACCTTTGTTTTTAAATCCCTGTTCTAGCTTCTCTCCTTCTCCCCTACCTCCTTCCCAAGTTATTGCTGTTATCCAATTTCCTCTGTCCTAGCATTTAATTTACTATGTCCAGAATTTGCTGTGATTTTCAGATAGAGCTGAGTTTCTGTAGCTAGCCTGTGACATTTTTAATATGGGCCAAATGTATCCCTGATAAAACAAACTTTTAAATATATTGCTTTAGCACCAACTCTGTGGATCTCACTTTGGAGCCAAGGCACGATGATTTGGGAAAACATCAGCATTAATAATAGATGTATGCAAATAGAGAGACTATACTAATATTCTTTATGCAGGGAACATGTAATGGATCTTCTCCCCTTCAGCAACCTTGCATTATTATGAAGTGAAAATATAATTGCTTCTTGTTGGACTGTTTCCAGGTGAACCACGGCCTGTTTCCATGCCCCCCGAATATGGCTGGGCAAGGGATTCTAGAGAACATGGAATGCACAGACGGAGTGGCAGAGGTGAGTTAGCCAATTCTCTTCAAACTCTAAAAATGGATTATGTCTCTGAGATGGCAAAATCTCACCCAGGGAAATTCTCTCACCCCTAAATCTGTTAGAATCAGACAATATTAAATATGGAAAACTTCAAGAACAGGAAGTATTTTTCTTTCGGAGTGTCCTAAGCCTGCCCTACTATCATATTTCCTCCTCAGAGGCATCTCCTCTGACCTTGGGATGTGTTACCAATCCCCCCACACACACACACACAGATCTTCAACAAATACACACAGATTTGCTCATAGCCAACAAGTAAACACTAACCAAGAGTTTGGGAAGGTGTTATACAATGCTTTCCACCTAGTCAGAAATGGGGAATGGAATCCAAACAGAGAGGGAAATTACCTGGCATTCCACAGCACCTCAGCCACCCAGACCACTTCATTTCTTCAAGTAGAGTCAAGCTACCTGGGACTTAAGCCTTTTACACACTTCCCTGGTACTTTGGGTTGGCTAACTATCAAAGATTTGACAATAAAGAGAATAAAGGGAATTTGAGGTTCTCCCCCCCACCCCCATTCATCTGATAATTAACCTCAGAGGATTTATATAAGATAAGGATATGTTTTTTTTTTCTTATGAAAGACTTACTGCATTGAAAATGTGTGGTTTTCCTATTTCCCCCCCTCTGTCACAATCTTTTCCTTTAATTATGAAAAATACTAACTACCTGATTACTAAATAAATCTGACCAGAAAGGTACAGTTAGGCCATGGGGATGTCTGGAAAAATCAGTAAGATCCAAGTAAGCTAAAAGTGATGCATATTACCCCTGGGTCTTACTTTCTTGGCTGGGTTTAGCCTTCCTTAGACTTTCAGGACCTGCTGTAACACATTTTATGTACCTACTATAGACTTGAGACTTGCTCAAAGTGATAAGAATGAAACCTAAAGGATATAAATTGTCTTTCCTTTATAAAGGCAAAAGCCTTGTTGCTAATATTTTAATGAAATTCATTAGAAGAGGTATAAGTAAAAGCAGTGGAAATCGCCTCGATTTGTGTTTCTTATAGGTCATTCCTTTTGGGGGAAAGACAATTGGGAATCATTTGTCCACAGTAACAACATTATTCTGTGCCTCCAACCTCTCTCCTCCCAACTCTGCCACACAGATTCTAAAGTGATATTCCTAGAGTGCAGAGCTGGGTCCGATTATGTCCCTCCCTTGCTCCTTGCTTCCCTTAGAACCACTAGGATCAGTTACAAATCCCTCTGTTTGACATTTAAAGCCTTTCATGGCCTGGCTCCAACCTACCTTTCAAAGAATATTATTTATTTCTTCTCTTCACAAACTACTCTCCAGACATACTGAAATTCTTGGTCTTTTTTGTATAAGACACTGAATTTCCCATCCCCATCTCTTTGCACAAGAATATTCTCTCTCAAAAAAAAACAAATTAAAAAAAAAAAAAGAATGTACTCTCTCTTCACCACCACTTCTTCAAAGCTTGAGTTCCCTCTTCATGAGGCCTTGAACTCTTTGGCTGCTTGTGCCATCCCTTCCCTCCCCCTTCCACTACCTCGAATTTATTTTGCAAATATTTGTGTGTGTGTGTGTGTGTGTGTGTGTGTCTAGATGTAGATATCCTGAGTTAGAACGGAAACTCCTTGAGGGCAGCACTCTCATTTTTATCTTCCTCTCCCTTGCCTCTAGCTAGGTGCCTCATACATGGATATATCAATATATGGTTGTCAATTGATTGATTGTTGTTGATTGATTTCATCCTAGATGTAAATAGCTCACCATATGCCTATAGATATAACTGGAATTAGGCAGCTTCCCTGAAAAAATTGCCATGTTTCCTTTCTATGTTTTTTCTAGGATCTCAGAACTAGAAAGTACCTCACCAACCATTTAGTTCAAACCCCTCATTGTGTAAGTGAGGAAAGAGAGACCAGGGAGGGCCAGTAATTTTTCCATAGTTAAACAAGTAATTAGTGTTGGGGCAAGATTTGAATCCAATTTTTCCTGATTCCAGATATTTATGTTCTTTTCACTATACCACACTGTCTCTTTTAATCAGTAGGTATTCAAGATAGAAAGGCTAGTGGGGCCTTGCTTCTTTCTGTCCTCCCAGACCTGACCCATGTCTTCCAAAAATGTCTGTTTCAGGGTATGAACTCTCTTTTGGCCACTGCCTTTGCTCCACTCTCCCCCCTCCAGAAGACAGAGGTATAATCAACACACTCTATTGTAATAATTAGGTTGCTAAGGCCAAAATAATGTTATATTTTGTTCTAGGCTAGTTTCTAAGTGTTCTCTTTTATTCGATAAACTGTGATGATCTTACTAGATCTCTTCAAGCATATATGTCCAGAGTAGGAGGAATTTTTGTTTAGATATAGGCTACCTGACTTTTGATTTGAATTAATCAGTCAACATGCATTTTGTAAGGTTTTTTTTTTACTTTCTTTGTATTCCCACTGCTTTAGCACAGTGCCCAGTATGTTACAAATGCTTACTTACTAAATGCTGGTTGACTGAATAAATACTGGGGGTACGAAGACAAAAATGAAACAGTCTCTGCCCTCAAGCAGTTTATGTTCTAACAATTTAGACAACATGAACATCCTGATGTACTGAATATACTGAATATATTGATGTACCTGATACATCCAAAATGGATACGTGGTCATTTTGAGGACAAAGACATCAGCAACTGGAGAGGATCAGGAAAGGCTTCCTAAAGGCAATGGTGTTTTAACTGAATCAGAGTTAAGGAGAGAGTATATTCCAGATATAGAAGAGCAACAGGACTAAGGCCCAGCTCTCAGAGGTGGAGTCGTCATGTATGCAGAACAGAGTGCAAGCCAGAATGGCTAGGTTCCAGACAATGAAGAGGAGAGGAATGGGTAAGAAGACTGGAAATCTAGGAAGGATGCTAGTTGTGAGGAGATTTCAGGGGTCAAATAAGGGGTTTCTATTTTGTCCTAGGGGTCACTGAGAGGCACAGCACTTTACTGACTAAATTAAACTTGAAAATACTTGAAATGTAAGAAATCTGCAAATAGGCCTAATCATCATCAGGCATCTTTAGGTTCGCTGTTGGCCCTAGAGCCTCTGATCCTCTTACAACCCAGACCCTTTCACCTAGTTTCTACCTCAGCAAAACACCTTCATATATGTTATTTCCTTTGATCTTCCACCCTTCAGTGGGATAAGTAGGGTAGGTGTTCCACAAACTTCCTGAATATAGTATAGCCTACCAGATTGGACTCTACAGCAGGACTTCAGTATAGAAACCATTATTCTGTTGTGACATGCAGCATTAGGAGTTCAATTTGGAATAATGTCCTCAGTTGAAGATCCCTTCCTCTAAAAAAAAATAGGTAATTAAGAGACCTAGACTCCAAAGAATCACCGACAGATTTAGAGTGAAGGAGCTTATGAAATCAAGTAAATGAGACTCATTCCAAGATTATTCAGCAAATCATTCATATTTCATAAGCCTACTGTGTGTTGGCACTGGCCTAAGTGCTGGGGATACAAAGAAAGACAAAAGATAGTCCCTCCTCTTAAAATAATCTAATGGGGGCACCAGCACACAATCGACAATGTACAAGTGAGTAACATACAGGACAAATTACAGATAATCTCACAAGGAAGGTATGCAAAGGAAAGAATGACTAGTGCTAAGAGCGCCATAGGTGGGCATAGAAGGTGGTAATTGTGGACCAACAACTAGAAAGCCTGAAAAGTTTCAGTAGGGAGGTTAGTGAAATGGGAACTATGTTGGTGTCAATGAAAGTTGAGGATAATGGCAAAACATATTTCTTTCATCTAGAGGCACACTTTTTTTCCTGAAAGAAAGGAACCTGAATCTGTAAGAATCGGTGTTCTCTTTTATCTTTTTCCTGAAAAAGTATTCAAAGAAATTTGTAAATCAAAGTTTTAAATGTAGTCTTATGATGAAAGGCATTGGAAAATCATGTATGTGGCCCTAATAGGTGCTTTAGTACAGATTTAAAGTAACCTGTGTACCTATTTCTCCCAAGACTTTGCTTTGGACTTTTACCTATACCTTTTTGGTATAAGATGCTCCTCTTAGAAAAGAAATCATTTTTAGGGAGTGTGGCCCCATTAGAGTAATAGTTCCAAAATGGTACCATTTAGCATATAGTACACCCTTGCTGCACATGTTACTTCTCAGTGTCTTTCCCTTCTGACTGGTAGCAGCTATTGTGTGTTTGACAGCCATCCAGAACATAGAAGAGCCGACCAGTTAAATCACTGGCCTTGCTGATATCTTGTAACTAAAACAGAGACTAGACCTCTGAGGAAGAGAAATAATAGTAGCATCCTTTTTTTTGCAAAGCATATGATATGTACCTGGAAGATGGAAAAAGTTAAAGAGTGTGAGTCAAATCCTTTATTTGGGGTGGAAAATGGTGAGTGTTGTTGCTGAGGTTGTTAGAAAGCATAACAACACATCCAATCTAGTTTTTAAATCTTCTTTCTTAGGTACTCCTTACTACACACTTCAAATTTGGCAAAGCAGCTCTAGTACTTCGGAATTTAGAATATAGAACTGGATGGGATTTAATCTCCTTCCTTCCATTTTACATAGTAGGAAACTGAGGACCTAAGCAATGAAGTGACTTGCCCATAGGAGTAAACTTGAGTTGAATAGTACAGGACCATCATCATTTCCTCTGCTCCAGCATACATGAATCATATCCTTATAAATAAGCACAGCAGTGGAAGCAGAGGAGCCAACCTTTGACTTACTCCCTCTCCCCAACTATTAAACCACTCTTCTCCCGAGTTAGACCGCAATGTGTTTGGCAAGAGAACACCAGGTAGTTTCCTCATTGGTGCTTCGGAGATTGGATGTTAAGTATCCAGTGCATATTAATTCATGCTGTTAATTGGCCTAGAAATAATGTACTAATTGGTGAATTTAATGGAGATTTAAATAGTCAAGTTTTTATGTAACTCCTCCCTCCCGCCCCCAAGAAATCTATTTCTATTAGCTTTTAATTGGAGACTGTTGCCACCAGCCATCTTGGAATCATTCCCAAGTGTGATTTTATGGCTCAAACAGGAGCCAGGAAGTTGTTGTGTTAGGAACTTGGTGATTAAACCAAGTTATACTCACTTTCATTTCATTATCTGACTTTTTCAGAATAGAAGGATTATTCAATATTTCCTTTACTGTAAGGTTTAAATACCCGGATTTTTCCAGAAGCATGGAACTATTGAATATATAGTAGCTACAAAAAATGATTCCAACTCAAAAATTGGATACTAGTAAAATACAGGAATTTCTACATTCAATACTCTTAAATCAAAGCATTTCTCCACCCTCAACATGGATATATATAATATATATATATATATATATATATATATATATACACATATACGTATTTGTTAATCTGCAGACACATTAAATTCTCAGATAGAGTAAATTGATGATTTGATGATCTTTCTCAAGGCAAAGAAATAAGGTACTATGCTTCTGTAGCAATCATGCTGTACAAAACAAAAGTTTTTTGCATTGGTCACATTATGCCAATGAATTCTGATTTAATAAGAGTTCTCTTCTGGAGAGTAAGCATTCTGGTTCAAAGGACTGTAAAAAAGCTGAGATAATGCTTGTATTTCATTTCTCATAAATCTTCGTAAATATATTCAATAAGACAAGCACTTGAGCAGAAAACTGTGGGTTGTGGTCTCCATTTGAAATGTCATATAGCAACACTCACAAGAAGCTGTTGAAGGAAATGAGGCTTTTTGCTTGCAGAGAAGTATAGTCAAGTGTAAGCATTAAAGTGAGACTTTTCATCCCTCTGCCTAATCTGATAGTCACATTCTTTTTCCCTCCTAGCCCCAGAATCTGAGAGTTCAATGATGCAATACCTGGGTGATGACAGGATGTTGGCGTACAGAGATGAATCTTCAAAGCGTAAAGAAAAGAAGGATTCAAGCCGAAAGTCTAAGAAAAAGAACAAACATTTAAGCAGTTCTAACTATCCTATCCACCCACCTATGCTGTCCTCTGCCTCTGGGCCACGGATGGACTCCAGACAACCTGATGTCTTGAATTTCACTATGCCCGAAGGCCGTGCCATGGCAGTATCTCAGGTAAGTCCAGAATCATGTATCCATTTGAGCCTGACTTGTCATTTCCTGACCCTATTAGGTCAAAGAACAAGTTTGAAAAATAACCTTGTTTTCCTTAGTTAGAGAAGCAAGCTGGGAAGAAGAAAGGAACTGTCTTGCATTCCCTTTCTCCTAAGCCCCATTCTTTACCCACAACCATTTTATCTTGAAACTTTCCACCTCGAGGAGCTAGTGGGCAAACGAATGAGCACAATTACATCATAACCTAGTCCTCTGAACTCTATCAAGGACCACATGCCTCATATTGGCTCAAGGTTCCTATTATCTTATGTAGGGCATGGATATTTCTTAGCTCTATATATCCATTGCAACTCATTCGCCCCTCCTACAAATATAAATGTGCAATAAATGTATAATGAATTCTAGAAACCTTATTGTAGAAATATCTTAATGACATCCCTTTTTCTCCATGTCTAATAGACCAAAATGAACTCTTCAAATATAGTATAATAAGTAATTGATAAGCAATCATCTCTCTCAAACCAATTTTGGTAAAGAAGACTAATTGAAATGACCTTGTTGCTTTGTTAATGCTTTTCCATTGAAGGAAATAGAATTTAAATTAGTATGAAGGTATGGCATTTGGAAAAGTTGAATCTGAAATCTTGATTTCCTATGCCTTATAATTTATAATCCATCAGTTACTGCACTTGAAAAGTATCCAAATGCTCTAGCAAATATGTTTTCTTCCAGCACTGTGGATTGCATGCACAAGCTGAGATTGTTCAACATTTGATGAACTATTTTTGATAGAACAAAGTAATATTCTTTCTGATGAAACTTTACCAAAGTGTTACCTCTGAGACATAATTAAGTTGATATGCATTGAATTTAGCCTTGTTACACTTCATTAACCATGGTAAACAAAAGACATTTAATTTGGACTGTATCGTTCGTCTCTGTGCATAAATATGCAACTTGAAATAATTACTTTGTTTTCCACTGGAACGTGTAATTGAATGTAACTGTACATTTAGAATGAGGCACAAATTCTCATAACCAAAGTAAAACTCTGAAATTGGTGCCTCTTTATCGCTTTTAGTTTAATAGAATGAATTTGTGATTTTCCCAAGAGAATATACCCCCTCCGAAAAAGTCGTAATTACATATTATGGTTTTATGGTTCCCTATTTTATAAACTGGGGATAATATTGGTCACTTAGAGTTAATAAAAAATAATATAAACTACTACCTCAGGGTCTCATGAAAGTATCAATATTAAACTATTTCTTTCAGTGTTGTTCTTACAAATGACCTTTTACAAAATTGTGAAAATATTTTTAGAAATGTGCTATTTCATAGCTTTGATATTTCTAACTTAATAATATTATTAAGATTATAATAAATTGCAATTATTAGTTTAAAACAATATAGCTATTATATCACATCTTTAAATTATAGTCTGGAACAATAATATATGTTATATTTCTCAAGAGAGTATATGAAGAATTTATCACAAAATACATTATTTAGTTTTAAATAAAGCAACTGCCCAAGTATATTATTCTTTCCTTGGTAAGAAATTATATCCATAATCTGATTTTCCAATAAAGATTTTCCAAAAAATATATTCCTAAACAATAGACTCAGTGGAGTATCCAACCAGTTAATTACTCTTCTCCTAATACATAACATCCCAACATTTTAGCCATATCTCCATAACAGAAATATAGATGAGTGTTTTTCAGAGATATCCTTTTCAAACAGATCTTTGAAAGACAGAATATAATGCCAACTAAACTAAGAAATAGCTTCATTGATAAATTATTTCTAAGAGGGGTTACCTCCTCTACATTTCAACTTATAGTGATTGTGTTTACTTGGCTTATGTCATCCTTGTCTATATTTTTATCTAGATCTCAAAGTGAATATCTTGACATAACATATTCAACATATTTTCCCTCAGATCTTCCCCTCTTTCAAACTTTTCTTTTTCTGTTGAATGCAACATCAGTCTTCTAATCTCCCATGATAGGCACTCTCTCTTATCCTATGTATGCAGTTGCCACATCTTGCTATTTCTACCTTCACATCACCTCCCTGATGTTGTGGTCTTCTTCAAAAATGAAGGACAAGCATCATCATTATTATTATCTGACCCTTCACAGCTACCTTCTTAGTTTAGGCCCTCATGACTTCTCACTTAGATGATTGAAACAACCGCCTGATTAGTCTCCTTCAAGTCTCTTCCCCCACTTCAGTTCATCCTACACACTATTCCCCAGATTTCTCTGACCATGTCACTCCCCTACTCAGTCAACCCCAATGGCTTCCTCTGTCCTCTAGGATAAGATAGAATTGATTTAATTGTTACATTCCTATACTGCCTGGCCTAATAAATCTTTCCAGTCTCATTGGATATTTCCCTTCTTGTATCCTGTGATCCAACCAAACTGGCCTTCTCTCTCTTCTTCATGTACAACTGTACACTTCTATGCCTTTACACTGGTCACGCATCATGCTTGGAACTTCCTCCCCCCTTATCCATTTCATAGTGTATCTCTCTCCCATGAAGTGTTCAGATGCTGCCTTCCACATGAATGCCAGTGCCTGTCCTTCCAAAATCCCTTCTATTTCCTCTGTATATATTTATTCACTTTATATTTAGGATATAGATATAAACATTTTATATGGATTTGTTGGTTCCTCCATTAACCTGTAAACTCTTTGTGAGTAGGGATTGCTTCCTATTCTGTATTTATATCTTGTACAGCTTTGTGGCACAAGGGATAGAGCACAGACCAAGAGGACCTGGGTTCAAATTCAGCCTCAGATATTTACTAGCTGTGTGACCTTGGACAAGTCACTTAACCATGATTGCCTTGCATCCAGGGCCATCTCCAGTCATCCTGATTCCTATCTGGCCACTGGATCCAGATGGTTGTGGAGAACATGAGGTTTGTAACTTAGCACAGCCCCCCTCACTCAAATCCAGTTCATGACATTGCCTCCCTGATGTCATGATCTTCTTCCAAAACAAAGAACAAACATCATCCTCATCCTCCTCCTCCTTCTTATCATCATTGTACTTATTTCCCCAGTACCAAGCATAATGCTTGGCATATGGAACATACCAAATAAATACTTATTGATTGATTGGTTTATCTGCCAACCTTCAAAACCAAAACCTAGGAAAAAGAAAAACACGCTACCATCCAAGATGGATCAGGCAGCAAGTCAAAAGGAGTTCTTTCAAAGCTAATCAAGGAATGGTCCCAAGCAATTTGCTCAAGCATATGCATGACCACTACTGAGGTAATACTTAGGTAATATGCCTCTGTTTCAAACAATCCAAGATAGACTCAGGCAGCTCCCTGGAAACATGTGGCTAATTACTGCCTTTTCCTTCAATTGGTTCAGTATGGTCTCTCTAAGTACAAAGTACAAACACGATTTATGGAAAATGATCTTTAAAAGATTAATACTAGATTCCATGAGTACTACGCTTAGAAAAACTCAGGGTCACATATGTCCCCAAGGAGGAAGACAACATCATGCAGAGTGGACAGTATTGTCTCCTCTGCTAAAATGAAAGAGCTGCTAGGTTAAAATGACCTGATTAAGGGTCCTCATTGGCAGGGAGGGGATGGGGGGGGGGGGAATGTTTGGTTGGTTTGGAACCAAAGAGACAGAGAGAAATAGAGAGAGTAAGAGAGACAGTGAGAGACAGAGAGAGAGAGAGAGAGAAAGATATTAGTAGCAAATGGGCAGAATCACATTTTGATCAACCAGGCAGATGACTATTTCTGATTTATGATAGTTTTTTTTTTTTATGAGAATGATTCAGTAATGACACAGAAGGAAAAGATGACATCTTAGTATAAAGCAGTCTTGTAACACTACAGGTTTGAAAAGTCACTGTTATATGTGTATTTCAAGTAAGCCACATGCACGAAAATCTGGAGGAATTCATTGTAGTCAGACATTATATGTTTTATCTATCACAGAGTTAGCATCTCTGGCATTGCTTCACAAGTAAATTCACCAAAATTGCATTTGAAAAAAGTCCTTGATTAGAGGGATCTGTGGATTTGAGTGTAGCTAAATATGGGGATTCCCAAAGGAAGGCTGGCATTCATGGACCAAATAATGAAGCATTTTCATCTCCCATAGGTTTACAGTTTCAACACTGTCCCCTTCACTGTGCCACTCCTTTCCTGTATATCCATACCAAAAATATGTAAGCAGACAAAATATTTCTGCTTAATATTCCAGTGAAGTGAAGCCTTGTTACACTGAACTTTGGGGCTGCTAAATATAGCACCCACTTCCTCTAGATAATCTGTAATCAAAACAATTTCCTGACTAATAGCTTCTTAATTAAACACATTTACATGCAGTTCATCAGCTTTTCTTTTCCTTGGGTCCTGGCTACTCAGGACCATACTTTGTTCCTTTTCCCATGAAAGCCATTTCTGGGGTGGAACACAGAGATCTCCATCCCATCAGTCATTCAATAAATATTTATGAAATGCCATACTGGGTCAGAACATTGTGCTAAGAACTAAAAGATGGGAGTTTAGATAAGATGTAATCCCTCCCCTCATAGATGTTATAGTCTAACAAAGGAATAAACAAAAAATCAAACCTTTGCTAGGTGTTGGAAATGCAAAACTATTTTTTCTTACCTGCGAAGAACTTATATTCTAGTAAGGAAGATAAGCACATACAGACTTAGGGATATAATAAACATATACACGGTGATTGTGAAGGAGGGAGTAGACCCAGAAATGCCTCAGGTAGAAGGTGACTCAAGTTGAGTCTCAAAAACTGGAGATTCCAAAGATAGAAGTAAGCTGTGAGTACATTCTGGGCATGGGGCCCAATCAATAGAGGACTCTAATACATTATTACAGAAAGACATCAGAGTTCTGTAAGGCCTAAAGTGGAAAATCTTTATGGATGCAATGTTCACCCAGATATAGAACTTGCTAGTAAGTGTTCCATCTACTCCCATGTCATGGAATACATACATGGCTTTTGAGCTGGACTTAAGGGCCAAGTAAGAATTCAATAAACCAGGAGGAGAAGCCCAGCAGTCCAGGTGATGATGATAATGATGTTTGTCTTTCATTTTCAAAGAAGATCATGACATCAGGAAAGTGATACCATGACAAGCACATGAATTGGATTTGAGTGGGGGGGGGGGGGTGCTGTGCTAAGTCACCAGCTTCAAGTGGCCAGATATGAATCAGGATAACTGGAGATGGCTCTGGGTGTGAGGTCATCAGGGTTAAGTGACTTGCCCAAGGTCACACAGCTAGTAATGTAGGATATGAATTCACATCCTTATGACTCCAATGCCAGAGCTCTATATACTGCCTAACTGCCTCTAGTTACAGGGTTCCTATGAGCAAAGCTGTGGTGACTGAGAAGTTCAAGGGACAGACAGGATGGGCAGGATTAGGGAACATATGGGGGATGATTTTATGAACTAAGACTAGAAAGGTGGGGGAGTGAAAGATCAGCACAGGCTTTATTCAGGAAGCAACTGGATCAGGATCTAGAGCCTCAGGGTCTCCGTTTGACATAAAAAAGACTAAACATGTAAGCTATAGCTTACACATTATTGGTGGGGAAAAAAACCTCAACAGAATACACAATGTATATGCATTTAGATATTTATAGACCATATGTGTACTATTATATATTACAAAAATTTCAGAAGATACAAATTTTAAAAGGATGATATAAAAGTGAAATAATAGTTGATCCTTGACTGGGAGTCACTGCAATTCCTTGAATGTGTGAGTTAGAAGTGGGAAGGAAGGATATGAAATGGGCAGATTAGTGCTTTAGGAAAATCCCAAGTTGTTTCTTTCATTAAGATACAAGCTCCTTGTTAGCAGGAACTGGGTTGTTGGGGGGATTGTTTTGGGTTTTTTGCCTTTCTGTGTAACCCCTAGGCTTAGAATAATGCCTGAATCTTAGATACTGCTTTAAAATGCTTAATGATTCTGCTCTGGGGCAGAGAACCCACACTCTGAAAATCTGATGCCAAGAGTAGGTATTGGCAGCAGCATTTTCCAAATGGCATCTCTGAAGTATGGGTATCATTTAGATTAAGTTCTACTTGTGCTAAGAAACAGAGACCTGGCTCTAAATAAAAGGGAGACTGGGAACTTTTCCAACAGTGACAGGAAGGAGACTGGTAAAATGGTGAGGGTTAGGTGAAGTTATGGCAGCGTTACGGTGTAGTTATTACATCATGAATGGGATGTGACATACCTTCTTTCCATATTACAATTGATTGATAATGCACTCTGTGGGGTCTTAGATGGTGCCTCCCCTGCCAGGGATGATATCATTCCCTCCCTTCTTCAGAGACCACAAACATAGGAAAACCCTTTGTTTTATGGATGAGCTTCAGTGACCTTCCTAAGATCAGACAGGTAGGTGCAGTTGCACTACACCATGCGATTCTTATCCGGCACCATGAAAACTTTTGGAACAGAGACAGAATGTCACCTGATTAATACATAACCCACAAGGATGAATTAGATGAGGATTGGAGCAGATGTATGAAAATTAATTCATAGTCTTGGAATCAGGTAATTCACTAGTTATTTTGAGTATAAAAATTTCTTTGCCAGGGCTATCTACACCTAAAAATTCTCTATACAGTTGTCCCTTTAGATTGCCATTCTGATTCCCTTTATTCACAATAGCTATAGTATTTTCATAATCTCCAACCTACTGCTAGCCTTTTTGTCACAAAAAAATAAGGCTGCAAAATTGTCTTCACGAGTATAGAGTGAACTTTGCTCAGTTGGAATCTCTTTGTGAGATCAGTTCATCATAGTTCTTCATGAATAGAATGTGATTGAATGAATAACTGTGTGGCAATTCCAAAAGGTTCCTCCTGCTTGCAGAGGGCCTGCTGTTCTCCACGAGAAAAGGAAAGTTGTATTGTTCCTACCAATATATCAAGGCCAGGGTTGAGACCACCACTGTCCCTGCTGCCCCACCCCTGCAGCTTTCTAGGCCAAGCACTCCAGTCCTTGAAAGTCATAAGCCCTGGCCATGGAATAGGAGCCCTATTCAGTCCAAAGGCCAACTTGTCACCCAATCTTTGGATGAAAGCGGAGTAGTTCTCTAGTAACATACTTTAAAGCTCCCGATGTGAATCAGAACTTGTGCCAAGGAGCTCTCCGCTGTTGGATTTTTCAGAACCATACATCTTCCTTAATGTCACAAAGCCCTGAGGTCTGACTTCCCTATCTCCCTTTAAAAATAGTTAATGACATCACTTCCAGAAGAGACAAGGGGAGAGAACTGGCATTTCTAAAACACCAGATGCTGTAATCCATAGCACAAGAGCAGTATAGGGAATCTGTGGGTTCCTTGAGTCACTGAGGTGATGTATCCTAGATAAGAAGTTTAAGAAAATCCATCATGTTTAGTCTTTTTTTATGTCAATGAGAGTTTTGAATGATGAAAGCACTGTTCTAGTTAAAGTTGTTTCCCCCTGATGTCCCTCATGCTTTCGGCACTTCCCAGGTGGATATTTAGAAAATTACTGTTTGTCTTATAACCAGAGTGAGAAATGTGTTGTAGGTGGCCAAAGTCAGAAACAGGATAACAAGAGAAACAGACCAAGTAAATAAATGGAGAGAATCTTACTGGAAACAGTTGCACACTGAACTGAGGAGTCACTGTTCATTGCTCAAGGAGAGATTCAAAGTTGAAGAAGTATGAAAACCAGTCATCCCAGTATGTGACTAGTATTTGATGATGATTTAAGTCTGGTACTAAGTTGCAAAACACTTTCTCCTATGTGGCTTAAAAATCAGAAAAATGACAAATTGTTTTATAGTTTTATTTTTATTGCCTCCAAAAAATATACAGTCTCTCTTCTTCTCCCCCTCTTTCCATCATTCATTTGGAAGCTCAAGACAATCACTCCAAGTATTTATTAAATGCTACTATGTGTGTGAGGTGTATGGGACTATAAGTGCAATGAATTAGATAGTTTTCATTTAGAAGGAGCTTCCATGCTAATGGGGAAAATGACAAAATGACCTGTGTAGGCAAATAGCAAGAGATCAAGGGAAAGTACATGACACGAAGAAGCTGGCAGCTTGGAGGTTGAGGGATTCTTTAAGACAGAGGAAAGGAGGGAGTGCATTCCATGACTCATTAATGGAAAAATCTTTCAAGTATCTCAAGGAAAAGTAAAGCCACAGGTTTTAAGGTGAAATTAGATTTAATAAAGCCTTCAAAAGTATCCCTAATGTCCCTTCAGAATCTCAACAATAATTTCCATTTACCTCCTCCTTTTCTCATTAAACTCCTTTTCCCTCAAGCACCACTAAAACACTTTCTTATTAAATTATTTTTCTATTTCGTCTAATTACTACTATTACCAATCTTGTTTTCTATTCTTTTTCATTGTAAATGTACAGTATTTCAGTCACATTATGAGTTGAATAGGTTTCTGTGGGCCTGGGAACCTAGCCACCATTTCTAACATTTCTATGGGAAAACAGTTTCTAAGGTCCAAATAATTAATGAGTACGGTTCTCTGGTCATTCTCCAAGGGCAGGATCAACTCCATCTCTCCCTTGTGGTTTTGACTTTTAAATGCCCTCCCTCTCTCCCAGGTGGACTTAGTATCAACAGAGATGAAACCAGAAATCTGTGAAATAGTGATATAAGCTATTGCTCAAAAATTCAGATTCCAATAAGATTCCTTTCCTTTCATGCTTCCATTGATTGATTGATTGACTGTTGTCCTTCATAATCAAAGACCATGATATCCAAGTGAATGGTGCTATCATCCATCTGTAGGATTATGACTGAACACCTCTAAGTCAAGTAACTTCTGGGAAACCAAAGTCTTTAGATTCTGGGGGGATAGAGCTGGGTAGAATAAACCATCAAGTGGCAAATTGGTTTTGCCCAATTGTTGCAAGCTTATTGCCAAATATCACCCTACTGTCAAAAGATTCTGCTTTCCATAGTTAAAATATAAGTACAGAACCTCCATGTCCCCCACTGGATTATGAATGCCTTCCATGTATTCAAATGATTATGACAATATACACAGCATTATTGGGGAGAAATCTTTTGAAAACATTCATCACATGCCTATTACATACCAGGAATTGTCCCAGGAGTTGGAAAACCAGAGACAAAAAGGAAAAGCCTCCCTTTCCCTCGGGAAGCCTATAGCCTACTTTAAACAACCCTATGGTCTCCAAGGTTTTATAATTAATAGTACAATGGAGCTGTTGTCTCTAATGTACATAGGACATTTTGACAGCACATTTGACTAGGGACCTTTGATTACCAAATGAGGTCCCAATTGAAATTAGCCTCAGTATCTCTAAAGGAAAAAGGCATCTCTTTGAAAACCAAGTCTTTCCAGATTTGGATTTGGATTTGATTCAGCAAGATACTCTTAAGGATCACAATTCTAAATAACAACAGCAACAATAACAATAGATGGCATTTTGATGGCACTTTAAAATTTGCAAAGCGCTTCCCAAATAGAATCTCACTGAGTCCTCCCAGCAACCCTGGGAAGTAAGTACTAGTATTATCCCGATTTCACCATTGAGAAAACTTAGGCAGCCAGAAATTAAATGACTTGCCCAAGATTACACAGCTAGTAAATGTCTGAGAAGCTAATTTTCAACTTGTGTCTTTTTGACTCCACGTTAAGGAGGTGACACATGCTAAACAACTCAAACCACTTCTGCCACCTTGACCAATGCCTCTTTCTGAACCCCAGGGCATGTTAGGGCACTACTTAAAAGCTCCAGGAACAGCAGAATTCCCTACCACCTCCACTGGTCAGAGGGCTGTCTCCCTCATTGGCCATGTTGTCTCCCTCACCCCCAAAGCCACAGCCAATGGAAGCAGCCCCTGCAACTACTTTTGAGGCATGGGAACACATGACTAGTCACCTAAATATATCACTTGGCTGGTCAGCAGCTCCATCTTAAAGGCCCAGAAAAGAAAGGTTTGAACACCATATTGCTTGGTGATGTCAAAAGGGTAAACATCAAAATATATGGTGCCTAAGTCTCCCCCTCTCCTTTTCTTCTCTTTTTAACCTTTTTTTCCCATTTCCCTAATGGATGGAATTCTATCTCCTCAAAGTGTAAAAAATTCACTTTTTTATACAGTGTTTTCCTTTTTTAAATTTTATTTATTTAAGGCAATGGGCTTAAATGACTTGCACAAGGTCGCACAGCTAGGTAATTATTAAGTATCTGAGGCCCTCCTGACTCCAGGACTCTATATCTACTGTACCACCTAGCTGCCCCAAAATTCACTTTTTAGTGATATTTCATTCCCTCTTGGTGCTAACTGCTGGAGCAACCCCAGAATAGACTCTAATCAATCAACAGATTTCCTGTGAACTTAAAGAGGCTAACTAAAACAAGTGGCTGTTGGGCTTCAAAATCACCCTGACCTTTTACTATAGACTCTGTTCACAGATGCTGCTCCTGAGTACATTGCTGAAGGCTTTTTGTGCATTTCTAGTAATCATATGCTTCCTTCCGTTCAGTTAACTCTAGTACAGAGCTATGAAGGAGGCATAGATTCACTTTATTTATAGCTACATGACAACAACATTTTTACTAAAGTAACCATATTTCTTCTCAGTCATTGCCAGACAAAGTGACAAGATCAAATGTAAGCTGCATGAAGGGAGAGAAAAGAAGAGTCAGATCCTCTCTCTTCTCACCAGTTATTAGATGAACATGAAGGCGGACAGGATTGGGAGCAGGGGGACATGAAGAGAGGGCAGGAAGCCAATGGAAGATTGAGGCCCAAGATATTCCCTTGGCTCTAAAGTTCTTACCACCACAAAGTAGCTTGGACTCCAGGGTGCCAGCTCTCTATTTGAGGAAAGAACCTCAACTCTAATATATTAACAATCTGTTAAGAACTATAACTAACCAGGTAAATGAGTGTATCCCTAGGCTTTCATAGATTTGATGATTCACAAAGGGACTGGCAGCATTTCACATTTGGTCACAAGGGACCTAGTGCTGGCATGGACCCATCATATTTCCAGGAATATCTGAGGCCTAGTCAGGACATAGTATTGTAAATCACGACTGTCTCAGGCAAACCAAGACATCTGTTCATATTATAACTGATCATTTTAGCCATTTGACTAGTCACTTCGCTCAAACCAGTTGAATATATAAACACTCTGCTAGGAAGATGTGCTGTGTGGGTTCTCCTCCCTCCCCCTTTGGTTAGTTTTTTTTTTTTTCTTCTCTTTCCATCTAAATGAAGGTAGATTTTAAGACCACACTGGTGATATTCAGTCTAGGCAGGAAGTGTTGCAGTCAATGTGGCTTGTCTCCAGAGTGTGGTAGAAAAACACACCACCCATGTAGAAGAACAGTGAATACTCATTTGGCAGCCAAGGGCACAGGGGAGACATGACACCAGGGGGGACAAGGAGGCAACAGACAAACTGGCCTCTGAATGAGGAGAAGGCTCCCTCAAGAAGGAAAAGGCCTAGTCAGGAGGAATTTGAGGTGAGCAAATCATTTCTAAAATTTCAGTGTTTTCTAGGTAATACTAGTCTCTCTTTAACCTTTTTGTCCCCACTTGAGTACTGATGACTTTGAGGGAGACTGTTTTTTGCACTTGGGCTCTTATGCCTCCCTCCACATTTGATGAGAGGAGCCTTTGAGTTGTATTTCAGTTTTCATGAAAGGACACACTGTTCACTTTGCAGCAGCCATGGAGTAATCATTTTTACATTTAATGACTCAAAAACTCAGGCTTAATTCCCAACTGGAAATGTTAACCACTTTCTTGCATGAGACCGATGTCCAAAGCAATACGGTCTTGACTTTGAGCAAATCTCAGGACAGATAGATACAACTTTCTAATGTGAAATGGAGTCTGGATCTGCTCTAGGAGAGAGTTAGCAATGACATCCGTGATACTTTGTGGGTATGGGTCTCAGAGCTCAGAGAAGTTGGGTCTGTCAGTACCATCCAAAATTTGCTGACCCAGCAAAGCCAATAATAGGCTCCCTTTAGCAGAAAAGGTTTTGTAGATGAATGGAAGAGAAGATACCAAAGCTACAACTGGAGCTGCCAAAAGTCAACTTGACAAATGGTATCAAGTTTAAAGGCACATGGTGAGAGAGCTGAAAAATGTGAAATGAAATAACTAAGGGGGAAAATACAGAGTTCATCTCTTTTTCTGCTCTCACTAACAGAGGTTGAGCTGCCAGCTGTGTCAAACACCTCTTCACAACCAGAAAAAAACACTCTCTTCACTACCTGGAAAACTTCGGAGCCCCCACAGTACAAAAGCAACTGAGCCAAGCTCATTCATCTAGCATCTTGCAAAGACCCATAGTCTTGGTCTGCCCTCCCTTTCAAGTTACATCTCTAGTATCCCATCCTCTCAGGCCTTTGCTTCAGCCAGACTTTCAGCCTCACTCTTCCACATACTAAACTCATTCTCATTTCTTCTCACTTATGTTCCCCTCATGTTATTGTTATCGGTTAGGAACCCAGTTCAAGTCCCACCTTCTCCTAGAAACCATACATTACAATTTTCCCAGCCTTCCTTGGTCTTCCTCTTGTGCTCAGCATCATATAGTCAGAGTAGCACTCCATCATTCCAATTATGTCACTTGTATTAGTTTCGTGTCCCCAGTTGGCTCATGAACTCTTTGAGAGGCAGGGAAAATGTCTTATAGCTTTCATTTGCCTATGGTGCCAGGGATGTACTGAGCATGCTTTACTTAGGTTGTAGACATTCAATGAAGAAAATCATACTATCATAGATTTTTAACTGAAAGGGACCTTCAACAGCCTGTGCCCCTCCCTTTGAGTTGTAGATAAGGTTTCCCAAATTCACACAAGTAGTAAGAAGCAGTGCCATAATTGAGACTCCAAATCCACTTTCCTCTAAATCATGCCTCCTCATTTGATTTGTCACTGATCTATTTAAAGGAGAAATTGGCTAAGTATATTTGGGTTTCTTTGCATCACTATGGAAGGAGAATATGCAATCTATACATCTATATCATATATATAATATATATATTAAATCAAATAATAAATTTAAGATTTGTTATGGGTGGTAGATAGTACTTGAAATTATTAATGAATCTGTGGCAAGAGAACCTGTCATTCATGTCCTATCACCAAGGTCAGAGATAGGATGGCCTTTCTTGCAATATGTGCAGCTCCGGTCAGAATTTTCCAATTGTATTAAATTACTACATTTTTCTCCATGCATGAGTTTGTTTCCAGACTAAACCATCCAAATTCAATAGGCTCTAAGGACCTCTAGTTCCATTCCCATAAGTCCAAGCTGTGCCAGGGCAGCAGCCTGGTAGGTTCTGCCAGGAGTGCCAGTGCAGGCAAGATATTGTTTGCTTCTATGAACCATAAAGGTGGGGGGAGTTATTCATTGTTTTGAAAGGAACTAGGGAGAGGGTCCTTGACCAGACTCTGGGCCTCAAGTGATTTTTTTGGTTTATATATGGTACCAATGGACCCTTCTTGTACCTTCTCTCCCTGGTATGTTTTTAGATTCTCAGGAATTTCCTAGGCCCTACTAGTAAGAGTGATATGAAAGGTTTTGTTAACAATTGGCTACTTCTTTAACCCCAATGCCATATTGGATTATCAAAGGATGAAACTGGTGAAAAATTATGAAATGTGCCTAGTAAATGATGTCCAGAACTGATCACACTATTCTAGGTATGGTCCAACCAGGGAAGTGTACAATAGAGCTACCATTTCCTTCTTCTTGAATGCTGTGCGTCTTTGGCTGTAGCCCAGATGATTCCTTAGAACAGTGTACCAACAATCAGACCAACTTTAAGAGGTGAGGATGATGTCAACATTGGAAAGTATTCAATTTAGAGTCAGAAGAACAGATTAAAATCCTAGTTCTGACTGTTACTCTTACATTAGACAACTCTCCTGCCCTCTCTTGACTTGAGTTTCTTCTTCCACAAACGAGAGGGATGAATTAGCTCACCTATGTGGTGCCATCTCTCCTAGGATCTATGACATTGTCTAAGAAATTGGTGACCTCTAATATTAGAACAGTAAGCAGAACCTTATAGCCCAGGCCCCAGTGAAAAGACAAGAAACAATTCTGATTAGAGCCTAGTCTTTGTCTTCCTTTCTCTTAATGAGAATGAAGAGGAAAAACCTCAAGAGGGAAGGTATCAAAGAAATGAAATTTGTAGTTGAATATATTTGCCATGAATGCAATTATCCTTTGTGGGTTCTGTGAGGCTTGTTAGTATAGCCATAAATTGTTAGAAACATGAACTCTTCTTAATGAAAATGTTTCCACAACAAATTGCTACAAAGATATGTCCCCTCCAGTTTTTAAGGCCCAAGTCACCAGGAGAATATATAGGATTCATTTGAAGATACTCCGGGTAACGTAATATAGTATAGCGTAAGGTTGGGTTTTTTTTTTACCTTACTTGATTTGTTCATGCTTGAGCAATTTCTTGTCTCATCTCAAAAACACCAGTGAAGCTCTCAGTTTCCAAGGGGAAAAATTCAACCCCAGACAATTACAGGCTTTTGTGGCATCTGTTACCTAATGTCAGATGAGCTTTTCTTTCGTCTGACCTGACTATATTTTAATTTTGCTCCATCGCTCTGAAGTAAATGTAATGTGACATTTATTGAGCAACATTTAGAGAAATACATTTTTTCTCTTGCAGGAATCTATATTATACTAACAGCAAACTGAATACTGTAATAATACTGTAATAATCAACAAATTCAGCAAACATTGATTAATGGACCTACTACGTGCAAATGTTATGCTAGGCCCTGGCAGAATAGAGAATTGGAAAAATGATTGTCTCTGCCCTCAGGAGTTTATAATCTAGTGGAGTAGTAAGAGAGTGTAGTGTGCAACCATGAGAGTAGAATGAAGGCAAAAGAGAGGTCTTAACTAAATATTTGGACAATTTGAAGTGAGGATGCATTCATTTGGGGGAGAGGACAGTTGTGCACCAGCAAGCCATAGAAGCCATGATTCTTATCCTTTTTGTGTGGGTGTAATAAAATAAAGAAGAATGAAGTATACCCATGTGCCTTTCTTAGCTCTCACTTGAATCTCACCACATCTCATGGGGTGGGCAGAGCAACTGTTATCCCAATTTTACTCATGAGGTAATGGAGCCTCTCAGGTTGTCATTTTCTCAAGATCACCCAGATAGAAGCCAATTGAGGGAGAGTATAGAACTAAACTGGAGTCTTGTGGCAGAGTATAGGAAATGAAAGTTTCCTATTTCTTGGGTGAGGGGCACCCTTTGCTGATGACATGATTAAAAACCACAGATTCTACAACTCCCATCCTAGGGAGAGGGAAAGGACTTGCATACCTGGAACAACCAGAGCACATTGCTTTTCTTTTCAGAGAAATGAAATGCTTGGTAGCCCTATGCTCCGACTGCTTGAGCTAATCCCTGAGATTCATTCATTTATTCATAATAAGCATTTATTTAGCACCTACCATATGCAAGGTATTGTGCTAGGCACTAGGGAAACAAAAGAAAAAAATGAACACTATTGAACCTTGGGTAGACATCTTCAGGTTTGGGCAAAGATGAAATGTTTTTTTTTTCAGGTCACCTAGTTAAAAGGAATTGGCACATTGTGACTACTTTCACCAAAAAAAAGGTTTTGCACATCATTGTTGAATCTTAGTTTGAGTTAAACTCAAAACTGCCTGACTTGAGGCATTTTGTGTCTATGGGAATCTCAACGAACAAGCCCAGACTAGAGCTTCTGGGTTGCATCCATAGATATGCTCTGACCTAGGGAAAGAGAAGTGTTTTCTATGATGTTTAAAGCAATCAAGAACTGCCCAGGGGAGTTCGTAGAGAGCCCCTTCTGGACTCCAGCTCAAAAACCAGGATGAGAGGGGGCTGAGGAACATCCTGTTTAAGGATTGCCTCTCTACCAGTCAGTTTGAAGTATAGGCTGATCAACTACCACAATCCCCAAATGCATAGATAACAATCATAGGGAATGGGATCTCAAAATGAAATGAATTGTAAAGATTCTTTAAAGCAATCCTTTTTGACAGATGGTGGCATTTGGACATTACACAAGATTGGCTTAACAAGGAGTACAGCCAAAACTCAAACCTAGGCTAATTTGACTACATAAGGTCAAAGTTCTTTACATATCATCATGAACATTGGAGATGGCCATATACAGATGTGCTCTAAGCAGCCATCCATATGGTGTGGTCTCAGAGGTGATGCTATCCCCACATGTACACACACACACACACACACACACACACACACACACCCCACTCCCACTTCAAGATTGAAATATCTTTAATGGGGAGTAGAGGCTTTACTTCCTAAGTGAAATGCATAGTTTAAAATGAAAACCTCTCTGGCAAAAAAGGCTTCATGGAAAAGGGCAACTGAAAATGTTAGCAGAGAAGTTGCTCAGTGGATCAAGCATGGGACTTAGAGTCAAAAATGCCTGAGTTCTAATCCTGCCTCAGACACTTAGTAGTTGTGCCATTTTGGGCAAATCATTTAACCTTTCTCAACCTCAGCTTTTTCATCTGTAAAATGGCACTGATGGCACCTACTTCTCAAAGTTGTCAGAGGTGACATGGTTACATACTTTTTAAACCTTAAAGTACCATATATATATATACATATATATATATGTATATATATATGTATGTATGTATATATATATGTATATATATGTATGTATGTATATATATATATATATATATTCTAGCTATTATTAAGTCTCACCTGTATCCCAGTTTTGCCATATGCCAACCCTGCCACATGACAGCCTTGACAGATCACTTTCAATGAACAACAGAAAGAAGTGGCAGCCTGATATCTGTCCTCAAAATAGTAGAACAGATTGACTTGAACATCACGTTGGAATGAAGCTTACCCTCTGGGATAGCTCCTTTGGAGAGTGGGATGCGACTGTCGTTCCTAGGCTTAGGTACCAGTTCTCGACTGCTAGACCTATGATTTTTTTTGTTTAGTCAACATGGAGATTCACCATGAATGTCCTATTCCTAGAGGGAGAAAGGGGATTCCCCACATGCTCCAGGTTCATGGAATTATACTTTATTATGTATAGCTTGATAGTTATGATCTCTTTCATTTGTTTTAGTTTGATGCAAGAAAAGAAAAGTGACCCAAAACCCCCCTCATCTCTCAAATCTGGCTTCCTAAACACTGTCCTTCCCCCTGCTTTTTCTCTTTTATTCCCTTCTGGACAGATTGACCCCAGAAATAGCAAGTAGGGATGAGAGAGGGGGAGAGAGAGAGAGAGAGAGAGAGAGAGAGAGAGAGAGAAACAAGCATGGAATGAGATTTTATACTATTTATGACAGGGTTTTTGGATCCATTTCAAAGACATAGGACATGTTGATATTTTATTAATTAATAATACTTAAGGCAGCTAGGTGACACAGTGGATAGAGCACCAGTCCTGGAGTCAGGAGGACCTGAGTTCAAATACGACCTTAGACACTTAATAATTACCTAGCTATGTGACCTTGGGCAAGTCACTTAACCCCATTGCCTTGCCAAAAAAATAAATGATAATACTTAATAATCCTTCTGTAGCAAGAAAGTATTGAAGGAGTTTGGAAAGGTGTGAGTCTAGCAAGGATGAAATATAGTCAAAGTATGGAAAGGTAACTGGAAGTCAACTTGTAGATAACCTTCAAGGGCCACACTAAGGAAGTTTTCAATTAAATCAATAGGTAATGGAGAACCGCTGAGTATTTTTGACCCGAGTGATAATGTTTATCCTTTATTCTTGACAAAGGTCATGACATCAGGGAAGGTGATTCCATGACAAGCACGTGAATTGGATTTGAGTGGGGGGGGGGGGGGGCTGTGCTAAGTCACCAGATATAAATTGCGACAATTGCAGATGATCCTGGATGCAAAACAATCAGAGTGAAGTGACTTGCCCAAGGTCACATAGCAAGTGAGTGTCAAGTATCTAAAACTGAATTTGAACTCAGGTCCTCCTGACTTGAAAGCCAGTGCTCTATCCACTGCACCACCTAACTGCCCTTGGATCAGAGACATGAACAAAGCCAAGCTTTAGGAAGATTTATTTCATGTTGTATAATATGGATGATACGAGAAGCACTAGAAATGGGGATACCGTTTGGAATGGCATTGCAATAAGCTAGTGAGAAGTAGTGAGGCACTTAAATGACAACTCAGAAAGTAGGTATGAAAAGGGTGGTGTGAAAGATATTATATGGGTAGAATGGACAGGACTTGGGAGAAGGAGAAATTAAAACCAAGAATTTTCAGAGTAAGAATTGGAAAAGTCAGGTCTAACAGCCTGGGGGAGAGGAGAAGTTTCAAAATGAGGGAGGGACAAGATGCCTTCTAACATCCTTTTTTGCTCTAAGATTCTAGAATTATGTGGTAAATTTCATTGAAGATATACTGACCCTAGAATGCTGGTTGTTCAAGTGGATATGTTTAATAAAACAGTGAGAAATGTTGATCTGGGACTCAAGAGAGAGAGCTGATTTGTAAATATAAATTTGCAAGTCACTCACAAATGGATAGCAGTTGACTCTTTGGAAGTGGATTCAGTCTCCCAAAGAAATCTTGTTAATTATTCCTTCCTAATATCTAGCTAAGTCTGATGTACTTAAAGATGGTATACCTATCATGGAGCTTTAAGTAGCACCAAAGGTGAAGAAAATGAGAGAGTACCAGGAAGAAATTTGAAAGGTCTAAGGGCCATGATAGTGGCAACATGGCCCCAAAAGTCATCTTATGTCCTTCCTCTGTCTCAAGATACTATATAGAAAGAGACTTTAGGATTATTACTTCTGAAGAAAGGAGCTTGGTTTCATTACAGTTTTCTAGAGTAATACTACAAGCCACTGGCTTTAATATTTTAATATTTTCCTCATTTTTATCACCTTTACTGCAAGGAAATTTCTATCAAAGGAATGTCTTTAGAGTCACGTACTACTGAAATCATGAACACTTGCTTACCTGAAACCTGTCTTAGTGAAGCAATACTTTCCCACATACACACAGCTGTCATTTTATAGATGTAGGAAGCTCCTGGATTACAGAATTGAATTTTAGAGAGTTGCCTGGAACATTGAGAAACTAACTGATTTGCTCAGATCACACATGACCTGTATTTGTCAAAGGAGGGACTTGAATTCAGGTTATTTATCTCTCAATTATCCTAAATTCAAGTGCCTCCAGTCTAATGCATTTGGATATTTGTCGGAGACTATTGACAAGCCCAGTGCAAATTAAGGGGTACTTAAAATTTTAAATTCTTCAAGCAGTAAGCAACAAAACACAGACTGAGCATCCTCCTTCAATCTTGTACTAAGTAGATACTGTAGCATTTGGGAAGAGTTGGTCCTCAAAAGGAGTTGAATGTGTAGCGCAATAAAAAAATAATGGAGTCAGATAATCTGCATACTAGTCATAGTTTTGGGTTCTAGACTCTACTGCAGATTCAAAACTTTACATTTATATCTATTAAATTCCATTTATTAAGTTCTTTCCAATGTTTTAGGGGTCAAATCAGGGAATAAGCATTTCTATACTGCCAAAACTCTGCACCAGGTCCCTAGCCAAGTACTTTTTTCTAGAAATATCTCATTTGATCCTCCCAGCAAGCCTTTGAGTAGGTACAATTATTATCCTTAATTTACAGCTGAGAAAATGGAGGCAAATAAAGATTAAGTGGCTTGCTCAGGGTCATGGGGCTAGTAGGTATCAGAAGCTGGATTCAGTACTTTATCCATTGTGCCTACCTCTGACCCATTAGAAATTTGGAGAATGCTGATTTTGACATCAGTGGATGAGTCAGCCCTTTTGGGGGGGGGGGCATTGTGTCATCTTCATACTTTCATTCAAGACAGTAAAAAATACCAAAACTGAACAGTACCAAGAATAGTCCTTGAGACCTTCCAAGTTGTCATGGACAGTCAATAATACTCATTAAGTGTGCCCTAGTCTAAATTCACCTAAGTAAAACCTTTCTCTAAGTCACACCTCTCCCTCGTTTCTGGAAGAATAACATGAGATTTTGCAAATGTTTTACTAAGGCTAAGTAACTATAATTATAGCATTCTTTTCAATATTAGATGCTAAGGAGGTACAATGTTCAGATAAGTTATGTCGTCCAGGAGTTACAAAATACCAATTTATTATTAGTGGGGGGGGGGGGGGGGGGATCAAGTGAGGTTTCCTGGAAGAGAATATGTTTGAGTCTAGCTTTAAGTGATAGGTAGGAATTCAGCAGTAAAAGATAAGCAAATGGGTAATCCAGGCACACTGAAGAGCCTGAGAAAAAGCATGGAGGTGTGAGAATTCAGGGGGTGGTTAAATGACAGAAAGTAAAACCGTGTAGGAGGAAGAATATTGTATTGGATGTGATAGGGTAGAACAAGCAAGGTGTTGAGGAAAGAGGAGGTTATGAGGAATTGAGGAAAATGACTTCATTTTATAGGTGCAAAACAGAAACATCAAATTAAATGATTTTCCTTAGTCTACACAACTAATTCCACATCAGAATATTAGGGCCACATTTGGAGATGGACATTGGTCAAGGAGAAGTATCTAGATACTAGCAACATCTGACTGACAGTGAAGATCCTTGAGACCATGTCTTGTAAGACTCTGCTAAAAGGTTAGTTAGCCTGGAAAAGAACAGACTTAATGAAGTTATGATGGTTTCTATACATATTTGAGAGCCATGGGGCAGAACTAAGAACTCTATATCAAAGCTGCAAGAAGGCAAATGTGGATCTATGTATATATTTATATATTCACATACAGTGATATATTGATATCTTCAAGAGTGTCATGGTGTCATCCAATAAGAGGAGTAACATGGAAGAAGACTGGAAAGGTGGGAAGAAGACAAATTGTAAAAATTGTAAAGGGCTTGAAAAAAGCAAACAGGACTTTATATTTGATATTGGTTGCTAGGCACTTTTTTATGTTTAATTTTTCCGATTACACATAAAGATACTTTTCAATGTTCATTTTCTGTAAGATTTTAAGTTCCACATTTTTCTATTGTCCTCCCTTACCTTTCTCCTCAATAGGACAATAGTGATCCTACATAGATTAGACATGTACAATCATGTTCAACACATTTCCATATTAGTCATCTTGTGAAAGAAGAATCAGAACAAAAGGGCAAAGAACCATGAGAAAGAAAAAACATGAAACAAATTTTTAAAATATGGAAATAATCTGCTTAGTCTACAGTCACACTCCATAGTTATTCCTCTGAATGTGGATAGCATTTTTCATAATAAGTCTTTTTTTATTGTCTTTGACCATTAGAACTATGTCTATCATAGCTGATCATCACACAATGTTGCTATTATTGTGTACAGTGTTCTCCTGGTTCTGCTCACTTCACTCATTTCACATCAGTTCATATAAGTCTTTCCAGATGTTTTTTGAAATCTACCTGCTCAGGGTGGCTAGGTGGCACAATGGATAGAGCACAGGCCCTGGAGTCAGGAGTACCTGAGTTCAAATCCGACCTCAGGCACTTAATAATTACCTAGCTGTGTGGCCTTGGAAAAGCCACTTAACCCCATTGCCTTGGAAAAAAACTAAAAAAAAAAAAGAAAAGAAATCCACCGGCTCATGATTTTTTACAGAACAATAGTATTCCATCATATTCATAAACCACAATTTGTTCATGCTAGGCATGTTTAAAAAATCATGTATAAATTACATTAATACTTTTTCTGGGAGCCGTTAGGAAATTTTAAATCTTAAGGCACTGCATTGTCACTGTTTAAAACTTTTGCTAAATTCTTATCTGTGGATGGCACCTTTACCATGTAGGAGTTAAGTCTCTAAGATATACCAATGACTCTAAAGATAGTTTAGGAGACGTGTGGGGGCAAGAGTGCTTAGAGGGAAATATGAAATAAATATAAAATAATTGGTTGGAACTGACTTGGAGAAGTTCATTAATGCCAGCCTAAAGAGTTTGTATCTTATTCTATTGGTACAATCTCTCAGAACCCCTGAAGGCTTTTTGAACGGGGGGGGGGGGGGGTAGGGCATTCAGTCACACCTGTGCCTAAGGAAGATTCATAATGACCTGAAGACGGGGAAAATTATATTCCAAAGGACAAATTAGAAGGTTATTATAGTTATGCAAGTTATAAAGGGCAGAAATAGGAGAGAAGATGACATATATGTGAGGGACTAAATGACTGAGAATTTCTGCTGCTTTGAAGTTATTTGAATGCAAGAGGTGTGGGAAAAACCAAAAGGGGAAGAGAATTCCAAGGGTTTGTGCTTAACTGATGATAGGAAAGATGAAAGCATAGGTTTGGGATATATTAAGTGGAAATTTCCAGCAGGCAACTTGGAGAGATTATAGTAGGACTGGATTGCAGGAGAGAAATTGGGGCTAAAGGTAAAAAAAAATTGGAAGTAAGCCATCTGGTAATGATAAAGTGAAGAGAAAAGATGAGATTATAAGAGAGAGTATATAGACAGAGGAGAAGTATATTGACAAAATCTTGGCAAATATTCATACTTAGACAGCAAGGAAAGGATGATAAAATGGTAAAGGAAACAGAAGGAGCTAAGAGTATGACATGCAATGTATTTCAGTTCACATTTTGGAGGTGAACAATAAAGAGAGCTGGGGTTTTATGCTGAGATAATTCAGGATTTTATTTCCATTGAATCAGAGAAGACCTTCTGGCTCATTCTGTTATTCCCTCAAGCACCAACCTTTAGAATTTTGTTTCACCATTGATTTCGTGACAAGGCTTTTTCGTAAGTGAATAGGAATGTGGATTGTATCAATTATTCACAAAGAAAAAATGTATTCACTGTGTGCCTGTGCCTGCTGTGAATCTATAGTTCAAGTGAGTGTCACCTTTACAACTGGAGATCTTAATATTGGTACATTTGATTCTTCTTTTGACAGCAGAGAGCATCGTGTCTCTTCCTTTTCCTAAAACATGATCAGTTTCTGAATCTTCTACAGCCCCTAAAGACCTTCTAAAAACAGTTTCTCTCCTTTCTTTCTCTGACCTCCATTTCATTCCCACGCTTAACTTTCTTCAGCACATATGCCCATTTTGTCAGGGTAAATGGCATCCTGAAATATATAAGAACCTATGTTTTCTTTATAACAAAGTCCAATTCTGACTGTGAGTGTGTAGAAGCAATGAGGGAGAAATCTTGTTATTTGGTGGTTTTATAGTTGTGTCCAACTTTTTGTGACCCCATTTGGGGTTTTCGTGGCAAAGATACTGGAACGGTTTCCCATTTCCTTCTTCAGAGGGAAACATAAAGATCCTTTTATCCATGTGTACAAACTGAGATCATGAGAAATCATTAAAAGGATTGTTGGGGTTTTTTGAAAAAGACATTTTTGATGAATGTCAACCTGTAAGTCAATTATCATTCATTGATACCTGCTTTTTACCTAATCAACTCCTGACTCTCTTTTACCTCCATATCCAATCTGTTGCCAAGTTCTATCAATTCTGCCATCACAACACTTCTCCTATAAGCTCCCTTGTCTTCTCTGACACTACTACTACTACCCTGGTGCAGGTCTTCATCTCATCATTCCTAAACATTACAATATCCTTCTGAGAGGTTTTCCTGCCTTAAGTCTCTCCCCCTTAATGCTAGTGCTTTCCCTCTATTGGTTATTACTAATTTATACTGTATCTTCCTTGTACAGAGATGCATGTTTTCTTTCTCATTAGTCTATGAGTTCCTTAAGAGTAGGGACATGAGAAGTTGAAAATAAAGGACTATATAATAAGAAATTAAATATGATATTGAAATGATAAATACAAAAAAAACAAGTTTGGATAAATAAATAGGGATTAGAGTTCTATCTACAGATCATCAGATACTGTTGAAGTTTTTAAAGACTAGCACAAACAAAAAAATGTTTATTGACATTACTGTGCAAAGAGAGTTGGTCTTTGCCTTCTGAGAGCTTACAGTTAGAGATGGCCAAACACATAAGACCCTAGAAATCATACAGTTAAGCTTTTTTCATTTGAAGTGCAATATTTGAAATTCAACCTAGGAAAACATTCACTTCCTGATCACAGTATTTTTCTCTGCTGGTTTTTGTCTAAATAATGTGTGTGTGTGTGTGTGTGTGTGTGTGTGTGTGTGTGTGTGTGTGTGTGTGTCCATTCATTTTTGAGGGAAGTCTAAGGGCATTTTGATTTGGAAGATAACTATGGAAGATCCATAGCACCAATCTAAGAAAAACTTCTAAATCCTTTCTGACTGATCTCAAATGGATTGATTCATTACTAGGAGTTCAAGCAGCAGGTAGATGGAAAATTGTCAAGGATTCCCCATTCAAACATCTGTGACTTGGTCATCATTCTCAGGATTGGTACTGTCATTGTCAAATACTAGAAATGGAGCAATAATATTTTGTGAACTGTACTAGTTCATAGTGCTCTGTTTTAAGAAAATTCACTCAAGTTAATTTTTAAAAGTCATCTGCCTTTTAGGTGAGTTCATCTATAGTGATTAGAAACATAAATTAAAAGGAAAAGTTTTTAAATGATTTTTCTTGTTGCTCTGTGATTATTTATTGTTTTCCTATCTCTGTGCTTTTAAGCATACCTAAAAGTCTTTATAGCGAACTGAAGATGTTTGCTACTTACAGAAAAGTGACACCAAAGGGTTCTCCACCTACTCCTTTTTGCACAACTGGAAGAAAAAAATCATTTTCTAATTTTAGCTATGCCATAGTAAACTTGATGGGTTAAATACAATGGGTTTAGATAACTCAAGCCACACTTGCCTATACTTCTCTCTATAATAAGTCTAGTATAAAAGTGAGATGTCATAAAAACAGAAGAGAGTCAAGGAAAGTTCAGAAGGGGACCTGGACAAGGAGGGCAGTATTGGGGTACACTTAATCAACCTATACATAACATTAAATCATGGTTTCATAGATGATCCTCTTTCTTTTCCTTGTTCATTGTTTGTTAAGTTCATAATAAAAAAAAGGAAATATAAAAGGAATTGTTCAGGCTAAAAGACAAATGAGACAGTGTCATGTTCGAAATGTGGAGATGACTTCAGGGTCAGGAAGCTTTGTGCTCAAGCCCCACCTCCATGACCCTGGTGAGTCACTTAAACTCTCAGTTTCCCTGGCAACTGTCCAACCCTAATTCCAAGACAGTCCCCTGCATTAATAGAGAGACATTCTCTCACCGAGATTTCCCTATATCAATGAAATCAAAGGTATGGTTCAGGGAAAAAAAAATTGTTTTTCAAAACCAAAGCTAAAATTACCATCTTTTCAGAACATGTTGATAGCTCCCATGCCACAAATCACTCCAAGATTTCAAGTTGTATTGGCTTCATCCAAGTGGGAACTCCTGAAGATGCAGATCTCCATTTCTCCATATCTTTTTAGATAAGTAAATGAGTTGCTGTAATCAAAAAGACTCATTGCCTATCTGTGCAACCCCATTTTTCCCAGTTAACAAGCATCTGCTTTGTCTCCTTCCCAATCTCCTTTCCACCCTCAAATCAAACAATAATAAGGAAAAAGAAAAAGAAAAAGCTCATCACAAATGTGTAGAGAAAAACAAAATAAATTCCCACATTATCCATCTGCAAAAATATGTTTCCTTGTAGATTCAGAGTCCCACATCTCTCTGGGATGAGGTAGATAGTATTTTTCATCTTTGGTCTTTTGTAACTATGGTTTGTCATTGTATTAATCAGAATGCCTAAGTCTTTCAAAATTGTTTTTATTTATAATGTTGTTGTCACTGTATAAATTGTTCACCTAGCTCTGCTCTCTTCACTCTGCAGCAGCAGTTCATAGAGGTCTTCTCAGACTCCTCTGAAAGTGTCCATTTTGTCATTTCTTATAGTGCAATATGGATCCATTACATTAATATACTATAATATGCCATTTCCCAATAGGTGAGCGCCCCTTAGTTTCTAGTTCTTCGCTGTTATGAAAAGAGCAGACACATCCTCTCCCCTAGCATCTTAGTCTATAGAGTACATTCCTTCTTGATGTGATGGTTACAAAAAGTAGATGGTCTTGCTTTCAGAACATGATGTCTTAGCTGCCAGATGGATTCATTCCAGGGCTAGACAGACAGATTACTCTCAAGGCTGCAGCTCCTAGCAGTCTCTGTTACAAACTGGTAGTTGTACCTCTGATGGTTTCTCCAACATTTTAAAGCCCATAGGGGCATAATCTCATCTATTCTGCCTCTGTATATACATAGTCACCTAAGATCTAGAAAGAATGAAAGGAAAGAGTTGGAGGTGCTGTGTGCATGTTGCTACATGTGAATATCTTTTAGGTATGTACATTTAGAGTAGACAGTTAAATGTTCATTAAAAAAATTTTCCTGTGTAGCAAACCACAGCCTTTATTTGGTCATGAGGTAATAAAGCTTAATTCTACCTTCAATTCCCATGTTTATTTGCCCTTGTTTCTCTTGGAGCAATGGAAGAAGTTCTCCTTACTGTTCAACCTCAGCGCTGACCAAAATGTTTACAGAAGGATAAAAGCTAGTAGAAAAGACAAACAAGAAATGTGCAAATTATAATTTAACCTTAGAGATTTTCCAAATCCTTAAACTACTCACTTGTTTCTAGCCATCCATTGTAGATTTTCAGAGGTATTAGAGTCCTCATATTATATTCAACAGGCAACATTTTAATAGATCAACTTTCCTCGTGCAGATATAGCCTGTAGAAGTAAAAGGGTTTCCAATGAGCCAGAATTTGAATTTCGTAAATTATAATCTTCAAACCTGCCAAGTTTCAGTAAAAATATATGCAGATTCCCAAAGTCCCTGTCTTCCTCCCACCAATGATTGAATTCATTTTCTTCATTGTTCTTTGACTCATAAAACAGAATTAAAATGAGGCAGAGCTTTTTTATTATTTTTTATTCTTATAAAGTGACAAAGGGAAATTTTGAATAAGCACTATCTCCCAACTCAAAAATCTGGTTTTGTTCCTTTAATTTGGTTGCGTTAGAGTTGTGGATTTCTTTTCTGGCATCCTATAATTTTCTGGATGAAGAACAGAGGTACTTCTGTATGCCATCATAGTAATTATCTCATTTAAACCAGAGGCATCCCTGATCTCATTAGACTTAA
Source organism: Macrotis lagotis (assembly GCF_037893015.1). NCBI lineage: Eukaryota > Metazoa > Chordata > Mammalia > Peramelemorphia > Peramelidae > Macrotis > Macrotis lagotis. The sequence goes on from NC_133666.1 coordinate 53,921,992, forward strand.
GAAAATAAACATCAGAAACATTTCAGAAATTACTAAGGAATTAGGGAGTAGACACTCATGGCAAAAGTTTGGCCCCTCTAACCATCAGGGATGCTTCATTCATATATAAAGGTATCCCTTGACATTTTTTGTAGCCAAGAGAGATTAAAACAAGACTGCCAAGAGCCAGAAATACAGGCTATGATGATGATTCCATTTTCTGATAATATACTCTAAAGAAACAAGAATATTGTATACTTTTTCATAGAATCTTGGGGAAACCCAGATATAGTCAAGTCCTTCAAATGTTTTTTTTTCTGTCTTCCTTCTCTAATTAGTGCCACAGCCTCAACACTGATAACAGTATTTATACTCCATATTAAAATATAACATCTCCAAAGTACATTTTTCAATATCCATTTTCCTCTGCCTATGAGCCTGAGATTATACTCTAACAAATAAGTATCTCATAAGTATATAAGAGGAAAGGATTGAATTAAGATGTATAGAAAGTGTCCAGACCTACAGCTACCCTGTATTTGAGATAAATTTTGAAAGAAATTAGGAATTCTAAGAAATGAAAATGAGGAAAGGGGACATTCTAGGCTTCAAAGAAGCTATGAAAAAAGGCAAGGAGATCGAAGACTGAATGTTGGATATGAGGAATAATGAGAAGACCATACTGACTACACTAAAGAGTCCATGAAGGGCACTAATGTATAATAAGCCTGTGAAGGCAGACTGGAGCCAGGTTGGGAAGGGCTTAATAAGTCAAGAAGAGGGGCTTTTATTAGCTCCTTGAGGTCAAAGAGAACTCCTGGAGTTTACAAACTAATACAGCCAGACCTATGCTTTAGGAATATCAAATTGGCAACTATATCAGGATGGATTGACAAAGACAGATTTGAGATCAGGTGACCCATTGCCCATGGGCTGAAAATTATACCAGGTGCTATAAGAGAATACAAAGATAAATAAGCCATTGTTGGAGCAAGAAGACCCCATATATGTACAGTTTAAAGTACAGGTCAGTAAAAGTCTTTTTTTAGTCCAACATTAAAAACCAAGGCACAAAGAACATTAATTGGCACTGAATGATTACTGTCTCTATGGGGCAAGTGGGTTTCTGAATAAGAAAAATTTCCCACATTCATTTGAAGTGTACAGAAAATATATGGTCATACTGAGTTCACATCCAGTCAGTCTCAGATCTTGGGAGCAGTTTGCTATATGGGAAGAGAGGACAAAGAATGTAGTCTGTGAATCTGTCTCCTCCTTGGGTATCTAAGACAGGCAATACTCTGTCTTTGATTCAACTTTGCACAATAACAGGAAAAAAGCCCATTACAGGGGTTGCTTCAGCTGCCTGTTCACACTGCATTGGAGACTTACTCATGTCAAGAAAGGAAAAATATCATATCCTTTTTCTTTGCCATCACAGCATGATCATTGCACTCAAAATGCTTAGAATTGATTTGAGAAATCAAAATAATCTAATCAATCATGTGGAAAAAGCACTGGATTAGGCATCTGAAGATCTGGGTTCAAGGACCATTTCTGCTTTTAATGACTTATGGGATGATACTCCATTATAAACAGAATATTAAAAAATAAAATGGAGGGATTATGGCAATTGGTAATCTGAAAGCAACTGACTCTCCATGTCCAATCAGGTTTCCATAGTTCAGTGGGAAAATTTTGAACATAACCATTATAAACATGTGCCCTTGCCTCATGAGGATTCATTAAGGGTAGGGACCATATATTATTCTATTTGTCTCTCCTCAGGCACTTAGCATAGTGACAGGCCTTTAATAAATGCATTTTTTAAAGTTGTGGAGCTGAAAAGGAATTCAAAGGTCAATTAGTACAACTCCTTTGTTTTACAGATGAAGAAACTATGGTGGAAACTGTAGGTACACAGAAAGAGTGTTGAAGGGAAGGCTGGCTAAACTAACAAGAGTTAGTTTAAGTTTGAGGCTAGAATGAGATGAAACAGGGGATCTGACCATTTCACAAACTAGATACTTAGCCATTGCAGGGGAACAATATTTCCCAAGGATACATCACTGATTTAGCTGATTGCAGTTCTGCTATCTGAGTTTTCCATGGTGGTCTGCTGGTAAAGCACTGAGAAAGAACTCAAGCTCTCTTTGGTTTTATATACTTAGGAAACTAGAAAGTAACATCAATGACCAGAGCCTTTAGTTCCAATTAAACCTACACAATTATTTCAGTTTCTTTTAAGGGATAGAACTAGCCCAAGTTGCATGAAGGAGAACAGTGATAGCTATCCTTCCCACCACACAGGACCAAAATCTCACCTGACACAGGAAGGTGTTATTTCTTCTGTTTCACCAGATAAACCCAAATCTGTGGAAAGTATAGCCACCCTGGCTAGCACTATTGCATCTCTTTAATAAAGAAATCTTTTAGAAAATACAATTGTATTAGTACTGGCTTCTTGCCAGAGGAACCACTTATCTTGTCAGATACCATCTTGTCCAACCTTTTGTTCTCAAGTAACTAAGTGAAGATAACAATAAATTGCTTTTAAAGAACCCCTTGGCCCTCATGTTTTCACACCATGGTGGGTAGACTATTCCAGAGAACAATGGGCCATCTGTCTAGTGTCCTAAAGGGCTAATTTGCTCTTTACAAGGTGGGGGTTAGGAGGAAGCCCCAGTGGGTTGCTTACCTCAGAAAGTCTGCTAGTGGTTTTAATATCCTGGATCTGTCTCTTTCTGTGGATTCACCCAGCCCTCACTGTCAATGTTCTCATGGGTTTGTCCAAAATAGTTGAGGCCATCAGGCTTCTCGTGATTCCTTCTTGCTTATATTCCTGATCATGTAGCAACTTTTCACAGCTCTTTTCGTATGCCTTCTCTCATTCATGGTGCATATCTAATTATAATTATACTAGGACCAGGTCTAGAAATGACTGCACTTCGTTGGTTAGCATGTGGTATGTGAAGCAGTTAACTCAACTGAATGTATATTTCATTTTTCAATGTCTAAAGTTAATAACTTCCAAATGAAGAGGCAGATGAGAACCAAATCATCTGGCATCTTAATTTGAATAAATTATATGGCAAATGACAGTGTGAATGGAGTGTCATAGTGAGACTGACTCCAAAAGGACTTTTACTAAGTCACTATGATTACTTTCAGCAGAGGCCTAGGGATAGGACCTACTTTGACCAATGGGATTTGCTCCTTGTAACACTTGCTTGGGAGAGAGGCCTTTCTGGGCATCTGAGGTCCCTTCAAGCTCTAGGTCCAGAAACCTGTTAGAATCTTTTCATGGTTCTTCCTTCGTTCTCTGGATCTTACACTCTAATCCTGGGGGATGATAATTGATATAAAGCTTGACCATCCCCAAATTCAACCAAGGGATTTTAATTCCTCCTTAGTCCCTCAGTGAAAGATGATTTCCCAGAGAAAGCAGTTACACATAACAAACTCAGAGTCTCCAGAGTATCAGGAATACCATGGTATTATTGGAGGCTGGACCTTGAAATCTTAAATAGGTGTGCTCCCAGGCACGCCTTGTGTATGCATACCTAGTGAGCTTATGGAAAGTTTTCAGGTAATAAAAAAAAAATCACTTCTTGACAAGGAACTGTCAAAAAATATACCTGGATTTGTTATTCCTAAAATTTTTGTGGGGAATTGAGTTTAGGAAGAGATTACTTCATTAGCTCTAGATGAGCTCATTTAAGAATTGTCATCATTGGGTGAGTATCATGAGTGAACTACCTAGTATATTCTTAATATTATCCCTCCTGCCATAGTACACCCCTTCTATCCCTGCCCTGCTTAAGAATGTTCACTTTTATGGTATTGTTTTTATCTAAGGAATCCCTGTTCTCAGGACCACACAGGATCATTTAATACTAAGATCTTCACTATGTGGAAGCTAGAAAGAAATCTTACTATGGGAGTTTTCATAGTCAATCAAGCTTATATGTGAAACAGTATTATCTCAAAGAGTGACATTTGTCACTGGATAAGTCATCAGTCTATCAACAGAAGCAAAGAGATTTTCCCTGTCTTTGGAGCATAGAGTAGAAATAGAATATTCTCTGATGTCCAGTTGAAGATATTGGGAAAATTAGGAAATAAAGTGACAGACTGAGAATGCCAACCATAATTTTGTTAGTTACAAATATCTATAAATTTATTCATCTGTTTTGGGAAGCATCTTGGTTTACCAAGGCAGGACCACTAAGCCATAACTAGTACACTAAGCAACTATTAGGAATGAGTCCCCTCATCCTTTGTTTTTATTAGCTTCCCATGTAAGCAACAGAGAGCTTTTCTACTATTTTGAATTTAATCAAAATCATCAATACCATAAAAGCCTTAGGGTATGCCACAGTTGTCATTGTGGAGTATATCTATATTAGCTATCATAGTACCACATCTGAGATATTTTTCCACATTATTTGTCCATTGAATGATCTGATCAGCTTCCTTTCTTAAAAAAAAATCACTCACCAAAGTAGTTTGAGATTTTCAATGTGAACCGACTCTTTCAAGGAGTTTCTTCAATAGGAAAGGTTACTTAAACATTAATATCAACTTTACTGACCATGCATAGGATTTTATTATTTGAACATAACAGTTTTTGATGATACTAAACCTGAACTGCATCTTCCCTCTTAAGGGCGTTGAGTTATGGGACTATTCTCATGAAGTATGCCTGAGCCAGCTGCTCCTTTTGCCCTAAGAATAAAATAAACCAATCGATACTGCTAATGAGTACTCTGTTAAGATTGTGTCAATGTATAGAATCAATCTCCAATATCAGGGAGAGTCCAAGTGGAAAGCAACACTGGATGGGAAATTGTGAGACCTGGGTTCCAGTTGCAATTTTGCCTATAACTACCTCTACAACCTTGAGCAAGACACTAAACCCCTATGATCCTCGGGTTCCCCATTTGTGAAAATAGGAAAGCTGGCTACGTGATTCCCTACAGTCCCGGCCAGCTCTAAAAGTGAATGATTGTCTGTGCAAGTAACAAATTTCAAGCTTTTTAAAAAGCATCCAACCTTTTTCATCTGTGCCTTCTACCTTGTAATGCTATCCTCTACAAGCTTTGACTCAAGTCAGCTGAAGTACAGTCAACCATCATCTGTCCTTAAATGGAAACCTAGACAGTAATCCATAAAGGAAAGCACAGATTGTTACATGGCAATTATAACACTTGAATTGCTGGTTAAAGTGTATGGCAACATTGTCAGTGGTGGGTATTTAGGATGTCAGTCAATCATACCTAAATCATAAAGCAAAGGAAATGAATTATGAGGTAGCAGTATCAGTCAACCGGTGCCATAATCCTGAACTTGTTTACTTAAAGTTGATGTGTCAGAAGAAATGAACATAAGCTCATTTAGTGCTCATAGAAACAACGTTCACCCTGTTTTCATTTCTTGCTTAGATGAATGCCCCTCTCTTTCTGTCTGCCCAACCAAGGTAAAGAAATTTCATGGTTTGACTGTTGCTAGTCATTTGAAGGTTTTCCTTGAAAGCTTTGAACATCTCTTTTGCTGTGTATATTTTCTTTCTTTTCCTGATAAAACAAAGGTAAATTATCCTTCACATCCCATAGACTCAGTACTTAAAAAAATGTTAGATGAATGCAAAAGTACTTTTTGAAAACACTCCTTAAGTTAAGCTATACATTTTTTCTAGTGCTATAAAACCTCCTTAAAATGAGAATGACAAGCAACTTAGGAGCCAGCTTCATTCCACCACAGGAATGTAAGGGCATATATGGTTGTGTGTTAAGCCCTGATGGGTCTTAAATTCCCATTGGTCTTTCAGAAAGCTATAGGGTTTGTTCCCCTCATCCCTGAAAAAAAAAAAGTACTATAAATACAGCAAAAGAAGTAATTCAGGAAAATGATTCTTTGTATATCCACAGAATTTCAGAATTGGAAAAGATCCCAGTAGCCATCCAGCCCAAACCAGACCTGAACAACAATCCTCATTTCAATATTTCCTACAAGTGAGCTTCTGGCCTTTGCTTAAATATTTCTAGGGAAAGAGATCCAACTGCCACTTGAGTTAGTCATTTATGAATAGCTCCAATTGTTATGATGTTTTCCCTAATCTCACATCTAAATTTGTTTCACTATATTCTTTACCCTTTGCTCTTAATTCTGCTTTGGGGTCCAAGGAAAGTAAGTCTAATATCTCTTCTGCCTGATAGACTTTCAAATGTTTGATAACAGTTCTCCTGACCTTTCCCTTCCAGGCTAAATATCAATGATTCCTTCCATAGATTCAGAAAAGACATGAAACCAAGGTCCTTTCACATTCTGATTGCCTTCTTCTGGATGCTTTCTAGTTCATCTGTCCTTCTGAACACAGTTATACCCCAGATTTAAACTAAGACAGAAAAGGTGGGGTTCTTGCTTCCCTAACTCTAGCCATGATGCTTCTTTTAAGATCACACTAACTTTCTCAGCTAATGTCATACTGTTTACTCATAGTGAGCTCATAGTCCTCTAAAAAAAACAAATGCTTGTCAGTTCCACTGATGTCTTGCCATCTATCTCCCTCCATCTTTTATTTGTAAAAGACAACTTTACATTTCCCTTTTAAATTTAATCCCATTAGATTCAGCCCAGTGTTCTCCTCTGTCAAGATCTAGTCAGCCAAAGAACAACATGAGAAACTGGGCCCCTGGGTATAATAGTATGGGAGTGAAAAACACCAAAATGGAAGGAGAGAAAAACCAAAGGCACATTTTGCATGTTCAATTTTACCTAGGGCTTTCCAATGAAGTGATGACAGCATAAAAGGACAAGTGTCATTTTCTCCTCAGATTCTTCTAAAGTAAGATCAAGGAAGCTCAGGCTGGAGAAACAAGTGGTAGGGGTGGCAGCTGGAAGATGGCATGCATATCATAAATTGTGCTTTATAAGGGATGCACTTGGGCCTGCATAATCTGAGCATCATGAATTCCTTGCAAACCTAAGCATCTGGTCCTTCCTGATTTCCAGCTCTCAAGTGAAGGCTATTAGTAGTGTTCCCATATTTTAGCGCATTTTCAGTTCTACCTTCTCACGTCAGGGAGAGCTAAATATTTAAAATCCTTCTGCATAGCCTGGAGACATGAAAAATATTAAGCTTAAAATGATCCTGGAATGTCATCATTCAGTCTGGTCAACCAAGCTACAGGCAACACATACAAGTGGGTGTCACTGGTAAATGAAGAGCATTTCTAATGTGCTTTATCAAGGAGCACTCTGCAAAAGAGCCCAATTAGTAATATCACTCCCATGATATATTATTAGGATTTTAATCGTGTAATATAGTACATCATCCCTCTGAATGGAGGGGGTGCCCAAATTGCAATGTACTTACCTAAGTTAAAAGCCTAAAATTGCCCACTTTCAGGTTAACAGGCCAAAGCACAGCAAATAGTGTAATGTAATCAATTACTCTTATTAGTGCCTGAATAAGGGGAAAGATTCAGGAAGTTTGCATAACTCTCTCTGATGGTGAAATACCTATTTTTAATGAAAATCCCATGGCCTCGAGTCATATTTTATAATGGAACCTATTATAGCTGGTTGGGTTGGAATTGGGCTCCTGATGTCAGAGTGTAGGAGTTGTTAAAGTAAAAATGAGAGAGTAAAATTAGATATACCATTCAAGCAAATCTCTTATGAATGGCCTGCTTCCTATGAAGTTCATCCCAGAGTTAGGGCAAAATGATATTAAACAAATTCTACCTCTATTTTTCTCTTACTGAGATTTATCAAGTTTTGTATTTTAATATTCTGTATTTTGTCAACCTGATTGGAAGTTGAATTATCTTGTTAAGCGAAAGCATTATAATAGCAGGTTCCTTGAAGAATAAACCAAGAGAGCTTTACAAACCTCAAAAGTTGCATTGTGTTCTCAGAGACTAGTGAATTTTGGGCTATATCAAATTATGTTTATCCTTGATTCTCAAAGAAGACCACAACATCAGGGAGGTGATGCCATGACAAGCACATACAATGCAAGCAACCGGCATGGGGGGAGAAACAAATCAAGGGGCCAAAGTCGCATTCCCAAGAACATGGGAATACTCAAGGGAAACTATCAGCTACTTGCTTGAAAACAGATGAAAAAAGAGTTACATTCCAATAGCCATGATGAACTAGGGCCTCCAATTAAGTCCCACAGCCATGAACTTCTAGGGACTTTGTGTATGCATATGGCAAACAAGCAGATTTACATTCTGAATTACCAAACACCGAGTTACACAGAATGCTATTTTTTTTTTATAGAAATGCAATTTAATTCTTTCAAGTACGTAAGGTATTAATTACCAGGTAGGTCTTCTGGGACCTATACTGTTCGATAAATGAGAATGACGTGCAATAATCACTTCAGTTGCCAGTCATGGTTAATGAGAAGAGTTCTGTACTAGGAATCGGCAGATCTGGGTTCTAGTCCCAGAAAGTGCCACAGATTAACTGTGTGAGCTGGAGTAAGTGATTTCACCTCTCAAAAACCTGCCTCAGTTTTTTTTTCTTCTGTAAAGACAGGGGGCAGGATCAAATAATCTTCAATGTCTCTTCCAGTCCTAAGACATTGTGACTCAATTATACATACAAGGGACCCTTCAAGCCTAAAAATTTTGTCCTCAAGTATGTTAGGTTATTTCCCTTCCGATTTTATTTTCACTCCTCATCTGCTTAGCAGAGATGTTTTTTCATATACTGCATATGTAAACCTCAGGCCAGTTCATATATGAAGTAATTCAAATTCAAATTATTTAAGCTTGAAGTAATGAAATCCCATAATGAAATTTCATGGTATCATATATTGCTGAAAGTCTTTTGGCAATACAAAGATGTTCATTTCAGTACTATTTGTTGTAAATGAGATTTAGTCTGCATGCTATTTCTAGAAGAAATCCAACCTGGATTTTATCATTTTATATCTCTTGTCATTCTAACCTGCCCCAACTTTATGACACAATAATCATTCATCATGTTATATGAAAAATATACTCTTAGCGGCCCTTATACTTAAATTTGGGTTAATCACTTTCAACTAAATTACAGTTCCTGCTGATTTTAGTGTTGTATATGATTAAAACCATTATTCAAAAGCTAACATACACTGGACTTTGGACACAGACTATCTAGGCATAATCAAAGCCACATTTTTTCTAGTCTGATTTTTGAAAGATTGAAACTTTTAAAATAAGTGTGCAAAGTTGTCAGAATTTTCCAAAGATTTCAGTTCTAGGCAAAGCATTTTTCCTCTAATACATTCCAGGTAAGAAATAGTATGGCATAAGGGTTAGGGAGCTGACCTAAGAGCTGAGAAAACCTGGCTTCAATTTCTGTCTTTAGGACTGTACTGACTGAGTGACCCTGAGCAAGTCACTTAGCCTTTCAATGCCATAATGAAACCTGTTGCATTGGGACTTGTAGAGAATGAAAGGAAATCCAAAAACAGTGTAGCATTCTTCCTTAATTTGAGAAGAGCAGATGTAGATATATAGATTGATAGAGAGACAGACAGATAGACAGACAGACATAAGTGTTCTTTAAGCTGTCATTGACAAACAGAAAGACCTGGAGGCCCTTCCCATCCACAAAGTCTTCTTTCACCTGGATTCTGTGCTGGCTCTTCTCCATCCTAGGGGAAAATATGAATTAATAATGCTACAACTGATATTTATCATCATAGGATCTTTTTGTTGGCTCATCTTCCAGGATATTTTCTGTCCCTGAAACTTGACTCCAGTCCTGGAATGCACATATTTAGAAGAGTACTTCCTGCCCCAGCAGCAGCTGCCTCCTCCCAGAGCCATCCTTTAAGGAGGGCACTCCTGCTTGGGCAGGCCGTACTCAAACCTCCTTTACCATGCTCCATTCTCCTTGTATATGTTATCTTCCCCCATTAGAATGTAAGCACCTGGAAGGGAGGCACTGGTTGTTTGGCTAATTGTATTTGTAGGTCCAGCACATGGTTTGTGCTTAATGAATGTTTGGAGACTGATTGACTAATAGGGAGTCAGAAACCATTCTTTCCAAACTCGTTCATGAGAGGTCCTAAGCTAGTTTTTCATGGCTTCGATTTTCTTTTAGTTAAAGTACTTCTGTTTAAAATAAAGTGTTGTGAGGATCCAAGTGTGACGTTTTTACCATCTTTAATGAAGAAAATAATTTCTGGTGATTTTCATAGAACTTTTCCATTTGTAATCTCTCCTTTTTCATCCTTGAATGTCCTTGGAATGTCTTTGCTTAGTTGTTTATCTTGACAAGTTTTCTTTAAACTGATTTTACCCTCTACTACTTCTGTCTCCTTTATGAGATGATACTGCTCATAATCACCCGCCATTCTCCAGAAGATTTCACAGATGAGTTTCTAGTCTGATCTGCTCTTGCCTTCAACAACTCTCTGCTTTGTTGGGCAAAGAAGTCAAGTATTTGTTGACTAAGGTGCTTTCTGTGTTCTTTTGGGGGTCTTGCAGCAATTAATTTGGATTGCTTAAACTTCTGTATGGAATTCATATATTTGATGTCAAAGTCATTCTTTTTGTCTTTTTTTTCCCAGTTTTGATTGCCAGCTGCTTGCTTAAGTAGTTTAGGGTTAAGTTTTTTTTCATAATAATCAAACTCATTCTGATCTTAGCTCTGTCAAGTCAATTATCTAACTATACCCTGACAACTGACACAGAGATAACTCCCATGACAACAAAAAAGTCTTTCCTGTTCAAATATAATCTATTTTTACTCTTTAACATATTATTTGATGCTTTGCATGTGTAGTGACTACTTTTTTTCAAAGAGTTTGTGATATAGAGCTGTGAGGCTTTTTAAAATAATCCACAAGTTTTTGACTACTTTCATTCCTCCGTGAATTCTGGTTTTCCACGTTTCTCCTTTGTCCCAAATTTTCCCAGTTTGCCATTGAAGTCACCAAATAGCAGAATGGAGGTCGATTTCATCAGAAAGGTCTTATTAAGTCATTCACAGAATATCTCTATCTCTTTATCCTCAGCAAATGATATTGGTACATATACTACCATTAATTTCATGATGATTTTTTGTAAATTATTATTGTTAACATTGCAGTTTGTAATAAACAAATAACCTATGAAGTAATGATTCTTCTTAACCTTGAGCATAAGTGAAGCCCACTCTGGGAACTTTTTTTTTCCTTTCCAAGGAATACATTTGAGCCATCCTTCAATTTAACTACAACTTTTCTTCTGGTTAGATAGATAGATAGATATGTATGTGTTGATACACTTTGTCTCCTTCAGTACTCTATGTCAGTCATTGTCACTGGACAACAATCTTGTGTTTAAGGCAACAGTAGGTAACAAGGACAGTTGTTTTGTGGCTTTCCATAGTTTAAAACGTTCATCCCTTTGTAGCCATCCTACTGGTGATGTGAGTCTCTGTATGTAGCTAAATTGATCTCAGGAAAATAGTCTCTTTGTGCTGCTATGGGTCATACTTAATGCCTAACCAACTGAGGAATGACTGAACAATTGAGATATATGAATGTAGTGCCATTGCAACTGAAGAAAGAACAAATATGAGGATTTCAGAGAAACATAGATTTATATAAACTAATGAAGAGAAAGTAAGCAAAAATAAAAGAATATACACAATGACCAAAATAACATGAACAACCACCACATTAAATGGCTGTCAAATTCTGATGAATTGTAATGTCCATTTTCAGCCTAATTATGAAATATACCTCCTTACATTCAGATGTGGTTACTATATTTCTAGGTTTTGCTTATTTTTTTAAACAAGGAAGGATTCATGCTGTAGAGATAACAAGGAAAGGACATCAAAAACCCCAAAAGGTAGCATTTGTTGTTACTAATACTAAAACAGAACAATATAAGTAGAATGTAAATTCTTTAAGTGTGGGGTTTTTTTTTACATTTTGTCTTTGCATCCTCTTACCTTGTCCCTAATAGGCATTTAATAAGGTCTAATTGAATTAAATTCAGGGCAAAAAGGACAGTGTCAGGAGTCTTCAAATTCAGACTGAGCTGATGCCAGTGAGGGAACAAAGCATAGTAAAAAGTGTGAGTTTAGTGATATGGAGGAAAAGAGAAGGATTAAAAACAGTTAAAGTGGGGCTGATAGGTGGCACAGTGGATAGAGCACCAGCCCTGGATTCAGGAGGACCTGAATTCAAATTCTACCTCAGACACTTGATACCTATTAACTGTGTGACCTTGGGCAAGTCACTTATCCCCATTGCCTTGCCAAGCCAAAAAAAAAAGGTTAGGAACCCTACCCAAAGGAGATGAGATGATAATACCAATGGGGAGAAGACAAAAACTGCTTAATTCTTCTTTTGCTTCTGTTTTCTCTCTGGACTAGAAAAGTGAGAAAAGAAATCTAATAAGATATTCTATGCCCAAGGAAAATAAGAGTGCCCATGAGTTCACATTACTCATCTCATATAAGCTCTACCATAGGGACTGAAAAACTGACAGATAATCTGCTATGAGCCACTGCCCATGACATTCAAAAAAGTGAAAAGGAGTATTGTCCCCCAAACAAAGAGGGGCAAATGCTGGGCTAATCTTCACAAAGGGGAAATACAGTCTGCAGTACAAAAACCAGTGTGCCTGAACTAGTTCTGTAGCAAACTTTTAGAATGCTTATGATGGTTAAGAAATGTCTGAAACAGGAAATAGTGAAAACTAAGAGTCAGCATGGCTTCAGCAAGAACAGGTTATATACCATGCTCACATAATTCCCTTTTTTGACAAGGTTACTAAACTGGTAGATTGAGGGAGTGCTGTAAATATGGTGCCGAAGCTAATCATTTTCATAGCCTATGCTACTTGCCAATGTCTAAATTCTCAATCTGTAACTAAGGATTGTCAGTTTGGAATTTCTTTCTGTCCTCTTGCTAATTGTTCTAACAATCACTGGAAGACAGATTATTGGAATTTAGGAAATCTGGCTTGGTGTCTTTGTGAGAACCACATGGGTTTCTGGTATTTGTTAAATATTAAATCAGGGACAAGATAGATAATCATCTTCTCTATGCAATGTAAGGATGACATATTCAGGAGCAAATGTATAATTTGATTTCCTATCCAACAGAAGCTTTAATGATCCCCTTGTTCCTTTTTATGCATAAATACTCCTCTTTCTCTGTTTGGTGTGGTCATTATCATAATGACTGCCAACCTATAGATTTTTTCATAAATTTTAGGGAATAAATATTTATCTTGCCTTACATTTGTTGTTTATTTGTAACCATTAGCAATGGTTTACCTTCATTTTTAGCAAAATAATTGATAAGCTGTGTTTGTAAGGGAAAAAAAATTAATGTGGACTAAAAAGATAGTACAATGAGATGGATTTGGAACTGGTTGAATGACTGGATTCTGAATAGCGATGAATAGTTTCTTATCAACATGGAAGACCTCCTCTGGTGGAACACTCCAGGGATCTGTGCTGTTTGACATTTTGGACAGTTACCTGAATAAAAGCATTGATTGCATACCTATCGTATTTGCCAATGACCTAAAGCTGGAAAGGATAGGTAACATCACTGGACAACAGAATCAGGATCCACAAATATCTTGACAGGCAGGAACACTGAACCAAATCAAATGAGATGAAATTCAATAGAAATAAATAGCTTCATAGTGACAACATGGAAGGTGAGAAACAGACTCTGATAGCAAAGGCAATTTAAGCTAAAAAAGCCACATTCAAATGTTGGTCTATAAAGCATTATTAAACATTTCAGTTATTGTTTTTGTCCTTGACATCTATTTTTAAATGTTTAAATAAAAACAATAGGGATGATTGAATTGAAAGTGATGCAATATATAAAATATGATTTTATGAGAAACTTGGGCCAAAGTTGTCCTTCTCTACAAGCAATCATAATCTCAACTATCCCTTTCTCCTCAATATAAACAATTGGCATAATTGTCCTTTCTGCCTTTTCAGAGCTTGATTATCTAAGAGAAAAATAACCTTAATTTAATGTGTCCTGCTATAAATATCATTTCTTGATAAGGTGTCCTTAAAATGCATAAAAATGATCAAAGAAAGGAAAACAATATGGAAGATTTCAAAACTCTGATCAATAACAAATCATTTGATGATAAAGCTGATGGTGAAAAATACCTCCTGCCACTTGAGAGACAGGTGGTGGACATTAAGTGCTGAATGAGACATTCATTTTCAGACATAATCAATATGTTGAATTGTTTTGCTTGACTATATTTGTTAGAAGTCAAGGTTCCATTGAAGTCAGTAGGAAATGATAGTGAATTTAGGAGAAAAGAACATCAATATAAAACATTAAAAATAATAAAAGAAAGTGGAGGTGAAAAGTGAACCTGTTATATGAACCCTAATGACATTTTAAAAGTCAGTAATCTTGCCCATTCAATGAATTTTACTGGCATTGATAATATCTTTGTAGATAAGAGTTATGAGCCTTTGTATTGCTCTTTAGCACATATGGCAAAATCTTATTCATCTGGAGACCAGCCTTATGAAACTCTCATGCAACTCCAAAAGTGCTACATCTGAGGGGGGAAAAAACCACGTTAAAGCAGCTCTGACTAGATTCAATTTGATTCACTATTCATTAAGTTCCTTCTATATGCAAAACATTGTGCTAGGCCAGGCTCTGGCTTTGCAAAAATAGTTCTTTCCTTGAAAGAGCATAGCAGAAAACTGTGATGAAAAAAATTGAGAATATTGAAAGACCAGAAGATTCCCCTGATGTGCTATGAATGTGTAAGTTAGTGACAAGAAAAAAACAGATGCTCTTGTTGGGTAGGAATGTCTATAAGAGGTGAGCTACTCCATATGAAAACCAAAGAGCATAGTAAAATGCACAGGAAGTAAAATTTAGACAAGGGGATAGGCAAGAGTAGGGCACAGCAATGATAACAAGAGAACTGGAGAGCAGTGGACACTGAGCACAGAGAAAGATGGCAGCCAGAAAAGAGAGAAGGCTAATACAGCTCAATGTTAACTTCCTAGGGAACCAAGTCATTGTTTTTGTTGTTGAGTCATTTCATTCATTTCCAACTCTCCATGACCCCCATTTGGAGCTCATTTTACTGATGAGAAACTGAGGCAACTAGGGAGAAGTGATTTTTCCAAAGTCACATAGTTAGTAAATGTCTGAGGCCAAATTTGACCTTAGGAAGATGAGTCTAGTCCCTTGTATTTTGCTATCTCTCTGACATTCCTACTCTCTGTATCTCGGGGTTGGAGAAAAGGAAGGATTTCACCACACTTTGAAGTTCCAGATCTTAAAGGGTAAAAACTCTTAGTTCTCCCGAATTTTCTCATACCTAGAACTAATCATTCCCCAACCATACCAGTTTATCAAGGTTTTATTGTATATATTACATTTCAACAGGAAAGTTTCTATTATAGATTGACTTCTCATAGCATGTCTTATTGAAGCTCTTGTGCTAGATGCCTTTGTAATCAGCTTGTCTTGTGGATGAATGATTCTGGGTAACAAAAATGAATCAAACATTTGACAGAAGATGGCTTAGAAGGTGCAATAGAGACAAGAGGCTCCTTTTCATCAATAGTTTCCTTCAACTGTTGGGTTTCCTTCAAATTCTGTCTATGACTGTGTTCAGTCCTAACATATGTTTCTAGACTCACAGAGTGTAGAAGCAGAAGGCACCTTAGAGATTGTTTGGTCAAACTACTCCTCTCATCTTCCATCTGAGGCAAAGTCATTCACCTGGTCTGGTGAGGGGAGACCAGAGTTCTAGAGCCCATAGGGTGCTCTTTATGCTTAATTAGTCAGCAATTGTGACTAGGTCATATGTTTTTGCTGCATTTGTACTGAAAAAGAGCTGAAAATTAAGAAAAAAACAATTTTGTGCTATTGTGACAGTATCTCATGCAAGACTCCCATCCACACATCTTCCCATACTGTTAACAGGAAAATATTGTCACTGACAAACGGTTCTGGGATTGAACCTAATGTTGAATGGTGACACAAAAGTATCAAACATGCAGCCTGGAGGCCCCAGGTGACCACAACCATTCCCAGTAAGATCTGGATTTGAGTAAAAGGCAACTGGTACACATTTGACAACATTACCAAAAATACAAAACAATGGAGATAATGTTCATTTGAGGTTTTCTAAGTCAACATGTGGCTTGTAGAGGTCTGTTTCTAGTTGAGTTTGACATCAAACTAGAATATTAGAGAATGTATCCAAGTGTACAAAAAAGCTCATTATTCCCACATACTAACTGGCTCCTCCACCACCGCTTTACTCCTTTCTGTATGAGTAACTAATAATGGTTAGCTTTTCAAATCAATCCATTAAAAATGAGGCATACAAAATTTAAGATATCATTTGCTTGAGTGACTAATATGACCTTTGAAAATATCCATATTGCACAAAGGCGCTGATCAGGTTACTCATTTGCCAAGTTGTTTTGCCAAATGAAATGCCTCTGCAGTGGAATATTAAAAACACACAAGAGGATTAAAAATAAGGCCTTTAACAAGGTGCTGATCTCTCCCTCTCCTCCTCCTCCTCCCACCCTCTCTTTTTTTCCTCTCCTCCCTCTCCCTTTCCCTCTCCCCTGCTCTCTCTCTCTCTCTCTCTCTCTCTCTCTCTCTCTCTCTCTCTCTCTCTCTCTCTCTCTCTCTCTCTCTCCCTCTCCTCTCTCCCCTCTCCTCTCTCCTCTCTCCTCTCTCCCCTCTCCCCCCCTTCTCTCTCCCCCTCCCCCTCTCCATCTCCCTCCTTCCTTCTCTCATTTCTCTCTCCCTTTCTCCCTCTCTCTACTTTCCTTCCTCCAAGCCTACCAATGACTAAGGACACAAGAGGAGGTAGCAGAAGCACAATATTGTCTTGGTACCCCACACAGCTCTTCTCCCTTAGCAAATTCTGGTGATGCCAGGATCTGGTAGTCCTTATTTCACCCTAGCAGCAATTGAAATAGATACCAAATCTTACACAGGAGACCAGATTCTCAATCTATTTCAGGTTTCAAGAAAAAATACTATAGAAGTACCAGTTTTAATACAATGAGGGAGATAATTGACAAAATCAATAAATCTAATTTAAACTTTGTATGCCTTCAGTATGTTTGAATATACTTTGTATGGTCATATATTAGATACCATCTGTGCCAAGAGTTCTTAGTAGCCACTGAATCATCCAAGATGTCTGTAATTTATACACATGATACCTAAGTGCATTCACATACAAGGGCCTTGAGAGAAAAAAAGATTTTCAGTGTTGGAATTTAAGGTATCATAGTCATAACCTCCCTCCTTCCTACCCTTCCTATCAAAATCTTCCCCATCATTCTAAGCCTGTCCCAAATCCCAGTGATTTTAGGAAAACGTCCCTGTTAATTCTAACCAGAAGTGACCAGTTACTCCTCAGACCTCATGATCATAGACTAAAACCTGGAAGTGAACTTAGAGATCATCTAAGCTAATCCTTTTAAAAAAGGAGAGAATTGAAACCCAAAGAAGTTCAGTAACTTGTCTAAAATCACACAGGTAACATGTGATTTCAGATTCAAATCCAGTTTCTCTGATATCAAATGTGGCACTGTCACCACCATTTTGCATTTCCTCTCTCCCACTGTCTGAGATGTTGATGACTTGCATACAGAGTTTATTTCCATCCCCCCCCCAGATTATAAGCAACTGAAAGACAAGAACTATGCATGATCCAACTTTCCCCCATACACCTCAATTCATAGCAGTGAGCAGAATGACTTGCAGTAGATACTAGTCAATATGTTTATCATATAAATAGGTCATTGTTATGGAAAATTTCATCTCAGCCTAATGCCTAAATGCTGTCCTGGATCCCTCCTGAGCAGCCAATGTTCTTTGGCATTGGAGGTAAAGAAAAGTGAGGAGAAAGAAGATGGATTCCAGCTGGGTACACAAAACAAATGATTAGTCAATTAATATGTAGAGATCACCTGGAATAGCACTTATTTCCCCCCAGGTTTTCTTTCAGCCAGATGTAGAGCATGCAGTGTGGATTGTTCCAATGGTTCATTATTTCTAACACTTAAATATAGTCTGTGGAAAACCTCTTAGACTAAAACTAACATTTCCTATTCACTGTTTGTCAGGTTTTGACTTCGAATCAATGTGTAATGAAAAATGTCTAAAGTAATCCAAAAGCAGCATGAGCCAGTATGCTAATAGTTCTGCCATTTGGAATTTGTTAAATTTATAGGCTTAGGTTCAAACCAGAAAACTAGTCTCAAAAAAAGTCTTCACTTTTCTGAAGTTTTTGAAGATGTTCACTGTCTGAATGGGAAATCATATATTGTGCTGAGTTTTTTTTAGTATTGAGGCATTTCCTAAATCCTTTTGTTTTGGACTTGAGAAAAAGGGACAATTCTTTCAACAAGTCAAGTGACACTTGCATGTGGAAATGGAGAAGACCCTTAGCTATGAGAAATCCCAACTGAATTATTCTCTGCCTAAAAAGAGGCCCGAGATTTTGTATAAATAAGGGAAGAGAGAGCACCTACAATATTGAATCCAGCTGCATTTTACAGATATACTAAAAGCTAGACGCATGATAGTTTTGCAAACTGCTGACTTCCATTGTTGTATTATGAGATAGTCTAAAAATAAGTCAGAGAGATTCTAGAAAAATCAACATTATTGCTACGTAGCTTCCTGTGAGCTTTTATATCATGAAGTCTTTAAGACTTGACATTTACATCCTAAAAGAAAAGACTGCCATACCCCCCCCTGCATTTTAATAAGTTTTCTGTTAGAATTTGTCCCATCCATTCATTCATTTGCTTTAAATTGTTGTACATTGTAACATAATTTGTAGGCAACAAATAGAACAGCCTGTTTAGTTGACCTTGGTCATGTCAATGTGAAACTGAAACATTTGTATTGGAAGTCAAATTTTTTTTCCATCATCTACATGAAGTGGATTTTTCAAGCTTAATCTGAGTCTTTTGTTGTCATATGTACAGAAAGCTTTCTCCGAGGAAGTGGTTTTACGAAGTCCCAAGCCAATAAGTATGTTTTAAGGGGTCAAAATGTGTTTGCAACAACAAATATGTATGTGTGTGTGTGTGTGTGTGTGTGTGTGTGTGTATCTGGATTGTTTAAATTTTGTCAAAATTCATGCACTCTTGTCAACAACTCATTTATGGTATGAATCTGAAGATGGACGATGTCACAGTAAAGTTGAAAACAATCTTTTGAGGAATTTCTGTATTCTCACCCAACTAAATGAAAATAGAGATAGAATATGAATCTTAGTAGCATTTAAATCAAACTTGGTTGTTTAATCAGAAATTTATGTTTATTTCATTCCAATTATCTTCAGCTTTTTAATATTCTTTGAGAAGTACAGAAATTCACTTTAACACCATCTTCTGAGAATTCATTTGTTCTTCAATAGATATAGTGTTGTTTTTTTTGTATTTGTTCCCTTTGAGTAAAAGTCAGGGTTCTTTTTCTTGACCTCACATTCCTGACTATCTTTCATATCCTCCCATTGGACAGGAAGTAAAGGGTTTCTCATCTAAGTCTCCCTTATGACTTGAATACTAACTGTGAATTTCTCCTTTTTTTGCAGAGAGGAGGAGACAACATTCGTGGAGATTCTGACAGGTAAATTGTGCAAAATCTTTTTGTGTAGCTACTTTACTCTCTGTTATACCATCACATGAGTGAGTGGTTCATGTTCTCAAAGGAAATGAATTTGTTTGCTCAGAGGTGCCTTGTATTTTTTAGTTAAAAGAACATTCATGTCACCTAGTATAAGCCTAAAGATTTCATGTAAGTATTGTATCAGAGAATTTTAAAAGAGTTTCTACCTTTATTGTTTTCTTGAATTCTATCTTGGTCAGAAGGAATAGTTTAAAAAAGATGAAAAAATTCAAATTGCTTTTCTAATTGACTTTTTGTTGGGTGAGAGGTAGAAAATTCATACAATGGAAATAATTTCTTACAAACAGCTTCTGGAGATAATAGAACCATCTTCCAAAATGATATTCATCTTTTTTAAAGTACTATATTCAAGAAAAAGTAGTTCTTTTGGCACAATCAATGTCCAAGAGGTAGCAAGAACCTACTATGATATAGATACATTACAATTTGGGCAGAAGTTTTCATTTGAGAACATACTTCATCTATTTTATTCCAAACAACAGAGCTGCCTCCAGAGTCCTTCACAAAAAACAAACGCATGCCAGGACATTTGCTGCCAGTTTATCTTTGTATGGTGTTTATTCAGTCTGGGTTCCACTGAGGCAAAAAGGAAACACTTAGTATCAAGTGCTTCCATGTCAGTAAGTAAATAGCTAAAATATGGGCCATGGCTAAAATCCTGGCTGGCAAAATGGATTCTCCTCCAACTCTTTGAGAAGAAGTGGTCAGAGTCTTCTCAGAATACAAGAGGGGATTTTCTGGTAAGGAGAAACCAATTTTAAGAGTGGAAGTTGCCATGAAATCTTCTCAGGTAAACTAGTTTTAGGCAGAGCAAAGTTACTCACAATGAAATAAGTGTAAATGCTCAAATTACATTTCTTTGTTCTTTTATTAACTTAACAGCAGGGTTTCTTTCCTGCCCTTTTATTTTTATAGCATCTTAAACAATACGGTGTCTCTCCTATTCCTTTCCTGCCACCCAATTTGTGTGTTTCTCATAATATGAATTTCAGTATATATTCTGAATTAACAATCGTCACTTATGCAAAACGATTAGTGCATCCTATGATGGGACAATGTAATGGAAACAATTTTCCATTACAATTATGGTAATGATCATTCTTTTCCTGGGGATAAAATGAACTTGTTATTTCAATTGGGTGAATACACACAAACTCCTTGATGACAAGTCTGAGGACATATTTCATATACTTTTAATGCAGGTTTGTTTCCATCTTTTAAAAATGGGGAGAGGGTCCACTAGAGTTCCTTCAATTGGAGCTGACTGCCAGTCTTGGTAGCATACCAAGATCACTGAGTCTCCCTGACTTTATGACCTTACCAAAGAGCTGCCAAAGACTAGGTTGCCTGATAGTTGCCAGCACCCAAGTAAAAGAAGTAATGTTTGACCACTTCTGGGGCTCTGCCCCATGACCTGATCACAAATTACAATCCCAGGATTTTGCAGCAACTTGTAAAGAGCTCTGGCTCCATTTCTGGTAGTGCTTAAGGACTGTGAGACTCTTTGAAAGTTGCTCATCAAATATATCATTGTCAGCCTTCTATCAAGCTCCTCTGCTTGGCTGTCAAGGTCTTCTATTCTCTGGCTGATCTCTTTCCACCTTATAATAATGTATGGGTTTTTTCCCCTTCCCCAACATGTAGCCTCCATTCTAATAACAGATCTGCTTATTCTCTTTCCTAGCTCACACCTTTGTTTAAGCTAAATACCTGCTCCTCCTCCTTCCACTTATTCAATTCATGCCCATCTCACATTCTAGCTTCTACACAAAATACAAATTCCCAAGCTCTTTCGATCCCCACTGGCTCCTTGACTCTTATTGCACTGAAGAGTCACCCTCTCATTGTTTACATTTTGACAAATGATGTGATCTTGTCATTGGGGGTAGTGAAGCCTGTGCATAACCTCCCTTTAACAGGTGCCACGCTTATCTGTCTTCTCCCACAAATCTCTACAGATTCTCCCCCTGTTTTGCCGGGGGCCTTCCTTTAGTGCTCTTGTCATTGGATAGAGCACTAGTGGAGCACATGATTATCCATGTTACAAAGTATTCACACTCATCAGATGCTTGTTACATGATTCCCCATTTTCTTTCTTTGGAGATTACTATTCTAGGATTGGCATCTACCAGGTATGGCTAGAGGAATGGATGTGTTAGAAAGATAGTCCTTTGTTTCAGGGAGAAGTGTGAGGTCAAGCCAACCCCCTCTTCTATTTAGAGCCTACAGTTTAACATCAAAAATATTACTGGACTCTGGGGTGTACCTTGGGTCTGTTCATTCAAAGATCTACAACAATATTTTGTTGTTCTTTTGTGTCCCACGCAGAGCTGAGCAAAGCATGAGATAATGATAAATAGTTGCCAATAGAATGATTTCTGCTCCCTCACAGTACACTGAGAAAGCATTCACTCTAAATAAAGAAAGTAGAAATCTATATTAAAATGAGTCACTTCGGGAGACTCATTGATACAGTATTACGTCAATATGACAGAAAGCTTCAGGGTAAACCAGTGACGCACACTGGTAGTCACGAGTAATGACTGATTAGATGACTGTGATTCTCAAATCTTCTCACTAGATCCATCCAGGGTCGGGGTTTTTTTATGTTTTTTAACAACTTGTCCTGTTTTAGTACAGGCTCTGGTTCAGTCTCCCAACTCTAACTCTCATTGGGTCCTCAGAGTGGGTTTGGCAGAGTTTCAATTTCTGAACAAATCTCTAGTGACTTGATGAGGTTCCACATTAATATTTTTTGAATGCTTTTCCCAGATCTTTGTACTAAAGAGTTTCATGGAAAGTCTATATGGCATAGGTCTGTAATGAACACTCTTCCATACTTCCAAATATATGGAGATAAAATTTAACAAACAGATATTGTTTTTTACAAAATTCTAATAGGCTCCTGCCTGTCTTGCTTTTTTACAAAGGGGCTTTTCCAAATCAAAATAAATGAGAAAAGATAATCAAACCTTTCTTCTCAGAAGAATAGCCTGACAGGGTCTTATAGTGCTCCATGAGCATGTAGGGCCCTTCCCCCTCCCAGGAATTAGGGATCTCTGGCTCACTGGAAGTCATCCCTTTGTCCTTCAGGTAAGAAATAAACTGCCCTGGGTGACAATTCTCCTGAGTCACTTCACATCTAAGACTATCCATCCTGAATTTCTAAGGGTTCTTTTCTCTATAGGACACATCAAAATTTCTCTACAAGTGATATTCTTGGAGATCTAGGCAAACTTCCTCTGGGTCCTTAGGTTAAATAGCACTTAAAATTTCCCTAGTAAAGCCCTGCTACTGGCAATCCAAATGGTGTCTGTTAATTTTTGAGAATAGGTCTCCCTATCCTATTCAGTGCAATGGCCTAGTGGGCTCCTGCTCCTGGAGTTCACCATACAATGCAGATACCCTATCAGCTTATCCTTACTGCAGCTCCGAACTCCAAAGCTCAAACAATGGAGTTTCTCATTTCTCCCTTAGGAGGACAAATAGGTTAACTAAGAAGGAAAAACAAAGCTCTCAGAGCGACAAGAGACTCCCAAGTTATGAAGCACTTAGGGTTGACTATTGAATAGTTTTTAAGGAAAACGGTCTAGGTTCGTGTCATAAATAAAGCAAGCAGCTTGGATCCATTAAAATGAAAAAGAAAAAACATGAACTGATGAACTATCATAGTGCACTCTAGGCAAATTGCTGGTGCTAGTCCAAACAGATTTCAACCTCAATACTCATTCTAGAGATAGTAATAAAACAGATTTATACAAGCTTCGAGATGAGCAAAAATTATTCCATGTAAAGAAACATGCTAGAAAATACTGTTGAATTACCTCCTAAAATAGAAAATAAAAAAATTCTAATTCTCTCCTAATGTATCCCCAAAATTAGAGTATCCAATATAGGTGGAGAAGTTCTCCAGTGGATCCCTGCCAATTCCAAGAATCTAATTTTAATCCCAAATGAGATATGCCCATGTAGCACAGGCATGTAGGACTTATTCCACCAAGCCAATGCAACACTTGGGTGAACAGACTGAGTCCCTACTGGTTGGCTAGTTAATTGTCCCTTCAGGTTTGAAAGATCAATCTGAGGGGTTGGCATTTGATTTTTAGTTTTATAACTCCTGAGCACCACTAGGGTGGTCCCTTATTGATCTTCAAATATCATTTAACCAACCAGAATTAATTAGCTTTTAGAAATATGCATTTATTACTCCCATAAGTGTGTACAGAATGCAGGAGAAACTGGGCTCAAGCATACAGGTAATTCACACCTCTTAGTTGAATGAAAAGCATTTCTCCTTTTCTAGAGTCCAAAGATCTTCTCTCTGTCCCCTCTTATCACTACCACCGCTACAAGCCATTCCCTTTCAGGGGCTTAGTTGGAACAATTTTCACCATTAAGCTTTCTACTTAAATGCTAGGTTCCAAACCTGCTTGCTGTTATATCCAAAAAGCACAGGATGTGATGAAATCGCTCCAGCCTATTCTAATACTCTTCCTAGGTAGAATCATTTCATTTCATCCAATGGCTTTCTCTTCTTCAAAACTGAGTGAGAATTTTTGCACCTATTTTAATACCTTTGGTTAATTGTTTGAGTCAATAAAGGTGTGCTCAATTAATAAAGATATCAGATTTGAAGTATCTTGTTAGTTTATATTAAGTGGGGTGGGGATATTGATTCAGTTTCCCTCTTTTCAATATGTATCACATTCATTATCAAATTTTTATTACCATGAATTGATGCAAAAAAAATCAAATCAAATTAAAGATAAAACATCATCTCTTAACACCTAAGCACATTAAAGATCACTAGGTTCTCACTGTGGTGCTATAATGAAAAATTATTTTTTTAAATAGCAATGTTTGACTTAGAAGGATGTCAAGAACAAAAGTGAACTTTTCCTTGTATTTGGAAAAGTTGCAAAATTAAAGAATTGACATACAAGTTAAAACTCTTAAGTCAAAATGATAATTGATTCATAGGCAAAAATAATGCATGATCCCAAATCTTAATGTCAAGGGCATTTGCAAGAGTTTTGTTAGCTAGAATGCTAGGCACTTCCAGACCAGATTATTTCGTTACCCAAAGACAGATTCCCACAACCTTGAAAGAAAGAAAAAAAGACACTGTCAGGTCCCTTAATCTTTCTTTCCTCTCAAGAGCGCAGACCTATCTGAGTAGAGTTGTTTATCAAGGACAAGGCATTCAGCTGAAGAACACTACCTTTCAAAGTTAGCAAAGACATTTCAAAATATCGCTGTACGTTTTTGAACTGACCTTGACTGTTTTCATTGTCTGAAATGAAACCTGAGTGACCTGTAGCAAGATATTAAATTGAAGGTGAATTCCTCTCTTGCCTGAAATGGCAAAAGAATGTTTTTTCCTCAAAAATGACAGCAGTAGTAACAAAAACAGTATTGGGATTTCTATAGCAACAGGGGAAAGGAAGGTCTGTCTTGGAACCAATCATAGACTTAGTAACAATAGAGTCAAACAACTTTTCCTTTCTTAATCTTCTATCTCCCTAACACAGGGTTCTCATTTATTTCACTCAGTACTGATTTCATTTCATATATCTAAAAGGAAAAAAAAATCTACACATCATCTTTGCCGACAAGGTAATCTAGGGACTAGCATTTTTTTTCAAATCATCTGGTTAATAGAGAGATAAGGACCAGAGTAGCTAGGTCATTTGCCTAAAGTTTGTGGCAGGATCAGAATAGGAAATCTCAATACTTCCACTCGCAATTTAACCTTCTTTCAACCTTATGGTGCTACCTCTCCAGCTTCCTCCGACCTAATAGGATTCCCAATTGCTTGATGTTTGAAATTGGCTGACAATTTAAACCTACTGGTCAAGCTGACTCCTCAGTTATTTTCCCTGAAGCTCACATTCATCAAGTGCCCTTGGCTACAGACAATCTTTTGAAATGCTAGTGGCTGATCAGCATTACAGTTAGAACAAAACTTGTTAATAGACACGATCCTGAAAATGAATGGAAATAGTACATAAGTATGTTTGAAACACAAACCCAACAGAGTTACACCCTAATTCAAACTAGACTTTTGAGTCCTTGAAGGCAGGAGTCATATACCCCACACCTCTTTTATCTCCCACAGGCTTAGCCCAGCTACTAGCATATGGTAAGTGCTCAATAAATAATTTTTGAATTATGAATGATAATGATCCCCATTTACATAACTCTTTAAGGCATTTAAAATACTTTGCTCTTGAGCATTTGTTTGTCTATGTTTGCTATTTTATCCCTCCCTACCCCCAAACTCAGTACAATATATTTCTTGTAGGGCAAAAACTGTTGCCAGTGTTGTCTTTTTTTTACCCAGCACCTAGCACAATGCTACTTTTTATGGAAGAGAGGAATAATGAGTGTTTGTTGAACTGAATTATTGAGTAACTTGGTGATAAGTTTATACAAGGGTCATTATTCCTATTTCACAGGTGACAAAGTAGCCTCAGAGTATTTATCCATTCCTTCTCAAGGCCACATAGCTCCTCTCTCTTCTGGTCTTTAAACCCAACTCTCTTAACTCATGGGTCACTACTCTTTCTTTCTACTGTACCAATATGTATTAATTTAAACCCATCAACACTATTTTAAGCAGTTAGTCTGCCCTCTGGGAAAAATCCCACATGACTGTCATCAGTGCCCCCAAATAGGAAGACAACCTCTAATGGTCACTGAAGCTTCCAGTGTAGCCATCTCAGTTGCCTTTGGATACACATGCTAAATCAGAGGTTAAAAGGGAGGTGCAAAAGAAAGGACTGAGTAGAAAGAAACAGAATTCTCTCTGATGCAGGCACATAAGTGTAGGAGGCTTGTGAACGTAGGAAGAGCACATTGACCTTTAGTGAGATGATTAAGATTCACCACTTGAGGTAAATGGGAATTTTGAGTTAACAGAGAGGAACATTTGTATCACCTTACAAAATTAGGAGATCCAAGTGGAAGTTGGGAAGGTGGCAGCAGGACCAAAAATAGAGAAATATTCACTGTTGACCTAGGATTCTTACCAAGTGGTTGGACCAGGGAGTTTTTACCCTGAACATTATTCCCACTGAAATATTTACTGAAGTGTGAGAGCTGGACTTGGAATCTAGAATCTGTTCTTTTTTTTTGAGTTATTAGGATGGGGTCATTGATTTACTCAAACTTAAACTATTTAAAGTGAGAAGAGGCCCAATCAATGTCAGGGGGCCTTAGACCAGTTTGCATCATAGATTCATCTCCAATCTTATAGACCCAGTGTTGTCAATTTGCATACTTGTAAATAATTGGAAAAGGCTAAATTTCAGTTAAATTTCAGAGACTGATGAAAATTAAAATGTCATTTTTTTCTTCATCCATAGACCCTCTGAAATTTGCTCCAAGAACTCCAGATTAAGGGTATATGCATTAGACCAAGCATGGAAAAGTCCTCTGTAACAATAATGTTGCAAAGGAACCATGCTGAGATAGACCAAGGAAAGTATACTGTGTCATAGAGGCTGCCTACAAGAGATCAAGCCAGAGGACCAAAGTCCTTTGAGAGGAGCTAAGGCAAGGCAAAGTTGTGTCAGAAGGAGAGATTGAGGAGGGTAACATGCTTCACAGAAATTTCCCCCTGCCAATGCCTATATACAAATCCTAGAATATAATCTTGCTGTTACATAGCCCCAACATTCCCAGTAAACTGGATTTTGCTTTCACCAAGAAGAGGCCAGGGGCTACCTAGAGATCTATATAAAAGTTAAGTTAGAGAACCCAATCTCTGTGACGGCTTTAACAATCATCCTCTCTTTCTTGTAGGGCATATTGGGGATGTTAAATGAATTAATTGATTCGTTCCCCAAGGTAACAACCACTCTGGCAGAAGAAGTCATGAGTCACAGGGAAATTGTAGAGCCAGGTCTAACCCCTAGGTTTTTTAAGTCCAAATCTAATTCTTTGGATTTTTTTTTCTTTCATACCTCACTACCTCACAGGAGAAGACTGATTTGGGCATATTTTTATTTTCCTGCTAGAAACTTTCCTAACTATTTGAGGCTGCTTTCTGCAGCCTTATTAGCCTAGCTTATGAGCTGATTTCAGTTTCATTCACTTAACTCTCTCACCAGGTCTGGGAGAAATCTTGCATCATTTTTCTCACCCCATCAGAAGCGTTTTGTAAACTCTTTCCCAATTTTATAGCTTAGAGGGCCCCTGTAAAACCGATTCTTTAGGCTTTCCACCAGGCCTCTCCCTGAATGGAGGTAAATTTGGTGTTTAAAGTCTCTTTTTTCTCCCTTTCCCAAGAGGGTCCTCCCTCTGGCCCAGGTGCCTAGGTAACCAATAACATTACTGGACATACAGTCAAACTAGCCTCGAGGTGTCTGACTTTCAAGTTTCCTTTTATACAATTATAAAACGTTTTGACTGTGATAATACCTATGCCCGCACTATAATTATGTGTGGCATGGCACAGGCACCAGCACCTCCCTTCTCAAGTCACCTGAGACCCTCAGATCAACTTAATGAACATGTTTAGAATCACAGTATTTAAAACTAGAAGGGACTTTTCAATATTTCAGCAGGACCTTAAATTGAATTGTTGTCTGTACTCCCTGCACCATTGCACATTACAACCCATCCTCTGGGCCTCTGTTCATGTTCTCTCCTAAATCCTCTACAGGGCTCCATCTATCTGTTCCTTTTAACTCTACTTGCATAAACTTGGGCAAGAGTATTGCTCCTGGACTTCCTCTAAATTTCTTGATATTATATAGGCTCTCAAGGAAAACATAGACTATGCATCTCTTGCTCCTCACCTTTGCTACCTGACCGGCCCCTATCCTTTTCCATTTGTATATCTTTGATGAAATCTTTAAGTCTACTGATGGTTATGTAATTGTTAGTTTTGTGCTGCAGTAGAATGTAGGCCCATCAGGCCTGTCGCCCATTGTTTTATTAACTCTTTGGAGCCTGTAGTATGATGTTATTTGAAGCCATATAGATCACCAGATGAAGAATACTGGTTTTGAGAAACTGGACCTGTGTTTTAGAGAAAAATCTGGAGTCACTGAAACTGCTGCCCAATATCTCACTTTCCTCCAGTTCGAGGCTTAATTCATTGTCCATATTCAGTGTCTTGCCAAGTGACTTATATTGATGAATGAGCTCTTACTGGTTGACCATCTAGCTGCCACTTCCCCACCTTCAGTACAAGGTCTTTCCCAGTGTTCCCCACTGCCAGCTCCTTCCCTCTGAAGTTACTTCCCATTTACAATGTATTTATCTTGTATATACAAAGATAGTTGTATGTTGTTACCCCCATTAGGGATTGCATGTATTTCAAGTAGTTAGTTCAATAATAAAAGTTTAATAAATGTTTGTTGACTTACTATGACCTGACTTAATTGGCTAAATTGATACTCCACTGTTCCTCACTGTTTTATGATGGATACTACTCACAATATTCTCCATCATTCTCTATAAGACTTTATAAATGAGTTTATATTCTAAATTAGTGTTGCCCATATTCATTCTGCTTGTCAAGCAGATTGTGTTTGCTAGGTAAGTGGTTTCTAGGCTTTTTTGCCCTCTTTGCTATGGCTATTGATTTACATTGGTTACATCTGTTTAGAATGTATTAATGATCTGTCTTGATGCTCCTACAGTTATCCATATCTGAGTAGACTATTCCAATAGATCAGGTTGAAGCTATTTAATTGTGCATCCTGCCCTTCTCAGTTTTATTCTTTCATCTAATTTGACATTGATTTTGGCAGCTCAAATTCAGTTTATTAAGCCATGCCACACATAATTATAATGCTGGCACAGGTATTATCACAGTCACTACATTTTATAATTGTATAAAAGGAAACTTGAAAGTCGGACACCTCAAGGCTTAGTTTGACTGTATGTCCAGTAATGTTATTGGTTACCCAGGGACCCAAAAGTCCTAGGCTAGTCTTGGCTATCCACATACTTCATTGATTTCTTAGTATAGTACTAGTCTTTCTGGAGGTCAGAACCATCACAGGCCCAAGACCTATTCTCTAATTAACTTGCTTCTAGAGCTCTAGGGAAACACATACTTGTCCCCTTAATGACACAGAGTGTTTCTAACCAATACCCTGCCCCCCTACCCCCAAACTGCCATTGTCACCTCTAAAGGTGTTCCTAGGTAGACTAGACTACACCAGTGGTATCAAACTTAAATAGAAACAGATTCCTGCTGGATGCATACTGACTTAGAAAATCACATATTAACATTATCTATATTACATTGTATTTTTATTTTGTAAAACATTTCTCAACTAGACTTAAAAAAGTTTTGCAGGCTACTTGTAGTGAGGCCAGAGTTTCATACTTCTGATTGGCACTCATCTATACTTGATTAAGTCTTTCCAATTGAGTAATCCTAAAGTTACCATGGTCTACCCCCAACAGTTATTTGAATCAAGCATTATCAAGAGGTCTCTGGAATCTCAATCAGAGAGTTACAAGATTAGAAGGCACCATGCAAGTCCCTTAAGACTATAGTCTTCAGGGGAAGCTAGGTGGCTCAGTGGATAGAGCACTGGCCCTGGAGTCAGGAGGACCTGAGTTCAAATCCATCCTCAGACACTTAAGTTAGCTGTGTGAACTTAGGCAAGTTATTTAACCCCACTGCCTAACAAAAAAAAAAAAGCTAGACTATAGTCGTCAGTCATTGCCTCCAATTAAAACTATAACTTAAAAGTAAACTATATGTCTTAAGATGTATATTCCTAAATAACAGCCTATTACAACATAAAGAGTAGAGGCTCCAGAGTCAGAGAACCTACGTTCAACCCCCCCACCATCATATAGACAGCATACCTGTTTGACTTTGGCTAAGTCACTTTACCTCCCTTGGCTTTGGTTTCCTCAATTGTAAAATGAAGAATAAATAACTTTTCAAGTTCCTTTCAGCTCTAGATTTTTGAACCTATGATTTCCAGGAAGTAATGTTCTAAAATCTCCTTCCATTACCTTTTTTTTATTGATCTTCAGATTCAATTACTTCTGTAAATCTGACTTTCAATTAAGTCCATTATATTCATTCTTTCTCTGTAGTAATGATAAACCTATGATCGCCCTTCTCCATATCTTAATTCTTCATTTGTTGAACAGTTTTAAATATTTAACTAATTTTCCAAACTAGTAACCATTTGATTTTCTAGAGATCACCTCTTGGGATAAAAACCCACATTTCCCGGGCAGAGTCCTGGGGGTGACTTGCCGATTCTTCCCTATAGCCAGGCTATTTGCTAATTCTTCTACATCTCCCTGAATACAAAACAGGACTGAAATTTCTGGGTGGTCCAGGGGGATAAGAAAAAAACTGTAGCTCCGGATTACTTGGTGATTTGGAGTAGGAAAATGTTTTGATTTCCTCTTTAACTCTGTGATTTTTCAAGGCTAGCACTTGCAGATATATTACACCAACTCATGTTTGTAACCACATCACAATTTGGTTTCCTTGCACCTGAGGCTGTATTTTCTGTTTTAATCCATGGAGAATCCTGCAAATGCTTTATAAATACTACCCTTTAACTAATGTAGATGAGTGTAAAGGGTGTTCACATGAACTACCATCGGGCACTTATAGCCATTGGAATACAGCCCAGTGATGTTTCAAGTGGATTTTGCATTATTCCATAGAGGATGTTTAATTGTTGCAGTCTCCTTGGTCAAAGCTTAATCGTGTTGTAATTTGCAAAATTTAATCCTTTACAATATAACATTTAGTCATTAATTCAAATGAATCACACCATCTCAGAGTTGAATGGGACTTTAGAGACCACTGAGTCCAACTTGTACCTAAGTAGGAAGCCCCCCTGTATTTTCCCTGGCAAGTGACCATCAAGCTGCTACTGAAAGACTGTGTCAAGCAAGCAGAACTTAGCACAATTATTGAGGACCTACCCCTCCCCAATATGATTTTTTGCAAGACAAACTGATTCAGTTGACCTTTTTTGGTTTTTTTAGGTTGTTTCTCCATGGAGTATCATTTTCAGAGCATTAAATCATTTGTGAGCTCATTTTCTTTCTGCCCTATTGACACCCTAGCACCAAGCAACAGATTAGGCACAAAAAGGTGATCATTCAGTGACCAGCCACTTAGTCTGTTCAATTGATTGTAGAGTAGGGGAAGGAAAAGTAAAATTTGTTTTCATGATTTTTATTTGTTTTTACACTTCTTTTCTTCCAGTGTATCCAACTCAGAAATTAAGAATTCCAATGCAATATGAAATTATGCTGTTGCCATGGATTATTTTACTGAGAATTTTGGCACTAAGTCACTGCTTACAATTAAACTGGCCTGGCTCACTGTTTACAAATAAACTCTTTGCAAGTCTTCATACTCAGATTTCACAACCAAATTTGGCAATTACGTATATGTGTATGTATGTTTGTATGTTTGCATGTACATACTGAGACTCAGCATGGTGTAATGGCTAGAGAGTCAGCCAAGAAGAGAGTGCGCCTCTGATACTTACTGGCTGGATAACCCTGAGTCAATTAAGTCACTTAATCCCTCAGTGCTCTAAGAAATTTTCAGACTCTAAATTCCAGAGAAGATGCCATCTTGCTTTTTAGAGGAAGTCCATCACCATGGAGTTTCCAATATCAGTGAAATCATTGGTTCAGTCCCTATACCCTATCCCTGCACAACCCTCCCTAAGTAAATATATGGGCATATGGAGATATAGGTTTAGATAGCTGCAGATACACACTGTGTAGGTTGTCCAATGATCTAAGTATTAAGGATAGCGTGTGTATTTCAGCTTGAATGTGGAGCTCTGTTTTGAATTACAAATGGCTAGACTGTTCAAATAAATATTAAGGAAGACTCATTTTGACACTTTGGAAATCACTAGAAGTCATTTCCACTAATTTGTTTAAGGTCAATTTAATAAAACTTCTATGAAACACCTACACAATCTATTTTAAGGGTGGCTTGCTGCAACATTGGAATGTTTTATTAAATTTGACCAGGGCATGATTCAGCCAAGTGAAGGAGACTTTGTTTATGTTTCCATTTCTTGTATTGTGTTGTGTAAGCTACAAATGAAAGGGGTAATCTTTCCAAGCAGGTGTCATATGCATATCTATGTCATTCTTCCATTGACCTCACTTGTAATCCTAGGTATTTCACTGATAATGCCATTGGGAATATTTACACAAATATATTTGACCACGCATCTTCTTGTTCTTCTTAATCTGTACATTGACTTTTTTAGCCTAGTTAGTTGGTTTATCATAATATTAAAAAATTATTTTTCTTTCCCATAGATATGCTGGCTCTGGTGCCGAACGTCAGGGAGGCATATCCATGAAGAAGGTAAGCTTTTGACATAGTTATGTTGGTGCTATTTGGAGTTGGGGGGAGGTGGAAATCAATGGAGTTTCAATGAAGTTTCACTTCTCCTTCTGTATAAAGTTTATGTTTCCCTTTTCCTTTGAATTCTACCCAGAATGAAGGAAAGTGGCAATTGAAGGTGCCAGAATATTACTGGGGAGAGGACCCAGGTGTGGTTTTGAAAAGAATACTGATTTGAAACAGAATAAAGATTTTTACATGCATGAAAGTAAAGTTGATAAAGTATGTTCCCATGAAGAGATATGAGGCTAGAAAATTCTTCTCACCCACATTTTTAGAAATATGGGGAGAACTACTAATCTTTGAGGATAAGAGTTTAATTTGTATTGTATTTCTATGTATTCACCAACTTTTGGATAACTATATTATTGTTAATACACATGAATGTGTGTATATATATATATATATATATATATATATATATATATATATACATATAAATTTCTTTTTGCAAGTAGAGCATTCTTGATGTACTGAACGTAGTATCCTACAATGATCTATAAGATTCTTTCATATGGGTTCCATTTTAGTTCAGCAGTTTTCAAATCTTTTGGCTGCAGAATCCTTTTATAGTCTTAAAATTTATTGAGGACCTACCAAAAGAACTGTTGTTTATATGGATTATATTTTTCTATATTAGAAATTAAAATTTTAGTATTATTATGAAAATTGTTCTGATCTCTTAGATGCCCTAAATGGATCTTAGGGGGTCCCAGAGGACCCTGGAACATATTTAAGGATAACTGATGTAGTCTTTTTTGGAATGTATAGTCATAAGCATTCTGGAGTATCTCTTGCACAGTGTTTGATCTTCTGTTAGATATCTGATGGGGTTTATTTGAGGGATAGGAATTTTGATAAGCATTTTGCTCTAAATTGAGTATGAGGAGAACTTTGGTTTTTAATTGATCATGTCAATTTAAAGCTAATTTTTTCAAACCTTTCTTGTTTTCCTCTTATCTAATGACCATTACAAAATGAACAAGAGAAGGTATTCAAGGTAAGGATAGGTGAGAACCTAGGCAGATTTGACCAATCAAGAAGACTCCATGTTGGGGTGGCTAGGTGGTGCAGTGGATAAAGCACCAGCCCTGGAGTCAGGAGTACCTGGGTTCACATCCGGTCTCAGACACTTAATAATTACCTAGCCATGTGGCCTTGGGCAAGCCACTTAACCCTGTCTGCCTTGCAAAAATAAAAAAATAAAAATAAAAAAGAAGACTCCATGTTTGAAATTCCCCTCAAAACTATTTAAACCAATTGATTCCTTTGCCATTTTTAGCTATCTTTCATGAATGATCATGTTCCATAATTATGACCTCAATTTGCAATTAAATGAAAACAATGTCAGTGAAATATGGTATATCTACTTTTATAACTGCCTATGTAATCTACTTTTCAAGTCACTTTTCAAGTGACTAATTGGGCATGTGGTGTGTCATGAAGGCAGCATTTCTTTTGTTTTCTGTCTTTGGACTCCAAGAGCTTAACTTCATGCCTCATGAAAAGTTGGGACTTGATATATGTTAAATTCAACTGAAATAAATTGAAAGCCCAATCCTAGTCTGAAAGGTGCCCAATCTCTGAGTACCCTCCAAATAACAGAAGAATTACATATATTTAACCAAAGTCGTCTGTCAGAGGAGTAGAAACCTTCCTGGCCACTTAGATCCAGGCAGTTATGCCAATGGGCACTTTCCCACTTCTTGTTTGAGTACCAGGAATAATCTAAGTGGAGCACTCAATGTAGAGAAAGACCATGAAGAAGGTTTCCTGAGATCCATCTGTGCCTTGTTCCCTATGGTGGCCTCTCCTTTCAGGGATCCATCTGAAGCAATTGATCTGTTTTCTTCCTTTTCCTCAATTTATACCCTCATTTGACAAATGTTACCAGAGTTAACTAGTTGTTAACTAGCTATAAATAGTACTAGGTAGTTTTTATTTGTGGATATTCAAAGCCTACGCCTTCCAACTTGATAGAAACTGAAGTTGCAAAATTGCAATAATATTGCAAAAGAAATGGTCACCTTAAAATGAAATTCATGTCAGAAAACATTTATTAAGCACTTACTGTAAATGCACTGTCTATTTTGTAAAAGAATTTCGTTTCAGAGATAATTATCCCAGGATAGTTAGACAATTTGTCTTGGATCTTCTTTGTGAAATTACAAATATTTGCCTGTAGTATTTGGTTTTCTTCCAGATGTTTGATAGCATTCAGGCATTACTACTGATTCATTTAATCTTGAAATGCAGTAGAGTGTCTTTCCTCTCAGGTTAAAGTCTTCACTGGCACTTAAGTGATTAATCAGCATTCACACCTAAAAATGCTGGTATTCCATCTTAGTATTTGAATGAAGACTTCAACATCCCAAACTGTCAGCCTTAGCTTAGTATTTTAGTAGTATTAATGTAGTTATATGTTGAATCATAAATATTCTTGCTTTATCTTTCTTTTTCTGAATATGTCCATAATCAAATTGTTGAGTTTTGTTGTACGTATTCAAAAACTTTACCAAAGGATTATCTTAATGTAAAAAAAAAAAAGTGTTTTGAAGGGGAAAAAAGTATAGCTATTAACTCTCTGTCCTTCCTGTGGACTGAGATCAGATTTTACAAAGGAAACATACTATTTGGTTTACTGTAAGGAATTCTAGAAAAACAGTCATCCAGGAATAAGGTAGATTTTACTTACAGAAATAGAGTGCTTCTCAAACTAGTTGTCAGGAAGCACAGTAAACATACTTCTGCACCCATGGGTGGCCATCAACCTAGGTCAAAGTGGAATTACTCAGGATAGGTCATAAGTATGGCAAAAAAGGTGTGATTGCAGATCAACAGTGGTTTTTCAGTATTAGCCTTAGAAAAGGATTGACAGAAACTTATAAAAGAGAAAACTACAGACTCCCTGACACTGGTGCATGTTTAAACCAGTGATGCTATACATACTATCCAGCAATTTGTGGCATCCTGAATGTAAGACTTGGACTATTGGGGAATCCAAGAAGTAGGCTACTGCAAACATATGAAGCGGTGTTTGGATGCTGTTCCATTATGTTTCTCACATGTGAGTTAGTTTGGTCCCCTATGATTCTAGTTCTGTCCCTCTGTGGCCAAGTAGAACAGGTCTGATTCCTCTTCCAAATAGCAGTCCTTAAAGATAGTGATCATGTCCCCTCCAGATCTTATCTTCTCTTGGCCAAACATACATGAAGCTTTACATTGATAAAACCTCAAGTCCATTTAACATCCTGAGGATTTGTGCAGCATTTTTTCCCGCTCCTTTGCTAGCTTTTAATCGCTGCTAATAAAAAAGCAAAAGGTTTCAAGTAGGGTAGTGAGGTGGCACAGTGGATAGAGCATTGTCCCTGGAGTTGGGAAATCCTGAGTTCAAATCCAGCCTCAGATGCTAGGTAGCTGTGTGAAGCCTAGCACATCACTTAACCCTGTATGCCTCAGTTTCCTCATCTTTAAAATGAGTTAGAGAAGGAAATAGTAAATTACTCCAGTATCTCTGCCAAGAAACCCCCAAATGGAGTCACAAAGAGTTGAATATGACTGAAAATGGCTAAATAGCTACTTCAACAGAGTTACATTCATGCATTATGTGAAAAGTCCAAATTCTGGCCAATTACTTCAGCAGGGGGAAACAATTAGCAGGCTCTAATCTCTTTATGTTTCTTTGTGAAGAATAATGATTTTTGGCTTCCCTTGACTATAGAAACCTACAGAGAGCATGTCTAAAAATGTTGACAGAGAAGTACCCTGCAAAATGTTAAAAAATCAAGCTCATTTTCATTTATTGATGGAGACTAATTACTTTTACTTAATTCAGAACATATTCCAATAAAACAAGCATGGGATTCACCTTAAGAATCAAAGTTAAATAGAAGTTTAAATCAGCAGATGTTTTAGGTTTCTTGCTTTCTCAATTATTTACTGCCCTTCTGGTCAGTACAAATGGTGCCATTTGTAATAGCTTGAGGAATTCCTGATTTCATTGCTGTGAATCTCTACCTAGGCAGAATAACATCTTCTAAAATTTCATGAGCTATCCAGGATTATCAAAACGATTACCACCCTGGGGTCTACCTTTTAGTGGAAAAATCCTTCTCCCCATTGAAATAGAATGGTCCTCAGGAAAAAAGAAACAAATCTCACATGAATGAAGAATGTCTAGAGCTCAGATTTCAACATATATCTAACTGGATACCTGTAGAGAGTGTCAATTGCTATGGCTAGCTAGAACAGACAATGCAGGTGGATCATGAGCTGGTCCCAGGATTCTAAAAACAGAAAGAGAGCAAGGTGGATTACTTTGGGGAAAATAACAAAGCACTTTCATTGATCCTAAGCTTCCCATGAAACTCAAGAGCCATTTTTTCAATATCAACATTAGTGCATGGAATACAGCTGCTCCTGAAAAGCTGAAGCTCAACATCTCACAAAAGATCATATATCAATACAGAAGTAGAAGATATCATGGAAGAATAGTAAGTGCGCAGCCAGAGTGCTTTATCGGAAATCTGGTGGTGCTGGGGGTGAACTTTGGGGGGAATATGAAGTAGAGGCACATGGGACAGGGAGGGATGGATGAGGCACAGTGAAGCCACAGATCCATTCACATGGATTCAAATCCATTTCACCTTGGCAAAATATGCCTGCGCTTCAGCTCTCCAACTCTCTGTCTTTGAGAGACAAACACCATCCTTGTGAAAGGATGAAACTGAAGACTGGGATTTTAAAAGCAAGATTTTAAAAAGCATTTGTGAGAAATTGTACAAAAAGAACATGCCACTACAAAATATTAAACTAATTAGTATTGCTGTAGATCAGGCAAGGGCAGTTGATTTTATTGGAATTAACAGTCAACAATGACTTTCATGTGGGTGGAAGGAATGAATGATGACCCTGGATTCACATGAGTGGCATCTGTTGGTGGGAAAAGATTGCAGCTTTGCCTCCCACCCCAGACACATCCCAGAGCTTCAGCTACTCAACCCTATCCTTAAGATGTCTATTGATGCAGGGACATACCAATTTATTTCCATTCAGCAAACTTTTCTTAAGCACCAAGATCCTGTGTTAGGGTTGGAATTCAAAGGAAAAAAAATGGACAATTTCCTGCTCTCAAGGAGTTGACATTTGACAGGAATGATTTGACATATATACAAATAAATATAAAGCATCTTCCAAATAATTTACAAAAGGGTGCTAAAAATTAAAGGAAGATGAGGAGGTCAAGAAATGCCTTGTGTAGGAGCAGTGGTAATTTTGGTAGAGATGAGGAGGGTGTGGAATTCTGGAAATCAAAAGTGCAGAGACATAAGATGCAGCTTCATATAGTAGCTAATAAGGATTACCATTTATATGGTGCTTGCTAGATGGTAGACATTGTTTAAGTTTTTACAATTATCTCATTTGATCCTCATAACAA
The DNA here is from genome assembly GCF_037893015.1 of Macrotis lagotis. Classification (NCBI taxonomy): domain Eukaryota; kingdom Metazoa; phylum Chordata; class Mammalia; order Peramelemorphia; family Peramelidae; genus Macrotis; species Macrotis lagotis. The sequence continues at coordinate 53,960,497 of NC_133666.1, forward strand.
CCCTGGGAGATAGATGCTATTAATGATGTTACAAATGAGGGAACCTAGGAAAACAGAAGTAAAGTGACTTGCCCAGGGTCACACTGCTACTAAGTGCCAAGGCAAGATTTGAACTCAGATCTTTCTGACTCCAGGTCCAGGGCACTAACCATTATGCTACCTAGCTGTCCTGATCGATCCATCCATCCATCCCTACACACACATTTATATATATATATATATGTATATATATACATATATATGTATATATACACATATATATACACATACATATCCAAAGAGAGAGTTATCATATAGAGGGAAATGTATACAAGTATGCATGTATACATATATGAATATGTGTTTCTCTAGATATATATTTGGATCAGTGCAGAAGTAGACACTGATAACAATTTTCTCATATCTTTAAAATGATTCTTCTTAGAAGAAATAGAACAAGGAACATAATCTCCTGGAAATAAATAAAGCTCTTTGCCTAAAACTGATTAATTCATTGTCATACTCTGAAAGACTGTGCTGAGCTACTAGAATTGAATCTTTTGGTCAGATTCAGAACAAAACAAGGGCAGAAACGATGACAGGAATTTGAAGGTATTTTATCTAAGTGGCAAGATGCTTCCAACAGCATGTAAATAAATCCTAAGAACAAATGACATTATTTAGACATCGACTCTGGCTTTATTGTAATAAATAGTCATTTACATTTGCTCCACATGTATTGTTCTGAAAGTATGGCCCCCTGAGAAATGCTATAAAAAGTTTCCCTACAGTTAAGTCTTGAATTAATCTGTAATTTATAGACACACTGAGAAAGACTATGTGCCATACATACTGACTGAATTAACAAAGCATAATCCAAATCATAAAACTTTCAAGGTAGGAAAAAAAACCTCTTTCATTTTAATTTAATCAGACAACTAAGCCAAGCACCATTTAGTCTAGACAAGTCTTTGAAATGAGCGGACACCCAGGGCGACCCACAATTCTTTCTATCCAGGGTCCTCCTATCATGGGAGAAAGATACTGTATGGTCACTCATGCTTTGACTTCTAGGTGAGTGGGGAGAGTGTGAGGACAAGGGGAAAAAAATCCTTTTGTGCTTTAGGTAACCCAAGGCCCTACAGTCACCCCTCAACTCTATCCCATTTCCTATGAGGAGAATTAAAGAAATAAGAATTGATTGTGGGCTATCCGTTTGCCATTTGGGGAATCTGGATTCCGGGGGTTCATGAGGCATTTCTGACACATGATGTCTATGTACCCTTGGGCCAGCATCTCATCTCTTGGGGACCCAGCCAGTTCTCCAAGACTAAGCTGCAGACCATATGCCACCCAAGCATCGTTAGAGGGAGTTTTCTCAAAGAAAGTTCCCTTTACTAATGAAATCACAAGTCAAGTTCCCTACCCCACCCCCAAAATATTCCAGCTCCTGGGAATTAGGAGACAACATAAAGTAGTTCCTGCCCTCAAAAATCATACATTCTACCATGCAACACTAACTCCCTATAAACAGGTCTGAAGACACATGATAATTTCAGAATGAAAAAGGCTTCCTTATCAGAGTTGGCTTCTCAGCATATGAGCATATTCTGACCCATTATCACCTTTTCAGACACTTATTTGAATATGACCAATTATGGGTCAGGATGGGGTTTTTTGACAATTCATTTTTCCTAGTAGTTTCTTATCAATCCCCCCAAAATCTCCCATCAACTCTTTATTGCCATCTGGCCATATTTGCTCCTTTGTGCGTACACATCTAATTCTCTGCCCAGGATTTTTCAGGCAGTGAAATTCAAATGTTAATAGCCACCAAGACAAGCTGATGCTAATCACATGTTTCTGAAGCAATGACCATCAACCACTTTGGTGCCTGAATATTGTTCCATGGAGCTGTTCACCCCCGTAGCTCATGCCACATAAATGGAGGAGAAACTTTCTTTGTGGTCCTGTGGTTCTTGGAACTCAGAATTCAAGGCAATTTATAAAACAAAGAAAAAAGCCCAGGTGGTTTCCTCTTTCAAATTTAGCTTGGCATATCAAAAGTAGCACCATGCCCAGTTTAATCTGTGAGAGGGTTGTTTGGCAAGCACTGTGTCTTTATGTACAGAAAAAGAGACCCCAAGTATTCTGTTTGATCCTGCTTTCAGATTGATCTCTGGTTACTAATCAGGAAAGGATTGCTCTTCTTTTCACTTTAGTGAGCATCTCTTGATCCAGTGTGAGATTTGAAGACCAATCCTTTCCTGATTCCTCCTTCCTATTGAAAAGTTTTCATTTAGGGATTTAGCTGCCAGTCAAATGGAAAGGCCCAGTGGGGTTCAAGGTACAGCAGTTAAGCATTAAACATCTTCTTGAATGTGATTTCCACAGATAAAAACACCTATTAGCCAAAGTAAGGCACTAATGTAAATGCCAATCCACATACTAAGGGGTGAAATCTTGGGATATAAACTTCAACTCAGCATATTTTTCTTTCATCCTTTAATGGAGAAAGATAACCCCATTTGGGGACTGTTTAGAGCATTTTTTCTTGGCTGTTCAAACTTACTAGATTTTGTAGGACACTGTCCTGATGGAGCCTATCATGTCAAGTTCCTAACTTATTCATTAGTTTGCTTTCACCTCTGGTACTGCGAAGAAGTGATTTGCATGAACTTGGACACATCAAATTTACAGTAATATAAAAATTATGAAAATGTCAGAATAACTAGAGCATGAAGTGAGCAGGAGGAGTAGATAGAACAGGATGAGTTCTAAGCCCTGGATATTGTGTTGCCCATAGTTTGAGTTGTTCGTAGGAGCAAGGAACTATTGGGTTAAAACTTCAGGTCGGGGCTTCCTCAAAATGTTTCAGAAGCCATGACTTATGAAGCACTAGTGACTTTCCTCCTTAAGATCAGTCACCAGTCTTGAGACATATTTGACCTGGAGAAGATTTTGAGGATGTTGGTTGTAAAGACACTCGACATATAAGTATGAAGATAATTGAAGATAATAAAGCAGGGCAGACTTGAATGAGGGAGTTTTTGTAAGAGATATGTGCTGTCTCCCTTCCCTAGATCTTTGGGGGAGCAGAGGGAGAGCAGAGATGACCTCCCTATCCTAGAAGATTGTTGTAATTAGTGCCCCAAGGAAAAGTCTTCTCTGGCTCACTTTCAGGGTTGTGAGCGAGTGGCTGAATTTGGATCTCAACCCCTAGCAATTGTTCTAGGACGATTTTCTTAGAGGTGCCTTGCCTTTAAGGAGATACCCTCTGAAAATAAAAGGGAGAAGGAAGAAGAGGAGATAGGTAAAGGCAAAACACAAGTAAGAAAGACCCTGAATGTAGAGAAAGCTGGCCCCCAAAGTTAACCGTGACTTACTGGAGATGCTATACAAGAGGAACTGAGATGCATAAACTAGGAATGTTTCCAAAAAAGCCTTAGGGTTTTAACTAGACATATAGACAACACAAAGCTTGCTCAGAGAAAGAGAATAGTTCAGCTTGGTTCTTTGGAAATTCATTCTGGAATTCAATAATAGGTGAGTCTAGCTTGAATCCTATTAAGAAGAATTCAATTAACCAGGTACCAAAAGGAACCCATTAGAAGATTGCCTCATAGCAGTGAGCCCTGAGGACAGCATTATAATGAAGGGCCAGAGTATTTTAGTTTCTCAACATGTGAGTCATTCTCATTAGCCTGCTGTATTAAACAAATTTTCACTGCCAAAACTGTAATTCCCAAGTACTCTTCTTAATCCCAATTTCCCTTAGAAAAAAGCTCTAACTAGCATTTAATATGTATTTTTTAAATGCATATGCATTCTTTCACTAAATGTACCCTTTGCACCAGGTCTATATTCAGAAGAACAGGGTTCTAATTTTGACTATACCATGACTATTTGAGTATGACAGAGAGGTATTCTTGTTTCTCTGCAGTCCCTTCTACCTTGGAGATGCTGGGATTTCTTACCTGTATGACCTTGGGGAAGTCACATTGCTTATAGGGATTTCAATTTCCCCATCTGTAGAATGAAGAAGCTGAACTTCTTAGCTCCCCATGCTATGAACCTTAAATCAGCCCACTCTGTATACTTCCATTTTAATTTGAGCACTAAGACTGTTATCTTTGAAGGACTCTTTCCCTGATTTCTGACACAGGAGACAGAAGATCTCATGCCACCTTCTACTCCCACAGTGTCAAATGTTGGAGAGTTTATCAAAAGACAGACACACTGGTACATTAATGGTGGGGGTGTGAATTGTTCAGACATTATCCATACCTTTCCACTAGAAGTTTCCATTGCTAGGCACATACTCCAAGGAGGTCAGTGACAAAAAGAAAGACAACATAACCCCAAATGTTTACAGCAGCACTTTTTTGTAATGGTGAAGAACTGGAAACAGATTAGATGCCCATAGATTGGGAATGATCTAGACAAATTGTGGCTCATGAATATAAGAAAATACTATTCTGTAAGAAATATGCATATGATGAATACAGAGAAATATGAAAAGACTTTTATGAACTAATGCAAAGTGAATTAAGCAGAACCAGGGAAACAATATACAAAATGTCTACCGCAGTGTAAATGAAAAGAAAAAGAATAACAATGAAACAATTGAAAATGAATGCTGAAAATTAAAGCTTCTCTGAGGTACCACCTCACACCTCTCAGATTGGCCAATATGACCAGGAAGGATAATGAACATTGTTGGAAGGGTTGTGGGAAATCTGGGACACTATGGCGCTGTTGGTGGAGCTGTGAACTCATCCAACCCTTCTGGAGAGCTATTTGGAACTATGCCCAAAGGGCAATAAGGATGTGCATACCCTTTGACCAAGCAATACCACTTCTGGGTCTATACCCTGAGGAGATGATGAAAAGGGGTAAAAACATTACTTGTACAAAAATATTTATAGCAGCCTTGTTTGTGGTGGCAAAGAATTGGAAATCAAGTAAATGTCTTTCAATTGGGGAGTGGCTTAGCAAACTGTGGTATATGTATGTCATGGAACACTATTGTTCTATTAGAAACTAGGAGGGACAGGATTTCAGGGAAGCCTGGAGGGATTTGCATGAACTGATGCTGAGTGAGATGAGCAGAACCAGAAAAACACTGTACACCCTAACAGCAACATGGGAGTGATGTTCAACTTTGATGGACTCACTCATTCCATCAGTGCAACAATCAGGAACAATTTTGGGCTGTCTGCAAAGGAGAGTGCCAGCTGTATCCAGATAAGGAGCTGAGGAGTTTGAACAAAGTTCAAGGACTATTCCCTTTAATTTAGAAAAAAACAGATATCTTATTGTCTGATCTTGTCACCTCTTAGACTTCTCTTCTTTAAGGATATGATTTCTCTCTCATCACACCCAATTTGGATCAAGGTACAACATGGAAACAAAATAAAGACTGACAGAGTGCTTTCTGTGGGAGGGGGGAGCAGGGAGGGAAGCGAGATAGGGGGAAATTGTAAAACTCAAATAATATCTTTAATAAAAAATTAATTAAAATAAAAAGAAAATGAATGCTGAAAAATTATGATGACTAAATTTGACACTAAGGAAGAACTATGAAGGAAAAAATCTCCCTCCACAACTATCCTCCACTTTTTTGAAGAGGTGTGAAGCTGTGTGTTTAATGATATGAGTTTTTAATATTATAGTCAATTTTGCTGAACTTTTTTCTTTCTCTTTATTCTTTATTATAAAGGATAGTTCTCTCTGAGGAAGTAGACTGCAGGATGCAGTGGGAAATGTGGAACTTTGCTTTAAAAAAAAAACAAGGGATAGCAATATATTTGTAAAAAGAGAAAGTGGATTGTCTTTCATTTACTTGTATGGCTCTGTTGGATTCTCAGGAAAAAAGTAAATAGAGTCACAGAAGATCTTTTTTGTTTGTTTTGTTTTGTTTTTTATTTTGAGATATAGTTCCAAATTGTTTTTATTAATTTTTAAAATTTTTATGATTTTTTTGAATTTTATAATTTTCCCCCAATCTCACTTCCCTCTCCCCACCCCACCCCCCCACAGAAGGCAGTCTGATAGTCTTTACATTGTTTCCATGTTATACATTGATCAAAATTGATTATATTGAGAGAGAAATCATATCCTTAAGGAAAAAATATATAACAGATAGCAAAATTACATTATAAGATACCTTTTTAAATTTAAATTAAAGGTAATAGTCTTTGGTCTTTGTTTAAACTCTACAGTTCTTTCTCTGGATACAGATGGTATTCTCCATCACAGACAGCCTGAAATTGTCCCTGACTGTTGCATTGATGGAATGAGTCAGTCCATCAAGGTTGATCATCACCCCCATGTTGCTGTTAGGGCATGCAGTGTTGTTCTGGTTCTGCTCATCTTGCTCAGCATCAGTTCATGCAAATCCCAGGATATCTTTTATCCAAAAGTATTTCTTTGAAATCTTTCCAGTACTTCTTCTTAGCTTACTCTAGTCCTTAACCTAAGAAGACTGTGCTTGTACTAACTACATTTGCTTTTGGTTTTTACTCTGTTTCAGTAATTCATTGCACTTTTATGATATTCATGTGTTGTACAAATGTTAGCTATTGTTTTTACTTTCGAGATGGTCTGTTTTCCTTGTTACTTGTATTTTTAGATCAGCCAGTGTATTACTGCTTAGAGATACCAAATATTCCCTTCAGCAGCTGGTGGCAGTGAATTTTCCCTGAAGGACCTTTATGGTTGGAAATCCTGTACTGTGCCATTGACCAAGAGAGCCCTGGGGTACTCACTTTTAGAATCCGTGATGGCTTGCTGTATAAGACAACTTCCATGCAAAAGCTTCTCAGCAGTTAACGAAAAATTCCCTGTCACCCAATGGGCTTATATTAGGGAACAAGCCACCCCTCAGAAGGCCCTCCTAAGCATTTAGATTAGGATCAACGATGTCACTTGATATAAACATTTTCAACAGAGATTTCTTCAAGTCAATGTCAGGTTTGTCTAGCATTTTTGGATAAGCTACAAACTTTCTTCTCATGAAATGGATCTGAAGTATAACTTGCTACCCATTTTCCACTTGTTCAGCAAACAACACAATGCCAGTAGCTGCTAATTTAGCCAAGTTGTTTTAGAAAGAGTGTTAAGAAAGTGTGACCCTTCTTAAGGAATAGTGAAAAGCTGGGAAACAGTTTTCTTTTTTCTTTGATAAAAATTGGCAGACTTCTTCCAGGGCATGTTACAGAAAATATGAAAAAGAAATTGAACAAAAAAAATCAAAATATTGCAAGAAAATTTCCTAGTTTGGGCTAATCCTTGACATGGAATTGTTGATCTAAAGGCTCTGATTAAAAGGGATAAAGCAAAATCTCTTTAAAGCAATTGAACTATTGCATTTTGTCCTAGCTTCACATAGGTAAGTTTGTCTATTTTCCCTAGAGTTGGATTTCTGGAATAATGAAAAGGCCCGTTGTCTCCCCTAAATCTTCTCAGTTTGCACATCCCTGTAGCTTTAGAAGTGAAGTCCTTTGGCTTAATTTAGTTCAATTCAATTTCGTAAATGCTCCCACACCTTGAGATATCTACAAACAACCAGGTAAAGATGTCCCACAATAATTTTATGAATAAGATCTGGAACTCAAGAAGATTATAGTTAAGTGAAGTCAAACTAGTTTTCATCCAGGGCACCTAGGTGGCACAGTGAATAGAGCATCATCCCTGGAGTCCAGAGGAACCAAGTTCAAATCCAGCCTCAGACACTTAATAATTACCTAGCTATGTGGCCTTGGGCAAGCCACTTAACCCCATTGCCTTATTGCCTTGCAAAAACCAAAAAAAGAAAAAAAAAACTAGTTTTTCATCCTGTAGCTTACACATGACCCTCCATCTCCCATTTCCATGCCTTTGTATATAAGTTATTATCCCTACCCAGAAGGCACTTCCTCCTCAACTTTACTTCTCATAGTCTCTAGTCTCCTTCAAAGCTCAACCCAAACGATATCTTGTATATGAGGGCATCTCTAAGTCCTTACCTTCCAATTACTAGTTCCTTACCTGCCCAAATAATCTTGAATTTATTTTATGTATTATATATATAATATATATTATATATATATAATATATATTATATATATGTAATGGTAAAGTGCCACTCTAACCCAAATCAATACACATACATATATATGTGTATATATATATATATATATAAAGTTCATAAATATGTAAATAATGTTTTACACCATTGATCTCTTTATGAAGTATCAATCTCTGATTTATCATGAAAGAAAGCAATGTGATTGAACCTGTGTATGAAATAGCAACCAATTCATCGCTGAGTCAATCCAGAGTGGCCTAGCTCAGAGCCAAAGATTCCAATTTGAAACAAAAACCTGAGAAGGAATCACTCTTGGGAAGTAGAGATAGAAAGGACTGTTCTCTCTCCTTTCCCTTCCTCATCACATCTCCCATCTTCCACTGACCATATCATTGAAGAGAGAAGAGATCAATAAAAAACAATGCATCCAACCTGGAGCAAAGAAAGATGCACAAATAGACAGAGACAACTACAGAAGGAAACAACTTCAGTATAGGTGACTCCCTTGAACCAGAAAAACAATGCCAGCCCTAGACTCAAGAGAGAACGAGAACCAGGAGATATACTCGCCTTTTGGTAACGCATGCTTACTACAGATTGAGGTTCCTGAAAGGCAAATGTTAGTTGCCTTTTGTCTTTATATCTCTAGAACTGAGGTCAGCACCTGACTTATTGGATTATTGATAGTTTTAAGAGTCATCTGATTAGAGGTGAGGATTGAACTTCTAAGAACTGATGGGATAGAGAGAAAAGAGATCTCAGGACCCTGGAATATTAATGATTATCCAGTCAACGTGATGAAGAATTGGTGAGACAGAGAAGAGCATCATGAGAAAGCCTCATGGCCCAGAGGAGCCAGTATTCAGGAATACGGATGATTGACAATGTTGGAAGATGCAGAAGGGCCATTAAGGATGAGCACTACGAAGGAGGCCACTAGGCTTCAGAATTAAGAAATTTGCTAAGTTTAAGACTTTGTATACTCCAGGAGAAGGCACCCACTAAGCCTTCTGAGTTCCAAATGCTTTAGCAGATGGGAGTCTTTGATGGGAGCAGGTTTTCAGAGAAGTGAGACAGAGAGAGTCCTCAACCTAAAGGGAAGACTGGGGAACCTTCAGGTGGCCCTTTGGTCCTCACAGTGGTGCTGAATGGTGCTGCTGTGCCTAAGAAATCATTTTCCCCTGAATGACGTCATGCTTATGGGTTTCAACTTCCTCTCATTCTTCCTCCATTGCACCAGTTTCCCATGAACATATCTCACTTTGGGATCAACTATTATGCTGCATCTGGCTCAATTTTTTTCTGTTTTCAATGTTTCAAGGCAAGAAACTTCATAAATAGTAAATTTAAAAATGATTTTTGATCTACTTAAGGTGAACAAAAAAATGCCAAAACATCCAATTTTGTCTTCTTAATTGGAGTATAATTACTTAAAATCTATCCATGATCTTTTTTAAAAATGTGAACCATTATAGAAAAATATTTGCTTTAGAATCAATCATTTAAGGATGTTTTGGGCAATCTATAAACTGCAGTCAAGTCAACCTATTCATTTATTCATGCCTACAATTGAGAGTTCTGGTATATTCTAGATCAAAAAGCCTAGGGAAGAATGACCTCATTGAATGCTTAGAGACATCATTTCAGAAATCAGCAATTGAATTACAAGCTGAAAATATTGTTTGCAAATTCACTTTACTCAAATGCATGAAAATATATGAATGCAAGACTTGAAGTCTTGCTAGAGGTCTTCACAAAATTTTGCCTTATTACATCTAAAGTGAGGTGACTTTTCATTTTTCTTAAACCTGATTAAATTGTAAACTCTCTAAATATGCCACCAATAGATGAGAGTAAGAGAGGGTGAAAAGGCATGTGGAATGTTTGGGTTTTCTATTAGTGTTATAGGCAAATAATGCTGGTAGCTTTTGTGGCATCTCTGGCCCTGGCACCCAGACTGTAAGCAGCTAGCAAGACAGATAGGAAAGAAGAAAGACTCCATAGAGCAGAGCTTTCTAACTATTTTTGTGTCATGGAGCCCTTTGACAAGCAGATATAACTCATGGCCCCTTGCTCAGTTACTTTCATTCATAATTGAACAAAATGCTAGATTTTAGTTCTATGTTAGTAAAAATTGACATAATTTTTCCCATCCAAGTTCATGGACTGTGAGAGATTTCTCCATAGATATGGAACCCATGTTAAAACATCTCCTCTAGAAATCATCTCTGGGTTATATTGAAATGAGAAACAGAGGGAGAATTCCAACAATTCAGACTATGGGCTTCCCTCAATGGGGACAAGAGTTCCTGTTCTCGTGCATCTAATAAAGAGTCATCATTTAAACAAAGGAAATAAAGTTCTAAAGAAGGAAACAATTATTACAGGCATTAGTTACAGACCAGTAGAGTCCATTATCATGGACAATTCCATTCTAGGCTCCTCCAATCCTGTTAGGTAAAGCTATTTAACTATTCAAGGATAGCCCTGGTGGAAGGGAAAGGTGAAAACGAAAGTGGCAAAGATAGGATGATAGCAACAACAATATTTATATTGAGAGAAAGAGAACATTTTACAGATGACCCTTTCTTTTTCATGTGAGCTTGATGTGAGCCATATTCTTATCTCTGTTGGGCAAAAGAAGTGAAGTCATGTGGTCACAGTTAGTTCTTCTTCTGACTTCTTCACTGACTCATTGGCTCTGTAATCTGTGGAAGTATTCCAATGGGAAAATAAGTAGCTTGGTAGTTCTTGGCAGTCATTAAACCTTTAGTATGAAAATTTTTCACAAATTTTTGTTGTTTTGTTTTTTCCTAATGGGATCATTAGTTGAAAAGACTTTTAATATGAAGAGAGAAACAGAATGTCTTTACTGGGGTCAGAGACAACATCCCTGCCAGAAGATATGGATGCTTAATGAGGAAGAAGATTACCAAAAGGAAGTGCTTCCCTGCTCTGAGCTTGTTTCCTCCTCTATAAAAATGAGAAGATCTGGCTAAATGATCTCTGAGATTTTAGTTCTTTTGTTCTGTGAGTCTATTAAAACTCATTTAGCATTTTAACATTTGTAGGTAGAGTCAAGTATCAATTTTTTCCAAGTACTGCAGCTTGTTTCTTTTCAGTGGGAGGCGGAAGTCATTCACTGTGGAACACTAAAAGGGAATAGAATTACACTCTTCTCGGGGGAATGAGTGTTCAGTTTTACAGCATTCTGTGATTTCAGTAATTGACCCTCCTATTATTTTACCATTATTCTTTGTGCTAAGTAGTTGACATGTGTCACTTATCTGACAGTCTTTCAAGATAGTGGCAGGTATTTTGGAAAGCCTTAAAGTTATTTCTTTAGCTAAGTGGGAACTCCCACTAATTAATAAGCTACATAAACATTTTTTTAAATTGTTCCTTCTTCCTCTCACCACTATACCATCTTAAAATCATATAGAGTCACAGCACACATTTTACATTTCACATCAACAGATAGTTCTTAAAGTAAGATACCATGATTGTTGGGGTTTTGTTCCACTAATAGGAATCCAGAGTATCTTTTGTGGAAAGATAGCACCAAGCTGAATTTTGTCAGTTGTCAAATTGGCTTTTCAAAAAGCTGCCTTAATCTTGGATGCTGTAGGTAATTAGCCTGCAAACTGATCAGATTCTCTCTATGTCACTTGGGACATCTCCTTGCAAAACTTTATTAGTGCATAAGAAATCTGCTGAACCTAAGATAGCATGGTCATAAATATTGTAGCTAAAATGTGATATTAGTGATGATAATCTTTAGATTTTCCTCAAAGCCAGCAAAAATACTACTTGTGATTATACTTGTAAATGTCCTCTACCAAAAAAGTAGGAGATACATGGGAAAAAATAGGCAGGAAAAAGATGGGTTCAATTTAATCTTTCCTTCACAAGAGGAACTTCTTTCTAGAGTCTTTTGAAGACATAAATTGAGAGATTTTATTAATATATTTTCAAATGACCCAATTATTTTTCTTTTTTTCCTGAGATTCCTTTACCCAGTTTGGAAGAAATAAGAGTCTATGAGCATGTATATCTACAAAGTATCACACATAGAAACACATAGAAATGCAGTCTCCTATGTCCTCCTCTTTTGCTATATAACAACTACCTTCCCACAATCTCAGTTTAGGACAGCTACTGATGGCCAAGCCTCCTGTTGAGTGACAGAGTTTGCCATTAACCTGAACTAATCCAGTTCAATATGGTTAGGGACAGCCCTCTATCTATTCCATCTGGAACTGATGGGCAAAGACAGCATGCCACAGTGGGATTCGGGAATACAGGGCCCCAATCTTTATTCTAACATTAACTGTTAGAAATGACCTTTAGGGTCCCTTCCAGTTGTTTTTGTTGTTATTGAGTGGTTTCAGTCATGTCCAATTCTCCGTGACCCCATTTGGGGTTTTTCTTGGCAAAGATACTAGAATAGTTTGCCATTTCCTTCTCCAGCTCATTTAACAGATGAGGAAATTGACATAAACAGGCAGCTAGTGTCTGAGGTCAGATTTGAACTCAGATAAATGCTCTATATACTATCCCATCTAGCTGTCCCTTACCTACAAAACCTTATCAAATCATTTAATTTCTCTAAGCTTCAACTTCTTCATCTGAAAATTAAAATGATTGAACTATGTGGCCTCCTTTCTAGCTTGAAATCCGTGACCATATACTCCTTTAAGATCTTTCCTCCAGGGTTAGAAACTGGCTCGTAACCTGAAGAATGTCTGAACAAATCATGATAGATAAATGTGATGGAATACTATTATGCTTTAAGATATGATTAAGGAGATAGTTTCAGAGAAACCTGGGAAGACTTATATGAACTGATACAGAGTAAACAGAACTCAAAGACCAATTTATGCAATGACAACAATCAAGTAAAGACGAACAACTCTGAAAGAATTAGGAATTCTGATCCCAATCCAGAGGGCTCTTGATGAAGCATGCTACTCACCTCAGGGTAGGACTTAGTGCAGAATGAGACTTTTTTTCATCTGACCAATGTGGAAATTTGTTTTACTTGACTATACCTGTTGGTAACAGTGGTTTTATTTTCCTTTCATCCTCACCCAGGGTGATGAGGACAGAAGGCAAAGCCTTTCAGATTTAATGCAACTCTTAAAAAGTTATAAGAGGAATGGAGTAATGTTTTTGAAGAACAGAAGGGAAAGACATTGTAGTCAGCTCACACTGCAAAAGAAAGAGATGAGCTCCTGAAAGCAATAGGTTCAAATGAGGGATGAAATGAAGGGGGGGGGGGGAAGATTAGAGAAGTTAGACAAACTAGTAAAAGCAGTAAGGTGTTGGGTTGGGAAAAGGGGAAGGGATTCATCAGGAGAAAGAAAAACCCATGGGAAATAAGGCTAAGAATAATAGTTAATTCAACAATCACCAACTCCCCTAGGACCATTTCAAATGAGAGCTAGGCCAGTCTACTGTTGCTGCCATCTATTTTATTAATAAATATCCTGGAGTACATAGTGGTTAAATGACTTGCCCACGTAATGGGGAGGAACAGAGCCCAGATCAAGCCCTGAAATCTCCTAGATGCTTTCCAGCTTCTACCCCCCCATTAATATCATACCATGTCAGGGCAGCTAGGTGGTGTAGTAGATAGAGCACCGGCCCTGATTTGTCTGTTTTGTCTTCTATTTCATTTTGGCCCTTCCAGTTATGAATCCTTTGATATTTTTCATCTTCTCAAGTCTTGTGGTCTTCAGATACTCAAGTGGAGTCACTTGGAGTCATTTCCTTTCCAATTCGTAGTCAAAATTATGGGGGGCAGGGAGAAATTTCAGAAATTTCAGATTCTAATAATCTTTTAAAGGTTAAACATTTGAAGGTTAGACATTTTCCTTGAGTCTGACTTTTCAGAATTACACTGTATATATAGAAATTGCCCTTTAAATCGCAACGCTTCCCTTTGTAAAATAAAGAGAAAAGCAGACTCAACCTACCAAACAAATGAAATCATGTTTTAATTAAATCTCATAAAGCGGTGTTTTATAAATAGCTAATGGTTTGGTTTTCATTTTACTTTTTTTATGTGTACATTAATCCTCTCTGGCATCCTTCCAGAAAAAATATTTTAAAACAAATTCTATGTTTTAATTACATGAATGGATGCAATATTCACAGGAGATCCCCATGTGTTTATTGTCAAAAAAAGAAAAAGAATCCTATATTCCAAAGAGACGAACTTTTTATATTGGTGTACCTAAAGTTTACCTCCTGGTTCAAATGACATACTCTCAAACTATTACTATGTCTATGTGGTGCATAGGAAAAGAACAAATTCTGTTTGTTGGTCAGCAAGTTGCTCTGGACTCATTTAGATATAGTTTGTCTTTGTGAGTTTGGTGAAGTTCCATCTTGTTTACAGATATCACTTATGAATTGTTCTACAGCAACATCTCATATAATCAAACCTGTCTTCTAGAAAAACATGGAGTTTGAAACTTCATTTAATTTGATAAAATTCAAATAATAAACCACATGGTGAAGGGAGGGCAGAGGAAGTAAGTAATTCAGAGTCAGAGAATCTGAGTTCAAATCCAGACTTATTCCCTCTTTGATCTCAAGGAAATCACTTCCTTTCTCTCAAAGTCAGTTCCCTCTTCTGTAAAATGACTATTTGGCTGCAATCATAGCTAAGGACCCGTCTAGCCTTAGACATTATGATATCTTTTCCTATTGCTAGTATAAAAGTGAAAATAATGCATCTAATAATACATATTTTTCTATATCTCCAAGGCCTCAATAGGTCAACCAACAAAGGCAAGGCAGATTGCAGTCATGACCCATAAATTAGATATAGAAAATAGGATTGTTATATAAAGGGATGGAGTTAGGAATAGAAAAATACAGACCTATAATATCTGAAAAGTCTCCAAAAGTGATAGACACCCAATTATTAGCATGTGGGTGGGGGAAATTGTTTAATATAATTATATTGAAAATGAATTCTCCGAGAAGTAATATTCTTCCCTGGTTGTCTGGAGGATGGTCTGGATAAACTGTCGAGACTTTCCATTTCTGCCTTCTCATTCACTGAACAAATTGAAAGCTCCAAAATTTAGTGTCAGCTTAATTACATTAATATTCTTTGTGGTCATATCTAAAATCTTCTTGTTCCCAAAATAGTGTGATTACCTCTAGACATGCATCACTTTTTGGTGCTTTCTGCTCGAATTCACTAAATTTGAGCAAATGAAAAGAAGTCACAGAATGTCATCTTTTTCTTTATCAACATTTTATTTCCTTTTACTGGAATAAAAATAATATTTGATTGTGCAAATTTCCAGTTTTTTGGAGGAAAAGGCTGAAGTGGCTTTTGTGGCTGTTGGTATCTTTAAATATGACTACAGAGCCCTAGGACTTATGACTGGTGCCACTTCCTTTATCCCTTGTGTGATTTTTCTTTTTCTTTTTCTACAATTGAACCTCAAAGTCAATACTAGTATTTAGTATAGAGGTAAGTGAATAGTGTATGTGTATTTGTGTGTGTGTGTATGTATGAAGACACATATATACACACATATAATTTTATATACTATATATTTATATATAATTTTAAAGTGCCTCATTCTGTCCTCTGTGACTTGTCTAATTACCCTATCCATAATCACAGATTTGATTAATTTATTTTTACTCTTGGCTTCTAATAGAATTGTCTGAGCCAAATCCCATCTGTTAAGTTTGTTTTCATAAAAATAGTGACAGCTCATAGACCATCAAAACAGTATATGGTCTCTATGCACTTAAGTAGAAATAGTCTGTGTTCTTAGAAACATTTTAAGAGCACTTCTCATATAACAGTATTGCAGCTCATTCTAGTTAGAAAGTGGCCCTCAAGAGATGTATATCTAAGGGAGATGAGATATTTTGGAGGATGCCAAAGGGGAGAAGAACCATTCCAAGTATGGGTGTAGAAAAAGAATGGTAGGAAGAAATTCAAGAGATATTTAGTACAGAGCAAAAGCAGAAAGATTCTGGATGAGAGATAGGGAGCAAAGTAGAGTTTGCAGAACTTTTGCAAGAAGTCTGAGCAATGAGAAAGATGAACAGAAAGTCAAGCATGAAAGTAAAAATCCTTTTGCAATATTTACTTTTCCCCTTTTCTAAGTATAGTTCAAAAAACATTAAAGTATCTTCAAGTAGTTATTACCCTAACAACTCAAGCAAGTATAGGCATAGAGTCTAAGGATAACATTCAAGGTACCACCTGATACATACATGAATGCATCCATGCGTCCTTGCACACATATATATGTAAAATTATGCTATCCACCTACCATCAATTAGGCATATGCTTTAAATTGGATTTTCAGAAGGGAGGATGAATTTGTACTGCTCTATCCATTGTATTTCAGCTATTTCCTTTTCTGAGCAATGGTACAGTTGGCAAGAGGGGCAGCCTGGATGGCAGAGTGAAGTTAACCCTCTCTTGTTGCAATCGAACCCCCAATGACATTAAAAGAGTGCTCAAGTCAACTGAAATCACTAGGCACAGTTCCACATTTCAAGGAAAAATACATTTTAAAGTCTAAAACAAGGCTTCAAAAGGTCTATCTCCTATATCTGGACCATCTCTTTAAGTAAAAAGAAGTTGTAAGGATGGCCGCTGACCTTCCCTACCTCCATATGTGAAGGGCTGTGAATAGAGACTAAAATTGGGATTTCATTTGTAGTACAAACTCATAGCTGAGCAAACTCTCCCTACTAATACAAATTGGCACCTTCTTTGCAATGAAGAGTCTTAAGAGAGCTGCTCTGAGAAGTTAAAGGTTTTGCCCAGAGTCACATAAACAGTATGGGTCTTGACCCCAGGTCTTGCTGACTCTAGGGCCACTTCTCTAGCCACTACACCACAGCTGTCTCTACATTTGGAAAGGAGTTGAAATATGATTCAGTATTGCTCTTGTCTTTTGCTCTTTACCAGTTCAATGTTTCTTGGTCTTTTGTGTGCTCATCTATGCTTTCACTGTAAATGACTGTGAAACAGTATCCATGTCTTGTCTTCCTCATGTTCAATCAGAAATCAGCCTCCACATTCATAAAGTCCTGGTGCTTTCCAAGTCTCTTCCCTACTACCATTTCCCTGGCAATTTCATCATTAAATAATGAAGGATCTATTCATTTCCTTTCTATATATTGCAATGACCAATCCATTATTTCTCATCATGGGAGATACAACCAAAAGAATAAGAGACTCTAGGGGAAGACTAGGCCTTTCCCCCATTTTGCTTTCTATTTCTCATTGCTTTTATATACCTACTTAAAGTTCTCAAGGTTTGAATCTGTATCTTAGCCAGATGTTGACAGTAGTACCACCCTCTGGGATTTCCTACATATGTGCTCTGTCCTCAATTACACTAATGCCATTTTGGTTATTTTGTCTCTTCCTTCATAAAGTTTCCTTAGCCTACAGCAGTTAGGTGACAAAGTAGATAGAGTGCTGCTACTGGAGTAAGGAAGACCTGAGTTCAAATCTAGCCTCAGATATGTAACAGCTGTGTGACCCTGGGCAAGTCACTTCCCCATGTTTGCCTCAGTTTCCTCATCTGTGAAATGAGCTGGAGAAGGGAATGACAAACAGCTGTTCCAGTATCTTTGCCAAAATAACTCAAAATGGGGACACAGAGAGTCAGACACAACTGAAATAAGTGAACAACAAAAAAGTGAACTAGCTTTCCCAGCCTTTTGGTCTCAAATTTCAGGGCAAGCTAAAAGAATGTTTAATCAAAGAAAGCCTTCTCTTTTCAGTATTTTCCATTATTGGCCTGAAACAAAATTTTCCCATCAGAATGTCTCTGAACAGCTGGCTTGACTGCATAGTCACATTTTGTTATCCATGTTAGTGAAGAAAAGGGAACATGAGTCAGATAATCCAAAAATCATTTCCTTTTTACTTTGGAGTATGATATGTGTATGCTTGTATATAAATATATACACATATGTTTTAGCAGCAGATTTAGCTTCTTAACTGTTTGAGGATAATATTAGAATGGGCTTCTGTTCCCTGAGTAGATCCTGATTGATTCAAGACCAGGCGCCCTAACCGTAAACAGAAAATGGTAGATTAACCCATTAGCAAACATTTGCCATAAAGCAACCAGTTCTTAGGCTTCAATACTTTGGATATGAAAGGAATAATAGAGATTTCAATCATTTCTTCAAAGGTTCTTGAGGTATCACCAATGAAATATTTATAAGAAAAGTGTTTGTGGCTTCTATTTCTATTTTAAGTATGGACTTGGAATAATTTCCCATTTTCTGGAAACAAAGCTAAGTATACCAATATATACTGACTCCTAATTATTCAAGGAAACCAGGTCAAGAAGTAACATAGCTAATTCATTGCTTTTCTAGTGAGATTATAGATGGGAAAAATTAGCCAGAATATTGGGGGCAGCTAGGAGGTTCAATAGATAGGATATCAGCACTGGAGTCGGGAGGACCTGAGTTCAAATTCAGCCTCACACACTTAATAATTACCTGGCTGTATGACCTTGGACAAGTCACCTAACTCCATTGCCTTGAAAAAAATTAGCCAGGATATGTCATATACTTTCCTGAATCATGAATGAAGGTGGGGCTTGAAAAGAAAGTCAGTCACTCAGTCAACAAGTATTATTAATGCTTACTATGAATACAAAGAAAGACTTTGTGTCTTTGCAGTGGCTGTCAAATGTGCCTGAAATGTTCTGCCTCCTCAGCTCTGTTTCTTAGATTCTGCTTGCTTTCTCCAAGACTCAGCTCCAATCTTATCAAGCCCAGAGAGAAAGAGTATTGTCTTTCAGAAACTGCAAGTAGGCTGTTTCTTTCCTTCATTCTCTTCATTGGTCCTTTTCTGTCTATTCTAGATTTGCTGATTCTTTTCTTCTTTTATCTATATGGATTTAAAATTTTAAAGTCTAAGAGACTTCTTTTGAGTTTCTGTATGATTGCTGTGGAGATCTTGTCCCCTTCCCCTTCTCCACTTGTGTCTTACTTTTAGAAATAGAGATTCCTGAAGGAGAGAGAGAAGATAGAAGTAGTGTCCCATGGGAGAAATTTGTCTATGTCCCTAGTTGTGTAGCCTATTACAAGTCCCTGTCTTCCCCATAGTCATTTTCCCATTTCCCGTGATATTTCCTTTCTCACCTTTCTGGATATCATTATCCCCGAGATCAACGATTCCCCTTCTTCTGAGGAAGGATGCTATCCATGGAGACCCAACTCTCTCAGAGGCTGTGATCTTTCTAAGCAGCATATCCCTACAGATTATATTCATTGTAAGATTCCAATCTCCCATTATAAAATAGCTTCCTTCTTCTGTGGGAGTTTTCTTTCGTGGGATGCCCACCACCACCAAATTGAGATTTCCCTTTTTCTTTCCCCTTAATTCAATCACACCACCCTTTCTCCTCTAAACTCTAGCTCCCTCCTTTGAGAGATTAGAAGAGCTATTTTTCCTTTATGATTTACCATTGCCTTGAGTTGAGTATATCACATATTCCTCTTGATCTTTCTTCTGCACTTTAGTTCAAGAAAAAAAATGATGATTCACCTGTAGGTGAAATGTGCTGAAGTTTAGTCGATGCTATTTCTGGCCTATTCCCTCCATCAGTTTTTCCATTCAAAATTACACTTTTAGCCATTTCTCTTTGTGGGCTTTTAGAAAGAAAACCCTTAATGGTTCATTTCTTGTTACTAAGTTCCTACAAAGCACCAGATACTGTGCTAAGCACTGGGGATATAAGAAACACAAAAGAAAATCCCTGCCCCTCAAGGAGCTCCCAGTCTAATGGTGAGGACAAGGTATAAATAGCTATAAACAAACAAGATCTATTCAGGATAAATTGGAGATAAGCAATAAAGAAAAGACATAAAAATTAAGGGGGATAAGGAAAGGCATCTTAGAAAAGGTAAAATTTTAGCTAAGATCTAAAGAAAACTAGAAGGAACCCATGAAATAGAGATGAACAGCAAGGAAGCCAGAGACATTGGATCCCAGAATATGTGGAAGGGAGTAAGGTGTAACCCCCCCCCCCAGTAATCAAGGGTTTTAGGAAGATCAATTTGACAGCTAAGTAGAGGCTGGACTAGAATAAGTAGAAACTTGAGACAGGGAGATCAGTCAGTAGACTAGTGCAATAATCTAGGCATGAGGTAATGGAGGTCTTTTCCAGGGTGGTGGCAATATCAGAAGAGACAAGGAGATGCATAGGAGAGGTATTGCAAGTGTAAAATGAATAGACCTTGGCAAGGGGTTGGATATGAGTTTGAGGAATAAGGAGACAAGGATGGCACCAAGGTTGTGAGCCTGATTGGGAGGAAGGTGGTTCCCTAAATAGCGATAAGCAAGTTTGGATGAGGAAAGGTTTGGGAGCAAAGGTAGTGAGTTAAGTATTGGTCATCTTGAGTTTAAGATGTGAACAAGAGAGCCATTTCAAGATATCTAATAGGAAGTTGGAGATGTGAGATTAGAGGTCAGTAGAGAAGTTGGAGTCAGCTAAGTAGATATGAAAATCATTGCAAAGAGATATAATTGAATCCATGTGAACTGCTGAGATCGTCAAATGAAATAGTATATAGAGAGAAGATGGCCCAGGACAGTACCCTGTAGATACCTATGGTTAACAGGTATGACCTGGATGATGAATCAGCAAAGGATTCTGAGAAATGTTCAGACAGGTAGCAGAAGAACCAGGAAAGAATATTGTCATGAAAGCCCAGAGAGAAAAGAATATCAAAGAGAAGAGGGTGATCAACAGCGTCAAAGACTTCAGGGAAGTCAAGAAGGTTGAGAACCAAGAAAAGACCAATTAAGAGATTACTGGTAACTTTGGAAAATACAATTTCATTTCAATGATGAAGTTGGAAGGCAGAGTTTAGAGGCATAGGTGAAAGGAAAGGAATAGAAGTTCTCAATTGTAGATTGTGTTCTCAAAGGTTTTAGCCACAAAAAAAAAAAACAGAAGAGAAATAGGACGATAGGTGGAAGGAGGGATCAATGAGAGTTTTTTGAGGATATGGGGGAGACATGGATATGTTTGTAAATAGTAGGGAAGGAGCCATTAGACAGAAAGAGATTGAAGATAAATAAGAGAGTAGGGTTCAGGGAGGGGATCGATCTGCTGGAGAAGATGGGAAGGAAAGGAATCACCCCTATCTTTCAGGGTTGTTAGTTTTGTTTACCTTTCTTATATTTCTGTAGGCAAAGCAAATAATCTATACTGTCTGGTTTTTATAGGAATACTTCAAATGCCTTTTTTAATGAATACACATATTTTTCACTAATGATTATGCTCAGGTTTGCAGAATATGTCACCTTGGGTTGCATTTTTGAACTCCTTTGCACTTCAAAATGCATTATTCTATTCCTCTCCATGGTTTCTCTTTAGAGCTCATGGTGTCTCGGACTGGAGATAGTTTCAATTGCTTTACCTCTTGTGTATAATTCTTATTTTGGGAAGTTTGAGAGGTCATGAAGATTGGGGGGGGGGATATCTAGTCTTCCATCTCCTGCCAATAATTATGGGAACTTGGGTCTCAGTTTTCTCATCTGTGAAAAGGAAATAATAATCTTCATCCTGTCTTCTACTCAGGGCCATGTTGAAGATAAATGAGAGAATAAAAGAGAATGGCTTAAAAAAAATAAGACCTTTATATAAAGTGCTATTCAATTAATTGTTAAATTGCATTATTTTGTTATCAATAACATTGATTGGAGAAACACAATAGGGCAATGAGAAGAGGTAAACATAAGAAAAACAAATGGACTGGAAAGAACCTAGAAGGGTCTTTGCTTTTTTTTTACTTTAGTATCCCAACTTAGATTTGAAGATACATTCACAAAAGTATTTGGGCTTTGTTGAAAAGCTTCTGCCTAAATCTCTTAGGCAGCACTTTCTAGATACAGCTATTAGTTCATTATCAGGAAAATGCAACCTTCAGGCCTTCATGTATCTGATGTAAGCCAATAGTCCAGATTCTTTCTTTCTATATACAATTAGCTTGTTCTTTGAATAATTCTTTAAAATCCACTTCCACTCAAATTCCTTTTTTCTGTTTCTTGAAATGACAGTGACGAACAAAACCATGGTTATAAACATATACAATATGAGTGTTTAATAAGTATGATTACTATTGCATGAAGCATGAACTGTTATTAATTCACATTTTCTCTTTTTCTAATAGTCATTCCACTACACTTCCTTGAAAGAAAAAACCAAGAAATGGTCCAGAGGTAAATTATAGAAATTATTCTTTGTTATTCAAATTTTTTTAAATCTGTTCTCATTTTTTTTTTCCTTCTGCAAAAATGAGGCCATGTTCAACTTGTAGAAGGGGACATATTTTCTGATTAATCTCAAATTGGGAAATTTCTTCTCATCATTAATTTCCCATTTAACAGTCATACTTTAATAAGTTATCTCAAGTCTCATCATCCATATGCAGACCTAAAATTCAGGGGAAGCAGCCCAATCCCAAATTCTTTGTACTAAAATCCTAAACAGCCTGAGTAGTGTTTACTGGATAAAACAAGTGGGCAGCATGACACAATGTAGCAAAAAGGCAAGAATCAAAAGACCTAGGTTCTAATCCCAACTCTGTCACTAACTCAATGTGCAATTTCAGATGGGTCACTTGAGTTTTCAGGGCCTCAATTTTTTCTCAAAAAATGAATGAGATTGATTAGATCAGAGGGGTCAAACACCGGGCCTCTGGGCCATGTACGGCTTGCAACACTCTAGAATTCAGTTTAAGCTGGATTTAAATGTACTTGGGAAATATTAACAAAATTTTTAAAATATATAATGAAACATAGATGACATTAGATTGTAAAAACTAAGTCAGCATGCAGGCTGAAGGGATCCTTACATATGGTTGAATGGACCCGGTTTCTATTTGAGTTTGACTCCACTGGATTGGATCATCTATATAGTCCTATTTTGTCTATGGTTTGCCAGATTTGGCCATAGCATCAAGGTAATAATTTGAAAAATCAGCTGCTCTCTGGGAGGCACCCCTTGCCCCAAAAATAACATTCAAAAAGATGAAACAGTATCCTCTTAACTTATTAAAATAATGGCCCAACCAACAAAGAGATGTTGCAGTACTTTGACAAAGACCAAGTCACTCCTAAGACTTAAAGAGCAAAGGAAATTACTTAGAAGAAATAGCCAAGGCCAGGGGAAAGTTACTGTTTTGTATAGAAGCTCCCACTGCTCTTTGCTTCAAGGCCTCATCAAGAACATCCAGGATTGGCACAATAATGGGCTTGATCCCTTCTCTGAAAGCCCAAGCTAGGGAAGGCCTCTAGGTTCTGAATGTTACCCAGTGAGCTATGGTCTCTGTGGCAGTTAGCACTGCTGTTGATTATCAGCTGGACCCTGGAGTAAGGGTTAAAAAAAAGCAATTTAATGTGCTACAAACTTCTAACAGTGCTGCACAGCTGTAAGACAATTATAATTAATGTAACAACATAAACTGGATTTTTCCAACAAAAATGTCTAATACTGTAATTAAATTTGCCTCAGGCTTTGCAGGAAAAGTGATATGGGCACCAGGGAAGAACTCAGTTCATAGAAGAGAGACTGAAATTTCATGGTTATTAAGTAAGATGTTTAGAAGTTAAGGAAACAAAGGGTCAGATTTGGCTGCCAACCAGAGTCCCAGTCTCTCCAGCCCTTGTAGAGCTGAGGGTAGATTCGTGAAAGGTCTTATTTTTTTCTTCCACTGTGGTCAATTAAATTCCAGAGAAGCATTTATTGTTTATGGGTTATGTACCTGTGAATGTAACTGTTGAGCCAAAGACTTTGGTCGTTATCTTTTGCTGAATCATGACAATAATTCAAAGTAAAAAATGTTTTGGAGGCTACATCCGGTGAGTCAGTTATCCTACCTCCCTGAACTCTTGGTCCACTAGATGGAATCCAGCAAAGCAATCTGGCAGGGATCAATATTAAACTCTATATTTATAAAATGATTACTTCCCTTTGCAAAGAGCTATCCTAGTAGGGTCTGTCACAACAGTCAATCATTCGGGCATTAACCAGTCTAGGAGCACAAGAAAAAAAAAACACTAAATTTATTTTTCAGGAAAAAATGAAAAAAAAAAACAATCAAACAAAAAGCCCTTTTGGACAGCCTAATAACAACCCAATGTACAAACCTGTGTTGATCTTCCTCATTGCACAAATTTTTTCAGACTCTAATACAGACCTAACTTTGTTGGAACATGCCCTTGGATAGAGTTGCTAATCTCCTGTACTTTCCAAAGGTTGTTCCATAGTATTAAAGAAAGAAGAGATCTTTGTCTTCTTGTTGGTAGTGATGAAGATAACCGCTGTTTGGATGGGAACTAATTCTTTGTCAGATATGGCTGCCTAGGTGACTGTTACTAGATTGGGGCAACTCCAACCAGGGTTGTATTCTTTTCTCCAGTTCTATTCCTATCCTAAGCAGCAAGAGAACTGTGGAGGTATTCATTCCTACATTGTCGTTTTTTTGCCCCCCCCCCAGGAAGTTCCTGGACTGGTGGGAGCCGAAGACGTATCTCTTGCAAAGACTTAGGTCATGGAGACTGTGAAGGCTGGCTGTGGAAGAAGAATGATGGCAAAGGCTACTTCACCCAGAAATGGAGAAAATACTGGTTCATTCTAAAAGAATCATCCCTCTACTGGTACACCAACCCAGAGGTAAGTATTTGTAGGGGAAGAGAATCTCTGTCAAAACCTTCTGGCTCAGAGAAACTTGGCTCAATTAGAAAAGGGCATTTCTGACAAATTCATAAGCAATGGGCTACTGAAAGTCTAATAGTAGGAAGCAAGTCAATGATGCCCTGGTTCTTATTAGAAAATAATTCACAAAATAATATTGTTAAAGGGTATGTGCAAATGTAAAAGTTTAAATCCTGTAGTCAAAAGCACCTAAACATTTCCCATTATGAAAAAATACTACTCCCTGGTTTTTAAACCCACAGTAAATAGGAAAAAATTACTTTTCTCCATTGTCTTCACCTTATTGATAGTATAAAAGATCCAATGACTGATGAAACCACAGGGCAAAACTAATCTCCCTCCAAAAAAATCAAGTATACATATGGAAGAAGGTTCTCAGGTCCAAGGATAAATAAATGATGTCATAGAAGAAGCTCTATATTTGGAGTCAGAAGACCTGGATCATTATCTTTGTGACTTTGAGAAAGTCCTTGCCTTGTCTGAGCCTCAATCTCCTCTTCTGTAAAATAAAGGGAATGGACTTTAAGTCCTTTCTACCTCAAAACACCCATGATTTGCCTGGCTAGTAAGGTCAGGAAGCTTATATGAGCAAGCAACATGCATTCATTAAGCACATAGTCTATGATGACCACTGAGCTGATGCCTAGGAAATGTGTTAAGAACCAAAATACCATTCAAATTAGGTCCCAAGCAAAGAGAAGGATGAAGAAAGGAGAGCTAGCATAACCTACAGATGAGAGGGCAAAAATGGAACTCTCCAACTCCTGTTTTGCTTCTGTATTTGCTATTAAGAAGAATGACCTCCAGGATAGAAGTGCTAAGATAAGCTTGGAAGCCCAAGACAGATGGGATCTATGAGTTAATTCCTCAATATGAGTTTTGTTTCCCTGGTTCAGAGAAATTGCACTCAGGTATTACAAGGGTCTGGAGAGGAGAATGAAAATATCAGTGATCTCTTAGGAATTTGTGAGAACAAAAGAAATGCAAAGAAATGCAGACAGACAAATATATCCCAGTTGTCCAAGAGGGAGATAAAGGTAGATTCTCTAAACCATAGATCTTGATGCTAGTCCCCAGAAAATTCTAGGACACTTTATTAAATGAATTCTTTGTGAATGCTCTGGAAGGAAAACAGTGATTATTTGAGTTGGCATGGGTTCATTAACAAGTAATGCCAAACTAGCCTTATTTCCTTTTTAACTAAATTGCTAGATTATGCTGTAAGCATCATGTCTCTGGATTTTACCAAGGCATTTCACAAGATTGTTATAACATCCTGTGGACAAGATAGAGACAGATTAGTTCAGTTAGGTGCCAACTACAACAACAACAGTGATAGATGACTATCCTGGAGAGTAGTGGGCTTACTACTAGTTTTCTATAGTAGTTTTCCATCATTGTTGAACACATTTCATTTGTACCCAACTCTGTGGCTCTCATTTGAGATTTTCTTGGCAAAATTACTAGAGTAGTTTGCCTTTCCTTTGTCCAGTTCTACAGATGAGGAAACTGAGGTAAATAGGATTTTGTGACTTGCCCAGGGTCACACAACTAATACGTGTTGAAGTTAGTGAGTCTTCCTGATTCCAAGCTCAACTCTCTATCCACTATTGTGCCATCTAACTGCCTTGACTACTTAGCCTTTTTAATCAATGGCTTCAAGAAAGAGATGATCCCGTGTCTCCATTCTGTAAATGCCAGAAGTCACCGAAGTGAGGAGGATAGCTCATATATGGTGTGATAAAGTCAGAATCCAAAAAGATCATTGTGATGATCTAGAAGAGTAGGGCAAAGGTAAAAATTAACAGAAACAGGCGGAGGGAAGTAATATTAGGGGGGAAATTGTAAAACTCAAATAAAATATTTTAAAAAATTAACAGAGACAATATGCAGTTCTACATTCTGGTTTAAAAAAATCAGCTGCACAGGTACAGAAAAGGAGGTGGGGAACATGCCTTAATAGCAATTCATAGAGGCAGCTAGGGTGCGCAATGGATGGAGCCCCGGCCCTGGAGTCAGGGCAGGAGTTCAAATTTGGCCTCAGACACACCTAGCTGTGTAACCTTGGGCAAGTCACTTAACCCCATTGCCTTGCAAAAACAAAAACAAAAAAAAAAATAGTTCATAACAGGCTTAATGATTTCAATGGGATGGAAGCTCAATGTAAGTCACTACTGTCATCTGGCTTCCAAAAAGAATTGAATGGAGTTGCTTTGTCTATATAAAGAGAAATCTAATGTCCAAATCAACCTAATCTATCATTGCAATGGATTTTGCCCTGATTTCAAGTGACCACATTTCAAGTGATTGATTCAATTCTAGAAGACTAGTGCATTTGAAAAGGTACATTAGTAAATGAAAATATGTTTCAGAGAAAATGTCTGGATTAGACAAAGAAATGGAAAAAAATTCATTAAATGAAAATATGTTCCAGGGAAAATGTCTGAATTAGGCAATGAAATGAAAAAAAAAATCATGAAGACCAATTTAAAGAACTGGGAATGTTTAAATCTGAAAACAAGTTTTCAGTTGTAGCATGGGGGAGGGGACTTTAGAAATGTGTCATTTTACAGATGAGGAAACTGAGGCTGGAAATGGTTAGGTGACTCATAGGCAATAAGATCTGAATTCAGGTCCTCTAACTCCAAGTTCAGCTCTCTTTTCACTGCCATAGAATGATGACTTATATGCCCTTGAAGAAATGAAAACTCAGGTAAAAAGACATAAGGGAATTGCAGAGCCCAGACTCTTCTATGCCCTGGAGAGGATTAAAATGTACTAGGTCATCCATAGTAAGTCTCAAGACCCAGGCAAGTCAAAGAGATTCTGTCCCAGTCTGGGCCATCCCCCATATCTACCCCCCATACAGTTCACTGAAGTTTTCTGCTTCACATTTTTCATCTCTGACGTGAAAACATGACTTATCTACTGCCCAATGACGATGAGCCAATTAATTTGTAAAGATTTCTGAAGTACTTTGGAGATAAAAAATGATTAGGGTGCAGAAATGTTGTTTTGTACTGGCCAATTTAACATGGTTTAGAAATGTGTTTGTGTGTTGCTCCGAGTGGTAATGTCGCTGTTGGTCTTTATTGATGTATTGTTTGTTAATCTCGGTTTAGAATGCCCCAGAAGATGCTGAAAGTTATTTGCATATTTTGAAGCAACTCTGTGTTATCATTAACAGAGAAGAGATTGTTGTTCTCCTCACTGGCTTAATGAATGCACGGTTCATTCACTTTGCAGAAAGCTGTTTCGAGTACATGCTAACTAAACTGCTGCATTCTGGAAGAAACAGTTCAGGAAAATATGTCCATTGCCACTTTTGTGGCCTGGCTCGGAGTCAGGTGATATAAGTGGTATATTTCCCCTCCATTTTGAGGTCCAGCTTTCTCTGTCAGAATGCTTCTTCAGCTTTCTCTTATCTTTTCTTTTCTGGTAGGATGAAAAAGCAGAAGGATTCATCAGTTTACCTGAATTCCGCATCGACCGGGCTAGCGAGTGCCGAAGGAAATAGTAAGTAGAATCAGTTCCTCAAATTATCTAGGTGGTCCAGTGGGGGAAAGGGGTGCAAGAAAAGGCAATGCAATGAACTCCCCTTAGTTACCTACAGCCCCCTTCTGCCTGGAGATGCCTTCACTGCTGGCTCAGGGTTGAAAAAGGTCACATAGGTGGCCTTTTACAGGACCTACTGGACATTATGTTTTTTCCTATTTCTACTTTTAAAAAGTCATTTCAATGGAATGTATACAGCAGCAAAACTCACTACCTTTTGAGCTTTGATTTCCTTAGGCTCCATGTGAACAAGCTGAATGAAACAGGAAAGCCATTAATAAATAAATGGAAAAAACTAAATTCACTCTTTAGCAAGAAGATAAAATGCCCTTCATTTCAATCTAGGGTAGAGTCTCAGCCTCCTCCCTCACTCCCCCCACAGGATGCCTTAGGAGTTAATGCTATGCTACCATGTGACTTGTCAAGATTACTGCTGGAGTAGGTTTAATTTAATCTGAATAAAAAGGTTCTTTAGTGGAGGTTATTTCTAATGGCAAGCAATTCAATCTGTATCTATTCATGACTTTAAAAAAAAATCCCATAGCATTCAGTCATATTGCCTAAAAAATAAAATATAGGATAATTTGAAAACTTGATTGGGCTGGAATTGCCGGTTGCTGAGTCCAATAGATTTAATACAACAATTTGAGCATTTAAAAACATTTGAAACTCACTCTCTTTTTGTTTGTTTAATTACTATCCTAACCAAGAAAAATAATGAAAATCTCTTTCTTGCACTAACTAGAGAAAAAAGTCATATTAATTAAATTCTCTTAGCAGAAGAATTCCATCTCTGACCTAAGATCCTGGGCTATCCACTCTAGAATAATACCTTTCAAATGATTTGTTGATCTTTCCATATCCCACTTCCTCTATTTAAGAATATGTACAAAAGAGTATTGAGGTAAATATTTGTAAGGTTATCAGGATGACTATCAGCATCCAGGTGTCTTAGGTCCTTTCATGGATTTTTTAATGACTTAAATCACAGACATAGACCTAGACCACCACTACCCCAACCCCAATTAAGAGCTTTCAGGAAACCAGGCAATGAATTTAAAAGATATCATTCTGCTTCCCTTCTCTTGTTCATATCCTGAAAGAACAGCTGAAAATGTCCCAATGGAGTAATCAAGAGTAATCAAATAGATTTGTTGAATTTCAGTAGGGAGTAAAAGAAGGTGAAATTAGAAATCAAGAACCCAAACCACAAATAATAGCCTAAGGAACAACTGGTTAGACAGCTAAAGGAGTGCTCACTATGTATCCAGGACTACGCATATGTATTGAATATAGCCCTTAGTCCTCATCAGTTTCTTTATCTCTCAGCAACATTTGATCCTATTGATTCCTCTATCCACTCTATATTTTTATGACTCTTCAATCTGTCCATCTACCCCTCAGTTAGCCTTGATTGGATCTTCCTCTTTGTCATGTCCTCTAAGGCTCTGGACCAATGCATTTTTCTCTTTTCACTTTTTACTATTTCTCATCAACTTCATCTCTATGCTGATGATTCCTAGACCTGTTCTTCTTGCCCTCACCTCTCACAACTCTAACTACATATCTTGCATCTCCTTTATATAGCTGTCAGCCAAGGTCAGGCCCTTAGCACCCCTCCCAGGGACTATTGCAAAAACAATCTAATTGGCCTCTTTCTCAAGTACCTCTCTTCTCCAATCCATCTTTCACTTACACTTCTTATTTTTCTTTTCCTCTTCGGGTCCTTTACCTTCTTCTCTTCTTCCTTTTCTGGTCCAATCCTTCTCTTCCTCTTTAATATTTCTCCTTCCAGTTAAGTCTTTCTCTTCCTTTAGCTCTGACATTCTGTCCTCTCCTCCACCTTCTTTAAAAGCCCTCCCACATTTCCTTTCCCCGCCAATTCTTTCCCTTCACAATTCTAAAACCTTTTATGAATTAACGCTTATGTTCAGGTATAGGAAGGACTTTTGGACTGCATCCTGAACAATTGGAAAGATGATTGAAGGCAAGAAATGGGTTCATAAAGTAGCAGAATTTTGTTTAGATAGCAGGAAGAACATTGATCATTGCGATATTTAAAAATGACTAAATAGACTGCAAAAAGTTATTTTTTTTTTCCATCCCAGGGCTTCTTAAGTAGGTTAACCATTTCTCCTGAATGATTTACACATTTATGCCTGATAGCAATGGCATAATCCAGATGTTTTCATGTGAATTTTCCAGGTGCTTTACTTTGCCCCCAAGGTTTTTTTGGTTGTTTCTTTGTATATAGAACAACCAAAACCAGAAAAACAGAGACATTCAGTTCATTATCTTTATATTTCCAGGTATCTGGATGGTCAGCATTATGGAAGCAGAATGTCTTAAATTTTAATGAATTTTTCAAGTTTTCATCTAGATATTTCATATCCTACAAAGAGCACAACTGGCATTCCATCCATGTCTCCTCCATACCAAGCACTATGGGAGGTGCCAGTTGTACTTCACTAGAAGTCAGAATCACCATTAGGATGAGCTCTGCTAATTCTGGAAAGAACATGGGAAAACAAACATAGGAAATAACAAAAATTGAGATAGAAAACATAAGGAAACAAATTGGCACTGGCTTTTTTTAAAGCAGAGTACCACCATCAGAGCAAATTATTTTCAGTATCAAAAAATATATATAAAATAGCTGAGTACATAATATTGAGCACAGAAAACATAAGAGAGCCAAGTAAAAAAATCAGAGGGCTTGTGGCTTACTTCTAATTACCTGAAAAGGGGAAAGGAACATAGTCCTTTTGAAAAGAAAACAACTACTTTCTCTTTTAAATTGAGGTCAGTGATATAGAGGAGAAACTATTCAATTGAACAATTTCTATTACTATCCACATCACAAACTAAGTAGAAAACTTTTGAGAATTCTTATCTGGAGCATGTTATTGGGTTTCTTGTGACAATCCTTTGAAATCTAGACAGTCAATAAGCATTAATTAGGCATCTGCTAAGTGTTTGGCCTACAAAGAAAAGTGGAAGTTACCTGCCCTCAGATAGCTCATTTTCTGAAGCAGAGACAGAAACCATGAAAATATCTATGTCCATACAAGATATAAGATGTGTAAATGGAAGAGAATCTTAAAGGGAAGGGACTGGGTGGGGGTTGTGGTAAGAGATAGGAAAGACTTTTTAAAGAAGATGGGTTGAGCATTTTAGGTATGAAAAAGATATTGAATGTCCTTGCATGGAAGCAGGAGATGGAGTATTATGTGTAGGGAAAAGCAAGTAACTGGATCACAAAATGCACAAAGAGAATGAAAATATTGGAAAACTGGAAAGATAAGACAGTTATTTTGGGGACTAGAAATAGTTTGGAGCCATTGGAATTTTTTGAGGCTAGAGAAGGGGCTGTACCATGGTCAAATCTGCATTTGATCAGATCAGATCAGAATAAGGAGAGACTTGAGGCAAGGAGACCAAATAGAATCATATGGCATTAGACCAGGAGTCAAGTAGTAAGGACCTGTACAGAGGTAGTGACTGTATGAGCAAAGTGAAGGGGGCATATACAAGAGAGATATTGTGAAGGTAAAAACAACAAGATTGACAATAGACTGGATATGCAGTAAGAATGGAAAATCAAGAATGACATCCAGATTAGGAGCCAGGATGTTTGGGAAGATGATGTCCTCCTTGGCAGTTAAAGGAAAGATGAGAAGTTCATGATCAAAAATGAATTCTAGTTGAAACATATTGAATTTGAGGTACCTATGGATCATCTAATTCATGGTGTCTAGATTGCCATCAATGGGAGATTAAGACTGGATAAAAAGATCTAGGATCATTTGTGTAGAGGTGAAAATTTGAACCCATGGGTGGCTAGGTGGCGCAGTGGATAGAGAACCAGCCCTGGAGTCAGGAGTAACTGAGTTCAAATCCAGTCTCAGACACTTAATAATTGCCTAGCTGTGTGGCCTTGGGCAAACCACTTAACCCCATTGCCTTGTAAAAACCTAAAAAAAATTGAACCCATGGTAGCTGATGAGATTTGCCAAGTGAGAAGAGGGCCCAGGACAGATCTTGGAGGAATATTCACTCTTAATGGGCATGACCAATGATAATCCAGCAAAGAAGACTGAGGAAGGGTGAGACAAGTGAGAGGACATCCAGGAGACAGCAACATCACAAACCACCTAGAAGGGAGAGAGAAGAAGAGACTGATCAACAGTGGCAAAAGTTGCAGAGAGGTCAAGAATGAGGAAGTCCAAGAAAAGTTCATCTCTTATATTTGTGATTTAATTGTTCATTAGTTCCTTTGGAGAGAAGAGTTGAGTGATTACAGCAGAAGTCAAATTAAAGAGGGTTTAGAAGTGAGAGGCTAGGAAATAGAGACACCTAGTATAGATAGTTTTTTTCAAGGACGTGATGGGAAATAAAGGATGAAAACGCTTGGGGATAATTGGACCAAGGGTAATTTGAGGATGATGAAAATATGTGTATGTTTGTAGGCAGCAAGGATGAAACCAGTAGATAGGGAGAGATTCAAGATAAGAGAGCATAAGGCTGACAGAGGGGGCAGTCTGATGGAAAGATGAGAGAATATGGCATCAAAGGTGCATGCCCAGCAGATTGTCTTGGCGAGGAGAAGGACTACCTCTTCCTTTGAGACAAGGGTTAAGGAGGAGATAATAAGGGAAGGTGTTTAAGTGACGTAAGAAGAGGAAAGGAAAAAAAAGCTCTTGGGGAATGATCCCAATTGTTTCCATTAAATATGAGGCAAGGATCTCAGCAGAGAGGTAGGGTAGGGGAAGGGGAGTGCCTTGGGAGTACTGAGGATGGATAAAAATATTTGGAAGAGCCATTGTGATTAAAGGATGATGAATTAATTAGGGATGTGCAAAAATATTGCTTTGCTGCAATGAGAGATCAGTTGAGATTGTGTAGCATAAATGTGCAGTGGCCCCAATCAGGACAGTTTCATAATTATTTTTCAGCTCCATTCAGCTGCACCTGAATAGGAGCAAGTTGTCCAAAATGAAGGCAGGGATCCAAGGCTACGTTTAGACAAGGTACAATTGACTATGGTATAAAGGAGCATAGGCTAAGAATACAGAGAATAGTGTAGTTTAACTTCAGTAGGTCCTTTAGGTATTAGTATCCCTATTTAACAGATAAGGAAACTAAGGTTCAGAGAAGCTGAATATCTTGCCTATGATCAAACTTCTAGTAAATAGTAGAGGAGGGATTCAGTCCCAGATCTCATTATGGAGATAAGATCCATGTGATCTTAAACACTTTTAAGCTATGCATGTATATGTGCATACATATAAATAAAGTTTTGAATACATACACATATCTTCTCTAATGCCAGGTTTTTCAGTCATCAGTTTGGTCCCAGATTCAATAAAAATGAATAAAAAAGATCCAGGCAAAGTTGTTCTTATTCCAAAGTGAGGCATCCAGTATGTACTGTCTTGGCAATGGTTGGGTTCCCCCTCGGTGGCAGTCTTTAAGCACAGGCTATATGACCATTTGTTGGGTGCATACCTGGCAGCTGATTCTTGTTCAGGTATCACTTGGACTAGATTATCTCTAAGGTTTCTTCCAACTTTGGGATTCTTTTTTCAGGAAACTTGGGAATAAACAACCTGGTTTTCTACATTTTTGTTTCAAATGAGCATTTTTTAAAAATTAGGCTACATAATGCCCTTTACTGGAAAAACTATCATTTGATTGACTTTCTATTGATGCCAGTTTAGGTTGGTTTGCCATTTGTCTCTTCCTAGGTATCAGGCATACCATATCTCTTCCTTCACTATTAGGTTACTTGAGAGGTTAAGGTAACCTTGAAACTCATTCCAATTTTATTCAGCTTTGATTATTACAAGATTTTTCTTCCCATTAAATTAGAACATTTTTCTTTCTATTCAATCTCTCAGAAACTTCTACCCTTTACTCCTTGTCTTGGTCATGTGGGACCAAACAGAACAATTTCTCATCCATAGTCCTTCAGATACTTAAACTCCCATTCCTGTCCCCAAGTCCTCATCTGTTAAATTGAAGTAATTCCTTTCTATCACTAAATACATATATGTGTGTATATATTTATATACATATACTCATCTATGTATATATAATTTGATAGGACACAGTTTTCTTGAAATAAACACAGAAAACCATCATATTTGTTTCTAAAACAAATGCAAGGCATTTTATGCAATATTGCCTGCTTAAATCCAAGATGAGAAAAGTTGAACAAATATTGGAAATGGTCAATGGGTTCAGCTTAGAGGTATGGTAAAGAAAGTGAGGTAAAGAAATTGTGTCTTCATTATTAGGAAAAGATAATGGGCAAGACTTATATTTGTGTATGTTCACCTGAAGAAGACATGTGAGACATTTGAAATCATGTTAAAAATTACTTATTGTAGAACATTCATTCTCAGATATGCCCAATAAATATCCTGGATGGCCTCATGATTTCTCAAAGTAATTATAATGGAAGTTACAAGGCAATGGGGTTCAGTGGAAGGAGGAATTGTGGACTTGAAGGACATGAGTTTGAATTCTGACTCTTGGATTTTAGGCAGATCACTTGACTCCCTGGGCCTCAGTTTTCTAATTAGTAAAATGAGGGACTTGAACTAGATGAGGTCACCTGCAGAAGAA
Organism: Macrotis lagotis; assembly: GCF_037893015.1. NCBI lineage: Eukaryota > Metazoa > Chordata > Mammalia > Peramelemorphia > Peramelidae > Macrotis > Macrotis lagotis. Next base: position 53,995,483 of record NC_133666.1, read on the forward strand.
TCCTCTGGTCCTAGTTAGCCTGATTTTGGTGTCCCCTTAGGTATGAAATTGTTCCATCCTTTGCTTCTACTTGTGTGGTTTTTATCATGTGAAAGGCAAAGAGGAGTGCTTGCATTTACATGGAAGGGGGGAAGGGGACAGGCTGATCATTCCATTTACAAAAGGAAGTTATTTGTACTCAAAGCCCTAGCCTACTTGCCATAAGAAGTAGTTCACTGAATTATCAAAGGATTCAGCAATCTCATGAATCACTTATCTGCTAGTTCACCCTAGACCCAATGTGAACTGTTCAAAAATTGCCCCTTGCCCTGGAAGCTTTGGGGTTTTCTAAGCCAGGTTCTGCCATCTAGTGGATCCCATCAGATTGCAATACTGTAGTAACTTCTCCAGCATTTTTCTTTCCTATACAATTAATCTATGGACTTCTTTGTAGGATTTGGAGAAAGAAGGTACCTTTCTGGTTAGGTCCAACACTATCTTTTGCAGTTGAGAAAAACTGAGATCAAGAGAAAGGAAAAGACTTTCCCCAAGGACACACAGGAAATAATTAAATCAGTATTTGAATCAATTCAATTTCAACTGGCTCTTTCTACTTGCACTTTCCTACCTCTTTTTTATTGTTCAAGTAATCAGAAAACATTGGTTTTGACTAGTTAATACCATATCCCACAATTATGTAGCTATGCCTTCCTCTCCTTTCTAATCAGTGACTCCTCTTCTTGGGGGACATCTTGACCTATTTGACTACACTCAAAAATCAAAAACTGTAGGCGTCTGACACAGTGCAATCATTACTGAATGATTGCTTAACATTAAGCAAAAAGTAGAGAACAATATATTCAGAAGTTATACTCTTCTAACATATCCTTTCATCAAAACTTTGTAGCTAATGACATTTGACATTAAACTGTCATTTGTATGTGTGTGTTTGTATCTATATGTGGCAATACATATAAATACATGTGTGTACATGTATGCGTGCATGTTTGTCTATATCAAGAATGCACTGGAAATATGAGATACATTGCCCTTTGTGACTTGCCATATGAAATAATGGGTACAATATAGAAACATTCCAAAGCTGTGACCTCAAGATCCATTGTCTTCAAATCATGTATGCAAACAAATGTTGGTGCCTTAAAGTTTTTCATCAGCCTATTTTTTCCCCAACAGTCTCTAGCCACTATGTTGTACTTAACTGGCAAGATATACTTTGTGTCATGAACTCCCTCAGAATTGTGTTTTAAAATATCACAAAAATATATAGAATTATAAACTACTAAAATAATATTAAAATTCTCATGAATTCTAGATTAAGAAACCCTAGCTTAAAATAAAGAGCTCTTTGAACTGGGAAGTACAGAAGTTTATTGGCATCTTTAGCTGCTTCAAATCCCAGAAATGGCTCTTTTTACAGTATCATTTGTGACAATCCACGTTTGAGCATTCTCTCTTTAATCGGGAGAGTTTTGACATAATGCCATTTCTGTCTTCTCATTGAGAGGCCCCTTTATCAGAGGTGTTAGAATTCAACACCATTTCAGATCATTTATGTAACAAATAGTACTTTGTCTAGTTTTTTGAATGCACTGAAAAATTTATCTCCTCAATTTTCTTAGATCTCCTTGAAGAATATCTTCAATATTTTTGTCTCTCTCTACCAAGAATCTTCTGTGAGGTTCTCTGTCCACCATTTTGCATTGGCATTATAGCTCTTATTTAGAAACAGTGCAGATTTTAGTTTCAATCATAAACAATACAAGTATCGATATCTAAGCATATGTCCATTCAATAATTATTTTAAAGCAATTGTTCTGACCAATTTTTAAAAAAAGACACAACAACCCTACATTAGAAAACTCTGTTGTTCAGTCATGACCAAAAAAAGAAGTCCACAGTTGATTCCTTAAATACTAGTATATCTAAAATCAAGCTCCTGGAAATCAAGAGTCCCCACAATGCAGTACCTACTTGCCAATATAGGCACCTACCACTTACAGACAGACATTCCAGAAAAGTTTCCCTAGGTTCAAGGTACTCTCTGTATCTATATCCACCCAAAACCATAGCTCATAAGCCTCCATTTATGTGTTTACTTTTCCCAGTTAGCCAGACAGCATAGTTCAGAAAAGGCCTTTAATGAAATTACAGTGAGAAATGTTGCAATAGAGCATTCCCTCATAAATGTAGGCCATGCTCCTTCCCAAAGTCACATGGGACTTCCCAACTGATGGGTAGAATAGATATGTTATGAAATATGCATGAGAGGACACACACATAGAACATATGTGGCCAAGGTACAAATAAGTAACACATGTGATCAGGGCATATGCATGGAAGAACAATTCAACCCCAGTGCTAAAAGGCCATTGATGTTTTCCAGGGATGTCATCCCTCACTTCTCATCTGTTCTCCCCATTGTATGTGACTTTCTCTAATGGGCATCTTTCCTTCTTGATGTCACCTCTGGTTATGTCTCTACAGCTCAGACTTTACATATTTTTTCTTATCTGCCTCTGTTGGGCTAGTCGTTATACAACCACTTGCTTCTCACTTAAAACCCTTAACTGTAGTTCTGCCTCTTCCCTGAGAAATAGGCTCTGCCATCTCTTTTAAGAAATGATTGTGTTTCTTAAAATAGAACATTTCTAACAGCTCCCAAGATCTTAGCTTCCAATGCTAAGGTCCTTTTAGACAGGTCAGACAGACCAGAATGGCCAGTCAATGAATCAATAACCATTTACAAAGCACCCGTTATGTTCTAGTAACTGGGCTACATTCTGGGGATAGAAAGAAAGGCAAAAGACCATCATTCTTGTCCTCAAGGAGCTCCTAGTCAACTGATTCTTGGATTAGATTCCTTCCATTGATTTTGACTAGTTAACATAGTTAACGTATGTTTGTTCCACCCTTGTTCCAAACCCCTCTCAGATTGTGGGTTGTATAAAGTCTTTGTAACTTTCTTTATTATTCCTAGTTGGAAAACTGCATCCACCACTACCTCCCCCCCCAAAAAAAAAATCAATTCAGATGCCAGTCTTTCTACAAACTGCAAAGAGCTATATGAGGCTGATGTATTGTTATTTTCCTCAAAACCCCCAAGATCTTTGGGTCTTCCACATAAACAAAGTGAGAAAGGCAAGAAGAATGACAGTGGTCAAGAACCAAGTGATGCAGGGTAGAAACATGGTGAGTTACCTGTCTTTTGAATTCACCTTCCTAACTTTATTATGTATGGATGAACAAACATTAGGTTCTCAAGCATTGAGCCATCTGTGGCCTTCTTTCCAATATGGAATATCTATGCCCTGACCCTTATTCTCACATTTTATTCTTTACAAGATCCATGGTGTCAGTGTAAAATACGCAGAATTCTTTGGAGCATTCACTATGTTCCTCTTTCCTTTTTTATTGGAAAAACAAATGAAGTTGTACTAAGTGACAAAAAACGCTTTGACTTTTCACTTTCCACCAAGGGATAACCACTTGCTTCTGATAAGAGGTCATTCTTCAGAAACACAAGGTAGTTGAGATTGTTCTCTTGTGGTCATTCGCAACATCCCACTGAATTCAAGGTCTCAAGAAGAAAAATCTCTTGCTGGTCTTATGTACTCTTAGCATTTTAGAACATTTCAAATGAATGAGCACTTAAAGGGTGACAGCTTTCATAAGGGTAGATGCTGAGATATTGACAGGGGATGTAGGTGGGGAAAGCTTCCAATGAGTTTGCTTTTACAAATGACTAAAAATCCAAATCATTAATGTAAAATACTAAAATATTAGTATTTGAAGAAATAAACATTCATATACTTCAATGGGTTTTTTTTTAGTTTTAACAATAGCAAAAGTAAACAGGTTTAAATCAAGAATGGTAAGTGTTGTGTTTCTAATGGATAACTTAGAGCCATTATGGCATTGGAATACATGAGGAGAAAATTGCAGAGTAGTAAAGGTTAGCTGATGTTGATGAAGCAAAAGCTATTTTATCTAAAGTTGATAAATTATGGGAGAGAAATGTTTATGTGCTGAATGAACACACTGGAAGCTGGTTTGTTTAAGACAATATTGCCTAATTGTGCATTAGCACAGAAGATGGCCTTTTGGGTGGGGGCAAATGAGATGGTTTTGCACTATACTTTTAACTGATCTCAGGGGCTTGAAACTTTTTCAGTGTGAGCTCGTATTAGGTTACAAAGACAGAGTTGTTCAATGAATTAACAGAATAGTAGGTTAGTGAATGGTTCTCCCTCAAATGAATAAAGTTTACAGGCATATGTATTAACGTTCCTGGGAATGGTAAGTCATTTTGTTGCATAGAGTTAGTCAAGTAGCCTCTCATCTGAATTGGGCAGGCAGGAGCCAATATCATCATTTTTCAGTTTCCAAAATGCTATCTTTAATCATGAAGATCCATAATAAAGGAAGAAAATTTGAAGAGTTTTCTACCATGAACAGCAGGCATAGAATCTAAAAGGACAATCTTTGATTTCCTGAAAGGTTAAATATAGAATTTTATGATCTGGAATTTGACAGTGACCTGGGATGATTTCCTTTAGGTAAACAGAAAGGCTATTTGAATATCTTCCCATCATCTAGTCTCTGTTGAGAAAGGTTAAGATATAGTAGATATACACCATGAAGTTGGGCTAGTAACTGATTCTAAAACTGCCAAACTGGCAGCTCAGCTAGATAAGCATCACAGAGTGAAGTCTTCGAAGTGAGGAAGTGAGACCACCTAGACTGTTGGAGTGATGAGACCCTCCAGTTGTAGGATGACAGCCTCCAAAAAACGCCTTGCCTGGGAATCTTGTCCATCTGAAGAGGGATGCGATATAGCTAGATAGATGTTGGAGGGGGAGAGCATGGAGCAGAATACCTGAGAGTGTCTGCAGTCATCATCTGTCTTATGACTTAGCTTTTCTTTACTGGGAAGACATGATTAAAATTCTGTTGCAGTCCTTAAATTGGAGACTGATGTTTGTTATATCTGAAATGGGATAGAATACTGCTGGGATAAGGAAGGGTTCTAGTCTGAAAACAAATAGATTCATGAAGGGCTTATGGAGAATTTCACAATTGGCAGGACCCTGAGAGGTTGGGCTGTCCAACTTCAAGCGGACCTAAATTTCTCTTTACAACAGTATGGTCATCTAACCTTTGCTTGAAGAGAACTCAGCTTATTTATGGGAAGGGTAAATTCCCTTCTGAAACTCCCACCTCCTGCTCCTAATTCAGCTGCCCAGGGCTAAACAGAACAATCTGGTATCATGGAAGCCCTTCAGATAGTTGAAGTTAATATGGACCATGGAAATTCTCCTCCCATGGTACAAAGAAAGACTGGTCATGCTGTTATTCTGAGATTAGTGCTCCTCTCTAAGTAGTCACCAACCACAGCTACTTCCCATGACCCTCACTAATATTCCCTCAGCATTCTAACAGCATCGGCTTGTCCACATCATCTTTCCTTGGAGCAGTAGCAACTATTCCTTTGGCAAAGGGGCCTTCTCACTTCTCTTTAGGAATAGATCCATACTTATTATGCAGTACCAGTTTAGTGAGTTATCCTTCCTTTTTTTCCCTCTGGTGCCATTCCACCCCAATCTGATCTCTTAACACAAGTCACTATGCTCCTTTACTTCTTCAGATCCTTCCTACTTCCTCCCACTTCATTAAAGCCTTCCTTCTGTTTTGTTTTAAGGAACACTTTATACTTTCTAATAGCCTGGAAAGTCAGGTCATTCTTCAGTAATTATTTGTAGTCACTTGACCATGGTGACTCTGACAGAAATACTTGCAACCACTCTTTGGAAATCATTGTGCATAGCACAAATATTTGTGGAATTGAATCGAATTCCTGTTGAAAGTAAGCTCTTAGTCTTGTGTGATTCTTACCAGAGAATGACAGAACTGCTGAGTCAAAGCATTTGTGGACATTTGCAGTTCTGGAGATGTTGTTTGCCTTGCCCACCCATTGAACATTTGGACAATCACAACTCACCTTCTTTTCCCTTGTTTAACAAATTTCTTACTGTCTTATAAGAGATTCATCTTGCCTTAACAACTACCTTGTTTTCTAGAAGTCTTTCCTCTCCTATTTCTTTTCTTCAAGGCCTTCTACTCTGTCTTTCTACTTCTTTTCCTTTTCCTTCCCATAAATGACCTTTTGATCGTTTATCAAAAGCAAACTACTAGACTGAATGAATGCACCATAGGACTGACATATTGTGATGCCTTACAGTTACTAGGTTACGACCTCATATAAAATTGCTACAATTCTTTTTTTAAAAAATGTTTTAGGAATCTTGGCCTTCTGAAGTTCCCTAACTATATAATATATTATGATTTATTCTCCTTTAAAAATTTGTTGAGAGTACCACATATTTAGAATGGGGAAAGGATCTTAAAGATTATTTAATACACTCCCTAAGAGGTCTAGTGACTTGCTCAAGATCACAAAGATGGTTTGACACAGTCAGAATTTGAACCTACTTCTTCTGACTTTAAATCTCCGATTTTTTCATCTCTACCACAGATCTATAAAAAGTGATTTAATCAATGAGTCAACAAGCCACCTAAGTCCCAACCCCTATGACCTAGTGGATAGAGAGTTAGCAATGGAATCAAGAAGACCTGGGTTCAGATACCACCTGTGATATATAATGGCTGTGTGACTCTGGGCAAATCACTTAATTTCTCCAGTCACTTGCCCCAGGCAAGATTGTAAGTTCAGAAGAGGTTCTATGTGCATTGGTAGAATGGGTTTCCTTATCAAGCTTTCCCATGTCAATTAAATTCCTAGGTTTGGTTTTTTTAAAAAAAAATGAACCAGGACTGTACAAATACAAAAGTGAGATAGTCCATGTCCCTACATTCTTAACATAAATAAAATATAGTAGATATGAGTAGATATTGTAAATATAAAACATGTTCAATGATGAGGGTGGTACTAACAGTAGAGAATTTAGGAAAGACTTCCAAGAACTGTCATTTTGAGCAGAGCCTTAAAGAGGATACGGGTTGTAAAAAAATAGAATGAGGTGGGAGAGCATTCCAGGCATGGAGAACAGCCTGTACAAAGGCATAGAAAGGAGAGATGTAATGATATGTATAGAATACAAAAAGTTTGCCGTGTTGACTGAAGCTTAGAGTATATAAGGGGGTCCATGTGACTATGAGTGTGTGTGTGTGTTTTTGAGAGAGAGAGAGAGAGAGAGAGAGAGAGAGAGAGAGAGATTCTGAAAGGTTTTTAATATCAGAGGAGTTAGTATTTTATCTGTGTCAATAGGGAGCCATTGCAGTTTCAGGGTCGTGGAAATCACATAATCGGACCTATGCTATAAAAATGAATCGAAGAGGTAAGAGACTGGATGTGAGGACGCCAGTTAGCAGACTAGTGCAATATGCTAACTGAGAACTGAAAAAGATCTAGACCAGGTGGTAGCTATATGAATAAGAGGAGAGGAATCTAGATTCCCATTAAGTAAGCTCTTCTCCCATTTACATTTATGTTACTACTATTCAGTCAGTTAGCTAAATTCAGACTGGACTCAAAATCAATGTTTTCTGAATTTCTGTTTTGTTTCCTCTCCATCTCTCTTTCCCCTTCCTCCATCTACAGCAGGGAAAATATGGGAGCAGAGCAATTTGAGTGAAGACCAGTCAGATCTATGAGGGTGTCTGAGTTACCCCCCCACCTTGACTCTGGGGGAGAGTGATGAGTGAAAGCACTCATCTAGGCTGTGATGGGAACTGTTTCATCAAAGCTCCCAGGACACAGGTGGCTGTTACTGAGGAACATGAAGAGGAGGCTAAGCCCCTTTCCTAGGCCAGGTTTTAGAGAAAATAGCTCTAGAGATCCCCATCTGATACTATTTCATGAGATTTGAGGACTAAAAGAAAGTACCAGCTCAAAAAAACTCTTGCGCCAGCTGACCCTTGCCAGAGGAGCTATGAAAATAATAACCGAAATCAAGTTAGTATTCTTCTTCCCACTCAAGTGACATAAATTGTTGTTTGCTGTGGGCGAGTGGTAATAGGCAAGGCTAATATAAAACGTGTTCTCATAAAAGGAAGGCATTAAACTTTCACCATGTCAGTAACTGTTCAGTTCAAAAGAAAAAAGAATGATTGCCCTGAGATGTGTGCATACATTTCCATCGTGACTTGACCAGTGAAAGAAAAGCTACCTTCAACTCCTCTGATACTCAAACCAACCAAAAGTACATCGAAACTTAAGCTTTGGGTTGGATATCTGTCTTATTTATCGGTTTGTTTTTAGAAGTTAGAAACCATGAAGCAAGTGCATTGGAGCGTGGGGATTTACATGTAAAATTCCTGTTAATGCGAATGAAAATTAAGCATATGAATCCTCTGTGTCCTGTTTGGAGTCTTGATACCTGGGGAGATGCATGGAGGAGGGCTTGCATTCAAGTGTAACTTCCATTAATCGCAAAGAAGAATTAAATGAGTGACTTGAGGGAGGAAAGATTCTCACGTGAATAGTAATCAACAAAGAAAGCAAAGATTTCTTTTGACTGTATGGTTTATGATCATTTTACTTTGTCTCTGAAAACACATAAATGCCCCTCTTTAACATATGCTACAGAATATATAAGCTCAAAAGGAACCATTGATTCAGTTATTTTTTTTATTTGACTAAGTATCAGTGAGATAGATGTAAGCTTAACAGTTTATATCCATTATGCAAACTAGTTTAATTGAATTGAGTTGTTTAAAAAGTCTAATGAAAAGTTATTTAATAACTTGGATTTGGTTGTTGTTAATTCTCCCTATCTAGTATCATGTAACTGGATTTATCATTTTTTTCACCTTTCAAATGGTAGATTCAGTCTCATGTAGACACAACCTCTGACAGATTTTTGTTTGAATTTTTTCCCATCTTTACCACTTACTGCTACTGCTGCTATTGCTACTACTACTACTTCTACTACCACTGCCACTATTACTATATGACTCTCTATGGGCCTTAGTTTAGGGAGGCAGTATGATACAGTGGGGATGGTATGTACCATGGAGTCCGTAACTTTAAGTCATAGAAAACTGAGTTTAAATTCCAACTCTGCCACTTAGTACCTATGTGACCTTGGGCAAATCACTGAACCACTCTGGATCACAATTTTCTCATAAAAAATGAAGGCTGGGGTGGTTAGGTGGCATGGTAGATAGAGCAATGGCCCTGGAGTCAGGAGTACCTGCAAAAAAAAAATGAAGACCTTGGATTATAATCCCTAATGTTTCTTTCAATTCTAGATCTTTGATCCTGTAATATGTAAAATTAAAGGATTGAAAAGATGATCTTGTAAGGGTCCTGCTTAACAAACTGTATCATCTTTTGTTTTTAAAATGTTATTAAAATATTAAATCAGGTTAGCTAGGTGGTAAAAATGGATAGAGTACCAGACCAGAAGTCAGGAAGACTCATCTTCCTGAATTTAAATCTGACCTCAGACACTTACTAGCTGTCTGACCCTGGGCAAGTCACTTAACCCTGTTTACCTCAGTTTCTTCATCTGTAAAATGAACTGGAGAAGGAAATGGGAAATCATTCCAGGATCTCTGCCAAGAAAACCCCACAAGAGATCATGAAAAATTGTACACAACTGAAATGACTGAACCCCAACAAAGCATTAAATTACTCTATATTTATATAGAAATGTTCAAATGGTTCAAATGTCATGGTTTCTGACTTCTAAAAAAAAACTAATCTATAAGACAGACCCCAAACATGGATTGTAGTGCCATTCTGATGGCTTGAATATCAAAGGCGTTCAGGAAGATCGATTTTCATTTCCCATGAAAAACAGCTGCTTAAAACTAGACAGAGTCTAGCAACTGTGAATCACTCAGAGAATTGAGGAAATGTCTTGGGAAGACAAATATTCAGATGATAGGCAGACTATAAAACTAGATATCAACTCAATGTATTTATTTAAAATATACTTTAAAATTATTTTTGTACAATGTACAATTGTAGCCATCTATAGGATGAAGTATGTCAAAACCCAGCCAGTTTCTTATCATAAAGAAACATTCACTGAGTGCTTGCTTTAAACAGAAGCATTATGCTAGTCGTAGGAATCAAAACTCGGCATTTGGAAATTGATAATTGACACCTCTATTCCCCAAAGCATTTCCTCCTCCTGCTTTCCCAGCTTGGTAAAGACCACCAACATTCTTTTTCTCCCCCATACTCAAAATTTCAATATCATCTTTGGCTACTACATTTCTTCATTGCTCAACTTCCTTCATCCACCAAAGTCCTGTTGATTTGCCCAGCACAGGATCTTTCCATTGTTCCTCTACTTGTCACCCCCATTGCCACCATACTGGTTCAACCCTTCATTACTTCCTGCCTTGACCTTACTATGACTTGGCTGTCTCGTTGCCTCCACAACTTTTCCCAGGGTCTGACACACTCCATTTAGGAGTAATCTTTGATAGACCAATTTTTGCTCATGCCATTCCCCTGGCCAGAAATCTTTGTTTTCATGGCTCCCAGAATAGAGTGGAAGCTTCTTAGATGGGCATTAAAGATTTTTTTTTTGATATTCTGACCACCTACTTCTCAGACTTATCACTCAATGCTTCCTTGTATATACATACTTACATTTCAGTAAAATAATACTTAAAATTGCACTGACTTTTGCAACAACCTGTATAAGAAGGGACATGGTATATTTTGCCTTGAATTACAGTTGTGGTATTAACTCTCCCTATTCAATTAGAAATTTCTTGAAGGCAAGAACTGTTTTATACATCTTTATATTCCCTACATTCTACATCAAGTATTGCATAGTAGATGGTAGACAAGTAATTTGCTAAATTGAAAGATGTCATGAAGAGAATAAATAGTCAAACCTCTCTGCCCCCGCAAGCAAGTTGGTCCTTAAATGGTATTGATGCCATCTTCTTCACTTGATTGGCTCAGGGGCCTAGAGGCACAAAGCAGCCCAGACTCTGGTCCTGGGGAAGTAGCTTCCCTCAGCTGAATCAACTTGAAGGATGCTCAGGGTCTCTCCTTGTTCACCATTCTTCTGCTATGGCCAGGAAAATTCCTTTGGATCTATTTTATGACCTATAGAGTAATTTAGTGTATTCAGCCCAGAAAAGGGACACTAGACCCAATTCCAAGGAGTTTTCAATCTAATCAGTGACAAGTTTTTCACTGTATATTAAAAAGATAACACTACAAGAAAGGGAATACATCATGCATTGCCAAAAAGTAGCTTATCTAGCAAATAAATACTTTAGCCATAGAAACATAATTGATGTTTCTTATTTTGAGTTACCAGAAAGTTTGGCAAGGTGGAATGAAATCCAAGGACTATGTTAAATCCAAACTGATGAATTAATAACTTCCTCTCTTTTCTCCCGACCTAGAGCTGGCGTTTTTGATTAGTATTTGCCACCTCAAAAAGTGAATGTAGGGAAGCAGGGATCTCTATCTCAAACAATCAAGAGTCATCAATTCTAAAATTCTCCAGGTGCTTGCTGGGAAGTGAACAGGTGTATGTTAAATTCTCTTAGACTTCTCTTGGCACTTTTACTTGTTTACAACGATAAAAATAATTATATTAGAACACCATGTGGTGATTGGGGACCTAAAATTTTCTAAATGTTATTTAGGAGACCAGAAGGGCCAAATTTATGAGTAGGGAATGGAGTAGCTTTTTGATGTTGTTGGGCCAGCTACTTTATCTTGTATTCCTGAAAATGACTAAATAAAGTACAAGGCAAAATGATGCAATGATGCCTTTTAACAATGAGGCCCTGGAAATCAGTCTTACATTGCTGATCCAACATGGATTCAAGGCTATTGAGGCTTCCTAGGATTTTATATATCGCCTAATTTTTCATTTGAGCCGCACAAAGTCACCAAAATTCTTTCATTGCTTTATGTAGATTTAATATGAAAAATTCTGAGAAAATTCCTAGATGCCAGTATTCTCTATTACCGCTTCTACTGAACATATGGCAATATTTCTTTTCTGTGTAAAAGAATGGTTTACTGAGGGGCGGCTAGGTGGCGCAGTGGATAAAGCACCGGCCCTGGAGTCAGGAGTACCTGGGTTCAAATCCAGACTCAGACACTTAATAATTACCTAGCTGTGTGGCCTTGGGCAAGCCACTTAACCCCATTTGCCTTGCAAAAACCTAAAAAAAAAATGGTTTACTGGTTAGCGGTATTGACTATTGACAATATGCTGAGCCAGATTTATTAATGCCTAGGTCTTAGCTCAGTGCTAGCTCTTCACCTTGTTTGCTTGTTTCTTTTGATATTTTGATCATTATATTTTAATGTAATTGGTTTTATTTGTAATTCTTGGTACTTAATTGTATTCATATAAAGACATTATTCTGAGAAGGAGTCCATAGGCTTCACCAGTCTGCCTAAGAGATCCATGACACTATTCTTGCTCCTTTACCTCCCTCAGATAATTCTGAAGTGGTTTGATTAATTAATTAATGTATGCCACAGGATGGAGGTCATACTAGGAGCAGTATCAAAGATAGATCATGATATTTGTTGAATTCTTCTCTGACAAAATTAATAAAATTCTATGACCTCTGTAATATTGAAACTAGATAACAGAAAATAATTGTTCTTATTCATTTGATTGTCAACTTTTTTAAGGCTGATCCATCTTTAGCTCCCAAAGTCCAAATGCATTTATACACTGGAGGAGGGGGAGAATAGAAGTGACACAGCCCTGTTTCCATTAGGCATACATTTCCATATTGCTGAGGGCCCACACCTTGGTCTGGGAATTTTAGCAGACTGTAGTATGATATGGCGATCAGGAAGGTCAATGAGATTCTAGACTGGGTGGTGTTTAGAACAAGAGTTCTTAACCTTGGTGTCATGGATGCCTTTGGCAGTCTGGTGAAGACTGTGGGTCCTATATTGGTATCATGTAAAATGAAATATATCAGATTAAAAAGGAACTCAATTATGTTGAAATATTTACCAAATGTTAAAAAAAAGTTCATGGAATCCAGATTAAGAACCTCTGTATATAGCCGAGAAGTGATAGTCCCTCTACTCTCTCTCCTGTCAAACTATACCTAGAGTATTATGTTCAGTACCACATGCCACCTTTTAGAAAGGATAATAACTTGGAATGCATGTCGAGGAAGGTGACTACGATGTGGTGAGGGCCTTCAGACTGTGATGTGTAGGGATTGCTGGAACAAACTGGAAATGTTTAGCTTGAAAAGAAGACTCAGAGGATACTGGGTTTTTTCAAGTTGAAGAGCTGTCCTGTGGAAGAGGGATTAGTCTTGCACTTAATTCCAAGGCATAGAAAAGCAGCAAGTGGAATTTTCCAAGGAACCGATTTCAACTGAATGCCATTAGACCTCTCTAAAAGAGGAATGGGCTGCCTGGAAAGAGAGTCAATTTCCTTTTACTTTTCCGGATGACTACTTGTTAGAAACATCCTAATGGGGATTCCTGGTCAGGTATGGCCTGTAAGGAGCCCTCCCAATCTCAGATTCAGAAATAAATATGCCCACTTCATTTTTCTCTTTAGCATAGGTCTAGTCTTCCTATGTTTATATACACATACCATGTAAAAAACATGGGTATATTGCAGAGAGAAAAAAGATTAGTCAACCTCTATTTCTGCATAAATGTGGAACTTCTTTAATAATAAATGTACCTTGCCATAGTTCTTGATCCCGGGGCCTGTTTACTACATATTGAGTAAAAGAGAATGTAGCTATTGTCTGTCAGAACTATAAGTATGGGAAATCGTTGGGAAGGAGAATTGACGTGTTCTTTCTGTCTTTCTTTCAGTGCTTTCAAAGCTTGTCACCCCAAAATTAAGAGTTTCTACTTTGCAACTGACTGCCTGGAAGAAATGAATCAGTAAGTAATTTCTTTTCTAAAGTCAATTGTTGTAAACAATGTGGGAGGCCCTCAAGACAACAGAAAAAAGAATGATTATTTTCCTCTAGGTGTGTAAAAGTTCCCCTTAATGCCTGTTCTAACACCCAAGCAACTCTTCTTTTCTCCATCGCCTTTTCACGACCAGGGATTCACATTGTTCTCTCCTTCACCATAAAGATGAAAGCCTAGGATTGTTAGCTTTATGATTTGCTCTTTCTGATAGGAAAGAACTAAATGAACATCTTGATTCCTGTTTGGTCATGGGCACATTAGTTTTCAAAAGGATTTTCTCTATCAGTTCTTTACCTGCAGACACAGAAGACTTTTTGTGGGAGGTGGAAGGGGAAAGAAGAGGAATGGAAAGTCATGGGGGGAAAGCATTTGATTTTATGACTGTTTCTGGTTTTTTATTTCTAACTAGTTGCTTTTTCCATGAAAGGTTTTGATTCCAGAGTTGATTGAGTCATATTTTTATTTTATATGGTTTCCACAATTATAAATGTAAATGAAGATGGGACACCTTTTGAAATTTGTATCCATATGAATTGTGTCTTCTATCAAGAATTAAATCATTTTCTATTGGCCTCAAGAGCACTGCTTTCAATGTGCACTCCAGTGTATTATAAGACAAAAATGGGGGCAACTCTGAGCACTTGCAAGAGCTTCCATTGTCAGCTTTCTTTAGGTGCTGTGCCCAACGTGACAAGTTAGAATATGGAAGGAACAAGTTTTTCTATAGTAAGGTTCTCTTCACTTTTCAGGTTCTGGTGCCTAGTTGGTCCCCAGAGCCTTGGTTCAGGTGTAGGCTCTAGTGAGTGATCAATCTACCTGTCAATCAATTTTCCTGCAAATTGAAATTGCTCTGCAAAGTGAATGCATGAATACTATTGGGTTGGTTTTACAAGGGTGACTTGCATTCTAAGGAAATTGTTAATAACAAAATTAGCAATCTTGTTTCCTATTTTTCTGGGTCACTCCACTGCTCATACTTTGACCAGAAGGTCCTTCTAATCAACTTGTCAGGCACCCATAACTATAGATTGAGTCTATAAAATGCAATCCCAGTATGCTGGCTACTTAGGCATCAATGCAATTTGACTTTCATGGAAACCTTCCATGTAAATGAAGTATGCAACATAAGACATTAATTCCAATTAGGAAAAGCAGCAGGTTATTAATATTTTAAGGCATGTTGCCTAATGGCATCAGCAAACCTTGGCTGTAACAGGCTCCTTATGTTTGGGTTTAATGTTGATAGGAAAATATGAAGCAACATCTCATTGGAAAAGGAAAATTGCTTAAATTTGTTTTCAACCTGCCAGAAGGAAGGGTTGTTCTTCCCTCAGTGAGTTTAATTGTGTTGAATTAAATCCTGTCACGTTTCTGGTGTCTAATATTTATGCCTATGAGACCCAAGCACAATGACATGCTTATTCTCTTGAGAACGGCTAACTTCTTTGTCAACATCATTAACTAATAAGATGGTGCAAAGAAAGAAATCAGAGTGGGTATGGGAAAATTCCCTGAAGTGTACACAGGAACAATGCCATGTGTGACCCAACACAAGAAGCCCTTGCTACAAGTGTATTTTGAGGAGACATGTATGTTTCTGAGTTGAAGAACATGGACTCTTCTATATATGTTCACGTTAATAAGGGCATCTGCCATGTGCTCAGCACTGGGCATGGCAGGGGAAGGGTTTGTACAAAGGAAAAAGAACATAGTTCATATCTTTACCTCTGATGCCTACAACTTTTATGCCACATCTGAAAACACTATTGGCAAGTGCACAGATGATCAGTGACTGCCACCAGACAGAAAAAGAAATGGATACCATATTGTTGTCCAACTCTTTGTAACACCATTAGGGGTTTTCTTAGCAGAGATATTGGAGTGGATTGCCATTTCCTTCTGCAGCTCATTTCACAGATGAGGAAACTGAGGCAAAACAGGGTGAAGTGACTTGCCCAGGGTCACACAGTTAGGACATGTCTGAGGCTCAGAAAGATGAGTCTTCCTGACTCCAGTTCAGTGGTCTATCCACTGCAGTGCCACCTGGTTGCCCCAAACTGCTTAAATCATTATACAGATTCATGGTAGGGGGATTTGAGAGTGAGGAACCTCTCCATGCTATTCTGTCCCATGTCCACCTTTGAGGCAGAGTCCCATCTCTGGGACCCTGAGCTCTTATTGTTGAACATTTTGCTTATGTTCTATCAGGCCACTTCCTGGGCCTCATTCATATTCCGAGCTCCACCTCTGACCTACAGTCTATGCTTCCTTCCCAAGGAACCTGAGTCCTAATTGTGGAGTCTTTTGCTTATTTTGCTAAAACAAAGGCCACCATGCCACTTCCTGGACATTTCTATGCTATCTTGTCTGTGCTCTTATATCTATCTCTGCCCTGGAATGCAGGATTCCTCCTCACCCCCATCATGATTCTATTGTCTAATTAGTGACTTTTCACATTATTTTACCTAGTCCCTGATCTGCAACACCACTTTTGGCAATCACTGTGCTATGCTGCCCCCAAGAACCCCAAGTTCCCTTCCTTGGAAACCTATGTTCTGATTGGCGACCATTCACCTTATTTCATCCACTCAGTTTAATCATATCACTTCTGTGCCATCTCCATATCATGCTGCTTGTACTTCAGCTTCCACCTCTGACTTAGAACTTAGATTTCTGCCCCTGGGGCACTGAATTCATATTGATGAGCATCTCCATGTCTTTTCTGGACCTAGAACTATTGGATCACTTCCCAACCATCTCTCTATTGTGCTTCCCATTCTCTAGACTCTATTTCCAACTCTGAACTCAGAGCCCCACCCTGGGGACTCAGATTCTGATTTTTGAATGGGAACCATAACTTGACATGCCTCGGCCTCCAGGACTACTTCTTGCCCATCTCTATGCCATTCATCAAAAAGCTATGACCATGAAAAGTTCAAACCTAATCTCTCTATTCAAGTTATAGTAGAGGACTTGGCTAAACCAAGCCAGTTGCAAAAGAATAATGTCAATGTTTCAAGCAAAAAGTTTTTTTTCCCCTATTTGTCTGAATTATGCTGCAGTTCTTTACATCAGTTTTTCACTTTTTGACAGACCAGCTGAGATGACTCATTCAGTGAGCAGGGATAGCATCCAAGAATTCTGATTCTTGCATTCTTCATCTTAGTTGAAGACCAAAATACTGTTTTAACTTATTGTCAGATCAATATTAGAACGATTCTATAATAAATATTTGTTGATTATATTTGAAATGATAAATGTAAAATAAGAACTCAGAATTATTTTCATAAATCTCTATTAGTAATAAAATAGAATTAATAGAGTTATAATTATGTTCTCTTAAATTTTTCCCAGAAAAAGTGACATTTCAGCTAAATGATTTCATTAGGCAAATAAAATGAGCTTGGAATAGTCCAGTGTTTCACTTAGACTGAATGTTTTTTACATATGGATCATATTCAACTGACCTTAATATGAATCCCAGCCCTACCATTTACTAGCCATGTGATCTAGCATATGTCATTTACATTCCCTGTGCTTCAGTTTTCTCATCTGCCTTAATAGAATTGGGTGGATTCAATGAAATAATGCAAATAAGATGGCTTTGTGAATATAAATATGGGAAAGTATTCTGGAAAATATTAAGTAATGTGTATGTCATGTATATATGGAAAGTATTATTAAGATAACTATTATTATTATCAGGTTGGAAGTAGGGTGATCAATATTTCAGCTACTGCAACCATTACTAAAGAAGACAGCCTACAATATGAGAGGGGTTGCACTCCACGTCAGGCCAGCAAAATCATAAATCACAAACACTTGAAGAAAAATTATAATTTGTGGTTATTAGTAATTTTAAAAAGACTGCTCATTTTGGAAAGAACTTAGTAATTGATTAATCAAAAATTGTATTGAGTGAAAAAGTTACATTTCATTAAGAAAACAATTTATTCTCAGTATTGAAATTCAATTTTGTACAGTTATGATATATACTAACCTTCAAAAGAAATAGATTCGTAAAACACAATGTAATCACTATCTTAACATAATTTGAATATGAATACAGAATATCCCTTCTAAGAAATGTATTCATCTTTACTACACATTACATTAATACCCAAGAAACCTGAAACACTGATTGATTAGGTAGGGTGCCCCAGATTTGGCAAGAAACTCAAGTGTGATTCCAGATTAAACTCTTATACAACGCTTATCCCTCTCTATATTATATATGACTTTTCTATGTTGATGTTTTAAAAATGATATGCGGTGGGGTTTTTTAAATGGAATATTGCTTTTATAATTGTTACCAGAAAATTTAAACCAGAATATGATATCCCCCAAAACAACACAAGTATAATTCAAAAACAGGGAGGAAAAGATCCAATGAGTTGAAAGGTTATCATTTACAAGAATACTTATTATCTGGGTAAAAATGATACACCCAGTGAGAGCATGAATTATCACAGTTAACTTGTCAACTGTTAAACTGTCGAGAGTATCTTCTTTTTGCCTGACAAATCTAGATGGATGCTAAATGAAACAAAATCACCGGAATCATGCCCAGTGATCCAGTCAGAAAAAATACCTAGACTTTATCCTGTGAGTGAAATTACTTCAAATTACTTCTCATCGCGGTAACTGTAGCAGACATAATTACTGGAGTACTGACTGTTCAGAAGGATTTGAAGACCATGAAGTTATGAGTTTATTAAACAAAGTCATTTAACCTTCTTGTTTCAGTTTGAAAAATCAACTAAATTTTCTTCTCAGGAAAACAAAGAAGTAAGTGATTGGACAACACAGGTACAAACTCTAAATTAATCTACCCTCTGACCATGCTTATCCAAACTGTGGTTCTGGACTAAATAAACCCAGAAAATGCATTGTATAGGTGCTTATAAAAATCTTGCAAAACACTTAGGATTTGTTTTTTTATGTTCCATTTTTCAGAGAAAGCAATAATGGTAACAATGATTAAAAAAACATATCATCTGAAATTATTAAAGCATTTATAACTCAGAGAATAACTGGAATGTGAAAGAGACTATATGAATCATGGAGAAAGGGAAGCCCAGGAGTAGGGAACCATTTGAAAACCTTCTGAGACAGCCTTATATAAGGGAAAAATAAGGACCCGACTCTGAGAATTGATTTTTCCTGACCAAAGGAAACTAATACAAAAGTTTGTCAATCTCATCAACCATAAAGAATCCAATCAACTTTAAAATTACAATCTAATTTAATTTCTTTCTTCAGTCTGCGTTTTCCTGATACCCAAATCAGTCATTTTAGCCAAATCAAACCACGAGTCAATTCAAAAAGGGTCCCTCCAGTTGTTTACTGAACTCACCCGTCAATTCAATCAAAATCATTGAAGCCATTTTTCATATAGACAGTCTTAGCTGAAGTTTTAAAAAAGGAGCTGGTTTTAGTTGACATATTTAGTTTATCAGAATATTTTTATAGCTCTCCTTAAGTATTGCCTAGCTTCCTTTTTCCTGACATCCTTGACACTGAATTATTCTACCCTGTGTGATAGAATCTATTGAATATGCCGTACTTCTCTTCATAAATTTAATTAGATGGCATCTGCAACAGCAAAACTCATTTTTCCCAACTTGTTCCTTTGGATGGGAAACATTCTCTCGCTGATTCTGTGACACAGCATACTAAACCAACGTTAGTAAAGTGTACATCTTGAAGTGTCCGTTTAAATGAGAACTACACCAACTCTATTGCCACTAAGAGAATTTCTAATTAACCTGATGATACTGTCAATAATAACATTGTGTGGTCTAAGGAATGAGACATCCAAGCATGGCTTCCTTCTCGACTCGTTTTACTTGTTCCAACTTTTTGAAGATTCAACTATTCTCTGAAGAGGCCAAAAGAGAATTCTCTCCCCCCCACCACCACCACCACAGCATACAGTTTCATTGCTTTAGTCAGATGTTCATAACTGAACCCTTCTTCACATGTAATTTTAATTAAGTACGTTGCTCATTCAAATCTCAAAGGAAATATTTTGAAAGTGAATAAGAAAACTCTGAATTAGCTTAAGGCCAGATTTAATGACTGCCAAAAAGGGTTCACTGTGTGACTCTGGGCAAGTCACTTAACCTGATGCCTCAGTTTCCTCAGCTGTAAAATGGTGATCATTATTGCACTTAGCTCCCAGCATTGTTGTGAGGGTTAAATAAGATAATATTTGGAAAATGGCTAGCACAGTGCTTGCCATACAATAGGTGCTTAATAAATACTTGTTCTCTCTCCTTCTCTGTCTCCCCCTCATGGAAGAATTAGCACCATTCAACATTGACATTGGGCAGCTAATGAGCTAATTGGATTGTTGTTTCAGTGGTTCATTGTAATCTTTTGGGGAGAAACCCTCTAAAACTCTTGTGGTTGGTTCCTTGCTCTATCCTGAGCCAGGCCTCTCTGACTACCATCAACATCAGATGATTAATGGCAGGTGCTAGCAAGTATTAGTCCTTTGATTTGCAATATGCACCATTTGGGGGCACACAAAGTAGTGAGTCCCCCCCAACATGTGGTATATCAAGTACTCTGGCCTTTTAAGGCACAGGTTGACTATTAAAACAAAAAAAAAATGTTGAAAAGGAAGAGATTGCAAAAAAGAATAAGAAAAATGAAGTCTAACATTAGAGTCATTGTATACATATTCCCTAGACAGGTGAGCTCTGCAGACACAAAGCTTGCCATGCATGCTCACCATGTGCAGAACTGTGTAAGTGCCTTACTTCTTCCTGTGATCCCTGTCAAAGGCAGCAATAATATTGTGTTAGAAAAAAGTATCTACCAGGTTCCCCAGGTGACTTTTTGACAGTTAACATATAGCCGTTGTCAGGGCTTGATAGGCTCAACCTTTCCCTCGGGGCATCACCACATGTTCCCAGGAGATCCCAGACTTTCTCAAATATTAGGAACCTCTGTATTCCAATAAACTTTATAGAGAAGAGAAATATGAAGCATTTGATCTGTAACTAGAAAAGCATAAATGTCACTAAGAGCAGAAATCTGACCACTGAGAATCCTGGAGCAGCAGCAGGAAGCTATTTCATTTTGATGGTCTCTGTTCTGTTGTTATTTAGGTAATAGAGGAAGTGTCAGTCACTGAACTCAGAGATAAAAAAGAGAAAGAAGAAGAAAGACACAAGGTCCAAATGATATTAGGCCCTTCTTCTGTGATTTTTATCTATTCCTTCCCTAAGCATTGTTCTTTATTTATGACCCCAAAGAGGCAAAACTCTCATGAAAAGGCCTGTTGGAGAAAAAAAAAAAAAAATATATATATATATATACATATATATATATACACATAAGCATTTTTAGATAGATAGATATCATTCTATATATATATATATATATATATATATATATATATATAGTATATAATACTGTACTCTGTGATTTAGGCACAAGTCTGCCAGCACCATTTTTATTAATGTAACATTATTCTAAATCCAAGCAATGTCAGTGCCCCCTTCTCCCACACCCTCAGACATCTCTCTCTAACATAAGGCAACTCGAATGGGGAAAAGGATCTCAATAAAATAAACTACACATCGGATTTAACAGTCATTTAATCAGTTCCTTCTTTTGACCTCTTCCCTCAAGAGCTCTCCCTCAGCTAACCAACAGAATCTGAAGTAATCAAAAGGACCTCCTCTCTTGCATCAGCACCCTAATCTTTTCATAATAGGGTAAAAGGGTACTTTGCTCAGTCAAAATTCTCAGTCCTTCAAGGATTGAATAAAAGCAAAGAAGATCACAGCAATTCCCCATTTGATGATCAGCTCTTACCTATTTCCCTAGGGCCTTTGCTTCCTTCACCTTTAACACACCTGTCTTAAGAGAAAGAGGAAAGGGGTGGGGGAAGAGAGACTTAAAACTGAATAAATGTTCCTTTCTTCATATTTCTGTTGACCTCCATGGGACGTTTTTAATATCCTTCACAAGCTTTCTACCAGGATATCCTAGGTTTTCCTTTCTATATATATTCATCTTTTAAACATGGAGCTGATTCTCCCTTTTAGAAAAGAACTCTGATGCAGGGGAATTTTTCCTGAGCTCTTTTCTTTGCCAGTGTGAATGAAGAGGGTCAAAGTGACTGAAACCAAGGAAAGGATTATCCATTACATCCTTTCTCATCTCTCCTAATTTTGTATGCATCAAACCTTTCCCTTTTTTCCTATTGTGGTAAAAGGCAAAGACTCAAGGTCTTTCAAATTGAAGGTATTCTGCTTCTTCTTTTTCTTTCTTCCCTCTGTCTCTCTCTTCCTTCTATCTCTCTGTTCCCCCTCCTTGAATATGGGTCTAACTTATAATAACTTTCTTAAGGGTTGTGTGCTCTGTGTGGTGCCTACCACCTGATGGGCACTGAATGGGTATTAAAGAAGTCGAGGCTTTTAAGTGGAAAGACCAGAGTTGAATTTTCCTCAGTGATGTGCCACTGGGAAATGTCAGCCTGTAAGCAGGTAATGGACTTTACCTCCCACACAAACCTCCTGGTCTTGTAATTGCCTGACAGCAACTTCTTTCCTGAGCCCTCACTCTATGAAAATGTGTTCTTAGACTCAGATGAGGGGGGAGTGGAGGGATGAGCAAGGCTGCAAAACCACCCAAGTCCCTCCATTTAAGAGAGCCTGGGAAAAGAGCCAAATTACATAACCAAAGTAAAGACTGAGACTCGGTAGCCAGGGGATCTCCTCATGATATTAATCATTTTGCACACGCTATGTTAATTGAAAAATTGCATCATGCAATTTTCTTCAATCCTTCAGGAACTATCTCTAAAGCCTTGAAGTCATTGTAACCCAGACTACAAAGGGAAAAGATGACATCGAGACAAATCCCAACAATATATTTATTTTGTGCTCTAACACAGATCCCATTTAAAACAAAGCTATGCATATAAGCAGAGTAAAGTAATCAGAGATTTGGACAGTCTTGCAATGTGTTGTGATTATATTTTCTGTTTAAGGCCAATTCTACCTATACTAAACTAGCATCGCACCCTCTTAGATATGGAGAGAAAAGGAGAGTTTTGTCATTTTCCCCTCCTGTTATTCACTTTGCCTCTGCTTCCACCATTTAATTGACAATTGCTCATCTTCTTCAATGTGTAAATCAAAGAGATTTCTCCCCATTATATTTAAATGAGTACTTACTCCCTTTCTGCCTCGTCTTCATAAAACAACCTATTCACGTTCTGAATTTCTCTCCCTGGTTCACATGAATGATTTGCTGTCCTTATTTTATAACATTGCCCAGCTGACTCCCTATCACTAGGACATGTGTTGGAATTGTCTGCTACAGTCATTGAGCTGAATGAAGTTATGCTCTTGCCCTGGTCCCTCTACAGAGCCCAGGAAGTCATCGGAATTAGAACTAATCAGACTTTCACTCTAAAAGTATCTAGAATACTGCTAGAACTGCCTAATTGAATACCATCACTTTGAATTGTGTTTGCTGATCTTTCAGCAGCCCTGGCACAGTGGATAAAATGCTGGGTCTAGAAGCAGTAAGATCTGAGTTCAAATCCAGCCTGAGACACTGTGACCTTGGGCAGATCACTAAACCTCTGTCTACCTCTGTTGCCTCAACTGTAAAATTGGGGTGGTAACTGAACCTCACAAGCTTGTTGTAAGGATTGAATGAGATGACATTTTAAAAAGTGCCTACCACAAAAAAATATATTTGTTCCCTTTCCTTTTAGAGGCAGCTAATGTTTGTCCTTCATTTTTGCTAGATGCTGCATTGAATACATACCAGGCCTGGAGATAGGAAGGCCCCATTTTTTAAATCCAGCCCCAGACACTTACAAACTATTTTTTCTGTCTTCAACTCTGAAATGGGGATAAAAAGAACAGCTACCTCCCAGGGTTATCATAAGGCAGGATCTGTAAAACATTTAACATGGTACGTGATACAGTCATTTCTATAGAAATATTTCTTCCCTTCCTATCTTCTTTCCCTGGATTCTCCACCCTTCATAATTGCAGAAGAATATATAGGCACTCTGCTAAAAAGCACAGATTTTCTTTCTCCTCATACCCATGCTTTTAGTGATGGTTTCAGGAGGTACAGATGTCAGAAGACCAGGTTCTGGCTTGGTAGAATCACACCTCACTCCCCAAGTGAAGAACAACAATTTTCCTCCTAGCTTTCTCTCTGGCCTCAGCAACTAGTCTATTTAACTAGATGAGTGATGTTAAAAATTATCTCTTCCTTTATGTTAAGTGATTTTAATCATACTCTCCAGAATAATATGGCTTGAGTGATCATTTCTTAATAATTATTATTATTATCTTAATAATAATTATATCCCAAGAAGATCCTTGAATTTTGAACAATTAGGATTATTTTAAGTTGAATGAAAGTATTTATCTCCTTTTGTGATATTAATCTTCTGGATGGAAAATTTGCTTACTCCTATAGTAAACAACTTGAAAAAATCATATGTAATCTTTTTCACCCTAAACATGGTGAGATGAATATACTACAAAGGAACTAGCAAACCATTATTTCCAAAATTACTAATAATCTCTTAATTGCCAAGTGTTAACCTTTTCTCAACCCTCACCCTTCTTAACCTCTCTGTTACCTTTCCATCACCTTCTTTCCCTTAGTATTCTCTTTTCTCTAGGTTTTCTGAATACTACTTTCTCCTAGTTCTCCTCCAGCCTGAGCTCTCCTGACTCTCCTTTGCTCAACCTGCATCCAGGTCATGCCTGCTAACAATACATGCTATTCGGTACTCTCTTCTCCCTCTATATTATTTCACTTGTGATCTCATCAACTCCCATGGATTTAATTATCATCTCCATATTACTGATTCTCAGATCTATTTCCTTAGCTCTAACCTCCCTACTGATACTCAGTCTCACATCTCTAACTTCCTACTGGATATCTTGTATTGGATGTTCTATAGACATCTTAAACTGAGAATGTCCAAAGCTAAACTCATTTTTCTTTCCCTCAAAACCTCCCCCTCTTTCTAATCTCCATATTACTATTAAGGATATCACTGTCTTTCCTAATCCTCCTAGTCTAGTTCAAAAACCTTTGATTTGAGCCTCTTATCACTTCAAGTATGGGTGGGTCCACCTGCCTCTAGTCTCTCCCCATTCTAATCCATCCCCCTCTCCACTAACAAAGTGATCCTACTAAAGCACAGATCTAACTATGTTACCTTCCCACTCTATAAGTTTCAGTAAACATTGTACTGACAAGGAGCCCATTGAAAAGCAATGGCCTTTTGGTTCAGACCCCAGGAGTGGAGCATGGTTTCAGTTCTAGCTTCTATCCCAGTCAGAAGCCTTCAGAGAAATAACTAGTGAAAGAAACTCAGATGAAAGGGAACCCTGCAGTTTTATCATTTTGCATAGAGTTCAACATCATTCCACTATTGCTTGGACACAAACCCACCCAGGTCAGGAACTTACAGAGCTCAGACCAAATCAGAGGAAGGCTGCAGTCAGCTTTTATCCTACATCAGACCTCTGAGAGCACCAAAAACATTCAGGTTCCCCTGCCTGTCTCTGAGATATGGAAATAACCTAACATTCAATACTTCTAAGAAAGTAGGAGCAAGACCCAACTCAGAACTTCCCTTCAGAAATATGCAAAGCTCAGACCTAACATAAAATCTAAAGTCAAGAAGTAGACTGGAAGAATGAGCAAACAAAAAAAGAATTCCACTATTAAAAGCATATTATGGTGACAGGGATGCTCAATCAAACCAAACAGAATGACTCCAAAGCATCTACAAGCAAAGCCTCAAAGAAAAACACAGCTTGGGTACATATTCAACTAGAATTACTAGAAGTGGTGAAGCAAAAGGTGTTTTGAGCGTTAAAAAATGTTCTTATAAATGAGAATGCTAGAATAAAAAATGGAAAAGAAATTAAAACTGCCAAAGAAATGATTAGAAAGGCAATTAATAACTTGCCACTAGAGGTACAAAACTTTGCTGAAGCAATAATATCCCTAAAAATTAATAAATACAAGCCAATGATTCCATGAGGCAACAAAAAACTTTAAAACAAAGTCAAAAGCTGTAAAATAGAAGAAATGGTAAAGTGTCTTATAACAAAAACAACTGACCTGGTAAGCAAATCAAGGAGGAAAAAAATTAAGAATGATTGTATATGAAAAACCATGACCAAAAAAGGTCAAGAAGTCAAAAGAAAATGCCCAGACCTCTTAGAACAAGAAGGCAAAGGAGAAGTAGAAAAAAATCCACCAGTTACCTCCTGGAAGAAGCCCCAAAATAAAAACTTCCAGGGCTGTCATGACCAAGATCCAGAGTTTTCAAGTCAAAGGAAAAATAGCACAAGCAACCAGAAAGAAAGAATTCAATACAAGTCCAGAGTGGTCACAGTCAGGATCACACACATTTTAGCAGCCACCATTGTAAAGGAGTAGAAAGTTTGGAATACAATATTCCAAAAAGAAAAGAATGTAAACTTACAGTCAAAAATGAGTACTTTTGAGTATTGAGTATAAAATTGGGTATAATCCAACAGGAAAAAAATAGACATTATCAAACTAAGGACTTCAAAACATTCCTGATAAAAAAGACTGGAGCTTTGCAGAAACTTTGAAGTTTAAAATCAGGTTAAGAGAAACATAAAAAGATGAACATGAAAAATAATATACCTACTCTCACAGATGCATTGTAATTATCTTGAGATATACACAAAGCATTATATAAAACTAAAAGCACTACATATAAATGATAGCTATTTTTCTTATTCTTTTTATTACCATTTGTATCTTCTCTCCTAGTATCTAGCATGATGTTTTGCTCCTACTAGGTTCTTAATAATTGGTTACAGAAGACATGAAAGAATTCTCTCCCTGAGAAGTCTTAGTCCTGTTGTAAGTCAACGACAGGCCAAAAAACGCTGAGGATTTCTCAGCTTTGCTTTTTCTTTGACATGGTTTTCTGTATTATGTTACTCTTAGTTTTCACTATGAGAGATAAAAATAATCACAGTTTATTCAAGACAGAGGCAGAAGAACATTTTAAAATGTAAAGACTTACCACCTGCAGCCTACAATTTGCCCCCATGTTGAAATGCTGGCAATTATTTTGCTAAATGTTACCTTATGAATTATCTTTGTAGCTTATTCAAATTTGCTCTTTGGTTTCTGGCCTCTAGGAAAGTGAGGAGTGAAAGTGAAAGAAAGGACTAAAACATAGATTCAGAAAATTATTTTTCAGGTAGTTGAAAAATGTCATATGTGAGTAGATTTAATACTGGAAGGGTATGGTTCATCATCAAGAGACAGTACTGGTTAATGGAGCAAGGGATTAGAAGCAAAAGACCCAGATTCAACTGTTTAACCTTTTATTAACTACTGATGTGATGGTGACTAAGGGCATGTAATATAAGCAAAATTATTTCCTTTCTTCTACCATCTCTCAGCCCCCACCTCTACCTATTTTCTCTTCCTTTTCCTCAACACAGGATGAAATATACTATTTTAGTGTTTTTCATAATGCCCAGCTAGCATGGCAATTCTGAACTTCAGGAAGTAGAAAGAGGAAGAATTTGAGTTATGGAAGGTCACTGAATCAACTGTCAAAAGATCTAAGTTTGATTCTAAAGTTCTGTTATTTGCCACTATAACTAGACCTCTCAATCTCAGTTTCCTCATATGTAAAATGGTATCATAATACCTATGATCCTCAGAAGGTTGTTTTAGAGAGTCTAATGAGATAACATATGCAAAGCACCTTGCAAATCCTAAAGCTCTGTATAGAGTCAATTATTGTTAACCTTAGTCTCCTAATCTATAAAATGAAGGGATTTGACTAGATGACCTCTAAAGGTCCTTCCAGATCTAAAATCCTGTTATCCTAAAAGTATGGTCATCATACTAATGATTGCAAAAAAAATCAGAATATTCAATACTTTATATAATAAATTTCAGACATGATCGAGGAGTCTGACATACATCTTCTGATATATGACAGAGTATAATTCCCTATCCTGCTCCAATATATGATGAACTGGTGTTCCAGGTCAATACAGAACATTTCTGAAACATTTTTGCATGCAGAATGGATCAAAAGTTGGGGTTGTTTCACTTTGACTGAGCTGCCTGTTCACTTGCAGCAAACAAATAGATAAGCAACAAACCAATTTTTTATTCCCATTCCATCCCCACCCTATACAGGGCCTAGTACATGGCAGTTATTAATCATTGTTCATTATTGTATACCTTCAAGATCATCAATACGTCATGTATGCAAAATCTTTTCGTATTCTCTCTTTGGGGGAAATCAGGATTAAGTGATTTGCTCAGGTCACACAGCTAATAAGTGTTTGAGGTCAAATTTGAATTCAGGTCCTCAACTCCTGGAGGGGTGCTCTAGCTTTCTACTTGTTTTTGAGTATTCTTTCAAGATTCTTGCTTTTCAAATCCCAGGCTGCAGGCTGCAAGTGGTAAACAAGCCTAAAACAAAAGGCTCTGAGCTATACATCCACCCCACCTACATTCCTTTAGATGCCTCAGTCCCCTTTAAATGGAAATTGAATTTGTGTTCATTATGGGATTATGTATAAAAAGAGTACCACCTCCTTAGTCATGGAGCAGGATGAGAAATGAGGTGCATAAACTTACAAAGTGCCCTAGTGATCTCTGCTCTATTTCAGTAATGAAAGGCTTCCTCTTATCCCTGCTGATGATGGACATGGTGATGGAAAGTGAGAAAAGGTCATCGAAATTAATCTGCTACATCCTCTGTATTTTTAAAGTTGACTAAAGTTGAGAACTGCCTTTGATTAGTATTAAATGTGATGGAGCCACCTTGGCCCTGACAGTCTTTGCCTTGGGCCATGAAATAGGGCTGTCTTTTTGAGGAATTAAGTATGAGTTTTAATAGGAAATCCTATTGAAAAGATGCTTGTATCATTTTTATTCCTAAAAATCTTGACAGTTCATTATCTGTAATGAAAGTGTGATAGTAACAGTATCTGAATAAAGCAATATACCCTTCTAGCTAAAACTTCAGAGTAGCATGTATATCTTGCTAGAAAAAAAGAAAGTTAGAATCACTTTGAACTGTCATCGGGGCCTGTCTAGTGAAAAATATCTCAGTGCTTTCTCCTCAAATAATTTTTTTAAACTTGGATTATGCTCTTTGTGGTTTCTCAATGCCTAATCTCAGGCTAGTATAACCATGATCTGGTCTCAATTTACCCTTCCATTCTGAAATCATCCTTTATGTTATTCAATCATTTTCAGTTGTGTCTGACTCTTTATGACCCCATGTGGAATTTTCTTGCAAAAATACTAGAAGGGGGGCAGCTAGGTGGTGCAGTGGATAGAGTACCAACCCTGGAGTCAAGAAGACCTGAGTTCAAATCCAGCTCAGACACTTAATGATTACATAGCTGTGTGACTGTAGGCAAGTCACTTAACCCCATTACCTAGCCAATAAAAAAAAATACTAGAGTGGTTTGCTGTTTCCTTATTCAGTTCATTTTATAGATGAGGAAGCCAAGGCAAAGTTCAGTGCCTTGCCCAGGCTCACATAGCTGGTGTCTAAGGCCAGATTTGAACCCAGGAAGATGAATCTTCCCAATTTCAGGCACAGAACTCCATCTAAAACTCCCAAATACAGCAAGAACTAAATTAAAATGTAATTGGAAAATGCAGACTTGATATTAAGGAAGAATTTTCTAACAATTTAAACTGTCTAAAATTTAAATAAAGTACCTCATAAATGTTGAGGTTTCCCACTTGCTGGATATAGACTAATATAAAGCTAGATGATCACAACTATCATTGAGTATTATAAAGGAAATTTTCATTCAGGAGTGGATGTGGGGGGGGGGGGCGGGAGGGTGTTTTGGACCAGATACTCTCTGCAGTATCTTCTAACTGAGATTTTGACTCTGTAAGCTGACTTTGGGAGGACTGTATGATTCCATCTTGAATTACTTGTCCTTGTATACCTGATATAGATATAATATTTATGTTACAACTATGTAAACCTTTTTTTTTTGTTTCCCAATCTTCCCTTCTGAGTAAACAGAAGAAATTCAGTATAGTATAGTTACATATTGTCATCATCATATATCACTGATAGGGAACTAGTAGCTTTCATGCAATATTGGCCTCACCTTCAGACAAACCATTTTTTAATCTGTATGTTCTGGAGAACATATTGGCTGATAGAATAAGCACAGAAATGGGAGCATTGGCTTCTAGAGGTAGTTATGTCCCAATCAATTTGTGGGATCTTTGGCTAGGCACTACACATCTCATAACCCCAGTTTCTCATTTAAAAAATCAGTGTTCTCTGGGGCAGCTAGGTGGCACAGTGGATAGAACACCAGCCCTGGAATCAGGAGGACCTGATTTCAAATTTGGCCTCAGATCTTAATACTTACTTAACCATGTGACCTTGGGCAAGTCACTTAGCCTCATTGCCTTGCAAAAACCCCCCCAAAAGAAAAGAAAAATAAGTATTCTCTCTTCTGTTTCTAACATATTTTATTCTTTATAAAAGCATGGTGGAGTCTTTGAGATTTCTGCTCTACTCCCATTCCAACCAAGTGCCTAGCTCAAGGCCTTAGAAAAAAAGTGGGGGGCTTAAGAAATATTTGTTGAGTTTAATTATTTTGTGTGATTTTAAAATAGCATTCTGAATAATTTAGGCAGTAGCTGAACTGAAGCCTTCCCATTATTAGCTTTATTCTGTTATAAGCAAAAGGAAGCTTTATCAAACAGTTCAAAAGGCACTATTCCATAGATCTGTATTTCATTCTTAAAATCTTTCCCTAAGTGATAGAATTTAAATTATTCCTTAAAAGTTCATTTGTCCCTTAGACTTTTGACTTAAATGCTGAACATTTTTTTAAAAATCTTTTGGAAGTGATCAGAAAACAAACTTTTAATGGTGATGTCTTAATCCAGGTATGAAGACCTCCCAAAGAGACTCTCCCTCTGCCAGTGCAGATCAACATCTACTGTGCCACTTAAGAGTCCTAGAAAGTTGCCTGGGTCATGGAGAGACTAATCACTTTAGTTTGCCCAGGGTCATGGCACAGTGTTTATGTCACAGTTTGGAGCTGAAATTAATTCTTCTTGATTCCTAGCTGGTTCTCTATCCATTACATCATGCTTCCTCTTTTTTAAAAAAAAAAAAGGGGGGGAAGCATATGCTGTTCAGAGTTATTAGAATTTGTAAAATGAAGCAGGATGGAGAGACATCATAAGTAGTGTTACTGTTCCTAGGAAAAAAATATTCGTTATAGTGAAGCTTCCTTGGATACCTATGCCTAATAAAGAAAATATGATTATATACCTATTATGATCTTCCTATTGTCACCAAGTATTCTTCTCAAGGAGTTTAAAAAGCAACTTAGGATCTTGAATTATTCTTCCAAATGTTTGGAAATTTCCAAACTGAATATTTTTCTAATTATTAATGTATGTACATTTTCCAAATTAACCAAATGAATGCAGACACTCTCCTTCACTTCATACTGTGCAGAAACCCTTGATATTTGTCTGAACAGGAAATAAATGGCAAAGTTACCTAGAGTTCAATTCATTATAAGCTCTAAAATAAAACTTGGGGATTTTAGCTATTCTTGAGCTTCTGATGATAAGGAATAGCATCCTAGATTTTGAGGTGGAAGGAACCATAAGTTTTCACATAGACCTAACTTTAGGGAATTTCTCTTGTAATAGGGATTCTTACATCTGTAAGATTTTTTTTTCAGTATTTCTTTAGGAAATTCCCATAACCCTGAGGGTCCATGTGAAGAAAATAAAGATGATTTTTAAAGAAAGGCATTATTACAAAAAGATACAATATATATAACCCTAGCAAACTGCTTAACCCTTATCTAATCACAATTTACTTTTTTTTTTTTAGGTTTTTGCAAGGCAAATGGGGTTAAGTGGCTTGCCCAAGGCTACACAGCTAGGTAATTATTAAGTGTCTGAGGCTGGATTTGAACTCAGGTACCCCTGACTCCAGGCCTGGTGATCTATCCACTGCGCCACCTAGCTGCCCCCACAATTTACTTTAAAAATTTTTTTTTGAATTCAGGGATAAATTGAATGGATTTTTTGACTCATGAAATGAACACAGTTCTGATTCACTATGAATCATGTTTTATTGGGTTTCTGATCTCACTATAACAACGTGGATTATGAAAACATAGAGGTACATAGTAGGCATTTAATAAATGCTTGGGTATTGTTGATGGAGGGCTCCATTAAGCCCATCCACCATTTTGTAATCAGTGTTTTATTTTCTCTTTACATACCATTCTGCCAGTTTATCCTTTGAGATTCACCTGAGTCACTCCTTCCAAGGGTCCTGTTCACTTTTCTATCTAGGAAAACCTACCTTAGTGTCCCTTCTTCACTGATTTTGTTGCTGTCCTCAACTATCATGGAATCTGGTCATGTTAAGTGTCTTTTAGGAGGAAAGGAAGCCTTCCAAAGTTCACTGTGAAGCTTTGTAGTATCTCTGAAATTTTCTGATATAAGTGGCTCTCCGTGCTTTCTAGAGAGCCAATCTAAATTGCTTTCACATGTAACCATAGCAATTACTGTGGCATTTCTAAAGAGAATTTTTTTTCGGTCAGTGCCATTCACAGTAGCATATATCTCTCAGTCATTCAGAAATATATAAGCTGTGCTTTTCTGTGGTCACAGAGAGCACAAGAGATAGAACTACTTTCAGTTAAACATTTTTGCACCTTGTTATAGTATCTATGAATTCATTTCCTTCCCTTTTTAAAGAAGAATACACAAATCCAATAAGGAAAAATTTTCTTGAATAAATTTGCATATTAGGTAGATAATTATGATATTTCAAACTTTTAGACTTAGAAATTCTAACTATAACCAGATCTGAAGCCATTCCTTAAAGTTTTAAGAAATTTGTTTCCAAATTCTCTTTTTATCTATGATCAAGCATATAGAAAAAGCGATGGGTCAACCGTTCCTGAAGGTTTTCTGCTTTTGGATCTTGGTTGATATGAGAATGTGGGAGAGTCAATCAGAGTTGAAAGCCATATTCCATTCTGACTAGTGTAATGTCCCAGAAAGAAATTCTTCACATATGGGCAAATGATATACTGATCTTCAATGTTACTTGTGATTGTAGCAATTACCTTCCAGGACAGATCTCCTGATAAAGACTAATGATCAGACTGTCTCCATGTGCTGCATAGACTATTCATTAATGTATATTTGGAGGATGTGGTTTTTAAGGATTAAAATGAATTTGGTTCTAAATTGAATGTAAAAAGACCCAAGTTAATTTACAATATAAAAGAAAATGATAGGATTCAAGGTACTTTTTTGAGATCAGATGCAGTAGCATCTGTTTAAAAATGTTTTCAATTTTCCATCTGTCCATTTGAAAACATTTCCTACTTTGGCAGATAGAAGTTGTTTGGTTTTGTGTTTTTTAAATATATTTTCTGATAATTTTGTTTGTGGTGCCAACAGACATTCCTAAATGCTTCCATCTGTAAAATATGTATGGTTTCTGTAGATGATCAACTTAGCAGAAGGTCAAAGTATATGCAATAGAGTATGTATTATTTACAATGAACACAGGGCCAGGACTTTTACATGTGAGGAATTGTGAGTATATTGGAAGAGACATGTGCCATGCTCTCCTTTTAAGAAAGTACTATGCAAGTGGATCATAAGTACTTAGTTGAATTCAATAGTGATACTGTCAGAATTTTTTGATTAATATGATCTTACACAATTATTCAATTTTCTAGTAATTTAACAGATTATTATTGATTAGGTTCTTTTGGTTAAGCAGGTTAAAATTATTTATAAAACCCTCTCTTCAAAACTCCAGTTAAATGGACATTTCTGACTGGAATGTAAACAGATACAGTTCTGGGCAGCACAAGAAAGTCATTGTTTGTGGAGTATTTCCTTTGGTAATACTTTATCATGCTAAAGTATCATAAAGAGCTAGCCCTGTTTTTCTTTGCCACCTTCATTTCTAATTGCTTGTTTTACCTGAACTAAAGACAATTTTTCAGACAAAAATCTTTTGAAATGGCTATTACTGGGCTACTGTGCCAATGTCATTTTACCTTTTATAGCCTCTGGAATCAAAATATACCAATAGGAAAGGATTTTAAAGTATGGAAAAAATTGTTAAGATTAGTCCTAGGGGCAGCTAAGTGGCATAGTGGATAAAGCACTGGCCTTGGAGTCAGGAATACCTGGGTTCAAATCCAGTCTCAGACACTTAATAATTACCTAGCCGTGTGGCCTTGGGCAAGCCACTTAACCCCATTTGCCTTGCAAAAAAAAAAAAAAGATTAGTCCTACTCTCCAATTTATTTTGAATTACATTACTTCATTTTTGGAACTTTTGCTAAATGATCTAGACTTAGTAGGGTTATTCTATGCCATTTTAAGAACATAGACTCTGACTTAACTATTCTTAACTTGCACTTCATGTTTTTTTCCAGGAGGAACTGAGTTCAAATACAGCCTCAGACATTTAATACTTACTTAGCTGTATGACCTTGGGCAAATCATTTAACCCCATTGCCTTGCAAAATATCCAAAAAAAATCCATAAAAAACAGAATGACCTAATAAGCTAGCACCTTCTAGCTCTAGAATTCTTGGATTTTAAATGTTCCTTAACCAAAAATATCCCTCAATCTAGTTTCTGTAATTTATAAAGTCCTATATTGGACCCAATGTGAAGATTATAAAAGAACTATTTCAATTAAATAATTTATAAAAATAAAAATTGTGTTTGAATGGAAAAATATGTCCCTGTATTGGAACTTTTGTTCTGTTGATAGCATTTTCAGAAATGGGAAAAGTGAAATAATTTGGGAAGCCCTATATATTATATAGAAAGATTGTTGCTTAATGAAAGGAGGCTTTGAAAAATTATTGATGTGTGTGTGTGTGTGTGTGTGTGTGTGTGTGTGTGTGTGTGTAAACTCTAAATTGTCCATTACAAAATTTAGACTGTTGAGGGGTTTTCTGTCTACTGGGTATTGTTTATCATAACTTAAAAATTCTAGTTTATATTCATTGAAATTCTGGTAATTGAAATCTTTAATTCTTGATACAATCAGGGTAATTCTTTTGAGCTTGAACATCATCATAATCAAAGAACAATGGCATTTAGCCTTTTGAATTGAAATAAGATAAAAACCATAGCAAATACTCTACCAGTAATGACTTGCTAGATTCAAACTTTCTTTGATCGAGTGATTAAAGAAGGTTCTTACATAATTTACACTGGCATCAAACTGGGTTATATTTGCTTTAATCATGACTTGTATTATTACCCTATATCATCTCCATTCTTATCCCAATGAGAAAAGTATTGTTCTGCTAAGAGGTCTGTAGGACTATATGGTATTCATTAAGTCTGCCAGGATTTTCTCCATAATTGTGTATTTTAAAGTATGTCTAGTGACAATGGCTTGTTATTTTATTAGCTGGATGAACCGTCTCGGACTTGCAGCCATTGGCTATTCCCCTGAGGAGAAAGATACCCAACCACGCGAAGGTAAGGGTAATTGTCTATTACCTTTAGGTCTTATTTAGGGAATAAGGTAAGAAAAGTAGAAATAGTCATGCTTTTTAAATGACTTCAACTTAAATTTTCTTGAATACTTGCTTCTATCCATATTTCTATATATAGCATGGTCTGATAAATAATGGACATGAGTCTTTTCCATGTACTATATTTAATAAATGTAAATATATACTTAGAGAAGCAGTTTTACTCAGTAGGCAGAAAGCAAGTTATGGAGTCAGTCCTGCCTCTAACACTTATTAGCTGTGAGACCCTAGGCGAATCAACTAATCCCTCAGTGTCCTAGGCAACTCTATAAGACTAAATTGAAAGCAGGTACCAATACTCATTGGGAGAGGAAGTTTTCGCCCAGAGAGTTGGATTTCTTGCAAGGACAATAGACATACCAAAAACAAATGAAACAAGAGGTAAGAAATTAAATAAAAACTCTGGAGGAAAGAATTGGAAAGAGAATAAATAGCTTAGAAGAGGTGAACTCTAGCCAGTTAATGGATTCTCTAAAAATCCAAATAAACCAAACAAATCAATGACTCCATGAGACCACGAGAAATATTACAACAAAATAAAGCAGTGTAAGCTCTCTGCTATTAAAAAAAATAACTGACCTGGAAAACGGATCAAGGAAAGATCACTTGATAATTGCTGGACTCTCTGAAAACTATGGAAATGGCCTGGACACCATTTTTCAAGAAATTACAAATAAAAACTGCCAAGATCTATTAGAATCAGAGAGCAAAGTAAAAATAGAAAGGATCCATTAATCACATACAGAAAGGAATGCAAAAAGGAAGAGTCCCAGCAATGCTATAACCAAAAGCCAGAGTTCCTATCTGAAAGAAAAAAATTCTGCAAGCAATTTAGAAAGAAAGCATTTAAGTACCAAAGAACTAGAGATAGGATCATAAGACCTTGGAAGGTTCTAATAAAAATCAGAGATCTTGGAATATAACATTCCAAAAGGCAAAAGAGATAAACTTACAGCCAATAATAACTTTCCTCAGAAAACTTGAGCATAATCCTATGAAGGAAAATGGATCTTTAATGGAATGAATAGAGCAATGGTGCCAAATTCAAATTTAAATATGAGCCACCTATCCATACATAAAAATCCCGTGAGGCTGCACATTGACTTAGCTTTCAATTTTAAGACTAAATCATATTATCTATGTTTATTGTATATTTACTTATATTGTTAAATATTTTCCAGTTATACTTTAATCTGGTTCAAGCCACACTCAGGATTATTGTGGGCAATGTAGGGCTCCTGGGCTGCATGTTCGATACTTAAAAAAAAAAAAAAAAAAGGTCCATAAGGTATATTGTTTTTGTTCCAAGGGTTTGAAGAGGAGAAGGAGAAGGAAAGGTAAAAGGAGGAATATACTAGTGTAAAAAGGATGAAGGGAGAGTAAAGCCAGCCCATTCTTATCATTTAGATATATAAAGAGAGTATATAAACTTAGAGAAAGATAGGGGTGGAGTGGGAAAAAGCACAGATGAATCTCACTCATCTGTACACACACACACACATACACACACATAAACACACACACACATACAATTTGTGGTAGAAATACTGAAAACAATGAAAACAATTAAGAATATGAAAATCCATAGTGTTCTCAAAGAGTTAAGAAGGAAATGAATAGTCAGAATCAGAACAAACATCTTGATCCCAAAGGTAGGATTAAATGAGGAAAAAAGAAAAGCACAGAACTAGAATTTAAGGAGGAATCTTACATTACCTCATAGACAAATCGAGAATGGTTAAATAAATTGTGGTTTATTAATGGAATGGAATATTATAAGAAATGATGAAAGAGATGGTTTCAGTAACTGCTGATCAGATGCCAAGTGAAGGGAGAACCTGGAGAACAGTTTATTTAGTAACAACAATGCTACAAAGGAAAACAAAAGACTTAAAAATTCTGAATAATGCATAAACCATATCTCCAGGGGAAATATGATGAAGCATGTTATCTCTTATCAGAGACTCAATGGGCACAAGGTTCAGAAAGAGACAATTTTTGATATGGCCACCATGTAGTCTCATTTTGCTTGACAATTTTTATTTGTTGCAAGAGTTTTTTCTCTCTTTCTCTCAGTTTTTAATTGAGGAGGGAGATTTAGCAATAGTGATGGCAAAAAAGATGGTCATTGAAACATTTAAAATCAAAAAAATTCTTCTTAACAAAAACAGAAGAAAATGAGATGAGAACTTGAAGCAACAAGTCTAGATGGCTTTTTCAAGTTTAGCTGAAAAAGAAAGAAGATAGGATGATCGAATCTAGTACTGAAGTGGAACTGGAGATTAAGGATGGGGAAATGGTGGCCATGGTTGTAAGCAACAGAAGGAACAAGTGGAGGAATAAGCCTTGATGGAGTGCACAGTGCTTAAGCACTATTTACAGATATTATCTCATTTATTCCTTACAACAACCCTGTGAGGTAGATACTGCAATTTCCCCCATTTTACAGGTTTTGGAAACTGAAGGAAATGGTTACGTGATTTGCTCCCAAGTAATACAGAGATTAGATTTGAAATTAGGTCTTCCTAACCCCAGGTCCAGCATTCTCTCCACTGCACCATTTTTCTGCATCATATAGGAAAGATTAAAGAGTGAGATGATAGTGAGGGCATTCTACTGGAGAAGATGGGAGAGGATAGAATCAAGGGTGCTATATGTACCTAAACTAGTTTTGACAAAGACTACCTCTGCAAGGGGGTGGCTAGGTGGCGCAGTAGATAGAGCACCGGCCCTGGAGTCAGGAGTACCTGGGTTCAAATCCGGTCTCAGACACTTAATAATTACCTAGCTGTGTGGCCTTGGGCAAGCCACTTAACCCCATTTTCCTTGCAAAAAAAAAAAATCTAAAAAAAAAAGACTACCTCTTCATCAGAGACTAGAATAAAAGAGAAAGTAATGGTGGATCATGATAAAATGATGTGAGATGAGGAAGAAGAATTATGTTATGAGAAGGAAAGGAGAAGAGGGAACTCATTGCAAATAAACCTGATTTCCTCAGTAATGTGTGAGGCATAGACTTCAGCTGATAGGGTAAAGAGAGAAATTTTGCAAAGAGGTTTAAGGAAAAAGAAGGTTTGGAACAGTAATGTTTATAAATGGATGACCCATCTCATATCTCAAAGAATATTAGTTTTCATAACTGAATCTGAGATATAAAAGGGAATTCAAAGTGATGCTGCCTTTTGAATAGCATAGTCAATGGCTAAATCAGAATGCTGATGGTGTTTTATTCTATACAAATGACTTAAACAGTTGGCATATATGTCTTTTTGGTGTGGGATTCCATTCATGAGACAACATGTGTAAATAAGGTAAAAACCAAACAAATATTTTCCACTTAAATTTCTGAGAAGAACCTTATGAATTTTCCTCCTTGTTCATTCACATACTCTGCAAAAAAACCTCCGTCGATAAAATGGGATCTGTACCCTGACCATGACTTCATTCCACTAAAGCAACTCACACTGATGATAAAATAATAACGAAATGTTCATGTGCTGCATAATGAATGTCTATCTTATCATTAGTGAATATGTATGTTTGCAATTTTACGTTTTCTCACTATGTTGTATAAGCAGCATCGGATTGCCTTTTCTGGTACTTGGGCCTTTGTCCATGAGCCAGACCGAACCAGGTTGTGTGGTGGAGTGATTGGGTGTTTGGGAGTATCACTGGCAGCACTACTGTCCTTGCAAATATTATTGGCATATGCTTCAGTCACGGTAGGAAGTTTCAGAAGCATCATGAATGGGAAGGTCAGTCATATATTTCATCTTTTTAAAAAAAAGGTATTTCTAAGTCAAACTTCAAAATAATAACACTACCTGGCAATAGGTCACTTCTTCAGGGAGGTGCAATATTTCAAATGCCAAGCCCTTTACTTTGAAAGGGATCATGGTATAGTTGAGAGTCCTAGTCCTGAAGCCAGGAATCCTGAAGGCAGTTCTGCTACTAGCTAGTTGTGTAACCTTAGGTAAAGCACTTCTCCTCTAAAACCTTCTAATGACTTACCTATCAAAAGAAGGGACCAGGATAAATGAAGACCCTTCCAGGCCATAAATTTAGTCGTTTTCTGTCTCAGTTGCTCTTAAGTAGAATTTCAAATTCATAATGATGATTTTAGTTTTTAAAAAAAGGTAGTTGATTGTACAGAAATATTTAACGTTCTGGGCTTTTTCCATACCTCAGACCATCTTTTTAATGCACTTATTTATTTTTAATTGAATGATGTCTATTTTTCTCAGTAGCACAAAGTAGTTGTCATATAGAGTTCTCCATAACAATGATAAGTACTAATAAAGAGAAAGCCAAGTGTGCCATGCTGGTTGATGCCTACAATGTAATAAACCATCCTTATCTCAAGAATGGTAGATGTAAGGTTTTAACTTAGACAGTTCCAAACTTTAGTTCTTCTAAATGTGCCCAGAAAGTGAAAACTTAGTCTCAGGAATGGCAGGCTTGGCTCGTCCAAGGAAGCTGAGTGAATAAATGTCACCATCACCTCTGCCCCTGTGTGCGTGTTGAGTTAGCAGTTTGTATAGGAAAGGAGAATGACTTAGAGAGACTCTTTCTCTTTCTAGTAGCAGTTCCCAGCAGAGCATGCAGGGTGAGCCACTACAAAAGTTGCTAATTACTTAAGTATCTCATCTAGATATTTTAACTCAAATCAATCTTTTCTTCACAGAATACTGGAGTGAAAGTGATCATGATGATACTGAGAGCTCTTTAACCTTGAGATTGGAAGGTGCCATGGCTCTCAATGATGTCAGTGTCAGTCATCGGCCATCTTCAGTAAGTTCCAAAGATCATATCTTGAACGAGGTCCCAGGGGCCAAGTGTGGACAACCTGTTCTAAATGTATGAGGTTTTTCCTTTTGAAAGGCATCTTTCATGCATATCAAAATGGATCTCCTAAGTGGAAAATGATAACATCAGTTCCAGTAGACCAAAGGGTAGAAGAAGCCTGTTGGCATGCTAAAGTAAGGATATATCTGAGTCATGGAGGAAAAGGCAGAGATTCAGTACAGGGATCTGATTCCTCCTTACTTTGTTCCACAGAACTAGTATGGAGGGTTTTCCATGTGTATTTTTTCGAATATATAATGTTAATGTTGAAAGGATCTCATAAATGTGATCCAGGAACAAACAAATGCATTTTCATGAAGCTATTTAAAATGAGACTATAGGACTTCATTTCAAATCCCATTTACATTTGTTTAAAACAAAAATTAATTTATAAAGCTATAATAAAACATTTTAAGGTCAGTCTTTATTTTTGTTTTTCCCCATCTCTTTTTGAAAAGAACATTAAAATAAAATATCTAGAAGAAACTCCTACCAAATTAAAAAGAGCTGTTAAAGTATGGTTACAGAAGATTGGTTTGTAAATGGAGATAGGACTATTCTCTATTTTTCTTTCATATTTTTCTCCAGTATGAATGATATGATCCTCACACAGCCAGAGCCAAAGGCAGAATGACTGAGGCAATAATATCACATGGGGGGAAGTTCAACCTGATTTTCACCCATGTGGTGCTGTCTTATCAACTGAGACACAGGTTAAGCCCCTCCCTTTGTATCTTTCCAATTTTTTTGCCTCTTCTTTTTTTTTATTAAAATGGCACACTAGCTAATCCAACTACCTTTGGATTTTTTAAAAACCTGTTTTGGTTCTTCAGCACCTTATAGTTCTGGAAGGTTTTTTTTGTCCTTGCTTGTTTGACTGGAAAAATCTGGCCCTTGAAGAAAAAGGAACAGTAGTTCTGTTCTTATGGAGATGTCCACATCTTTCTCAAGGTCACTGCCTTAGGAATAAGTCTGGTTGTTCTGGTACTGACCCAGAGTAGTAAGTCTGGGATGAAGAATGTATCCAAAATAAGAAGAGGTCATTGGTAATTAATCATGCTTATTAATGCTTATTAATCAGTTGATTTTAATTATTTCAGTTATGAAAAGTGCAAGACATGCTTTTCAAAAATATTTCTGAAATGCTTAATTCTGTTGGCCATCTGATATTTTTCTACAGTCTTTTCTCATGATAATGTGTTATAATTTGGTGCTTGCTTATATTTTTAGGGCACTTCTGCAAGTCCATTTCCAGAATCCAAACATCTTTCAAGTCCGTACTTGGAACCCCCACACCTTTCGACTGCATTCCTGGAACGCAAACACCATGCAAGCCAATTCCCAGAACCAAAACACCACGCAAGTCCATATCTGGAACCACCACGTGGCCCAAGCCCATTTCTGGATGTTAAACGTGGCCCAAGCCCATTCCCAGAAGCCAAACGTGGCCCAAGCCCATTCCTGGAACCCAAGCGTGGCCCAAGCCCATTCCTGGAACCCAAACACAGTGGAGGTCCATACCTGGATCCTAGATATGGTCCAAGTCCATTCTTGGATCACACTCATGGTGCCAATCCATTCCTGGATCCAACTCTTGGCACAAATCCATTCCTGGAAGCCAAACGTGGTGCTTGCGCATTCCCAGAAATCCAACGTGGTGCCAGTGCACTCCCCGAGCCCAAACGGGGTGCAAGCATGTTCCTGGACCTCCAGCGTGGTCCCGGTCCTTTTCCAGATTCCAAACGTGGTGCAAGTCGGTTCTCAGAACCCCAACGTGGTGCCAGTCTATTCCCGGAACATGGTGCAAATCCATACCTGGAATCTAAACATGGTGCCAGTCCCTTCCGAGAAACCACTCACCGTGCTACAAGTCCTTTCCCGGAAATCAAACGTGGTGCAAGCCCATACTTGGAATCCAAACATGGTGCAAGTCCGTACCTGGAATCCAAACACGGTGCCAGTTCATATCTGGAATCTAAACACAGTGCCAGTCCATACCTGGAATCCAAACACGGTGCCAGTTCATACCTGGAATCCAAACACGGTGCCAGTCCATTCCTGGAATCCAAACGTGGTGCAAGTCCATACCTGGAGTCCAAACGCGGTGCCAGTCCATTCTCAGACCCCAAGAGAGGTGCAAGTCCATACCTGGAATCCAAGCATAGCCCAGGCTTTTGCCTGGAATCCAAACATGGTCGGCACTTTTCAAGTGAGTCCACCTATTCTTATTCTTCTACTGAAGATCAGGCTCGACAGGAAGCCACAGGAAGGGATTCATCTAGCCACCGAAGGCTCCATGGTGAAAGACGCTCCTGGCAAGACCTTATTGAGACACCACTGACAAGTTCTGGGCTCCATTTTCTCCAAACTGGCCCTATTGAAGATGATTACGTGTTTGGCCTAACTCTCATGTCACCAGAAAAACGACGACAAGCAACCCTGCCAGCCCAGAAATACAACATCAATGATGAAGAAGGGCCTTTCCCACTGATTCCCTACCAGCAGGATCATGGGTCCCATGCAAGGCCCCATAAGCAACGTAGTCAGAGTCTGCCTCGGAATAGAGATGTCAAGAACAAAGGTCAAATGAAGGCAACAGAGCTAACAGAGATAGAGGAAGATCAATTTCTCATGAAGAAACAGGATAGTTTTGATGACGAAGGTAAGATTTGTTCATTTTAAAATAAATCATAGTTTTCCAGAAAGTAGATTTTCAACAACAAATTTATTTTCTGAAATCATTTGAGGATTTAACAATATCCCAATTAGGAAGGGAGGAGTTCCTCTATGTTTCTGCAACCCAGTTTTCTTCAGGGCCTTGTTCCTTAGTCACCTATGGTTATACAGCACCTCATGGACAAGCAAAAAGTATTTCTGTGAAGGGCATTATCAAGAATGTACCGTCTTTGAGGACTTTGACCAAGCTCATTTTATTTCCTAATGTGCCCATGCCAATGGGAGCAGAAGAAATGTAATTTGCTTTTTCTAGGGCTTTGCTGAAACTTTCTTAGAATTTCACTGAGGCTAAAACAGTAGAAGTTGAATTCTGTCTTTGATACTTACTAGCTAGCTATATAACCTTAAACAAGACACTTAGCCTATCTGGGCTTCAGCCATGTCATCTATAAAATGAGGTATGGGTAATGGACTAGATTTCTCTTAAGTTCCATTCTAACTCTAAAACCTATGATCCCACTTAAAAAAAAAAAAAAACTCTCTAATTCCATTGCTTTGTTTATTCCTTCCACCAATTCTAATACACAATCCCTCAAAACATCTGACATCAATCTAATCTCTACTTGAACAAAAATATCCTCTCACATACCTAACAACTGTTTATGCAATTAATTTAGACACAACTCCTCTCTACCTGTTGTGTATGTTTGTGAAGTTAATATTTTGGAGCCATTGTAAGTGTGTTTGTCTATATTAAATTTCATCTTCTTAGTTTCTGCCCAACATTCTAGCAATTTGAAATTGGGTGGGACGGGGGCGGAATTCTCACTTTGACATCCAATTCAATGCGATAGAATT
Source organism: Macrotis lagotis (assembly GCF_037893015.1). NCBI lineage: Eukaryota > Metazoa > Chordata > Mammalia > Peramelemorphia > Peramelidae > Macrotis > Macrotis lagotis. The sequence goes on from NC_133666.1 coordinate 54,039,427, forward strand.
TGAGAAGGACTTACTAAGCATTTTCTGTGTAAAGCACTATGCTAGTTGCTGATATTCAAAGACAAAAACCAAACAATACTTGTCCTCAAGGAACTTCGCATTAGCTCTCCATCCTAGTTTTTGTCAGCTGAAAATTTTATAAGCATGTCATCTGTGCTGTTATACAAGTCACTGATAAAGTTTTTAACATTTTTATTTAAAGTTTTGAGTTCTAAATTCTATTTTTCCCCTATCTCCCCCTCCTCCAGATGGTAAGTAATCAAATATAGCTTGTACATGTGAAATTATGTAAAACATTTCCCTATTAGTCATTTTGTATCAGAAGATTCAAATAAAAGAAAAAAATGAAAGAAAGTAAAAAATTCGTGGGCTTCAACCTATATTCAATCAATATTCTCTGGAGCGAGACAGTATGAAGCAAACGTGAATTCTTTGGGATTTTCTTGGATCATTGTTTTGCTAAGAAGAGCTAAGTCATTCACAGTTATTCATCAAACATTATTGCTGTTACTGTGTACAATGTTCTTCTGGTTGTGTTCACTTCACTTAACATCAGTTCATGTAAGTCTTTCCAGGTTTTTCTGAAATCATCCTGCTTGCCCTTTTTTATCGCACAATAATATTCTATTACAATCATATATCACAGCTTGCTTAGACATTCCCTAATCGATGGGCATCCCTTTGATTTCCAATTCTTTGCCACCACAGAGAGAACTGCTATAAATATTTTTGTAGAAAAATGTCATTTCCCTCTTTTTGGATGTCTTTGGAACAGAGCTCCAAATTGTTCTCCAGAATGATTAGATCAGTTCACAACTCAACTAATAGTACATTACTGTCCTAGTTTTCCCACATCCACTCCAATACCCAACATTTTTCTTTTTGTCATATTATCCACTCTGTTAGGTATATGTGGTACTTCAGAGTTGTTTTAATTTGCATTTCTCGGATTTTTATATGACTAGAGCTAGCTTTAATGTCTTTGTCTGAAAACTACACGTTCATAACCTTTGACCATTAATCAGCTGGACAATGACTTGCATTTTTATAAATTTGACTCAGTCTTTTATATATTTGAGAAATGAGGCCTTTATAGCGATAAAAATTTTAAATGGCATAGGGAAACATATAGTACAGAAAGTGGGGAGTTTGGAATGAAAGGACTTGATTCACATCCTGGCTCTGCTACTTATTTCTTGTGTGACCTTGGGAAATTCACTTTACATTTTGGAGACTCATTAGTTTTTTCTTCTACAAAATGACTGGGCTTTATTTGGTTATCTCTAAGGTACCTACTAATTCTAAAGTTAAGATCCTATGGATTAGTCAAGAATAGGTCATTCCAAACTAACTTCCTATCCTTTTTTGGCAATAGTACTAGACTGAACAGGGGGATGCTATAGATAAAATTTGCCTAGCAAAGAATTTACTAAAGATTCTCATGTTTTTCTTGAGGGCAAGATGGAAAGCTGTGGGAAAATCAAGAGTAACGATTAGATGGGCTAAGAATTAGTTGAATGACCAAAGGCATTGAGTAACCATCAGCTGTTCAGTTCCTATTTGTAAGGAAGTTCTCAAGTAAAAGTGGTCCAGGGCTTTTTCCTTGACCCTCTGCTATTGAACATATGTCAGTAATTAGGAGGGATATCTGGCATACCAGATAATAGTCAGAATCCAAAAAAAAATCTTGATAAAGTAAACAGCAAGGTCTATTTTTTTTTAATCTGGGCCTGTGATTTTATCAGTGTAGGGAACTCCTAGTATGTAGACTCCCCCATATCTTATGTAAGACTTCATATTTATCCCTATTTAATTTCATTTGTTTAGATTTTGGCCAAGTCTTACACTTGAGTTCAAAAATTCAAATTCATGAATACAAGAGAGGAAGGCAGATAGAAGGAAGTTCACATGAAAAAAAGATCTGGATAGGCCAGTAGGATTAGTGGATGGCAAGTCTAACTTGAACCAGAATTATGGTATGGCCACCAAGAATGTGATCTCCTTGAGGGCAGAGCCTATATTCTTGCCTTTCTTTGTATCCTCAGCATTTAACATAGAGTCTGGAATATAGTTAAATGCTTGATAAACACCTGTTGACTTGAAAGAAAGCTAATTCAGTTAGCTGGAGCAGCTAGGTGGTGCAGTAGACAGAGCACTGGCCTTGGAGGCAGGAGTATGGACAGTAGAATCCAGCCTCAGACACTTGATACTCACTTGCTATGTGACCTTGGGCAAGTCTCTTCAGCCTGATTGCCTCACATCCAGGGCCATCTCTAGTCGTCCTGATTCCTATCTGGCTGCTAGACTCAGATGGCTCTGGAGGAGAACGTGAGGCTGGGGACTTAGGACAGCGGCCCTCTCACTCAAATCCAATTCATGAGTTTGTCATGGCATCTCCTCCCTTGATGTCAGGATCTTTTTCAAGAATGAAGGACAAAAAAAGACAAACAATTCAATCAGCTGCATTAAGAAAGATGCATTGCAAAGGACTAGGTAGGTTCAGTTGGCCACATTTATACTGTGCTTTAAGCACTTTTGGGTGCCAGATCTGAGGAAGGATATGGATAAGCTTATACTCAGTCAGAAAAGGCTAAACAGCGTGGTGTTGGGCCTCTAATTAATGCCATATAATGATTGGTTAAAGAAACTAGGAGAGGTAGATAATAACAGTGGAAAGAGCCCTAAATTTGAGGTTAGATAATGTAGGTTCAAACTGTACCTCTCTTACTACCTGTGTGATGAGGCAAGCCACTTCACTTCTGTGACCTTTAGTTTCCTCATCTTTAAAATGAGCGGGCGGGGGGGGGGGGGGGGGGGGGGGTTGAACTAAATATGCTCTAAGACCTCTTCCATTGCCAAAGTTACATTCCTCTGAGTCTGTGTTTAGCCTGAAAAGGAGAAAATTTAGGAGAAATATGATAGTGGTCTTTAGATTTCCAAAGGACAATCTTGTAGAATAGAGATTTACTTGCTCCATGAGGCTAAGTAAAAGAGTGGAAGAGAAGAAATGAGTGGAAGGTATACAGACAACAATCTAGGCTCCGCATAAAGGAAAACTTCATAGTAGATTTCTTATTGGTAGAAGACTCAAAACAACAGTTGAATGACTGTTGTTAATGTTTGAAGTTGAAGGTATTCTTGTTCAGGTCAAAATTTATAGGCTTCCCTGGATCTAGTACCTCTGTCAAAAAGGAATGAACCTTTCTGGAAGAAGGAAGCCATACAGGCATCTTTTTGATAACTGCTTTCCTTTTATAAATATACTTTGGCCTTTTTGTTTCATAGCACATACTAGAATTTTTCCAGGAATCAAAGTCAAATCCAATTCATTTTAATTGAAAAATCATTTATTGGGCACCAACTACACCCATCCTCAAACCTCTTCCTCTAGGTACAACATGTAAACAGGTCAACATGTGAAAATTACCAGATAAACTACAAGAAAATGAAAATGTACAACTTCATCAACTACAGATTCTACTCTCACCCCTTTTCTGAACATCAGGATAACTGTACTTCTCCAATCCAATAGCTTCTCTCTCATTTTCCTTGATCTTTCAAAGAGTAGTAACAATGACTGACCAATCCCGTCTTTTAGTCCTTTGGAATGCAGTTAATCTACCTTTATGACTGGAATTAATTCACTCAGGTTAGCTAGATGTGTTTTTGCTATTTCCTTACTTATCTTTTTGATGTCATTACTTATCAACTCCCTATTGACCACTTGTTGAGTTGTTTTGGTTTTTTTTTTTTTTTTTTTTTTTGCATTCTAAAGGTCATTCTCCTTGAGAAAGAAAATGGAAACAAAAATATCTGTGGTCCATTATCATTGCCCCCTCTAACCCAGAGACCAGCCCTATTCTTTCTTTGATCTCCCTCTTTGTCCAATGTAGTTTTTAAAAAAACATACATTTTATGTTATCCTTAGCTTTCCTTACCAGATCAGTCTGAGCTTGAGCTCTTATGGGACCATAAAACTTTCAAATTTGATTTCTTTTACCCATCTTTGCTTCCATCTTCTGTACATGGTATTTTAATAATCTAAGTTGATAGGTTCCCTATGTCTCCCTAAGATTCTTTTCAGACAATTTCTACTTTTCCTCCTCATTGGATTATTTTTCCTCTTTATCCATTCAGAACTTCATTCCTCTTGAGTTATCTTTATAATTCTGACCTGCATAGGATTCTACCTATTCTTTCTCTTAACCCTTTGAAATATGCTCACCCAAAATCTAAAGTGTATATATATATTTGGTTATATATAACTGTCTTTCGCCATCACAAATTCTAAAATGAAGGTCTCTTCCTCCAAATGGTCCCATCATTTCCACCCCAGAAAACATTGTAGCACAATGGATAAAATATTGAGCCTGGAGTCAGGGAGGAAAACCTTAATTTAAATCCAACCTTAGACATTTACTAACCCTGTGATGCTGGGCACTTAACCCACTTACCTCAGTTTCCTCATCTATAAAATGGAAATCATATTTGTATTTATCTCCCAGGGTTGGTATGAGGATTAAATGAGATAGTAATTATAAAGCCCTTAGCACAGTGCCTGGAACATGGTAAGCATTAGGTGAATGATAAGTAGCATTAGTAATAGTAGTCATAATAATAGGAGTGGGATTGCTTCTTATTAGTAAATATTTGTTGACTTTTTAGTGGGAATAATGCCCATATCAATTCCCTCATCAGCTGCTCTTATAAAAAATGAAATTAAAATTAGGAAAAAGTCAAGATATTATTAGAGACCCTGATTTAGGCAGAGAGAGAAAGCCCCTTAAATGAATTCCCCCATCACTACATGTAACTCCTCCATGCCAGGCTGGTGATATTTCCTGAACTTCTCATCTGTTTTCTTAATCCTCTTGACCAGAGGGTCTGTGTAAGTCTTGATGACAATATCACATCTTTTCCTGCCTCCATTGACCTTCATGCAATTGTTCTCTACCAGGCTTCTCCCTTCTGGTTCCTAGATTTTCTAAACTGAGTTTCTCTTCTTAATATAGAGTACTAGTCTGCTCTACCAGATTTTTTACCTACTCTACTCCTATAAAATGAGGAACCCTTCCAGAGTCCTATTCCAATCGTGTGTCCCCTTCCACCAAATCTCAGAAATATCTATGATGTCAAATTTGTTTTCTTGCTTTAATTTAGATCACCCAATTTCTCACCTATATTCACTGCAGTTGTGTAGAAATATGCGAAGTCATGAATTTTAGTGGATTTTTTTTCCTGCTAGTTTGAAGAAATCATAAATTTAGAACTAGAAAGTATCTGAGACATTATCAAGTTCAGTCACCTCATTTTATACATGAAGGAGTAATACCCAAAGAGAAAATTACTTGCCCAGGCTTATAGAGGTAATAAGAGTCAGATCCAGGATTTAATTCCAAATCAAAGGATTCTAGATAGAGACCTAGAAGGAATCTTGGAGGCCATTTGGTCCAATTCTCTCCATTTATTGAGAAGGAAGGAACATCAGAGAAGTTACTAGCCCAGGGTCATAAGAGATTAGATTTGAATTTAGGTCTTCTGATTCCAAATTCAAATCCAAATTATTTCTCCCATATCTCTAATGCTATTCTTATTGCATTGTAGCTACTCTAATTTGGAAGGTAAATCTAGGTAATTTTCTTCCTATTCCATCCACAGATTTGTAGACCTCAAGGTATTTACTAGTCTTTGCTGGGAACATGCAGCCAAAAAACTATCATTTCTTTTTGTTTGTTTGTTTTGCAGGGCAATGGGGTTAAGTGACTTGCCCAAGGTTACACAACTAGTTGATTATTAAGTGTCTGATGCCAAATCTGAACTCAGGTCTCCTGATTCTAGGGCCGGTGCTCTGTCCACTGTGCCACCTAGCTGCCCCAAACCTGTCACTTCTAAATTATAAACTGTGGTCATAAAATTTAAATTTTTTTTCAGATACTATATAAAGGAAATGACTTTTCTCTTCCCAAATACCTTAAAACCTCAGTGAACAAAATGAACATCGTAGTACTTCTGTGAACAGCTAAGTTTATTTGAATTGTAGACATGCTAAAGAGAATTCCTTTAAAATTGACCATTCAGGGGGCGGCTAGGTGGCGCAGTGGATAGAGCATCGGCCCTGGAGTCAGGAGTACCTGAGTTCAAATCCGGCCTCAGACACTTAATAATTACCTAGTTGTGTGGCCTTGGGCAAGCCACTTAACCCCATTACCTTGCAAAAAGTAAAAAAATAAAATTGACCATTCAAATCAAGTTTTAAATTTTAGTGAACTTTACTTTTTGTTTCCCAAATACCTTCACGCCTTAATAGTTTCATAACACTATGATCAAAAAAGAATTCCCCATGTATTGTTTATCCTTTTGGTGATAAATTCTCTCTAAACTTAAGCTGCTCCTCATATAACAGAAACACTGTCTGTTATCAGGCCCATACATGACCTTTTGTAGATTAACAAGATTTACCAGAGTTTGAACTTTGTTGAACTAGCCTTTGAGAAACCAGAATGATTTTCATGGCTACAAATTAATTCTTTAATGAAAGATTAATTTCTGTACCATAATTATAAATTGGAAATTGGTCATTTCCAAGAAGATTGTTTTCCACCTTGACTAAATTGAATAGATATGATCTGGAACTAGATAATGATCATTTAAAAATTAAAAAGCTCTAAAGGCATGTGGAAGTTGAGGTCTAGAATTCTGTATTCCCTTTGGGGATACTTTCTGTCAACTAAGTAGATCAATTATTTGCCTTACCTCAGTCCTTCTACCAATAAGATGAGAATTTTATCACTACTTACTCACCTAAAAATGGGGTCTTAATCTAGAATTTGTGAAGTTAGATGGGAAAAGTTACAGCTTTATTTCAAAATAATTGGTTTCCATTGTAATCACATTTAAAAATGTGATTCTGAGTAGCAGTCTATAAATTTCACTGGACTCTCAAAGGAGTCCGCAAATGAAAAAAAGGTTAAGAACCCTCGGTTTAAAGGATGACTAGGATTATGAGCCTGCTCTTATTGGTGAGAGGAGAGCATCTTTTCTACCTTCACCAAAACATTGGCACTGAAGTGGGCCTAAAAACAACTAATTCCTACCTTATGAATTCTATAATTTTTGTTCTGTTCAGTAACAGGATTGACACTTCAGTCAAACATGTTGGGTGTTAAATATAATGTAGATCATAAAATGTCAGAACTAGAAAGGACCTTTAAGGTTATCTAGTCCAATTGCCCCATTCTTACAGAAGAAGATAAAGCTCAGAGAGGTTGACTATTTTTCTTGTTTTCTCATATTTCGGTTATTAAAAGACATAAATTGCTGATGGGGATACAAAAATATTAGTCATAATTTTGCCTTCCACTTCTCTCTAGAAGCCAGTTCCCTGAACATTCACCTGCATGTTTCTTAAATGCAAACCCATTAATTAATGATGGAGAATTACTGCTGTCCAGAATATGGTCTATTCTCTCCTGAGGTGTGCAAGTAGAAAGACCATATTTAGTCACGTTGTGGTTTGCTTGTATTCCTAGGAAAATTTGACGCTTCTGGAAGTTCTTGAGCAACAACCTTGGAGGCTGACATCATTTCTGTAACCACAGAAATAGTCTGGACTTCAAAGCTTACAGTACTGCCCAACAATGGAACTAAATCCACCTTTAAAAACAACATTTTTTCAATCATTTGCTCTCTGTGCTTATAAAACCTTTTAGTCTGTTAGCTGAAAATATCATCGGTGAAACTAAATATCACCCTTTTTGATGCATAGTAGAAACTAGATGGATCAATTCTTAAAGTAGCCATCGATGCAAACTTTTTTTCGCTACGACTTCGTATTTCTTCAATTTATTGACTGAGAATGGAAAATTTTCTTATCCTAACACCAGGCCCCAGCATTATACACTGCAGTCTTTAAAAAAAAAAAAACTTCTGAAATGCAAGTATTCTGAATTAAATATTGTCTTTGATTTTTATATCGTCGATGTGTTTTTTGCCAGTCCTTGTCATTGGGAGGATGACTATATTCTTTCTTTATGTCATCACTAATCCCTCAGACTGGCATTGTGTTTCAATTTCGACAATATATGTGTGGCTGAAATTCTTATCTATCGGGGTCCTTAATTTTCCAAACCAAAATTTTTCTGCATGGAGGTAAAAAGAACTTGTGAACTGTATTTCAGAAAATGCAAAGAAAAAAAGCGATAGTTCTGATGGGTTACAAGAACTGTACAGGTCTTTGGAAAAAGTCAGTTTGTCAGCCTTTGGAGAACATCGTCCTTCTACTAAGCAAGAATTCAGAAGGTCTTTTATAAAGAAATCCAATGATCCATTTATCAATCAAAAACTTCATCACATCCGAGCGCTCAGGAGTACTTTAAAAGTAAGTCATTTTCTCTTTCTATTTACAACTTGAAAATATAGAATTATAATCTCCAAAATCTTAGAATTTACAAATCATACATTACAGAAATCAAGGTAAATATAACAAAGCAAAAATATTCAGTATTAAGTTAAAGATGACACAAAGAATTTACAAAGAGGGGTGGCTAGGTGGTGCAGTGGATAGAGCACCAGCCCTGGAGTCAGGAGGACCTGAGTTCAAATCCGGCCTCAGACACTTAATGATTACCTAGCTGTGTGGCCTTGTCCAAGCCACTGAACCCTATTGCCTTGCAAAAACTAAAAAAAAAAATTACAAAGAGAAGTTAGTGAATGAGGCTCCTAAAGTTTTGGGGGAAAAAATCAGTTATCAAGATTGTCATTAATTGATCTTCTTACTGGCATTATCATCTGATGATAGAACTACCTTGTAAGATATTTATTATTTCCAGTATAACCCCATGCTGGCCAATGAAAGTACAATGAAAGTACCTACTCACCTCGTAACATTTTGTCCCAACCTAACTTTCTATCTTGTTGGCTGGAAGCAGACTGTGTCTTTCCTCCACACAAAGTAAATAAAGACTAACCTGTATGTAATCTAGCACTAACATTTTAGTCCTAACATTTTGTATCATTTTAATGTTGGACAGGCAAAAGAAAGAGACCTGCAACTTATTAACAGTCTTCTGGATGATCCTGACTTTTCAGCAGAAAGCTTCAGACAGTGGAAGGAAAAGAATCATGAGTTTTTCATGGACATTTGTGAGTACAGTGCTACTCTGACACCTCCAATTGTGGCCTCTGAACCTCTACACTCACAACAGAACACAATCACACATTGCTGAGACACACTTAACAAAACTGACTACTAAGTGCCATATAAAATCCATTATGACAAACACTCTAAGACATGTAAATAGTATACCAATAAGTTGACTACAAGACTTAGGTTCACAAGATGCCTAAACCATTGCATGACCAAATAGTGTTATTCTTTGGGAATCAATTTCATTTGCTCTTCTCAACCAACAAATTGGCTCTGCATTTAAAAAAAAAAGGCACAGAATAGAAGTGTACATTTATCAAAGTACTTTACTCAATTGAAGTTCACATCAACAATGCCTTCCCCCAAACACTTAGGTAAAAGTCAGTTACATGAACATATTGCAAATTCTCACTTATCTGTGTATACTTTTAGCTTTACCTTAGATTATATACATTTGCCAGGATCAGTTTCTGAACCTTTGCTGATTGACTGATTGACTGCCTGATTGATTGATTGATTGGTTGTAAGCTATAGCAAGGAAACTCGCATAGGGGCGAGAGCAGGTATCCAACCCAGGAGACCAAAAGAACCCTGATGATCAGGTATAGGGCCAGCTCCAATCCTCTTGTTAGAAAAACTTTCTGCACAGGTTTGATCACAGCTCCAAGCCAACTGGGTGGGGTACCTATTCTAATATTCTACTTCACGGACACAGATTACTAAAAGTTGACTATCTACCCATACAAAATGTTCCACATTTCCAAAATGCCACAAGATATATGGTATGACTACAAATAATGAGACTGAGTCCATAAACCACATATGAAAATCAGTCTTAATGCTTTCTAATCACACTTCATACACCGATTTCTCCAAGTTAACCAGTCAAAAATAACATAGTATAGAAACACATATTAGGGTCATATTTCCTTTTTTAGGGTCTGGGCTTTAGTAGTAGTAATAATCTTAAGAAAACAAAGATGAATTGAACTTTATGAGAAAAATTCACCTAACTCCTGTATTGTGCCTTATGACATGGTATAAGGGTTGATAATCTATGACTTGTGGCAGAATTGTGCCTAGTTAAGGTTGTCAATTGGCCTTGAGGAAGAGGGGAAGGATGGAGAGACTTCTCATTTTTACTCAGTGTGATGACTGAGGCCTAGGAATTGGCCAGAGGGAAATCTGGAGGAAAGGTTGAAAGAGACTATCCTCCCTACTTCTTATGTACTCTAATATAGAGATTCGAATTATGACAACTTTCCCTGAGACAAGAAGGCCCAAAGAAGTGAGCAGGGATTTCAACCCTCTATACTTCAAAGTTGCCAACCAATGATTTAGTAGATACAAATGCCAACCATGTGGTATGCACATGATTAGCATTCTATTAGCTATGTTTTGTCTTTTTTGATTCATAGAATTTTAAAAACTCAATGCCTGCCTTTAGGAGGAGCTGCCTTATGCATATGGAAAGAAGAGGCATAAAAGAGATTAGAGAATTAAAAAGTAAGGGTAGAACTGAAGCAATCATGTAATTTACACCTATTTTAGCCAAATGGTAAGTGAAAAGAGAAAAAAAAAGTGGTACTTGAGGATGGTGGCTAATGTAAAAATAATTAATATAGGGAGGTTAGAGCTTGTGATTGAGTCATCCCACCTTAAGTTTTGTGTTCAGTTGCTTCACAGATTAAAAATTAGTAATGATTTTTGAAACAGTTGACTGCTTCTACTAGGAATTTGTCAAAGAAGAAAATAAAATCATGAGATCTGAATTGGATAAGAAGAGACCCAAAAGTCAAAGATGCCCAGAGAAAATGATTTCTACTACTCTAAAGAAATGTATGTGCTGAATTGAGATAATTAGAACACATTGAATTTGTTGAATTAAATGTTCCTTGGTCAGAACTAAAACAAAATAAATGTATCATAGACACATTTTTATCTATCATCAAAGCTTACATCACTGACTATTTGAATCATTGAAAATAATTTTAAAGATAAATAATTACTAATGAAACATATTCTTGATATTAATAAATGACTGAAAGAAATTCAATCAGTAATTACAATTATTAGTTCAAAAAAATCAATACTAAAGTACATTTAAGTAAGATTTAAAAAAAACTTTTCCAGCAAAAATTTCACCAAAATCAGAACTAAAATGTTCTTTAAGGAAAAGCAAAAACAAAACAGAAATCTGAATGCTTTTGCAACATCATATTTAGTTAGTATCATTACAACATACAAAGAATGATGAGCCAACTCTGCTCTTACCTTTCAACCATTCCTTAATATCAGACCCATGGAGGGTGTGGTATATATGAATATGAATACATTTATAGTATTAACACTTTTTAAAAATTAATGTTCTTCTTGTACTATTACAAATGAGAAAACTTAGAGAAATAGATGAAGATAAAAGGCAGCAGTAACCATTTGATATTGTACTGCATATAGTATTGCGCATTAACAAGGAGGCAGATATTAATGGAAAAAAATGATTAGTGTTAACTTAATGAGCTATAGTCTTTCCTTCCAGATTTCAAGGGGAGGTCTGGAGAGAAGGAACATATCTCCTTTGCCATGAATTGTACGTGAAGAAAAAAATTCTCCCATCACAGAGTTCACAACAGCCCCCATCCCCTTCCTCAACTTATGGAATCCAGCTGAATAATAGTTTTTGCTTGTATTTAATTTCAAAGTCATATTACATTCTGGTATAGATAATTTAAAAAATCATGAGATTTTTAGTTTATAGTACAGATTTGAAAGATTAGAAAATCCATTTGACCAAGAAGTACTATATTGATATTTGCTGAAATCTTTAAAAAGGATACGGGAGAATAGAACAGAGCTAGAGAAATATATATATATATATATTTCTTGAGAATATTAACAGTAAGCAATACAATTGACAAAAGGAGAGTGGCCAAATCAAATAACAGTAACCCTCATTTCAATCAATTGACATATTTTTGTTTTGATAAATATTTCTCAAAAGGTTTAGTGAGAGTAAAAGATTTACAAAAATAAAATAAATGGTAAGATCAATATGAATTTTCCATAACCTTAATATCTTAGATTTCAATAATATAGTAATCTTTTGATATTTATTTATTTAAATCCTCTCACTGATGTATGCATAATATCAGAATTTGAAATATTGGATCTACTGGACCTTTATTCTTAAAAATCATTTTGGTTTTGGCAGGAAAACAATTAAGACAATATATAAAGCCAAATAGCTTTTATGCAATATTTTCATTACTTTTAATAATTGCATGGTCACCTAATGACACTTTCCCAAATCAGCCTTAGAAGTCACAAACCAAAAGACAGCGAAGTGATTTTTGAGGGGTTAGAGGATAGAGTTTGCAAGTGCCTTCTTTATTCAGTAAGTGATTGCAAAGTTAGCTACCTTATCTGACTTGAGTGTCCACCCAGTGTCAGAGGAAGAGGGTTACAAAGAAAATGGAAATTCAATGGTAGCTTTTCAAATAAAGGTTTTATTATTCTAAAGCTATATTTTATAGCCTTATTGCATTTTAGAAACTATAATTTTAATATATTAATGTTACAGAGATGCCTTAAATTAATTGAACTTTAACATTTTCCAAAAACTGGTTTGCACATCTAGATGAGCAACTCTCTACTTTCCCTATCTGCAAGGAAGCAAGTTGTTATAAAGGTCACATAGAGTGCCCCCTGTGAAGTCCCCACCAAAACCCAGAGGTCCCTTCTAAAGTTAGATTGGGCAACACTGGGGCCTTTATATATCTGGGGTTTGCAAAGTCTGATGGGGGCCAAAGGATGGAGGATCTCCTGCAGTTAGGCTGAAGTAATTTACTCAACTGGGCCCATTGTTACCAAATGAGAGAACATGAGATAATTTAAAGTAACCAGAGACATTACCCAGTGGCAACTGAACAGTTTGCTGCCTCCAATTATACAGTCCTCTCTTCCATCTTTTGTGCCATATACTTAGAATGGCTAGTCCCTACTTGTATGCAAAGGTAGGATAGAATTTAAGTAGTTGTCCAGCTATTGATCTGGTTGCACTGTCAATGAGTCAGTTATTAAGCCATTCAGTCAGAATGCTAGTGAACTAAGTGGATATGAAAATGAAAGCCTTACTCATGAGATGTTTTTATACCTGAGTGTTTCAAAAACTACATAATGAGTATATTATGATGGAAAAGAATAAAGAAGTAGTCTTGTGAATAATCCACATTAAAAAAATCAGTGCTATTAGTCTTTGTATTGTTACATCTAGGTTTTCTTTTTAACTGTCTACTTAAAAGTTTCAAAATTAAAAACTTTAAATCCCTAAATAGGGAAGACTATCAAAATATTACTCTAAATCTAAAAGGCATGCAAAATGAAATATCTTCACCATCTCATATCATGATACATTATTCTCTGGGCAAACTACAAAAGGATCATTAAATAATAAATATTGACAATGACAGGAGACAAGATCCCTCCTCTGAGAAAAAAATTCCCTTGCAGGTATCCACATGTACTCATTAACTGGAGAAGAAAGAGACCTTACTGGATCCTAGAGATAAAGATACACACATTCTTTGGAGGATAGAACCTGGAAAATGGAATTTTTTGATGAACGTTCCATTTGGACCCTGACAATTTAGCATTCTTTTGTAGGACCTGAGGGAAAGGAAATGAAAATTAACTTTTATCTCCACTAAAAACTGAAATCTTATAGAAAAAATAAATTGAGAATTATTTTGCCAGCCGCTACAAAGAATTACAGTCAAAATTTAAGTGCCAAATACCACATTATAAAAATTATATGCATTGCCTAATCTTCATTTCCCTTTTACTTGCTTATGAAGATTAAACTTTTAAGCAATTCTCATAGGAATCTCAAGTTATTTCCCCCACTTTCTAAATTTTATAAGACATTTTTTTCATCTAATATAGTACATGTAGTTTAGGTTCTTTAAGAAAATTAAGTCACATGCTAACAGTTTCTTAGTCTAAACCTCCTATAATAATTATTTTATTAATCCAGTCAGTATTTTTAGTCTAAAACTCAAGTCTTCTGTATTAACAGCTATATTGGAATAAAAAAAAGTATTTTAAAAAGAATATTCATTTTTCATCTACATACTAGCTACCAAAGCAAAAGTTAATATGACAATATGTTGTATTTGAGATTTTAATGGTTGATATTGTGGATTTATCAACTAACTAAAAGCAAGGTAAATTTGTCAAGAATAAAGACAGTGTGACTATATGCCATCATTTCCCAGAAACTTTTATAGCTTTTCTTAATGTAGGCCCAAGTAGAAATAAATGAACCTGAATTTGTAGATTTTTCAGATTGAGAATGACAATGACTGATTTGCACTTATAAGAATATTATTGAAATAAGCAATATGTGTTAATGCCAGTACATATGCAGTACGTAAGGGAAATTCATAGTATGTGAGTAGAAAGAATCAGGAAGGAAGTATTACTGATTTTGGAAATACCCACAGCTCCCTAATTTTACTACAGACTTTCCCCACAAATTTCAGCTTTTTAGTTTACGTCTTAACACCTAAAGCCAAACCAGCTCTTTGTGTGTGTTGTAACTGTATTTAGTATGTTTCAAATAACAGACATTTCCATATTTTGATTTATTGGTTTTATTTATAACCAGTAACTAGAAAATACATTTTTCTTACCTAAATTTCAATCCTGTTCACTGTTCTAAGGAATTCAGTGAAAGCTGCTATGATGCAAAGGTTTAGCATTCATTAAGGATTCCTTAATAAGAAGCCCTAGCATTTCAATTTTTTTTTTAAGAGAAGAGGCACTGGTATGAAGAAACATTTTACATTTGATATTGTTGCTATATTTGAAAGAGAAGTCCTGTTATCATTAATTGCTGAGTTTGTTTAGTTTATTAAATAAGTGACATGCTTAAATTGGGAGCCTGCTTAGAAATAATGCTTCAGTGTGTGAAAATGTATGACACCTGTATGCTGTGGTTTACACTTTACATACATAAAGTGTGATGTGGGCTACAGTAATATTGTTTATTCAGGGGTTAGAAAGCACACTTAAGAATGGATTTCAACCTGTAGAGTCAATTCAATCTTAGAAAACTCCAAGAACACATTGGGGATACCTGCTAACTAAAGAGCACTAGCAAAGCAGGTCTTTATGGCCTCAGACAAATGAACACCATTATCACTATTTCTGTAGCAATACAAAGCACACTTCTCTCTCCTTAGGACTGTTTCTAACAACAGGTAAATCTGCTATTATGACTTCACATTGTTACTATTACTGTTCTTCTTACCACTACTGCTCCATATATGGCACCTAGGATCATGGAGACTTCATGATTTGTAGACATTTTTGTTTAAGGATTATTATATATATATGTAATATGTATATGAACAAATACATATACATCAGGGGTTCTTAACCTTTTTATGTGTCATGGACCCCTTTATTATCTGTTGAAATCTATGGACCCAGCCTCAGAATTATGCTTTTAAGTGAATTAAAATATACAATTACAAAAGAGATTGATTTTATTGAAATGCAATTGTCAAATTTTGTTTAAAGTTCACAGGGCCCAGGGAAAGAGCTCCTGATGTACATATACATATATAGTAGAACTGATTTTTGTGTAATATCATTTTGATTCATTGACTGTTTTTCTTTTGAGTCATTGTCCATTTTAACTGCACAATATGTGGCTTTTAAAGTAATTTTATTAACAAAACTCCGCGGGAAAAAGAACAACAGAGTTTGAATTCTCAGTTTTCAAACTTACTTTGTCTGTTTTCATACTACAGATCTTTCAAACCGATCTCCTTTCATTATCTCATCAGCTATGAATGAACAAAGAAGACAGCAAATCATCTGATTTTGCTAACTGAGAGACTTGGCTTGTATTATCTTTTCAACATGGCTAATACAACATTTCATAAAGTTTCGGGTTTCTTTAACCAACAGAAATTTTAACTTTTGTAGCTAGGATGTATGCATTTTTAATTCTTCTCTTGATCCATTTCATCAATATGAGCATTTCCTTCCACCCGTACAAAATGTAACCCATCCATGCCTTCTCTTCCTGTGGCATTCTAGCCTTTCCATAAATCCTTCATCCTGGATCTATCCAGCTCATTGAAAGCCTTCCTGTAGTGCTTCTGACATTTCATTGGTACAAATGCAGCGCTCGGAACTGTTCATCTGTTATTCCATTTTTACTCCATTACTAGTTTGCATCCTCTTTGGATCATCCACTTCCTTGATGATGTCTTTATACATTTCATAAAGTTTCCATCTCTCTATGATCTCAAGGTATCTTTCTTCTTGTCAACACACCATCACAATTCCATACTCCAGACAGTAAGAAACAGATTCCTAGAAGGTGTAGATGCTACAGAGATAGAAAAATGTTATCGCTTTGGTTTTAGGAAAAAGTAAATTTCAACCCCTGGATAAAACTTTAAAGTATTCCTGATTTTGTATTTGTACTGTATTGACAGTTATTCACTATAATTATATAGGCTTTAAATGTTGGTGATTTTTCCCTTTTTGCTCTTCAAATGAGTTCTGTGTTGTAACTGGCTGTATTGTTTTCTATCACAGATTAAAGTGTTCACTTTCGTGTGTGAGAACATTTTGTGACTTGGTATCCTCACTGTGTGTTTTGCTCATTGGGTATAACTCCATCTTGGTTAGGCGTCTTCATTGAGGTTGCCCCCCCCCAATCCCTCTCCCCAGCCTCCACCATGAGAATAAGAAAACACCAAGCAATGGAGCACTAGGTTGTTTTCCCCAAAACCCTAGTGTCCCCCAGAGAGAAGTCAGGGGCCTTTGCAGGAAGCCTTTGTCCTCCATGCATTCAAGAAGAGCCTTTGTCTTAGGGAGGGCGTTCCTTGGAAGCCTCCCCTGCGAAGGGTCTCCGAAAGCTCGGAGTGCCCTGTCCTGCGTGGAGCAGGCAGGTGGGGGCCCTGGCCCCGTGGGAAGGGCCTTCTTCTTTGCAGCTCCTGTCAGCGCGCTGTTCCTGTGCACAGCACAGCCGCTGCCTCCCTTTGGGTGGCTCCTGGGTGGGGTTTTCGTAGCCCTTAAGATTTGGAAAGCGCTTTGCTCACAGCCACTCCGGGGCTCCTCCTGGCACTGCTTTGGGGACCAGGGAACTCCGGCTCTGCCAAGGTAAGCCGGCTGCCCTGGGGAACCCAGCTGGGAAGGAGTCGAGGTGGCTGCTGAGCGCCCCAAGCAGCCCCCAGGACTTGGATCCTCTGCCCCAGGTTCGCCCCAGCGGATCGACTGGCCGGTTCTGCCCGAGGCCGAGGCGGCCTTCCCTCCCCTCTGGGCTCCCAAGGCCGAGTCAAGGCAGGCCTCCAGCGGCATCCCGCCCCGCGCCACCAAGCCCTGGGTGGCGCCGCCCAAGAAGAATGGAGCGTGCCCGGCGGGCCGCGTTGCCAGGAGGCCCAGAGCCCGGTAGGGAAGCGCCAAAGAGGGGCCAAGCCGGAAGCCCCGCTGCCTCGGGCCGCCCGGGGCCGGCCGCTCGGCTCGCGGCGCCCCGCCCCCGCCAGGGGCCCCACCGGCCCAGGCTAGGGACCTACTGGAACATTCTCCCGGCCCCCACGGCGAGGCTGGGCGACTGGAGCGCCAGGGCGCCGCACGCGGACTGGGAGCAGCCCAGCGGGGGGGGGGGGGGGGGGGGGGGGGGGGATGGGCACGGCGGAAGCGGGGAGCCTGGGGGGGGGGGAAGGGGACCGGAGGGCGGGGCCTAGCCCAGAAAGTAGCCCGTGTGTCCCTCTCGGCTCCCCGTACAGGAAGCCTGGGCTCCAGAGGAGGGAGCCACCCGGACATGGCGGCAGCGGGGGTGAGTCTTGTCCCCTTGGCCTCCCCTGGCCTTTGTGGCGGCGCCCGGAGCGGGCGAGGCCCTCGACGCGAGGCGCCTGCAGCTCGACTGGCGGGCCCGGGAGGGCGCGGGGGCAAGGGCCGGGCAGTCGCCCCCTCCGCGCCCTTGACCTCCGCCCCTTCTCCTGGGCCGCCCGTCGGAGCCGGCTGAGGGGCCTTGTGGCTTGGGGGAGGAGAGAAGGCGCCGCGCGGGGCCTGGGTCAGCCCGTCCCGCCACGCTTTGGGGAAGGGGGCACCTCGCACCCGGCGAATGCGCCTGGGGCGGGCTTCGGGGAGCGCAGCCCGGAGGGAGACTTCGCCTTCCGCCCCTCAGCACCCCGGAGAGTGTTCGGGAGAGCCCGGGGCCAGGAAGCCATTTGCTTCCGCGACCTGCGGCGCCGGGACCATGCTCAGCCCCCATTTTAGAGATGAGGGAAACCGAGGTACAGACTGGGCCTTGCCTCAGGCCCCACACCGAGGCACGAAGGGCCCCGAGTTCCACACGGATCAGCTGACCGCACATGCGGGGTTCTGCTCTCGCTGCCTGTGGCTGGGGCCCTGCCCCCAAGCTGATAGCCAGGGGCTCACCCCACACTGCTTTGCCAAGGGCCTAAGCCCGCTCCGGGGTCCCTATGGTGGGAGTCAGCTTCTGCATCAGAGCACACCTGACACAGTAGGCTCAGGATCATCTCTGCATAAAGCACCCACCCAAGGCTGGGGCACTCGCCCCCAAAGCCAAAGCCTGGATTGGTTTGGGGACCAGTAAAACCTGGTAAGTTTGGGTAACAAGGAAAGGGCCTCTTCCTACTACCTTTCCCTTGTCGTTGCCCCCGCCCCCCCCCCACTTTTCCTTTCTCCTTAAACAGTCAAATCCAAAGTCCAAGATTCGGGTTTTTTTTTAATTTTTAAATTTAATTTTTTTTAAATTTCTGTGTAAAATATGATTATCAGGTAAAACCCAGACAAATTAAATCGAGATAGCGAACGCCCTTGTGCTATTTCAGCACATCTGAATTCAGGCTTACTTCTCCTGTGCACTTTTCCCTAAGGTTTGTTCACTGCACTCTTAACCCTGCCTATTTCTAGTGTAATCCAGACAACCATGACTCATAGCTTGTGGATGGCCAAATCTTGTCAACTCCTCCTGAATGACGATTTGCCATAACAAAATGATGATCTAAGTATTTCCCCGTATTTTGACTCTGGCCTCTGTGTAGACCACACTACCCTTTAGGTGTATTGGTGGATGTGGATGAATATAGGAAAATTAAAGATAAGATTTGAACATTGTTTTGTCAAAGATTCAACTTGGTCCTCAAAATGATGTCTCTCCTGTTCATACTTGGCTAGGTATTCACAATAATCTGCTAAAGTTTATATGAATTTGTTGCATTTCAGAATCGTGCAAGTCTTATCTGTTAGTGAGAATTCCAAATAAGCAATGTGGCTGTTGACTTTGTGCTGATGGAGCTCTAGTGTTCCTGTGAAAAACATATGTTATTAAAGTATTGTCATTGAAATTGGGATTTGACTCTTGATGCTTAAAGTCCTGGTGACAAGTTGCACTCCCTGGCAGACAATAAAAGTTTACTGATAAACTTGGAATTTGCTAAAACCTAAGGGCTTCATTAACCTATTGCTTTGATCTCTTGGCCTTACATGAGACAACCTCTTTGGTAACAATTGCTGAACAAAGTATGCTTAAATGAGTAGTTTATTACTATACCACTTCAGAGTTTAGAAAGTAAAAGCGAAAGCATGGGACCTAAGCAGCACAAGCCTTGTGTCCCCATTTTACAAATGTTAAGAAGTGACTTGCTCAGTGTCAGAATGGGGCCAGGAGATCGGATCTTGTGTCCAAGTCACTTTCTGGCTCTCCCCTTGGTACCCAGGTTGACTGGTTCTCTCATCCTTCCCCACAACATAACTGAGATCTTCTTACTTTATTAAATACAATTGCCAGCAGCCCCCCCCCCCATCCTTCCCATCTCCTAACAGTCTGATTTATCACTGACTCAGGGTTACAGAAATACAGTTTTCAAAAGAAAATGACTTGGATATTCTCTAAAAAGCAACAATTCAATGCATGCCTTACCATTTTTGATGATAGTGGGTTTGAAAGAAGGTGGCAGCAGCTGATTCCTCCCTAACACTTTTTCACTCCTGCAGATAAAGAGAAAAAGGCAATATACAACCAGGCAAAAGAAACCAGTCTTAGCTTCTTGAATTTAATTTACCAAGTATGGGGGGGGGGGGGCAATTAGTAAATATTTTATTAAGCACCTGCTGTCTGCAAGGAAGATGATGGTCTGCTAGATACTTTGACAACCAAGATGAATCAGACAGTTCCCACCTTCACAGGTCAGCCTAGCAGAGATAAGAGGCTTTAGACCTTCCAAAGAAAGAAGGCAATGAAACAAAACATTTCCATATATCCAGGTTGTCTGGAAAACCTGATTAAGAGACTACCTTCCAGAAAGAATATTATAAAACAGTAGGAAAAGAAACATCATCTTTCCACTATTCACAGAATGGAGGAAGTCAAGTAACTAGTACAAGGATTACTTCTGATTCAAGTTGAAAGTAATTCACTACATCTCCCAGACATTCCCAACTATTGTTCCATGAATATTTTAATATAAATTAAACTCACATGTACAGAGGGAAGATATGGATAAAATCCTTCCAGAATTCAGAGGAGGGAAATATCTCTTCTTATTGGAAAAGTAAGACTTCTTTAAGAAACTAATTTCTAAGCTGGCAAGCAAAGGTTGGGAAAAAATTCACTCCATCAAGGTAGAGTAATACTGCATTTCCAGGTAAAAACAAAGGGTAGTCAAAGCCCAGAGAACAGTGTATTCTATTCTACTTTAGTGGCAATAATATGAAGTATGGTCGGAAAGGTAAATTGAAGCCAAATTGTGGAGGGCTTCTAATTTCTGCCGGAGGAATTTTGTCTTTATTCATACACATTTGAGAGATACTGAGGAATTTTTTTAAAGTGACCCCACAGCTACGATTTACAAAGGTTACTTTGGTGTGTATAGTAGATTGAAGTGGGAAGGAGTTATTGACCTTGTCTAAATGAAATGTCTTGGGTACATGAACTAAGGGGAGGGTGGGGAGCAACGAAGATGGAAATGAGGGAATAGATGAAAGTTAGTCTTGATGAAATTTATCAAATGAATATCAGAATTAAGGAAGAGCATCTGACTGGTGCTAAGGGCAGGAGAGGTGAAGTAAAAAGCAAGGAAGACACTCTGGGGTTTGAGTCTGAGCTTGGAGTATAATCAGGATATGCAATTAGAGGCCAGAGGAGAGAGGAATGAGACAGTGGGATGGGCAAGTGGGTGGGGTTGACAAGTGGGAGGGGCTGACAGGTGGGAGGGCCTGAGTTTGAATCTCTCCTCCTACTCCTTCAGGGACTGAACAAGTCCTTTAACATTCAACCTCATTTCCTTCATTGGTAAAGTGGGTATAATACCAACACCTTTCTCAGAGTTGTAAACAAATGAGAAAAAGATGTTTTGCAAACCTTAAAGTGACATATAAATGTTTGCTCTTGTTAATAATTATAAAGATTTCAGTCTTAAGAATAAGTAGGCCTTAGCAATGTGCTGTTTGAACTGTTGTCAAATGTGGCATTGAAAATTGAGTTCAGATCCAAAGGTAGTGCCAGGTACCTCCTTCCTGCGCCCCTCCCTTCCTCTTAGACCCCTCACCTCTAAGCATGATTGCAGACAAAAATAAATCCAGCCACCAGTGCAGGGGACACGCGATGGAGCTACTACTTCCTTGCTTGGCCCTCAAAACATTACAGAATGATAATTATATTAAAACAACATGAAAGGAAAAGCCAGCCTCTGCCTTGTATGTTCTACAATGTCTTAGTGGGGCTGGAGGTTGAGTCAGAACGTTCCTTTCCTCTACGGGCCTCTGGAATGTAATGGAAGGTAATAGGCAACAATTCTAGAGTCTGCTCACCCTTTCACACTTAGAAGTCCAAAGACAAAAGTGAAACCAAAACCTTGTCTTCTAGAAACTCATATCATATAGAGTTGGGGGGAGGGAAGGGCAGTAATGGATAAGCTAACAATTTACCAAATAATTAGGGGTCAGGGGGACTTAACAACTAAACTGATTCCACATTTACCTTAAAATAAGACCAAAGGGAGAGGGGAGAGCATTTCTTGGGAGAGTCAGGTTCTGGGAGGGGGAGGGGGGTGGGGAGCCAGGTCTCCAAGACGTGTGTGTGTGTGTGTGTCTGTGTGTGTGTGTGTGTGTGTATGGACACCTGAAGTTATAACCTTTGGCCTCTGAGAAATTTAGGAGAATTTGCCAACAGGAGTATAAAACTTCAAGGAAGCACATTGCTAGTACAAAATAAAAGACTTTTAGGGTTGTATTTATTGGTTCTAAACATAACCCAAAACATTAACTGGAGAATAGCTTTGAAGGAGGAGCACTTGGCAGGATCTTCCAGGTTCTGTGTTCCAGCCTCTTGGGAGACTTGTTTCAACCACATATGGTTCCTGGCTTTATTTTTGGTATAAACATGCAAGAGAAGTTTTAAATAAGTAATAAAATTATACATGATTAAAACCAGAATTACAAACACCAATTCATGGCACTGAAGATGGGGGGGGGATGAAAAAAATCCCTGTACTCAAGGGTTACCTTCTCCTGTGGGAAAACTACATACAAAAATATACAGTTTGGGGCAGCTAGGTGGTGCAGTGGATAAAGCACTGGCCCTGGAGTCAGGAGTACCTGGGTTCAAATCTGGTCTAAGACACTAAATAATTACCTAGCTGTGTGGCCTTGGGCAAGCCACTTAACCCCACTTGCCTCGCAAAAACCAAAAAAACAAAACAAAACATACAGTTTATAGGAATTTCAGGGAGAGGGGTCACTAACAACTGGGGGAATAAAAAAAGTCATTTTTAGGAGATGGCAATTGAGCTAACCCATTAAGGGAACCTGGGGGTCCAGGATGTGAACTTGGGGAACAGCCTACCAGTTGAGGGAGACCTCAGAGGCCATCCAGACCAATTCATGCTAACTAAGCAAGAATCCCCTCTACAGTCTAATCAACAAGGTGCTCCTTGTCTGCTGACCCTCTGGCATGATTACATTTAGTATGATTACATGATTACATGCCAGAGCAACAACAGTCTACCTTCAGATCATACTAAATTATTTGCAAGTTTTCTGTACATGAAAACTCGGTTTTTCTCACTGTGCTCTTCACCTTTTAGTCCTCATTTGTATTTTCCAAGGCCAAGCAGAACAAGTGACAACTCTTCAAATGATTAAACATAGCTGACATTTTTGACCCTTTCCTCTCCTACCCCAAGCCAATCTATGGGATGGATACACATCCACAATTCCCTTAGGTACAGAGGGATTGGATTATTGGTTTTCCCTGTTAAATAGCAATAAATGTTCTTTTGTGGTAAATCCAGTGGCCATACCAACAATGAAAACAAGAAAAGCAGAAAACAGATGTACCTGAAACCAAATTAATGGGCCTTTGGTCTCAAATGGTCAGAGATAGAGCTGTTGAGTAGCCCCAGAGTATGTTCCCTCTGGCTTCCATTGCAACTAGGTGGCACAGTGGATAGAGCACAGGCCTTGGAGTCAGGACAGGAGTCACACTAGCTGTGTGAGCTTGGGCAAGTCACTTCACACTGATTACCTTGCATTCAGGGTTATCTCCAATCCTCATTTATATCAGACCACTGGAACCAGAGAGCTCTGAAGGAGAAAGTGAGACCAGTGACTTAGCACAGCCTCCCCTCACTCATCCAATTCATGTACTTGGCATGGCATCACTTCCCTGATGTCATGGTCTTTGAGAATAAAGGACAAACATCACTGAGAGTTCCTTTCAGGATATATGTGATAGCTGGAATGCAGGCCCCTGGAGTTCACTGCAGCCCAGAGACCTGAGTTTGGTCTTCTTTTATATGGACAAAGTTTAACTTTCTCTTGGGAGCTATGAGCTTCCCACAGCTGAGGTCTATGTGACATGGGATCGGAAGTCAAAACTGGAATAGAACTTTGTGACTTGGGCCTGAATTTCTGAGGAGACATCCTATTCCATCTGCAGACTCAGGATCAGAAGGCAGGCCTGGAACTCTTGGGTGGGTGCTTGAGCCTGTGGCTTTTGTAAAATAGAGGGGAGGTGGGTAGAGATTGGATCAGTCTTAGAATTTCAAGGTTAACGATGAACAAGAATCCCTGGTGCATTTTTTAACCAAATACCAAAATAAAGAAATAAAGCATTTGTATACACACACAAACATGGAGGGGAGCATGGCATAGTGGATGGAGAGTTACCCTTGAAGGTAGGAAGACCTGCATTCAGATCCCTCTGACTCCAGCTGTGACTCTTGGCCAAGTCAGGGTTTTCTACATCAGGAATTCTCTATCCTAAAAATTAGTGAGGCTCCACTAAGAGTTTTTGTTTATGTAGATTATACCTCTTGATATTTCATTGTGGTAGAAATTAATAGATTTTAATTTAGTAATTCTAAAATAATAATAAACTTCCTATATTGACATAAATAGATTTTAAATGAAAATGACTACATTTTCCCACCAAAAACAATTTAGGAAGAAGAGTGGCATAATGGCATTGTTATGCATAAGTTTACAAATCTCTTCAATGTCTAACTTTATAGAATTATGATGACAGCTAGCATCTTTTAAAAATTTTTCCAGTTACATACAAAGATAATTTTCAACATTGATTGTTTTGCAGGCTTTTGAGTTCAACTTTTTTCTACCACCTTCTTTTCCCTCCCCACTCCCAATAACAGTGAACAATCAGATATAGATTGAACACGCACAATCATGTTTAACATATTTCCATATTAGTCATGTCATGAAAGAAAAATCAGAACTGAGGGGGGAAAGCAACCATGTAAAAGAAAGAAAAAACATAAAAGTTTTTAAAAGTGAACATTGTATGCTTTGGATAGCTATCATTTAAATAACATTTTAAGGTCTTGCAAAATGCTTTACAAACAATATCTCACTTGATCCTCACAACAACCCTAAGAGGGACATTGAGGCAACTGATTTGCCCATTGTGACAGCTAGTAAGTGTCTGAGACTAGATTTGAACCCCAGTCTTCTGAGTCTCATTCCACTTCTCTACCTACTGTACTACCTAGCTGTGTGACATGTTTTTAGTTGAAATATATGAAGAAGGGGCCGCTAGGTGGCACAGTGGATAGAGCATGGGCCCTGGAGTCCGGAGTACCTGAGTTCAAAACCGGCCTCAAACACTGAATAATGACCTAGCTGCATGGCCTTGGGCAAGCCACTTAACCCCACTGCCTTGAAAAAAAACAAAGGAAGGAAGGAAGGAAAGACAGAAAGAAAGAAAGAAATGAAAATCTGGCTCCAAATAGATTTGAAGTTGAAAAAATGGAATATTTTAATAGTTAGCAAACACTTAAACCCCTCCTGTGAGCCAGGCAGTGTGCTAAGGCCTGGGGAGACAGAAAAGATAGTCCTTGCTCTCAGGGAGGCTCACAATCTAGTGGGGGAGATGATAAGTGAACAAATATGTACAGGTAAGCTCTTTACAGGATAAAAGGGAAGTAGTGAACAAATAAGAGGGATCCAGGAAGATTTCCTGTAGAAGGTGGGATAGTAGCAGGGATTATCTGCTTTTATTTTATTTTTTTTAGGTTTTTGCAAGGCAAATGGGGTTAAGTGGCTTGCCCAAGGCCATACAGCTAGGTCATTATTAAGTGTCTGAGACCGTATTTGAACCCAGGTACTCCTGACTCCAGGTCCCGTGCTCTATCCACTGCGCCACCTAGCTGCCCAGATTATCTACTTTTAAAAACTTGTCTCTGTGTTCAATGAGTAAAATATTCTTTATTGAGTTTAGTGCCTAGCTTCCCTCGTTTCTCTCTATCTCAGCTCCTCTCGTATGAAGAGACTTCGACATTCATATCGATGAATCTTAAATATCCCAACTTGCTAGTTCTTCATTACAAAGGCCTTGGTCCTCATGACCTTTTTCATCACTCCCTCAGCTATGTATTGAGAGGGTCATACTCTTGATCTTGCCATTAACCACAAAGGTTCTAATTCCTACTGCATAAATTACAAATTCCATTATCTGATTATAATATTTTACCATTCCATCTTTCCCTGTGGTTTACAACCCTAACCTCTTCATTCTCCCTGTGACTTCTAAGCCTTCCAACCCTCAGGACTTTACTACTCCATCATTCCTGCCCCGGCCATACTGTTCTTCATTCCAATTCTTGATTTTTTCCTTGGTGAAAGTTTAAATCTACACTATGCCCTTCTTAAATCTCTTGGCTCATCCCATTCCCTACCCCATGCTCCCTTTTCCTATCATCATTTCCAGCTTAGAATACTTGAAGCATCTGCTTCCTTTGCTCTTCTCAATGTGCTGCTGAGTGAAGTTGTAGGAAATCGCAATCCTTTGCTAAGTAGACCCGCTACAACTTTGCTTTGTGATATCAATTCTACTTCTCATTGATTCTTTGTACTCTCAGACTATCTGTACTGTATCTCCTCCAGTATCCCACAGTACCCCTCACCCTCTTAGTAGAGAAAAATCAAGGCCATTCACTGAGGACTCCCTCTTTTCCACTTCTCATTTTCTAATCTTCATCCCTTCAGCCTTTATTCTCTGATGAAGAGTAGGTTCTTCTTGCCAAAGTCAGCTCACCCTCTCCATGAATTTTTTATCCCCTCTCCTAGGCAGCTAGATGGCACAGTGGATAGAGCACTACTGACCTTAGAATCAGGAGGACGGGAGTTCGAATGCAATGTCTGACACTCACTAGCTGTGTCAGATCTCTTCAGCCTGATTGCCCTGCAACCAGGGCCATCTCCAATCATCTTGATTCCCATTTGGCCACTGGATCCAGATGACCCTGGAGGAGAAAGTGAGGCTGGTGATTTAGTACAGCCTCCCTCACTCAAATCCAGTTCATGGTATCACCTCCCTGATGTCGTGGTCTTCTTTGAGAATGAAGGACAAACATTATCCCCTCTCCTAAGTATCCTTCTCTGTACTGACACAAATCCCACCAGAGTTTATGTCATCCCCACCTGTCACCTGGACTACTGCAATAGCCTTCTAATTGGTCCTTCTATTTTTCAAGACTGCCTACTGCAGTCCATCCTCCTCCAGTCAAGTTTCCCAAATGACTGTCCTAAAGTCTAGATCCGACTGTTACCCCCTACACAGTGAATTCCAGCGGTTCTTTCTTGCCCCTGGGATCTGGTATAAAGAACCTGGGCCCTTCTTAGCTTCCATTCCTACTGCTGTGTCCTCTAGTATGAGTTACTCTGGTCTAGTTACTGTTCCTCACACATGGCCCTCCCATCTCCCTGTGCCTTTATTCTGACTTTCTCCCATTCCTGGAATTTCCTTCCTCCTCACCTCTGCCTCTTAGAAGATCTGTCTTCATTCAAGGCTCAAGTCGAATGCTACCTTCTGCCCAAGGCTTTTCCCAGGATCCTTTGTCTCCCATCTCCCCATCTACTCTCTGCATCTCATCAGCAC
Source organism: Macrotis lagotis (assembly GCF_037893015.1). NCBI lineage: Eukaryota > Metazoa > Chordata > Mammalia > Peramelemorphia > Peramelidae > Macrotis > Macrotis lagotis. The sequence continues at coordinate 54,067,014 of NC_133666.1, forward strand.
CTATTAATTTACTTGTCTCTCTCTTAGAATATATCACGGGATTTGACAGTTGGAAGGGCCTTTGGAGGATATCATCTCCACCCTTCTCTACTGGAATAACCCTGACACCTGGATATTGAATCATTCATTAATAATAGCTTTGTCTGGAAGACCTGGGTTCAAATATGGCCTCAGACTCTTACTAGCTGGGTGACTCTGGGCAAGTCATTTAACCTCTGTTTGCTTCAGTTTCCTCATCTGGAAAATAGAGATAATAGTATCTACCTCCCAGGTTTGATGTGAGGTTCAAACGAGATAATTGGAAAGTGCTTAGCACAATGCAGGCACACGTTGTGCAATTATTTTTCTGGCCTGTCCAATACTTCATGACCCCATTTGGGATTTTCTTAGCAGAGATACTGGAGTGATTTGCCATTTCCTTTTCCGGCTCATTTTTCAGATGAGGAAACTGAGGCAAACAGGGCTAGGGGACTTACAGAAGGTCACACAACTAGTGACTAAGGACAGATTTGAACTCAGGAAGATGTGCCTGAGTTCAGATCTGTTGTTCTAACCACCAGACAACCTATCTGTGCCCCCCCCCCCAACCAGGCACATGTAGGTGCTTAATAAATGCCTTTTTTTCCTTTTTCCCAAAGAAATCCTCAGTAGAATATGCCCAACCAAGTGGTTGTCCAGCTTCCACTGGAATTACCTCCAAGGAGGGGAGATCCCTCTACCTCTGTATGCAACTCATTGCCAATCTGGGCAGCTCTAATTCTGTCTTTGGTCTCTTTGCAACTTCTGCCCCCAGAGACAAGTGAAACAAGTCAATCCTTCTTTCCCATGACTGTTATAGTGTCTGCCTCTTTGCCCTCCCCGCCCCTCTTTTCCAGTCATACACTCAAGATTATTGAATATCCTGGTTTCTCTCTTACATTCTCCAATTGAGATGTCTAGAATTCAACACAGTACTGGTGATGAGGTATAAGGGTGGAGTGGGATTATGTAAATCGGGTAAGCATTTCTTAAGGCTTCCTATCTTCCAAGTACTTCCTAATGTTGGTAAATTTACATTAGTTTTGGGGGGCCTGTCATACCATATTGCTGACTCATCAAGCTTACATTGTTGACCTCCCCCTCCTACCTCCCCCCCATCCTTTGCAGAGCAATTGCTCTCTGGCCATGCCTCCCATGTCAAATTCATTATTTCTGTCCCTACATATGTGATTTTACATTGTTCTCAACTGAAATTCATCTTAGTAGATTCAGCCCAATTCTTGAGTCTGGCAAAATCTTTGAGGTTCTTGCCCCATCATCCAGTGTATCAGTTCTCCTTCCCAGCTTGGTAGCATCTCAGATTTCATGATAAGCACAGGACCTATCACTACTTCTAAGTGATTGATAAAATTGTTCACTGGTACAGGACCAATCCTAGATCTTGGGCTTCATTGACATTGAACCACTAACAACTACTCTGAATCCAGCCATACAACTAGTCCTGAACCCATGTTATTTTCTTTTGAGCTCTGGGACCTCGGCAAGTTACTGCACCTCTTGGAGCCTCAGTTTCTTATTTTGAAAAGTAGGGATCATAAGATCGAAAGCTTATCACAAGGACCAAGCTTATCACAAGGACAAGGACCAAGGAGATGCTAAGTAAAGTCCTTGGCCAGTCTCAGTGTCAGGTCTATATAAATGCTAGCAGTTCTTTTATTTTTGTTATCCATAGTTCTCTCATCATCTCCTCAATAATAGTATGTGATATTTGATCAAAAGCCTGGCTAAAATATAGGTGAAGTATATCCATAGCATTTCCCTCATCTATTTTAATAGTTTTGTAATATTGTCAAAAATTAGGAAATGAAGTTAATGTGGTCTGACCTAGTCTGCTGAAACTAAACCCACTCTTTGCTCTTTGCTCCCCTTTCTCTTATGTACCACAACTATCTTATTAGTGAGCCTTTCCAGAATTTTTCCAGGAATTGAATTTAAAGGTATAAGACCAATATCTATAAACTACTAAGTTTATAGATATTGGTCTTATACCTTTAAAAAAACATTGGAATAGGATTTGCCTTTCTCCGGACCTGTGATATCTCTGCTCTCAGGAGGCAGTGGGGAGCACAATGGATGGAGCTGGGCACTAGGAGCCAGGAAGACCTTGGTTCCAATTTGACCTCAGACCCATCATAGATGTGTGTAAGACCTGGGCAGGTTACTGAACCTCTCTGTGGATCTCAGTTTCTTCAACTGTAATATGGAACACCTGTCAAGGTACTATCTCAGCCCTGTCCTTGGCATATCCACCGTGGTAAAGAAACACTTATTCCCTACTTCCCCTGCTGTGGTGCAGGCTCTTTCAAGTACCACTAGAAACTTGATATATTTTACATATAAGTTCCTTGAGGACAGAGGCTGTTTGCCTTTCTTAATACCTCCAGGCACTTAATGATGATAAAACTTGCCTCCAAGTGGAGTTACTGGTTTGCTTTTCTAGATTATTTAAATAACAAGCAAAGAAACTATGTTTAGCAAAACAACTCAGGGGAACCAGGGGGTTTGGGAGTTTTGTTGTTGAGATTTTTTTGTTTTGTTTTCTCTTGTGTGGGCAAGAGAAGATACCAACTTGGGGAAAAGAAAAAGCCCCTTTTAATAAATCAAATTGCCTACTAGTGAAGCATCACTGTTGAATTTTCAAAGTTAGGATAATGCAAATAGTTCCCTTAACCCCAAATCCTACCTGAATTCTAGGGGAGTGATCTCATTTTCTAAGGAAAGCCCTTCCCTGCTCCTCCTGAGAGTGTATTGAAAGGGGGTGATGCAGCTGATAACTACTTCCTTTGCTGATTATCTTAAAGAGCCAGGAGGCCATCCTCAAGTGATTATCTTAACTGAAAATTTAATATGAAAGCAAAAAAATAAGAAAGGCACCAAGTACCTTTTCACTCTGCTTTTAACATAGACTGGATTGGAGAATTAACTGAGGAAACTTTTCTTCTTCCTTCAGGAGTTATCTTTATGCCTTTGAATGCAAATCCCAAAGTCTCTACAGGATTACCTTTTAAAGAGACACAGAAAACAAATCATTACAGATGGGGGGGGGGGTCTTGTATTTGAGATGGATTGTTTATTGCCTGTTTTTTTTGGTTAAATTGGAATAGGCTAAAGAGAAGTTCATTATTCTAATTCCATTTTTCTGGATGCTTTCCAGTTTACCAAGATCTTTCCTCATGTACTTCCCAGGACAGTGTGTCACAGGGAGTCTGACCAAAGCTTGTAGGAAGAGTAAAACTGTCATGAGAAATTTTCCTTCTGTTATTTTAAGCTAAAATATCATTATTGACACATCAAGTTTATAGTCCACAAAACACTATCTTTTTCAGAAAACTGATTGTTAGCCTCCCTCCCCCATCTAGTAGTTATGAAGGTGATTTTTTCCAACCATATATGATTTTATTTTTATTAAATTTAATGTTCTTAAGTTTGGCCCAGGGTTGTAGCCTATTGAAGTCTTTCAATCTTGTCACATCTAAGTTCTAGGACCTTCCTTCTCCCAGTTTTATGTCATCTGTAGATTTGAGAACTGTATCATCTATGACTTTATCTAAATAACTAATTAAAATGTTAAGCAACACAGGATCAAGATCCTTGGGGTACCCTGCTAAAGACATCTTTCCAGATTGGTATCCATTTTTCCATGATTGCTCTTTAGGTCCAATCCTGAATGAATCTATATGCCCCATTCTCCATTTCCCAAAGGAATAGCTTGAGAGATTTTATCAAATGCCTTGCCTCAAAAGTGTTTCCATAAAGTAGAAATCCAATAAAACTGTCAAAAAAGGAAATTAGTCTACAATGACCTGTTCTCGAAGATGCCATTCTGACTGCAATTGTGGCTTCTTTTTCAAGATATTTCCTAACTTCTTCAGTAATGTTATAGAATGTCAAATTCACCAACCTATAATTTCATTATTCTTTTAAAAAATTTTTTAAGGAGAACAATATTGTCCCTTCTTCCATCTTAATAACACCTCTCCCATTCTTATGGTCTTTCTACAGTGCCAATGGTTCAGCAAACTTTGTGGCCAATTTCTTTTAGTTCATTGAGATATAGAAATTGGACCCTAGTAAATTGACTTTATTCTGTCTTCTGTCGCTCTAAACCCAACAACTCTAGGAAATCCAAAATGGCTCATGACAAATGTAAGCCCCTTTTTGTTCATAACTCTCCTTACCAACCTGAACTTGATCTTCTCTGAGCTATTTTTATAGATCCATGACCTTTGTATTTGAGATCTACCCATCCATCTTTTGTACATGCCTTTTAAGAATGAACTTGGCTAGTAAGTCCCCTGTGCATCCACATTGGTCTTTTTAACCAAGTTGCTCTTTTCTTTCCTCTCAAAAATCTGTTTGAGAGCCCCGTCCTCCTGTTTTGACTTCCCCTTGAATTTTAGACCCATTCTTGGAAGTCTTTGCAAATCTTAAGTTGGTTAATGAGTTCTCCCAAAATCTAAGGACAGTGTCAAAATGACTTTCCTCTCCTTATCTATCACCAGTTTCTGGATCAAGTAGTTATCTTCCTTCAGTGTCCATATCATTGCCACCTTGAGCAATAATTTTAATCTTTGTTGGGCAAACTCAGGTCCAAAATAGATTTTGCCATTTTTCTTTTGAAGAACAGCAGAACACTCTCCATTTATGACATGGAAGTGTCTTTATATCTTTAAAACACATCAAGAAATTAATTAATCTGCTTATGGTGCTTGGATAATTCCTGAGAGATAATTGAAATCTCTCATCATGACTATATTATGCCTCAATACCAAACTTGTATTTTTTCCTAAACTTCATCAGTTTCTTCCTTCTCTTCAGGTAGCCTCGAGTTCACAAACTTGTGACTGTCCTTAGCTCTTCTTCTATCTGTCACTAACCCGATTAGGTCATCATCAGCTCACCTCTGGACTATTGCAGTAGCCTTTTGGTGGCTCTCCCTACCCTCAGTCTCTCCATTCCAGTTCATTTTCCACTCAAGGTCAAGGTGATCTTCCTAAGCACTGGCAGACCATATCACTTCCCACCCCACCCTTCTACTCAGTCAACTCCAATAGCATTTTCAGAATTAAATATAAAATGCTTTGTTTGGCATTTAAATTCCTTCTTAACCTGCCCCACCCTCACTCCCACCCCATACACTCACCTCTTTCCAGTCTTCATACATCTTCCACCCTTCCCTTCATCTCATTCTCTTTGAGCCAGTGACTTCCTGGATGTTTCATGAACAAGCCACTCCAGCTCACAACTCTGCATTTTCTCCAGCTCTCTCCCATACCTGAAATTCTCTCTCTCTCTCTCTCTCTCTCTCTCTCTCTCTCTCTCTCTTCTTTTTGGCCTCTGGGCTTCCTTCTAGGGCCTAACTAATGTCCCATCTTCCTCAAGAAGTCTTTCCTAATCCTCTTTAATCTCTTTCTTTGGAGACTACTAAGGAATCTTCAGATATCTTATTTTGGATAAAGTTGTTTGTCTATGTCTCCCCCATCACCTGGTTAGCTCCTTGAGGTCAGGCACTGGGGTTTTGTTGCCATTTTTATTTGTAACTCTAATGCTTTGTATGGTACCCAGCTCCTAGACAGTGCTTAATAAATGTGTTGACTGTATTTATTGTCCTATTATAGATAAAAATAATAATAGCATTAATATAGGGTATCCCCATAGGCTTAAAGCACTTTAAAACTACATAAGATAGTAAACTGCACCAATGATAGGGTTAACTATATTGTTATAAGTGTTTAATTTGTACTTTGAGATGATAGAGTCAATTGTGAGCATAACTTGGGCTTTGTGTAGCAGACAACAAATAGTTAAATTCTGTGCCTTTCCAAAGCAAACTGTTCAATCCTGGCCATGTGAAAAGTAGACTATAGAAAAAGTATGTTATTCCCATGGGAAGAACTTTCTACCTTCCAGGAGAAATCTCCCTGAAATCGCTAACTGCCATCTGCATAGCCTGTGTCTTGCCAGCTGGACAAGGAGGTGAAAGCTAAAGCCCAACAAAGTATATCCTGATAACAAGGAACCCTTTTTTCCTTAGATAAAACTCATCCTTGCCCAGTGAACTATCTCCTTGAACTCCTTCCCTCTATCCTGGGAACTTTATAAACAGAAAATCCCCTAGCCTATCCTTCCCTCTAATTCCATCCTGAGGACCCAGCAAATGGAAAATTCCCTAAGCATGTGACCAGTCTGGTTGAGTTTCCAATATTTCTCTTTAAAAGAGCCCTGGCCCTGGAGACAGGAGTACCTGAGTTCAAATCCTGTCTTAGATACTTAATAATTACTTACCTTGGGTAAGTCACTTAAGCCCATTGCCTTGTGGAAACCATTGAAATGAAATAAAATAAAATAAAATAAAATAAAAGAGCCCTCCTTTCCCCCCTAATAGTCAGTCAACTAGCTTTTGATCCAGTCTGCTTGACTCTGCTTGGCTTTTTTTGTGACAATGAAAAGCTTTAGCTTAAACAATTCCTAACTGGGTGAGTTCCCTCATACCATCTGAACAGAACCTCTCTGCGTTTCCCTTAACACCAATATTTTTGGGACACCCTAGTAAGCTCTTTAGGTTTGGCAGAGTTCCTTATATTATCTTCATTTCTACAAATGAGGTACCTGAGTCCAAGTGTAGGTTATGTGGTTTATCCATCGTGGGTCACACAGCTAGTGTCTGAGGCTAAATTTAAACTCAGATCTTCCTGGTTCTTAAGCCCAGTGTTCTATTTATTGCACCACCAACTTTCTGAGACTGTAAGTTACAGGTGAGTTTCTGAACTGTATATATGAAGGAAATTTCCTTACCAAGGGCCTTCCTTAAAATAAAATCACAAACCTCCTCCTTTTCCCCTCCCTCCCCAGAAATCAAAAAGAAATCCTTCCAGAGCTAGTTCAGCTTTGAATCTTCTACCCCAAATACAATTGATTTCTATGATATCTAAGTTGCCTTCTTGAATCTGATCATGAGTTCATCTTGTTTATTTATTAACATCATTTGAGCATTTTTATGTAAAAATGAACATCTGGGGTAAAAACACAAAAAATTTTAATCCCCTTTGACGTTATACATAGGAAACTGATCAGTCACTGAAGATAATTTAGTTTAAGATTTTCTAATTTAGGAAGAGAATATGAATATAAAAAGTTATAATACTGTTTATTTAATTTGTAAATTTCTTTCACAGTCCTAAAGAAACTAGGATATTTCTTACTCTTTCCTATTATTCTTATCCTATTTTGTTAGTCCTCAACAATTCAGAAAACATTAAGTATCTGCTGTATGCAAGTGCTTTCAAAGAAAGACAAAAATAATGCCTACTCTTAGGGAGCTCAGATTCTAATGGCAGAGACAACATGAACGCAACTAGGAGCAAATAAGATCCCCAGGGGGAATTGTAGAACTGGGGATTTGAAGAAAAGAAACTTGGAAAATCATGAGGTGGAGAGGAAAGACAGAAAATAAACCAAGTCCAGAGATAAGAGGGTTTGTTAGCATCTTAGTGTCACTGGATCCCAGAGTTCATTAAGGGAAGTAAGTTATAATAAGTTTGGAACAGTAGGGGGTAGATGACTAGGGCTTTGAATTCCCAACTGAATTTTATATTTGATCTTGGATGGAGTGATGGGGAGTCACTGGGGTTTATTGAGGGATGGAGCTTGGGGGAATTTACATAGTCTAGATTTGTGCTTTAGGAAGATGATTTTGACAGCTGAGTGAAGACTATAGATTGAAGTGAGGAGAGACTGGTAGAAGGGAGGCCAACCCAACCAGCTGACTCTTGAAATAGCTCATGTGTGAAGTGATGGAGGACCTGCCCCAAAGTGGTAGCAGTGTGGGAAGAGAGAAGAGGACATTCAAGAGCTATTGGGAAGGAAGAAACAACACAGATGACCACTGAATCAGTATGAGGGGCCATAGAGGCATTGAAGATGGCACCTGGATTATGAACTTGGGGCACTGGGAAGATGGTAGTGTACTTGAAATAATGGGGAAATTAGGAAGAGGGAAGGGGATACATCATAAAATATTAGAGAATCTTGATATATTCCCATATTAGAAGCTTAATGTATCTCCTCTGAGCTCCTCTTATTGGAAGCTTAAGTGAATGTTGACATGATGCCTTTCAATGCTGTATGTTGTGTGGAGGGCAGGAAGAAAGGTACAAAGATTACAGACACGGCATAGTACCCCACTAGTCATTGTGTTCAACAAGTCTCTAGAGGCAAGCAGGGCCCAGAATTTGAGAGTTGGAAGGAACTGCAGTGACGATATAATCCAAGCCCTCCATAACATATCCAACATATGGTCATAGAGCTTGTTCTGGAACACAACCAAAGATGGGGACCAACCACCTTTAGGGGCAACTCATTCCATTTTGACAGAAAGTTTTTCCTGACATCAAATCTAAATGTGGTTCTTTGCACCGGCCACTAGGTGGTGCTGTGGATAGAGCACAGTGCTTGGAAGCAGAAAGCTCTAAATTCAAATCCAGCTTCAGACACCTACTAGCTTTGTGACCCTGGACACCTATTTCATAAAGTTGTTTTTAGGCTCAAATGAGATAATATTTGTAACGCACGTCACAGTACCTGACCCATAGTGGGCACTTCACAAATGTTTCTTTTCTCCCATTCTGTTGTTCCTAATTGTACACTTTGGGGTCAAATGGAACAAATCTACCCCCTCTTCCATATGACAGACTTATCATACCTACTTTGATTGTTTTTCATGTTAAATATGCCCCATTCTCTCTTCTTGTGACATGACTTTCCCTTTTTTTCTGGAACTAGAATTGCTTTTCCCTATCTAAAAGATCAGAAGTTTAGAAGTGGAAGGGGCCTTAGGGGCCATTTATTTCATTGTGCTGTTTTATATTTGGAAAATTAGAACCCAGGACTGTCACATGACATGCCTCAAGTCATACTCCTATTAAGCAGCAGGAGCAGGATTTGATGAATTCAAGCCCTCTGACATTAAATACAACACACCTTTTAACTGTACAAATCAACTTACTCAGCTGGCAACTGTTTGTTAAATGCCTAACATGCCTAAGGGAGACATAAAGTTAAGTAACATGTGGTCCCTGTTGTCCTAGAGATTAAAGTCAAGTAAGGAGAGTTCCATGCAGAAAAGACTGTTGGTAACACACAGAGTCCTCCAACTTACACATCATAGGATTTCACTGATACTGCTCATGTGGCAGTTTCTCTTTTATTTTGTATGGGTCTGTGTTTATCTGCTCCATTACTGTATTATAAAATTCCTTAAGGATGAAAACCATCAACTACCATTTATTAAGCTCCCACTGTATACAAAGCACTGTAATAGGCTTTGGGGGGGAGGTAAGGTTTGAGCCTTGACATTTATAATCTGATGGGAGTATGCCATTTACACATGATTACAAAATACATGAAATAATACATGAAGTCTTGAGAGTAGAGGAAAGATTTTTACTGATTGGGAACATCAGGCTCTTTTAGGGTTGTAATGAAAGACGAGAAGGATGGATGCTAGAGGTGTTGCTGAGGAATCCCTCGGTTACTCATTCTCCTCAACTCCTGTTCCATTAATTCCACTTGAGTATCACACAGAAATGGCCACAACCTTCATAACACCATCACTCAAGGTTTTCATTTCCTTGGTCAGAAACTACAAAATTCTCTTGTCTTATCCCTCTTATATTTTCACCTATCCCTATGCTTTCCTTGCTTCTACTCAACTTATTTTTCCTCCTCATTGGTCCTTTACTTCCTAAATTCCTTAGTACTTTTTCACCTTTACTTATTTCTCTGATAATGTATCTCTTCTCACCAACACTAACCCCTCTGTAAGTCCCCATGCTCAACATCTACAACAGATTGCCTCATCCTTTTCCTTTCACTATCTTCTTGACTCTCTCCCTATCTCTGTTGATTCTATAAACTTGCCTAAGACTCCTTCAGCCTGTAAAAATCCCTCCCTAAACCTTCCTCCCTTTTACAAAATCCTACGAAAAGCTATTTGGTCTTAATTCCTTCTTTTTAATTTTTCTCTTTTCTCTCTTCGTCCCCTCTACCTTCCCCTTTGGCAATATGGCTTCCAGTCTCATCACTCAAATGAAATTGCACTCTCCAGAATTACCAGTGATCTAGTCATTGCCACATTGGATGGCCTTTTCTTCATTCTCACCATTTTCTGCCTATCTGAAGTATCTGACTTGAATCACTCTCTCCTCCTTGGATCCTCTGTTTTAAAGCACAAATCTGACCATATCATTAAACTCTAGCTGCTTCCTCTTACCCCTAGGGGAAAATGTTGATTCCTCTGTTAGCATTTAAAGTACTCCACCACCTAGCTTCTACCTAACCTTTCAGCCTAAAGAAGAACTGCTTTTTATACACTCTACAATTCAACTTACACTACTTCTCTTGCTGTTCCCTAGTCATAATACTTTTTTTCCCCATCTGTCCCGCTTTGCACTGACTATCTCACTTTTTGTTTTTCTATATGAAGCCTTTCTTGATTCCCCAAGATCCTAACACTGTCCCTTCAAAAGTCCCTTCTATTTGGTACATTTTCTGTATTCACTTATTTCCCTACATGTCTTTCCTAATAGAAGGTCAGGTTTTTGACAATAAGATCTGGTTGCTTTTTGGTTTTGTGTCCCCAGGCCTGCCACAGGCTTGACAAAGAAGTAGAAACTTAGTCTTCACTGATGGAGTTCCAGTCAGTAGGTTGGGGGGGGGGTGCAGTTGGGGGTACGAAAGTCTAGAGAAGATTTTTTTGTTTTTGGTATTAGGCAGCTATGAGCATATTTGGCAAGTTTAAAGAAAGCAGTGAAGAGTAAGAGATTGAGATTGTACAAGAGATAAAAGGATTGCTGGAACAAGATCCTGAAGGAGGCAGGAGGGGGTAGGAGCCAAGTGTTTGGGTAAGAGCAATTGTTTTACTACAGAGCAGGAGTGACTCTTCCTTTAAGATAGAAGGGAAGGAGAAGAGAGTAGATGGACATGCCAAGAAATTTCAAGGAGAGGAGTAGGCAGAACTCCCACGGGACCTCAGTCTTTTTAGTTTAATTGGGGTTCATATCTTTTAAGTGTATGGATTAAGGATTAGTTTAGGAACCTCTGGTGAATGAAATCTTGAATCCATTTAAAAAATGATCATTACTGAGTAACAACGGTGATGGCCTAGGTGAAGTTGTATATCATAAATTTGTGGTGGGGGAATCACCTCTGTTGTGTGATGGTCTCAAATTATGTTCATTCCTTCCCCTATCGAAAAGAATCAGAGAATTTGAGAGTTGGAAGGATCTTTAAAAAGGATTCCTTCTATAACAGTGGTGTCAAACTCAGATAGAAACTAGGCCTACAAACCATATTTAAGGGTTCCTGTGGGCACATTTTGATTTAGAAAATTATATATTGAGATTATCTCTGTTTTATTATATTTTTATTTATTTTGTTACATACTTCCTAGTTAAATTTTAATCTGACTTGAACAGTATTCTGCTGCCAAATAGTCATGCAGCCTTTAAGACCTTTTGGAGAGGTCTGATGGCCTGTCTGAAAATGCCATTTTGTTCTGAGAACAAATGGAATCTTTTGTCCACATGATAACATTTAAAATACTTGAACATAGCTTTGAATGTCTTAATATTCTGGATAGCAGTCTAGTACAGTCCCTTGTACATAGCAGGTACATAATACATGTTTTCAGTTGAATAAATATATTTTATACTACGGTGCAGCTAGGTAGCTCAGGGGAGAGCATATTGGGCTTGGAATTGGAAAGATTCCTCTTCCTGAGTTCAGATCTGACCTCAGACACTAGTGTGACCCTGGGCAAGTCTCTTTACCATGTTTGCTTGAATTTCCTCATCTGTCAAAGTGCTGGAGAAGGAAATGGCAAATCACTCCAGGATCTTTGCCAAAAAAAGATTGGGGTCATGAAGAATTGGACAGGACTGAAAAGTGACTGAACAACAGATTTCATCTATTTATTCTTTGTTCCCCAAATAGTAACTTTCAAGAAGGATCTTAGAGCTTGAAGGGACCTCAGAGATAGATCATCTCCAGAGAGTTCACCTACTTAGAATTGTACTAATTTCCTCCCCCCCTTAAATCAAGCAGGGACTGTTTTGCTTCTGTCCAACTTTGCTTCCCTTAAATCCACTTCACATCCAAGTCTACATCACTCCATAATACTTTTGGTACTGTTCAAAAGGAACAAACAGCATGAAACTAGCAACTGCTTCAGAAACATTGGTTGGTTGGCTAGTTGGTTGATTGATGGTAATTAAAAGACTTCATATGAATTCACTGCAGTTGTGGAAAAAACTGCAGGTTGACTGGAGGGCCATTGTATTCGATTTTGTTTAGCTCTTGTTTTCCATTTAGAAAGAAGAATGTGAGTAGGCAAGGGAAGGAAAGGAGCATTTCTTGATCTGTCCAGTATAATAAAGCTGTTTGCCAGCACTGGGCTAAGCATTTTCCAAATATTCTCTCATGTAATCCTCACAACCACCCTGGGAGGTAGGTGCTGTTATGATCCCCATTTTACAGGTAAGGAAATTGAAGTAGAGGTGAAATGACTTACCTAGGGTCACATAGCTAATACAATGTCTGAGCTTAGATTTGAACTCAGGTCTTCCTTGACTCCAGGCTCAGCGTCCCATCCACCTTGCTGCCTTTGATAAATATCTGTAGGAGGGCAACTGGATGGCGTAAGTCTCTGACCTCATAACATAATGAGAACTGGTTCAAGGAATTGGGGCTATCTACCTGGAAGAAGAGAAGGCTTAAGAGAGACATGATCATGTCCAAAAATTTGAATGGCCATCATATAGAAAAGGCATTAATCTTTTGCTTAGCCTAAGATAGCAGAACAAAGGGCAAAGGGGAGAAGTCACAGAGAAACTGGAACATCTGATGGTGAAATCCAGAAGGAAAGGAAGAGCTCCATCAAGAGGTACTAGATTCCCCATTGCAATGACTCCCTTATTGGAGATTGTGCAGAACAGATGTGTGTTTATTTAAGTACAGGTTTGGCTAGACAATTGTCTCCTAACTTTAAGATTCATCTTCTTGATCTTTCCAATTGGTATTGATAATAGGGAATTGTGGAAAGTCCTATTCAAATTATTTATCAGTATATGGACAGACCAATGATTCGTTAAAATCAAGATCAAAATCAACATAAAATTAAAAGAAATAATAAAAATGAGAAGATTTGGCTTGCTACTGAAACAGCTCTAATTTCACCTATTTTAAGTAAGTTATCAATACCCAAGACATCAGCATAGGCTGTCACAATTTCCTGTAGAAGTTTAATCAATGTAAAATACATTTTGCAACAGGGAAGCCAAAATATCCTAGAAACAACTTAAACTAAAAAACACTTTATCTTTTTGCCATGCAGAAAAAAAGATGTCAACCAAGACCAACTGAGCCTTGAGTTGTAAAACTCACTATGCCGAAGGGTTTAGGGGAATGCAGTCTGCAAAACTCCAGAATACTACTGGAACCAGATTAAAATAAAATTGGGAAATGGTGGCCAAACAAAAGTACATTACAACATTTGTTTTTGTTGTTATGTCTGACTCTTTTGGGGGTTTTCTTGGCAGAGATAACTAGAGTGGTTTGCCATTTCCTTCTCCAACTCATTTTACAGATGAGAAAACTGAGGCAAACAGGCTTAAGGGACTTGCCCAGGGTCACACAACTAGTATAGCCAGATTTGAACTCAAAAAGATAGAATGCTGGACCTCAAGTCAGAAAGACTATCTATTGTACCACTTATATCCTACATTACAACATATATAAAGTTAATAAATAAGGCTAAGTCAATTTGGGGTCTCCAGGGATTCATTTCTAGGAAGACTAAACATTTGCTTTATAAAATTATCTTGCCATTATCAATAATTATTATGTTTCCAAATTTACAAACTCTGAAATCATTTATTTGATCATAATCTTTTATCATTCCATCTATGTTTTACAATCCAACCCCATAATCATATTTTTCATCTTCGCTGTGTCCTCCATTCCCTCAATCCTTTGGGTGTATCCCTGGGCCAGCATTGCTTCACTGTTTATGCTTTTCTCCTTTCCCTTTCCCAACTCTTTGTTGAATTAATTTAATTTGATGCTTTACTTTTTTCTTAATTCTTTGCCCCCTTGTGCTGTCATGAATTGTACCTTGCCAACCCCTAACCTTGAATTATTCTCCTCACTTCCCACCTTTGCTCCTGTCCATTTGCTGAGTATGAGCCAACAAAGTAACAAAACCACATAACCAAATTTATATGTTCTAAGTTTCACCTGGGGCTCTCACTGCAACAAGATAAAGTCTTCTGCTCTTCAGTAATCAAATTACCATCCTGTCTTTCACAGCAGGTGATACAAACCTCATCTCTCCCCAAGCTTCTTATGGCACACCCTCCTATCATTCTGCACTGATGGATAACCTTGCCTCATTTCACTGAATAATTGGAATTCCTTTACCATACAAACCCTTCTTTTCCTCGATCTTCTACTCCTGTCCCTCAGGTGTCTATTCCCAATAACTCCTACTTCCCTCCTAAAGAGGGTGGTGCCTTTCTCCCTGCTAAGGCTAACCCCCTCTCTTTATGTCTGTGATTCCATCCCTTCCTGTCTTCTTCACAGATTGCCTACTTTGTCTTATCCTTAAATTAGTCCTAATGACTTCAACCCCACCTATGTCTTCCCCATTTTTTTTAGAATTCCTCATTTGATGCTGCCATCCATAACTTTTAGTGATCTTCCAATTGCAAAAGAAGTAGCAACTTCCAAGCTACAATTCCCCTAGAGAGCTGTCTACACTAGATGCCTCCATGCCCACTTTCTCTGTCTTAAGCCTTCTGCAATATGACTTCTAAGCTCATTCCCCATGATAGTACTCTCTAAAGTTATTAATGACTGCTTTTTAAATATTTTTAATTGTTGTCTTTTGTTTTTATATTACTTAGATTTACCCCTGTGAACCAGATCCAGAATTGACTAAAGAGGAAAAGATGGGCATGAATTGCATTCAATAAATTGAACAATGCTTTCAATGACCTCAAGCTTTTTCCTGAAACAAAAAAAAATAATCTTTTTAACCAGTATTCTTTACATGAAGCTCTGTGGCTAGGATTCATGGACTATTATAATCTCTGAGGAATCAAAATTGAAGGTCACTTAAAGGGCAGTAGAGGAATTATGATGGTTTAAAAAGACTGTATCATATTACAATTGACAAAATTTCAGATAAAAATCAGCATTAAAACTACCATCAGAGAGATGTATGAGGAAATAAGAGGCAAGCCAGTCATATAGCAAGAATGATAGCCCATGTGGACAGCCATGTGGTATCAAAATAGTTTTGAGAACAGTGATATGATATTAATCTAGAGAAGTGGCTTGGAGACAAATTATAGAAAGGCTCAGAATATCAGGAGACCTGATCTCTACCTACTGTGAATTCTTAAAACTCATACTTTCTACTCCCTCATTTCAGCACTAAGTGATGTACTAGTCCCAAAGTGAAATCAGTTACTTTGAGAGATATCAGTTTCCTCCTTGCTTGAGGTTACATATGCTGCAGAAGGATTTCTTTTTCAAGTATGAGTTATTCTGTATTGTGAGACCTTGAGATCCTTTTATATTTCTGAAAGAAAAATTCTAAATTTATGATTATGAATCAGTCAGTATTAATACATATATCAGTTTATTATTATTAATCAATCAGTATTCCAGATCCTTCTGGAATAATCTATTTCTAAATTAGTTTTCTAGATGAATATATTGCTATTCTTAAAAGTATCTCGCTATTATATGGATATCAATGCAGCCCATATGGGCTGTCCACATGGGCTCTCCTTCTTGTTTACATGACTGACTTGCCTCCTTTTTGGCACAGAGAAGGCTACATACCACTTTTCTTCTAAAAAGGCTCCTGGGGAGAGTTGGCATTACCTGGCTCTCAAATGAGGAGTTAATTTCTGATTGGCAGAAAGGTGGGGAGTACATTCTAAACAAGTAGGGACAGTTTTAAGTAAAGAATCTAGGATAGAAATTTTTATGGTATATCTCAAAGACAGGGAAGAGATAGATATAGCTGAAATCTGCGAGTTAATATTTGGTAGCAGTTGGAGATAAGAAAAGAATTAGAGGGTATGCATGCCAGGCGCAGTTTGAACTTGATGTGGTAGGCAGAGGCAAGATTTCTACGTAAAGACTCCACTCCTGGGCCAAGTTCCCCTGATCTCATTGACTTCTCCTTTTAGTCATTTCTCTGAGCAAAATGTGAGTTAGACAAAATGACATCAAAGATTTTATGAAAATTACATTAAGTATCTACTTAGAAGGGACAATGAAAATACTGTGCTGAGTGTTGAGTGAGACTGAAAAGAAATGACATAGTCCCTGCCTTGGAGAGCTTTTAGTTTAACATTAACAGAAATAGAGCAGAAGCTTGAGTATATGACGTACAAAAAAAGAAAACAATTCTGCTGTGCTTGGGCATCGGGATCAGAGCTGATTCTTGAAAGAAGTGACATTTGAGCTGGATCTTGAACAAGGGAGAAGGATATTCTAGTCAGAAGTAAACATTGGAAATATGGGCAGCAAGTGATCTAGTTAGAATGAAGTGGAGAGGACCTGTAGTTCTGCAACTGTGATGAAAAGCTAAAAAGGTAGGCTGGAGCCAGATTGTAGAGGACTTACAATACCAGACCAGGCCAGACTGGAAGAATTGTTTTTTAATTATACTGCCACCTGATCCCTTTCATGCAGCAGCTGAAAATTCCTTTAAGGTTGGACCTGTATTCCTCCTCCTTCTGACTCCAAGGAGAGACTTTTAACTATAAAAATCTACATTCCAGTCCAAACCATATGCCTTCTGAGAAACAGATCTTAGCTCCTTCCCTTGGATCACAGCTATCCAAGCCAATGAAAAAATGGATTTGGTTAATCTATATCTTTAGCCTGAAGAAATTAGAGTGGAAATTTCTTGGCTTACCTTTTTAATTTTTATTAAAATTAATACTGCTCCACAGCCTAGTTTGTTTTATGGTGATCTGATTTCTTGCCATTGGCCTGTGTGCCCTTGATAATTTGTCACTAGAGTAATTAAAATTGTAGAGCATAACTTGCTTATTTGAGTCTTTTTTCTAAGCAAACGTTCTCTCTCCCTTCATCTCTCAATACTAGGCTAGAAATCAGTTGTAGAGATTGATATACATGTTGTTTACTCAGAATTGCTCTGTGAACCATATAGCAGCAGAGATAACAATCATTCATAGGCTTAGCAAATTTTCTTTAGGAATAATTCATATTGGAGGAGGTAGCATTCCAGTAGAGTGAGAAGCAAAGTCACATTCTCATTTAATTTCCATGAAAGCCTCACAGGTGGGGTTTAAATTAAGACATAATGGAGTCCTTAATCTTGGAGGAGTGAGACATTGAAAGCTTTGTAGTTTGGGGGTGGTCTTACTCTTGGGTTTTTTTCACAAATTCCTTATTTTTAATCTATGATTTGAAGTAGATTTTTTGAAATGCACAGATGCACTGCAGATAATGCAGGTCCATGACTATGATTCTGCTTGATTATTGGGGTTTGATTTGGTATTCTTCAGGACCCATATTGTTTTTAGAGTTTTTAATAGTTTTCCCAGAAATTATTGCTGTGCTTCTCAAATGTTCTTTTCCTGCTCTTTCCGTACCCCTCGATAATTCTGTGGCTGATGCACACAGCTTTTCTATAGAGCTTGACAAGTACTTGAGAGATGAGTCACCCGCCCTCTTGTTGTGTTCCTAAGAGAATGAGCCCTCTTACATGGGCAGTTCTGTCACTGACGCACTGAGTCACCGGAGATTGCTACGAAATAGGCCACCAGCTCTAATGTTTTTGACATTTTTATCAAGGAATAGCTTTTAGACTACAGCTGCCAAATAGAACATTAGTGCTTTGTTCCTTTATTATTTCAATGAGAAAAACTTTCAATAGTGCCTCTTAATGAAGAGGGTGGGCTGCAGTGACATATTTTGTTGTCAGAAACTAGATTCCCAGAGGTAAAAGTAATGTGGGAGGTAAAGAATGGAAGGGAGCTACTAGATAAAAGGGGACAAACTAAAATCAGGAATGACCAAAGAATGGGAGAGTTTTGAAGAGATCTCTTGGGCCCTCTCAGCCTGCCTTAACTATGAGGAAGGACCTCCTGTACCTTGTAGCCACACTTGCTGGCTTCTACTAGTCCTAACCTGCTACCCCCCCCCCAAAGCAGCCCCATTCCATTTTTAGAGACTTTCTTTCCATTGAAATTTAAAGACACCTCTGTATAATTGCAACCATTGGTCTTAGTTCTGCCCTAAGAGACCAAACAGAATTCTAATGCTTCTTCTACAAAGTTGCCTTCTCAGAAAGTTAAAGAGGAGAATCATGCCCTTATTTTACTCATTCCCCCATTCACTGCACTCTACCCCTAAGGATTTTTTCCTCTAGGATACACCTCCCTAGTTCCTCACTTGTTGCCCAATCTCAAGGCATTTCACCATCCTATTAGCCCTCCTTGAGACATTTCCAGCTTATCAATGGCCTTCTTAAAAATGTGGCTCTCAGAACCAATCCCTGGAGAGGATAAAAGAAATCTCCCCTCTTGAGGCTTCCAGACTAGGTCTCTCAGCACAACCAGACATTGTGTTTGCTTTCTTGGCTTCCATATCACACTGTTGACTTGGAGGAAGTTTTCAATTCACTAAAATCCCCAGATCATTTAGACAAGTTACTGTCTAGCCATGCCTTGCCCCCCCCCCCCCCATTTTGTACATGGAAAATTGACTTTTTGAAACCAAGTATAAGACTCAACATTTCTCTTGCTTCCATTTCATTTCCTTTAATTCAACTCACCATTTCATTTCCCTGTTGCTCTTTTTGATCTCTTTTACTCACCATCTTAGCCATCCCTCCTTGCTTTGCTTCCTTCTCATCATGCTTCCTAAGTACAGTATTTAAGCACAAACTCCTTGGATTATTCCACAAGATCACCTCTTTCCAGTTGACTTCATACCTTTAGTAGCTACTGCTCTTTGCCTCTGTCCTTTGAACCAGTTCCAAATCCACTGAACTGTGATATGGTCTGCTCCATATCCTAAAATCTTCCCACAAAAATAGCAAGAGTTTATCAAATGCTTTGATAAAATCTAGATAAACTGTATCTACAGCACCCCCACTGATTTACCATTCTAGTAATCCTGTCCAAAAGGAAGTGAGTGTAGTCTAGTGTGACTGCTTGATGAAATCATGCTGGCTCTTTGATCATCACTTCACTAACCATCTCTTGAATAATACATCCTAGAATTTTTGCAAGAATCAAAGTCAAATTCATGAGCCTATAGCTTGATAATGTTTGTCCTTCTCCAGTTCTTTCCTAATGTTTCTTCTGGCCATGAAATATGAACTCATCAAAGATAACTAAGGACTCTTTTACATTCTTCTTCCATTTCAATATTAACTCCCAAATCACTGGACCTATTGGGGTTTTTTTCTAGTTTATGATCATTCTTCTTGTCTAAGAGAACAGAAATAAAGTATTATAGGCCTCTCTGGCAGTCTGAAACCTTAGATCCCTTCACAAGAATGATGTTTTTGACTATAAAATCAAATACAGAAGACTTCCTGAAATTAATTAAAATGAAATTGTAAATTTTTTTCCCATCCAATTCCATTGACCCCATGTTAAGAACTGCTACTTTCAAGTATGAAAGAAACTTAGTTAAAGGTCATCTGGTCTAGTCATTTTATGATGAAGAAACTGAAGCTCAGAATGGCATTGATACAATGCGTGACATATATTAGATACTTTGTCAATGCTTATTGATTGTTTGATTGTCTAAGATCACAGGAAGTAGAGTCCATATTCCTACTTGGTCTTTTGACTCAACATTTAGCACTGCATTGCTGCCTCCCCAACTTCTCCTTCTCTTTGTCATTCAGGATTATGAGCCTAGCTGCCATGGACAGGGCCTCCTCCCTTCTTTGATGCACCTCTTTTCCCCAACATAGCTTTTTTCCCCTCAAGATAAACTTTTGCTGATTATTATTATTTCTTTTTGTATCACAGTGATTTCTGAATATACCACTTCTCATTCCCAATGAGTCTTTCTGTAAGAAGGAACAAAACAGTTAAAGTCAAGTCAACCACTAGACTGCCCAAGTATGATACTGTTTGCCCAAATTCTGCCCCACCACTACCACCACCATTTCACCAAAGAACAAGAGGAACTCCATTTGCTTAGCTTGCTCTTCTCTGGGATCAAGATTGATCATTGTCATCATACTGCTTTCAGCTTTGTTTTAATACCCAAGTAATTTCATTTGTTTGAGTTTGCCTTTTTGTCATTAGCTTTCCTCATAGACATCTAAGCTATAAAATTCTTCACACTGTTCTTAACTTACTCCACACTTTTGTGTTCATTCTTTCTCATTCCTCTTGCTTCCAGCTTTTTTGTATGGGCTTTTCAAATCTAATTTGATCAATCCCATTTGCATGTGTTTAGATTGCTTCCCCTTTTCCTTATCATCAGAACTGTTTCTCTTCTCATCTTAAGAATTTCACTCTGAGAGTTTTCCTGTCCCTCGGGGGCTGCCTTTTCCAAAATCCTTTGATATCCACTCTCCCAAAATGTTTGGTGGATGTCAGAATTTGTCTGATTTTCCTTACTTTTCTGTCACAAATTTAAGCAGGCACCCAGGTCAGCCATCTCATTATTTCTCACCAGGCTGTACCCCAGCTTTCTCCATCCTGCCCCAGAAAATTCTTCATCCTGGAAGATCATCCAGCCCTAGTATAGACACCTCAGCCCCTGTGACACTTCGCTCTGATTCCACAAACTCCATTTAAGAAGAGCACTCCTGCTGCAATCCGGACCTGGCCATGTACTCTCCCATTTAATCTTCTCTTTTTTGTGAAGTCTTCCCTTATTAGAATAAAAACTCCTTGAGGGACAGAGAGAGCCTTTTTCTTTGCCTGTATTTGTATTACCAGCACTTAACATAGTGCCTGCGGCATAATAAGTTTAATAAATACTTGTTGTTGACCAACCAAATCTGATATGAAGTATTTGGTGCTCCCTCGCCTAGCTTGCTAATCATTTTTACCTTAGCAGCTAGGTCCTCCTTTGTTGCTGAAAATTGGGTCTAGGTTAGAAGTTTTCTTTATGGGGCGGCTAGGTTGCGTAGTGGATAAAGCACCGGCCTTGGAGTCAGGAGTACCTGGGTTCAAATCCAGTTTCAGACACTTAATAATTACCTAGCTGTGTGGCCTTGGGCAAGCCACTTAACCCCATTTGCCTTGCAAAAACCTTAAAAAAAAGAAAAAGAAGTTTTCTTTATTGGTTCTTCAGTGTTTTGAACAAGGAAATTTCCTTTAAGGCAAGTCAAGAAATTAGTTGCTCTGCATTAGGTGTGTCTGCATCCTGCATGATGTCAGGTTTTGAAGTCCCTATATCATGCTTCTGAGTGGGTTTAAAATTTGTTTAACAAAGTTCATCATTGAGTAAATCTTATTGTCTAAGTGTTGTTCATCCAAATGGTTGCCATGCTGAACCTCCCCACCTCCTTCATGGATTTCCTCATATGATTATATCTTAACATATAATTCTGTCCTAAATATATATATATCATTTAAATATAAACTCTAATTTGACCATATTGATATATATGTATATATTATGTCTAGATAGCATCTAAATGGATGTTCATGCTTCATAATTTACCTCGATCTGTAGAACCTCTATATATTCTAGATAAAAATGATAGCTTCCATTTCTACATAGACTATAATTAGATCATAAACATATGTATATATTTTATCTATCTACTTCTGCTTGTCTAGAACCTCATATTGCCTGAATATAAATAAGAGATTCCATTTATATATAACATAAATTAGATCACATGCATATGTATATATTCTCTATCTAGATAATATATCTAGATAGATATTCATTCTTCATTATTTATCTCTATATGTAGAACCTCTATATAGTCTAAATAAAAATGATAGATTCCATTTCTGCATAGGACTATAATTAGATCATAAACATGTGTATATTCTGTGTCTAGGTAATATAGCTATATAGATGTTCATTCTTAAGTGTCTACTTCTCAATATCTAGAACCTCTACATCTTCTGGATATAAATAATAGATCCAGTTTATAGACAGACGATAATTAGATCATATAACTGCATATATTCTATGTTTTGGTAATATATCAAAATATTCATCATCTACCTCTAAAGCTAGAATCTGTATGTTATAGAAATAAATAATAAATGACACTTCTATTGTATTTTATAGAAAATGAAAATCTAAGAGACAGACTGCATTTTCCACATTGCCCAGAGTAGTATGCTTCACTTTGGGTACATCAGAAGTGAGATTTGAACTCAGGATTTTTCATACTCAAATGAAATATACAACTCTTTCCACCATTCTGTGCTGACAACCCCCACCCCAAACATGCCATGCAGAATTCCCTGTTTCAGTGCCTTTATTCAGCTGGTTTCTCCTGCCAGAAATACATCCCCACCTTCCTCCCATCACTGATCATTGCTTGTCTCTGAGCCCCAGTTCATGCCTTGGCTCCTCAGTGAAGGCCTTCTCCACTTGTCCTAGGGCTCAGGGAGGGGCTTCTTGAACTGGGCCTTTAAGAGAAGGGGAGACCACAGAAGAGCAGAGAGGAGTCAGAAAGTCACTTCAGGCAGGGGATATAAATTGAACCAATATGTTAGTGCTAGGATGCATGTGGAGTGTTTGAGGAGAATGAAGAGAGCAGTTTGGCAAAAGTGGAACTAGAAGGGTTGTTGGGAAAGTATTGTAGCTAAAAACTATGTTGTAGAGGGCTTTGAATGGCGCAGAAGAGTTTAAAGGTTTACACATTATTTTCTAGTCTCTTGAGAGCAGAGGAGTTGAAAAACGTTTAAAATGTAATAAAAATATATTATTACTCCACTTGTCCTCTCAAGAGACCACTATTCCCAAACACTTTTGTGATAATGAAATACTAATATAGATGCCCAAACTTTTAAAATTCATTTACACACTCTCACACACACACACACACATACACTCAGAGTAAAGTCTTCGTATTCTTAAGAAATACTGTCAGGATCATTCATTAAATCTATTTGACTGTCCCTAATTATCATTAAAGAATCCAAACTATGTTATTTTGAGATAGTAAAACTTGGATAGCAGTCCTTATTTTTGTTTTTATCTGTAAATTTTAGGGGGGGCTAACCAAGAGACATAGTATTGCTTTCAGATGTGAGAATGTCATAAATGTTTCTCATTAATAATGACATGAAAATTGTTGGACAGTTTAAAATGTTCAGAAATATTTTTGAATTATTTAATCCTAAAAAGCAGTTACTGCCTAAAATACTTTCACATTAATGTTAAATGTTCTGCCCATTAATCTAATAATACATTAAAACTAGGGAATAAGTAGTTTTGGATAGCTCACTTTCTCAAATTGAAACCCTTTTACGTTATAATTCTCTTTTTTGACAATTCTTTTAATGTTACCTTTTAAAATGGAATTGTCTTCTGTCAAGTCCTTACTATATAATTCCCTACCTTCTTCAACATTGCACCACAAATAATTTAACCTTTCTTCAGAGAAGAAGAGACAGACCTCTGAGGTCCCATTCTGCTCTGGAATTGTGAAATTCCATTTTATTTCCTCTGTCCATTGGATTATGCTATAGTGATGGAGGTAGTGAGGTGACCTCCAAGTACCCCAGCTGAGACACAGCAACTTGCAATCATGGAACAGATCCTTGGTATCTACTTGCCCTGGAAAGTTTTCTCATTCTTCCAAAATTAAAACAAATTATGCAGCAGTGTGGTTACCAGTATTGTGGACATTAGCAAAAGGATCTGTCTGCCTTCCTGCAAAATTAATGAATGAATAAACAGTTAAAGAAGTCTTTTTCATGTTGATTTTCTGAATCACTCCAAATCATGTTTTTTTCTCAGTAAGTCACAGTGGTCCACCTTTTTTTGTTTGTTTATTTAAGGCAATGGGGTTAAGTGACTTGCCCAAGATCACACAGCTAGGCAATTATGAAGTGTCTTGAGGATGGATTTGAATTTAGGTCCTCCTGACTTTCAGGGCCAGTACTCTATCCACTGCACTACTTAGCTGCCCAGTGGTCCACCTTCTTGTCAGATTTTACCCATTCTCCTTTCTCACTTGGAATTAAGGTAAATGGAGATGTGTGAAGATGCTATACTCTGAGGAGGATATTTTGGGAAGGTCTACCCCAGAGCCTACAAATATCCTGCATCGGCCATTGATTGCACTAATGTAGACTTGATTCCAGACCACAACTTTCTCCTTCCCATTTGACTTAGAACAGAAATCCAGAGACAAGCCACATTAAAAAAAACTGCATCTCTTATGTTATAACAAGATGAAAAATACTCTCCATAAAATACCACTATGTTGGATCAACTTTCTCATAAAATCTCTTTTGTAGTAATATGTGATATTATGAAGAATGTACTGTTTCATAGTTTGAATCAGTCAGGTAACAGTGAAAGGGAAGAAACTGGTAAAAGTATTTACAGTCACTAAGTCAGCTTCCTCAGGTAAGTGTTGCAATTATCTAGCAACAGAACTGCTCTACTGCAGAGAAGCTTTGCTTATGAAATGAGCTTTTACTAAAAGTACAAAAAGATGATAGGGAAAGGGTTTTTGTGCTTTTTAAAAAATCATCTGTAGCTTATCTTCTTTAGGCAACAGGCAAGCATATGACACTTGAAAAGGTTTTATTTCATGGAAAACTGAAGCATCAAAAACATGCCAAAACAGTCAACCTAACCTCCTTCCTAGGCTCCAAGGCACTTGATTTATTGGTACCTGCAAGGTCAAAGATCTCGAGCTATTAGAAATCCTAAGTCTTTTTACAGATGAGGAAATTGAGACTCAGAAAGTCTTAGCCTGCCCAAAGTCATACAGGACTTAAATTCAGGGCTGGTGGCTCTAGGTTGAGCATTCTTTCCTTTGTTACCATATTGCTTCCCAATAGTAGAAGTTGGCCTTTATCACCTAGTTCATACTATAAAACTTCCAGGGTGTACTGAGATTGAAAATGAATTCTCTTTCAAAAAAAACTACTCAAATTTCCCATATCTTCATGATTTTCTGACTTGACTTCTAATGCCATATCTCATTATGAAATAACAAAGCTACTCTTCTGAAGGCAGTTAAACTGCACTTACAGATTAATAGATAACCTATCTTTTAATTTTAGCATTAGAGCAATAATAAGCAAGTCCTCTGAGCCTTCAGCCAAGAGCCATTCCTTTAAAAGAAGGTCCAGATATATCACTTACTATTGTTTTGCCACTTTGGATGACTTGGAATATTCAAGAAAAAATTTTACATTCATGAGCATGCTATCACATGTAGACAATACAGTAGGCTATTAATCCAACAATATTTTCTTGTACTTTCCCATTCTGCCTCTCCAAAAAAAGCTGAAAAGAAAAAATCCTAAAACAAATACACACACACACACACACACACACACACACACACACACACACACAGACGTGTATATATAGTCAAAGAAAACACAGCCTCAAATTGACCATGTCCAAAAATATATATTATCCTGTATCTGGAGTTTTTCACTTCTCCTTAGTAGATGGGTAGCATACTTCATCATAAGCCTTCTGGAATCATTGGTTGTCATTTCATTGATAATCATTTTTAAGTTTTTCAAAGTTGTTGTTTACTTATAAGCTTGTTCTCAAGATTACTATCCTGATTCTGTTTATTTCATTCTGCCTCATTTCATGCCTATCTTTTCAGGTTTCTCTGAAAACATCCTTTTTGTCATTTCTTACAGCACAGTAGCATTCTATTACATTCATATACCATAATTTGTTCAGCCATTCCCCACTTGATGGGTACCCTCACAGTTTCCAGTCTTTGCCAATACAAAAAGAACTACTATAAATATTTTTATATTTGTAGGTCCTTTTCTTCTCTTTGGTCTCTTTGGAGCAATGGTGGTTTGCTGGGTCAAAAAACATATCCAGTATAATAACTTTTGAGGCATAGTTTCAAATTGCCTTCCAGAATAGCCAGATCAACTCAAAGTTCCACCAACGGTTTATTACTATGTATATTTTCTTTAAATCCTTACAGTTGCCATTTTCTTCTTTTATTATCTTTGCCAATCTGAAAGTTGCTTTCACTTGTATTTCTCTTAATTATTTGTGATTTGAAATAATTTTCATGACTGTTAATAGTTTGAATTTTTACCTTTAAAATGTGTCCTTTCTTATCCTTTAACCTCTCTTCTTTTGGGAAATGGTTCTTATTCTTATGAATTTGAATCTGTTTCTTATAAAACTTGTTGGAAAGGTTTCCCCCCACCCCTGCTCATTCCCCAAGCATCAATACAAATCAATACAAAGGTATTGATTTTATATGATCAAAATTTTTCATTTTATTTTCTGTGATCTTCTCTGCCCTTTATTTGGTCATAAACTCTTTCCTGTCCATAGTTTCCCTGCTCTTCTAGTTTGTTTATGATGTGACCTGTTATAATCCTAGTGATGTGTCCATTTGGAGCTTAATTTGATATATGTTTTGAGGTGTTAATCTAAATCTGATTTCTGCCAGACTACTTTCTAGTTTTCCCAGCACTTTTTATTATTATTTATTATTATTATTTTAATAAACCCTTAGTCTGATAGCTGAGAGCTTTGAATTTATTGAGCATTAGACTGCTGCATTTGTTGTCTTTTGCATTTTGCATTTTGTGTATTTAATCTCTTCCACCATTTGAGTATTCTCTCTCTTTTTGTTTTTTAGACCAGTATCAAAGTTTTGAGGTTTACTGCTTTGTAACATAGCACTCTCAGACTCCATTCCTTTTCATTTTTTTCTGGTAATTTTTCTTAAGATTCTTGAAACTTTGCTCCTCATAAATAATTTTTTTCTAACTCTATAAAGTAATCTTTTGGTAGTTCAATTGGCATAACACTGACTTAGTAAGTTAATGTAGGTAGTATTGTCATTATTATTATATTGACTTGGCCTACTCAAAAGTAATTTATAATATTCCAATTATTTTGGTCTTTATATCTGTAAAGAATATTTTGTAGTTGCATAAGTATAATGCCCAAGTGTTTCTTCATTGGTACAAACCAAAATCCAAAGTATTTCATACATTCTATAGTTATTTTAAATGGAATTTCTCTTTCTATTTTATCAGGCTGGGTTTTGTTGTTAACAAACAAAATGCTAAAGATTTATTTGGATTTATTTTATGTACTGCAACCATGGTAAAATTGTTGTTTCAATTAAATTTTAGTTGAATCTCAGAGATTCTCCAAGTAAACCATCATATTATCTGCAAAATGCATTAATTGTGTTTCTTCTTTGTGCTTATTCTTTCAATTTTTTTTCTTGTCTGGTTACTATGGCTAACATTTCTAGCAATATATCAAATAATAGTAATGATAATCGCCATGTTTGCTTGAACTTTGATCTTATTGGAAAGACCTCTAGTTTATTCCCATTATGTATAATGCTGACTTTTGGTTTGAGATAGATATTATTTACTGTATTAATAGAAAATGGATGTTGTATTTTGTCAAAATTCTTTTCTGTATCTATTGATGTTATCATAATTTTTGTCATTCTTGTTACTAATATAATTTATTATGTAGATAGGCTTCCTAATATTAAACCAGCACTGCATTCCTGATATGAAAACTACCTGGTTATAATATTGAATCTTTTTATATATTGCTGTAACTTCTTTGATAATATTTTGTTTAACATTTTTGTTCCAATATATACTAGCTATATTGGTTTATCCCCTCATTTTGCAAGTGAAGAAATGAAGGAAGGCCCAGAGAAATAAAGAGACTTTGACAACTTCACTTGAATCTAGGTCTCCCTTTTCTCTCCACAACTTGTAAATTTTTTGAACTTTGTCTTTTACTAATAACTCAGGGGTACTTTATCTTTGTTGTATCATTGCTCTCCTGTGAGCAGCCAGGTTGGTAAATTCTAGTGAACCCTTTTCAAAAAAATGTCTCCCGCACTCAAGAGATGATGTAGTTCATAACCTAGAATAGCTTCTGACTTTTCTGATGCTCTATTTATGTGTAGACCCTATTTTATGGATCCCAGTACATATCTATTTTCTGGTTGTTGTTGCTATTGTTGTTGTGATGTTGATGTTCTCTGTTATCAGAGAGGACCAATGAAATCAGGAGCATTATGTCTTGAACTGTCCATGAGTTGGATTTCAGTGAGGCCAACCTGTGCAAAGACATCAGTGTCTCTCTCTCTCTCTCTCTCTCTCTCTCTCTCTCTCTCTCTCTCTCTCTCTCTCCCTCCCTCCCTCCCTCCCTCTCTTCTTCAGAGTCATCCAAAGTTAAGTGTCAAGAAGATGCTGATCAATTGGGCCATCTTTTGACTGAGTTCTTACATAACCCTTAGTCATCTTCATTTTAAAAGACTATGGTCAAAAAAAAAGACTATAGTCACCCTCTGCATATTTGGATAATCTTGTTACCATATGTAGACATTGTACTTTCCAGACTTGCAGAAGTGGCCTGACTGCTGTTCCTTCATGATGGTATACTTTTGATTTCAAAGGGTACAGAATTTTAGCATAGGTGATTCTTAATCCAGTCCCCAACTATGTAACACAGGAAAGAAATGTTTTATATCTTCCACAACCGTTTATTGTGGTTACTTTTGAGATGGCATAGGGTGACCAGGTTGGTGAGATTCAGAACCATATCATCTTAAAAACAAAGCAAATGTATAGCCTCCAGAAAAAGGGGGTATCTGATGGCTAAGGATTTGAAGGGCTGCTATGTAAAAGAGAGAGGAAATTTCTTGTAGTTGGCCCCGGTGCTGGGAACTCAGAGCATTGGATAAGAATTGTAGAAATGTAAGTCTAGGTTCAGTATGATCCTTCCCAATTTAACTTAGCAGTTAGAACTGTTTTAAAGTGACCCAGCCCCCCCCCCACACACACACACAGACAGTCTTTAAATGGAGGTGGGCTTATTGGTCATTCTGTGTGAGGGATCCTCCACTAGATTGGTCCCTATGGTTCCAGGACTTTTCCTCCACAGCTTCTGTCTCCTCCTTCTTCTCCCAAGTAGTTACTTCTCTTGTCTTCTCACCATTGGCTTCCTCTCATTGCCAAAGTGCCCCCTGCTGATTGATTGCTTCCCTTGCAAGGGCTCCTCCTTGCCTCTCCCTTCTCTTAGCTGTTCTACTCTGTCACCCTACCCTCTTTTCATTTTTTCCATGCCATAAATAGGTTTCTGAAGCAAACAGAAAAATCAGTGGTCCAAGTGCAATTTGAAGGTCTCCATTTCTTTGGGACTCATTTGCTCTTTCTGATTACATTCATTTGTTGATAGGAGGTCACCACCAGAAGGAATGTCTATGTGTTGTTTTCCCCTGTTGATTCTGGCTCTGGTGCTATTCTGGAAGACCAGCTTTGGAAGATGTGAATTTTTTGGTATTTATTTTTAAATTTTGTTGATATCTTCTATTTTGCATCACCTCTATTTCCCAATACATCCGGTTCTTGCTTAGTGTAAACAGACCCTTCTGTAGAGATCTCCCTTTCCTTGTGGGGTGTGAGGCTCTGCTACTCAAAGCCCAAGCTGCTTCAGGACCTAGAGTGGAGGACCTTTGGCATCACCCCTACCCTCCAGGAACCCAAGGCCCCTGGGTCCAAACACCAAGGGAGGTGCCATGCAAATTTACGTAAATTGAGAACTGTCTGTCTTTCTCCTTTCTCCTCTTCCAGAAAACTATGTCTCTGGAACCCAGTATGAACATGAGTTCAGTAGAACTAGCCAAGACATTAAAGAAGTCCTTCCCTCTCCCAAGAAGGCAAGCCACTACCTTTTCAGGACTTCTCCTTGTGGCCAAGCTGGGTCCTCAGCCATCTCCCAGTATCTCCCACCATTTGGTATTGTCCCCCAGAGCACAGGAGTTCTCTTCTTTGCTCTTCTCAACTCAGAATTAGTTCCTGCACGTTGCAACACACAACTCCCTCCCATTCCACCCCATTCCTGTAGCGTTACATGTTTCACAATCACTGACCCTTGCTCAGGTTCAAGTTCTTTAGAAAGAAGGAAACAAGCATTTATTTAGCTGCTACTATGTGTCAGGCACTGTTTTCTGGGGGATCGATGCCTTTATGATCCCCATTTTACAAATGGAGAAGCTTAGGCACCAGCTAATAAAGTGACTAAAACTCTTGTGTATTCAGGAGTTCTGACTCCAGGCCCTGTGCTCCATCTGCCAAAGTACCCAATTGTGACAACTACAGAAAATGGCCTCATAATGAGTTTACAATTTTTTTTATATTTTCACCTACATCATTTTTTAAATTTTTTATTGTTTTTTTAATTTTATAATTTTCCCCCAATCTCACTTCCCTTCCCCCACCCCCCACAGAAGGCAGTCTGATAGTCTTTACATTGTGTCCATGGTATACATTGATCGAAATTGAATGTGTTGAGAGAAATCATATCCTTAAATAAAAAAACAAAGTGTAAGAGATAGCAAAATTATATGATAAAATAGTTTTTTTTTTAAATTAAAAGTAATAATCTTTGGTCTCTGTTTAAACTCCACAATTCTTTCTCTGGATACAGATGGTATTCTCCATCGCAGACAGCCCCCAAATTGTTCCTGCTTGTTGCACTGATGAAATGAGCAAGTCTGTGAATGTTGATCCTCACCCCCATGGTGCTGTTAGGTGTACATTGTTCCTCTGGTTCTGCTTACCTTGCTCAGCATCAGTTCATGCAAATCCTTCCAGGTTTCTCTGAATTCCTATCCCTCCTGGTTTCTAATAGAACAATAGTGTTCCATGACATACATATACCACAATTTGTTCAGCCATTCCCCAATTGAAGGATATTCACTCAATTTCCAATTCTTTGCCACCACAAACAGGGCTGCTATCAATATTTTTGTACAAGGGATGTTTTTACCCTTTTTCATAATCTCTTCAGGGTATAGCCCCAGTAGTGGTATTGCTGGATCAAAGGGGAATGCACATTTTTATTGCCCTTTGAGCGTAATTCCAAATTGCTCTCCACATATGAGTTGATGAGTTCACAGCTCCACTAACAAAGTATTAGTGCCCCAGATTTCCCACATTCCTTCCAACCTTGATTATTGTCCTTTCTGGTCATATTGGTCAGCTTGAGAGGTGTGAGGTGGTACCTCAGAGATGCTTTAATTTGCATTTCTTTAATTAGTAATGATTTAGAGCAATTTTTCATATGACTATGGATCACTTTGATTTCCTCATCTGTAAATTGCCTTTGCATATCCTTTGACCATTTGTCAATTGGGGAATGACCTGTTATTTTATAAATTTGTCTCAGTTCTCTATATATTTTAGAAATGAGTACTTTGTCAGAAATACTAGTTGTAAAAATTGTTTCGCAGTTTACTACATTTCTTTTTATCTTGCTAACAGTGGGTTTTCTTTGGGTGGAAAACTTTTTAATTTAATGTAATCAAAATCATCTAGTTTGTTTTTAATGATGTTCTCCACCTCTTCCTTGGTCATAAACTGTTTTCCTGTCCATAAATCTGACAGATAAACTATTCCTTGATCCCCTACTTTGCTTATAATATTGCTTTTTATGGCTAAATCCTGTATCCATTTTGATCTTATCTTGGTATAGGGTGTGAGATGTTAATCTAATCCAAGTTTCTGCCATACTAACTTCTAATTTTCCCAACAGTTTTTATCAGAGAGAGTTTTTATCCCAGAAGCTGGATTCTTTGGGTTTATCAAACAGCAGATTTCTATAATCATTTCCTGCTATCTCTTTTGCACCTAGTCTATTCCATGGATCCACCACTCTATTTCTTAGCCAATACCAGATGGTTTTGATGACTGATACTTTATAATATAATTTTATATCTGGTGGGGCTAAGCCACCTTCTTTTGTACTTTTTTTTTTCATTAAATCCCTGGAAATTCTTGACTTTTTTATTTCTCCATATGAATTTACTTACAATTTTTTCTAACTCATTAAAGTATTTTTTTGGAATTTTGATTGGTAGGGCACTAAATAAGTAGGTTAATTTAGGTAAAATTGTCGTTTTTATTATATTAGCTTGACCTATCCATGAGCAATTGACATTTGCCCAGTTTTTTTTTAAATCTGAAGTGTTTTGTAGTTGTTTTCATAGAGTTTCTGAGTCTGCCTTGGCAGATAGACTCCCAAGTATTTTATATTGTATGAAGTTACTTTGAATGGGATTTCTTTTTTTTTTTAGGTTTTTGCAAGGCAAACGGGGTTAAGTGGTTTGCCCAAGGCCACACAGCTAGGTAATTATTAAGTGTCTGAGATCGGATTTGAACCCAGGTCCTCCTGACTCCAGAGCCAGTGCTTTATTCACTATGCCACCTAGCTGCCCCATGAATGGGATTTCTTTTTCTTGCTCTTACTGCCGTATCTTGCTAGTAATATATAGAAATGCTGAGGATTTATGAGGGTTTATTTTATATTCTGCAACTTTGCTAAAGTTGCTAATTATTTGTAGTAGTTTTTTAGATAATTTTTTAGGGTTCTCTAGGTATATCATCATGTCATCTGCAAAGAGTGACAGTTTTGTTTCTTCCTTCCCAATTCTAATTCCTTCAATTTCTTTTTCTTGTTTTATTGTTGAAGCTAACATTTCTAACACAATATTGAATGTATTGGTGATAATGGGAATCCTTGTTTCACCCCTGATCTTATTGGGAAAGCCTCTATCCCCATTGCATATAATGCTTCTTGATGGTTTCAGATAGATACAGCTTATCATTCTAAAGAACAATTCATTGTTCATATGCTCTCTAGTGTTGTTTTTAGTAGGAATAGGTGCTGTATTTTGTCAAAAGCTTTTATTGATATAGTTGATTAAGCTAACAGTTTTCCTAATATTGAACCAACCCTGCATTCCTGGAATAAATCCTGCTTGGTCATAGTGTATATCCTAGTGATAACTTGCTATAATCACTTTTCTAAGATTTTATTTAAGATTTTTGCATGTATATTCATTAGGGAGATGGGTCTATAATTTTCTTTCTGTTTTGACTCTTCCTGGTTTAGGTATCAGCATCACATTGGTGTCATAGAAAGAGTTAGGCAGAGTTCCATCCTCACTTATTTTGCTAAAGAGTTTATATAGAATTGGAACCAATTGTTCCTTAAATGTTTGATAGAATTCACTTATGATTTCGTCTGACCCTGGAGATTTTTTCTTAGGGAGTTCAATAATGGCTTGTTGAATTTCTTTTTTTCTGAGATAGGGTTAAGTATTTAATTTCTTCTTCATTTAACCTGGGCAACTTATATTTTTGTAAATATTCATCTATGTCACTTAGATTATCAAATTTATTAGCATACAGTTGGGTGAAATAATTCTGCATTGTTATTTTAATTGGTTATGAGTTTACCTTTTTCATTTGATACATTTAATTTTGTTTTCTACTTTTTTTAAATCAAATTAATCAGAGGTTTATCAATTTTATTGGTTTTTTTCATAAAACCAACTCTTGGTTTTATTTATTATTTCAATAGTTTTCTTGCTTTTGAATTTATTAATTTCTCCTTTAATTTTTAGAATTTCTAATTTGGTATTCAATTGGGGATTTTTAATTTGTTCATTCTCTAATTTTTAATTGCATGTTTAGCTTATTGATTTCCTCTTTCTCCAATTTATTAATGGAAGCATTTAAAGATATACTATATCCTCTGACAACTGCCTTGGCTGTATCCCATAAGTTTTGGTATGTTTTCTCATTATTGTCATTATCTAGGATGAAATCATTAATTCTTTCTTATAGTTTGTTGTTTGATCCGCTCATTCTTTAAAATGAGATTATTTCGTTTCCAATTAGTTTTAGGTCTATCTCTCCCTGACCCATTACTGCATATGATTTTTATTGTATCATGATCTGAGAAGGATGTATTCACTATTTCTGCCTTTCTGCAATTGATTATTAAGTTTTTAGTGTCCTAGTATATGGTCAATTTTTGTGTAAGTACTATATATTACAGAAAAGAAAGTATATTCTTTTCTATCCCCATTCAACTTTCTCCAAAGATCTATCATGTCTAGGTTTTCTGATATTCTATTTACTTCCTTAACTTCCTTCTTGTTCATTTTATGGCTAGATTTATCTAAACCTGAGAGCAGGAGTTTGAGGTCTCCCACCAGTAGAGTTTTGCTGTCTATGCCTTCCTGTAACTCATTCAACTTCTCCTCTAAGAATTTGGATGCTATACTGCTTGGTGCATAGATATTTAGTATTGAAATTGCTTCATTGTCTATGGCACCTTTTAGGAGGATGTAGTTTCCTTTCTTATCACTGTTAACACTGTGTTTTTGCAGCTGCTTTGTCTGAGATAAGGATTGCTACCCCTGCTTTTTTTCACTTCAGCTAAAGCAAAATATATTTTGCTCCAACCTTTTACCTTTACTCTATATGTATCTCTCTGCTTCAAATGAGTTTCTTGTAAGCAGTATATGGTAGGATTCTGGTTTTTAATCCACTTTGCTATTCACATATGTTTTATGGGAGAATTCATCCCATTCTCATTCAATGTTATAATTACTCTTTATTGCTCTCCATGCTATCTTCCCTCTGTTTATATTTTCCCCTTTTCCCACTTTATTCGTATTCCCCATATTTTGTTTCTGAATATCACCACCTTCATTGTGTTTTCTCCCTTGTATCCAACCCCCCTCCTCTTTCTTTCCCCTTTCCCTTTGTCCCTTCTTCCTTCCCTTCCATTAGTTTCTCTTTTCCTCCCCCCCCCTTTTTCTCTTTATCTGATGGTTCTGGAATTATTTGGCCACAATATTCCTTGGTGTTTTCATTTTAGGATCCCTTTCCAGAGAGGATTGATGTATTCTTTCAGTAACTATTTTGCCCTCTGGTTCCATGATAGCAGGGCAGTTTTCCATCAATAAATCATATAATATTGAATTCAGGCTTTTTTTTTTCTCTTCAGTGCTTTTCAGGAAGCTTAATGATTCTTATGATGTCTCTCCTGGAGCTATTCTCAAGGTTAGTGGTTTTGCCAATGAGGTATTTTTACATTTTCATTTTTTTTTTATTTTGGGTTTTTTTTTTTAAGAAATTCTTATTGTCTCATGAAGTCCTTAGTTTCCACAGATTCTATTCTTTTTTTTAAGAGAAGTATTTTCTTCATTTACCTTTTCCAATTTTTTAGTTCTATTTTTGAAGTTTTCAATTTGCCCAATTGAGGATTTGAGAGAATTATTTTCTTTCTGCATTTGTCCAAGTGTATTTTCCAAGGATTTGTTTTCTTGTTGGGAGATGTTAATTTTCTCTTGAGTTTCTTTTTCCAATTGATTTTTAAACTCCCTCCTCTAGGAAGACAACTGAGCCCTGGAGTGGCCAAGGGGGGGGGTTGTTTCTTGTGTTTGTTCTGGGAAGAGGACTCCACTGAAAGTACAGAGCCCACCTCCCTAAGCCGAGCAGGTTGATGTCCAGCCAAACTCTGCAACAATCTGTGCTAGGACTCAACCTCCAGCCCTGCTGGGACCCGCAGATCACTGCTCCTGCAGCCAAAGCTTCCACAGCTAAGGGTAGTCCTCTGACTTCACCCTGCCACTGCCCCTGGGCTGACTCTCTGCTCTCTGCCCCTGGCTCACCCACAATCCCCTGAGATTGACCTTGTTGGTAGGTGTTCTCCTAGCTTCTCTTCTGGGTTTTGTCTATTAAATTTCTGTTAAGAAGTTCCTTCAATATTATTTCTGAGGGGAAACCAGGAGACCTTAGCACAGTGCCTGGCTTCTCTCTGCCACCTTGGCCAGAAGTGAGCTTGCTAGTTTTTAGGGTTTGCTATTTATCATTGATCTTCTTGCCATCTATGATTAGTAATAGAACCTCTGGGTAAAAAAGGCTAGTCATTTTCTTTGCCTGATTTCACATTACTTTCCAGGAGTTAGACCAATTCCTAGCTCCACCATCATTGCATTGTATTTCTACAACCCCTCCAAGATTATCTGTTTCCATCTTTTATCATCTTTGCCAATTTGGTCCATGTGAGGTGAAACCACAGTGTGGTTTTAATTTTCATTCGCCTGTTCGTGATTTAGAACAGTCTTTCATGTGATTGTTAATAGGTTGGAGTTTTTCTTTTAACAACTGTTCTTTTCTTTTGAACATACCCAGTGGGAAAATAAGCATGTCTGTTAGTTACTTCTTTGTAATCTGATATACATTAGGCCTTTTATCAGAGATATTGGATACAAAAAACTTCTCCCAATTGATGATTCTTTTCTTAGCTGTGTTAATTTTGTTTGTGCTTCAAAGGCTTTTCCATTTTTTGTATTTGAAATTATCTATTTTATCTTCAGTTTTTCTTTCATTTGGCTAGGAATTCATCTTCCCACCCTATGCTATGAAAGCTGCCAGTCCTGATTCTTTTCTTTTTTTTTTTTTTTTACTGGTATGATTTTTAATATTCAGGTCACATCTATTTGGTTTTACTGTGGTATATGGTTTTCAAGATGTTAGACCAACCCTGATTTCTGACATTTTGCTTTCCATTTTTCCCATAAATTTCTACCAAATAGATAAGTTTCCTCCAGATAAAACGTCCTAAAGTTTATCAAGGCACATGGCACTTTTACAAAACTAGATCATATACTAAGGCACCGAGATTGTAAATGTCAAAAAGCAGAAAATTAAACACCTCCTTTACAGACCAAAACACAGTTTTTTAAAAAAGGTCATTAATACAAGGAGCACAAAGAAAGACACAGACATAAAATGGGGAGTTAATACCCTAAACTATGGTGGGTCAAAAAATAAATTATAAAAACAATGAATAACTCTGTAAAAGGCAGTAATAAATATAAGGTACCATACCTAACTCTCTGGAACACAAGGAAAGCAGTCCTCAGAGGGAAAATTATATCCCTGAGAGCAATAATTAACAAATTAGAAAAGAGATTAACCAACTGACTATGTAATTTAAAAAATAGAAAATTCAATATATAAGTTAAAAAAGCTTAAGGGGGAAAGCTTGAAAATTAGAGGTAAAATAAGTAGATTAGAAAACAAAAGGGCTATAGAACTGATGAAATTATAAACTGGTTCTTTTAAAAAATAGTAAAATCAATAAACTCCCACCTAATTTTAATTAAATCAAAGGGCAGGAATATCAAGCTAATATTTTTTTTTTAAATGAACAGGGTATAATCACAAATAGGAAACAAAGTTTTATTGACCTTTACTAGTTGTTTGCCACAAAAGTAAGCATTTAAAGGAAATTGAAGATTTTCTAAAAAAAACGCAAAACTCTTTACAGAAGTCCAAATAAATATTTTAAATAATTAATCTTTAGAAAAAAGAATTACACTATTTTAAAAGGAGCTAGCAAAGGTGGGGGGGATCCCCATCTAGCTGAGTGATTCTACAGAAGAATTCAAACTTTTAAATATAGACATTATATACATATTAAAATATATATTAGACAATTTGTTTTCAAAAATTGAAAAAGAAGACCCACTATCAAATTAGAAAACCAAAAACTCTCCAAAACATAGGCAAAGATACATAACACAGAAAGGTGAAGAACTTCTGACATAAATCTTCCCATTAAATATAGAAACGAAACACATGAATGCCTCCTTTCCTCACTATTATTTGAAATAATTTTAGCTATGCTAGCAGTGAAACAAAAAAACAAGAGAACAAAAAGAAAGGCAAAACAGTCTCAGCAGAGAAGACAAAACTATCTTCTTTGTTGATAGCATAAGAGTTTCCTTAGATCACATATGAGAATCAGCAGAGAAACTAATGGAACCAGTTAATACTTTTAGCAAGATTTAACAGCATTTCTATACAGTGTCCCAAAAGTTTAAAAATTGAAAGCTGCTGTAAGCTTTATATCTTTTTATTTCTTTCTTTTCTTTTTTTTTTAGGTTTTTGCAAGGCAAATGGGGTTAAGTGGCTTGCCCAAGGCACACAGCTAGGTAATTATTAAGTGTCTTAGACTGGATTTGAACCCAGGTACTCCTGACTCCAGGGCTGGTGCTTTATCCACTACGCCACCTAGCTGCCCCTTATCCTTTTATTTCTAATGTTTTTTTATTTGTTTAAGACAATGGGGTAAAGTGACATGCCCAAGGTTACACAGCTAGGCAGTTATTAAGATTTTGAGGTCAAATTTGAACTCAAGTCCTCCTGACTCCAGGGCCAGTGCTCTATCCACTGCACCACCTAACTTCCCCCTTTAAGTTTTACATCAATAACAAAAGCCTAGAGGAAATAATAACCAAAAAAGTATAATTCAAAATAACTATAAAATGCATGAAATATTTAGAAGCCAGCCCATGAAAGGACACACTGAATAACTGTATAGATGCAATTCTAAAATATTGCTTGAAAAAAATAAAGAATGGAATAAATAACTAGAGGAACATTAAGAGGTCAAGACTCGACCCTGCCAATATAAGAAAAATGATGAATCTAAATTAGTTTACAAATTTAGTGTTATTACCAACCACTAGAGGGTTTCTTTACAGAGTCAGACAAAATAATAACAAAATTCATTTGAAGAAACAAAAGATCTCCAGTATTGTGTTAAAGGACTCAGTGGGGGTAAGAAAGCAGGAATGAATAGTATTTACAGACATCAAATTACATGTAAATCATTAACCATCAAAACTATTTGGTACTCATAGTCAGGGAGTAAAATTGATTCAACAAGGAAGAATCACAACTCCCTGTACTCAGTAACTGAACTTTTACTTTGTGATATGAGATATGACTATAAATGAAGGTGAAGGGTTTCTTTCGTCTGCTCCATTGTACTATTTGAGAACATGAGGGTCAGATTAATGAATACTGCAAACCCTTGTAGTTCTCACAGAGGAAGACATTAGGTCTAACTGGGACCTCTTAGAGTCCTTCCATTCTTTTAAGACAGCACAAGAAGCCTTTTGGCATTCCTGCTTCTCCCCCCCCCCCCATGACCTAGGAGATAATTATGTATTATGCCCACTTCACATTTGTGCTATTTATAAGATGTATACTAATACAGATTTATAAGATACATATGTATACTCCTTGAGAGTAGAGATTGGTTCATTCTTCATATTTGCATCCCTAGCAACTGGTACAAAGTGGAGACTTAATAAGTTTGTGTTTTTTGATGATTTCATTGGAAAACCAACAGCTGATGCACAAATACAAGAGACAAACAGGAAAAGGAAATCATTGAAAGTTACCTAATGCAGTGGGAGCAAAGGGGTGCAAGAGAAGACAAATACATCACTAAGTCTTATACTACTGAGACCTTGGATTTGTTGATCTTCAGATTGAGACTTGAAAAAATGGATCAATGATCTTGCCAGAGGTCATAGAAACCTCTCATTGTCTTCCTAGTTCACTGAGTGGGACATTTAGGTTTGTAACCATTTCCCAAACCATAAGAAAGAGTGGATTCTTTTTTCACTCGTGTGGGGTTATTCGTCTCTTATGCCACAGGTAGGGAAACGACAAGGATCAGTGAGTTTTATCCTTGAGTGCCCCTTCTCCAATCTCCCTCCACCTTTTTCCCCCTACTTGTTACTAGAAATTTCTGCCATGAAAAATTTTCTAGTATGAAAGATCACATATTAGAAGGGCTCTAGACAATGAGTAGGGCAAAGTTATATAGGACTTGTTTAAAGCAGAGGCAGTCAACGACACATGGAATTTACAGGGATCAGAAGATACCCCATACCAAAACTTTTTTCAGATTACAATTATTTCCTAATCCTAGTATAACTATTTTGCAATGAAAACAAATCTTTACCATGACAGAGGACACAACCCTAGGAAAAATACTAAGTACTAGTTGGCGACCTATACTTCCAACTGGATGAGCTCTCAAAATAGCAGACTGATAGTAACAGAAGTAGTGCATTATCAACTTTCTAAGAGTTGATATATATTTAGAAAAATGTGGAGCAGTGTTGAATAACTATCACAGAAAAATTATTCTTAAGACTACAAGGGGGCGACCAGGTGGCGCAGTGGATAGAGCACCGGCCCTAGAGTCAGGCGTACCTGAGTTGAAATCTGGCCTCAGACACTTAATGATTACCTAGCTTTTTATTTCTCTCATAAAAGAAGCAAGGTAGAAAGTTTTGTTTGTCAATTTTTGAGAATAATTTGTGTAGTAAATATATTAATTTTTCTTTAAAAGCCTGATAGAATTCTCATAGGATATAGAACACACAGAACAACATTCTCCCTCCCCCTTGGGAATTCTTCTATAGTTAATTCAATTTCTTTCTCTGCAGTTGCATTAAGATGTCTCTGGTGTTCTGTTAATTTGAGTATCTTATATGTTGAATATCTTATATTTCTTGTGAGTTCTCTGTTTTGAAGGCAGAAAGCTTTATTGTGCACACACAGAGCACAAAGTAGGAGTTTATTAAATGCTGTTGGACTGACTGGCTAACTGAACCCAGGCTGGCAATAATACATTCTGTAATTTTGCCAGGAATCCAAATCAGTCTGTAGTCTTTTTTTTTTTTTTTTTAGTTTTTTGCAAGGCAATGGGGTTAAGTGGCTTGCCCAAGGCCACACAGCTATTTGTGTTTGTATCCCTAGCATTTAGCACTGTGGCTCATTGTAAGTGTTTACTAAATGCTTTTTTAAACTTCATTCATTCATAGGCAAAAACTGTTGTTGTCTATCCTTAGTTTTCCAAGAGGGATGGTGTTTTGATTTGTGCTTGAGTTGAATTTAAATGAGATCAAGTTATACAAAGTCATTAGCCCTCCTCCCCCTTTCAAAGTCATCAAAATCCAGAGACAGGACAAAAGTCAAGAGGACTGGTGTTGGCTCAGGATGCTGGGGATGACCATTGTGACTTGTTGCTATATACAGATGACATAATGATTTATTTAAACAATTGTAGGGAGATAGCAAAGAAAACAGTAATCTTAAAATGGTAATATCTAATGGCCTTTTCTAAATTTATTGACCTCTCTAAAGCATTTTGACACTATTTTTCGCCTTTTTCTGTGCTCTCTCATTCTAGTTTTTTGAGACATTGTTCTCTCTCGGTCCTCATACTGCCTGCTGCTCCTTCTTCATTATCCTTTGCTGGATCTTCATTCATTTCATGTTCACTAGCTATGGATATACTCCAAGGTTCCATCCCCTGGCCTCTTTTGTCTCTCTACTTTTCTGTTTGGTGATCTCCTCAGTTCCATGGGTACTTGAGTCCCATTTTTGTTAGAAACTGAACACCCAAACTGATTCCTGTTCCAAATTGGCCCATTACTGTCAGGGATACCATCATCCTTCCAGTCACCCAGCTTTCAACCTCAGCATAAACCTCATGTCCTCACTCTATCTCACCCACAAATGAAATCCGTTGTCAAATCTTGCCATTTCTGTCTCTACAACATCTCCCACTTCCAACCATTTCTCTCCACCTACACAGCACTCAGCATAGTTTAGGACCTCTTTGGGTCTCACTTAGATAATTAAAACAACTTCCGAATTGCTCTCACTGCCTCACATCTCTCACCACTCCAATTCATCCTGTGCACAGCTGCCAAAGTTAATTTCCTTAAATGCATGTTAGACCATGTAACTTCCTCCACTTAGTGAACTCCAGCAGGTTCACCATTAACTCGAGGATAAAATATAAATTCCTCTCGTTAGCTTTTAAAACTCAGCACAGCCTGGCCCTAATCCATCTTTCCAACTTTGTTGTACCTTACTCCCTCTTCTGTGTTCTGTGATCCATCCAAATTGGTCTTCTCTGTCTCCCTCACAAATATTACACCATCTTCTGACTCTGCTTTTGACTTTCCCTCAAGCCTTGAATGTGTTCCTTCCCCAACTATACTGGAGAGAATTCCCCTCTTCCTTCTGGTCATAACTAAGTTCTGAGACCCCTTCTCCCATCTGTCTTCCCCAAGGCTATCAAAATGATTTTTGAAAATTATAAGTCTGATCCTGTCACCTCTCCACTCAGTAAGCACCAGAGGTTCCCTGTTGTGTCTAGGATTAAATCTTTTTAAATTTCTTAATAATATAATCTAGAGCCATCCTGGCTTTTTGGCTGTTTTTCACTTTCAACACTTCATCTCCCTCTCCATGCCTTTCCATTGAATGTCATCCCCATGCCTGGAATGTTTTTTTTCTCCTCACTTCTACCTCTTAAAATCACTGACTTCCTTAATATTCAGCTCAAGAAATACCTTCTGCAGAAGGCTTCCCCCCCACCATATACAACTTTGTACCTTTCCTTCGAAAGATGTATACAACAGACACACACACACAAACACAAGTTGCTGCCCTCATTGGAATATAAACTCCGAGAGGTCAACGACTATCTTGCTTTTTATTTTCAGAGCTTACCATAGCAACCAGCACACAAAAAGCCCTTAATGAATGCTTATTTGCGTGAATGATCAGACTTCAAGCCTGCAGTATGACATGCCACCTTGTTTTAAGCTCTGTTGAAAGAAACATCATGTCCTGACCTTGTGAGGTGCTAATACTGTGGTGTTATCTACCCTGGTCAGACTGGATCTGGGGAATTATGGTCAATTCTTCATGAGACAGTTGTAGAAGAAGATTGAAAAACTGAAATACATACAGAAGAGAATGGCCCAAATAGAGGGGAGCCTGGGGAAGGGAAAAGGCAAGGAGAGCAGGGTGGGGGACTTTAGAGTTGTCATCCAAAATGTGAAAGGCTGACATGTGGACAATGGATTGGATTGGGTTGGTTTGGGAATTTTTTAGGTCACTGGTGACTATTAATAAATTAAAGTGTATTTACATTTCAAAAGTATATTTGAATTTCATAAATCTGATGTCAATACATAAACTTTCATTTGCTTAGGAAATTTGTTTAGGAGATTTTTGGTATATTCCTCAGAGAACTAATGCCATCCTTAGACCTTTGGAAAAAATCAAGACAATAGTGACTGGTACTCATGGAAGAACTGACATCATGAATTTACCAAAATATGCTTCTTTGGATATTTTTCATTATTCATTATGTCCGGATTCACTTTTATTCAGCTGTACATGAAATTATAAATTATTTTATTCAAACCTAAAACTTAAGGTGATGTACTTCTATACATTACAAATGATGGTTGTTCACAGTAAAGTTTTGCTTTGGGTTTTTTTTTTTATTTTACAGGTGCCTTATCACACAAAGGGAAATAAGAACTAGATAAAGATATGTAAGTGGTGAAGATGCACAATAATCATTCTCACAGAATTCAGAAAGAGAAAGGAAAATAGTTGAGCATTATCATCACCATTTCCTGAGTTGTACTTATAGAGGTCTTTGTTTTTCCAGAATAATCATTCTTACTTTACACTTTTCAGTGTATTTGCTCTGCCTTTCATGCCTCTTCATCCTTAGAATCCTTGGAATCTTTCTGCTTAAAGAGAAATTTCCCCTTTTTTGTGGTTTTTAAAGTGAGCACCTTTACTTTCATGACAATAATTTTGTTACAACAAAGTCTTGTATACTTTATTTCAAAATCATCGTTAAAAAATTAGAATCTTGAAAGGTGATAAAAGTAAAAGAGCTGTCCACAGTTGAAGTAGCTAAGTGGTACAGTGACTTGGGCATGCCTGAGTTCAAATCCTACTTCAGTCATTTATTACCTGTGGAACTCTGGGCAAGCCACTTAACCTCTCCCTGTCTCAGTTTCCTACTCTGTAAAATGGAGATGATGCCCCATAAAGTTGTATGAGCAAATGAGAGAAAAATGTAATGTACTTTGAAAACATTAAAGTGCTTGTTGCTGTTGTTGTGGTTGTGGTTGTTCAGTTGTTTTAGTCATATCTGACTCTTCCTGACCCCATTTGCAGTTTTCATGGCAAAGATACTAGGGTGATTTGTCATTTCCTTCTCCTGCTCATTTTGCAGATGAGGAAACTGAGGCATATAGGATTAAGTGACTTGCCCAGGGTCACACAGCTAGGAAGTATCTGATTTTTCAACTCCAGTCTCCCTGACTCCAAGCCCTTTGCCCTATCTACTACACTATCTAGCTGCCAAAAAGCTATATGAGTTAGCTGTTATTATGGGAGAAGGCTAGGGAGAGAGTTCTGAACATAGTCTTTCCTTACTAAATTTCCCTTCCTTCACCTTCCCTACCCCTACCCCATAGGCAAAGACTCACTAGGCTATACCCCTATTTGGGAGAGGGGTTTTCAGTTTGTTTTTGTTGGGGGTTTTTGGCTGAACAGTGCTCTGGAGAAGAGCTTTTGGACATACATACTCATCTGATTTAAGATTCAGAGCTTTTGATAAATATCTGTAGTGAGAAGTTCAAGTCCTTGTATACCCCTTCTTTTAAACCATGTTCCACAGCCCCCCTACTATAACAAAACTAAGAATAGTAAAGAAATAGAAAGTTACCTTCCCAAATATAAAATACCCAAACTAATACATTATTGGTAGAGCTGTGAAGTGATACAACTATGTATTTTAGAAAGCAGTCTGGAATTATATAAAGTAAGTGACTAAAATGTCCTTACTCTTTGTACCAGAGTTTAAGCCCCAAGTTACTGGGCTTATCCCCCTAGAATATCATTGAGAAGATCCAAAACATTTATAACCAGCACTTTTTGTAATAGATAAGAATTGAAAACAAATGATAGATGCCCTTTCATTGGGG
Organism: Macrotis lagotis; assembly: GCF_037893015.1. Lineage (NCBI taxonomy): Eukaryota > Metazoa > Chordata > Mammalia > Peramelemorphia > Peramelidae > Macrotis > Macrotis lagotis. The sequence goes on from NC_133666.1 coordinate 54,111,811, forward strand.
AATGGCTAAACAAATTGCAGTACATGATTATAATGGATTATTACTGTGCTGTAAGAAATTATGTGTGTAATGAATACAGAGTAACATGGAAAGATATGACCTGATGCAGAGTAAAAAATACAGTATACACACTAACTGCAGTGAGTAAATGGTCAAAATGACCCACTCACATCAAAAGTGAATGGAACAAGGCTATAAAGATCAAGTATAATTTGAATGAAGAGTTATGAGAAGGCACTTCCAAACCACCACTTTGTGAAAGTGGAAGGTCTAAGGTGTTAAACATTGCACATGGTTTTTTACTTTTTACAAAATATCAATTGGTTGTGTTGATTTTGTTTCCTCTTTACAAAATACTCTGTGATATGGGTTGGCCCTCTGGGATGAAGAGGAATAGTGGGGATAACTTCAGTGATATAAGAAACAGAATATGCCAATCAAAACTTTTTTTAATCATAAAATTAAAGTAACACCTGTAGTATCTATGTTTTTGTTGATTTGGATATTGTCTCCATCCGTGCTAATGTCAGCTCCTTGACAATTTAATGGATGGTCTTTGAGAGTGACTGTTCTCCAAAACTCAGTGCTATCCTGTATCCCCCCTACTGATAAGCCTTTTCATTCTTAGCTGGGTTGCTCCTCAGATAACAGATACAGTCCTTTGTCTGGTTAATACTAAAGGTTTTTCCCACCTTAGAAGGACCTACCATAATTTGTGATCTGCTGGCATAGCCTTCAAGAATCCAGTTATTTCCATACCACAGTGAAGCATCAGAGAAGTTCTTAATGGAATCATCATAATTATTATTTTAATTTGTTGCTTTCAGTAGTAATTATCTATTTCCTTTACGTATTATGACCACCTTATAAACCACATACTGCTCTCCTTAACAATAACTCTGAGTCATTATGACGTTTATTCTTTGGGACAGTTGACTCATATTTTAAACATTTCTCTAAATGGACAGAGATCATAATTGGGGAATGTTTTTTGACCATAATTATACATTTTGAGATTCTTGTCACATCTAAGATAACTGGAATGCAAAAAGCTGACTCTAGGTTCCAGTAGTATGCTGTTCTGTGAATGGAAATTTCCTGATGGGCTTTACCCTCTATAGTTTCTAGAAACATAGACCAATTCCTATCTGCTGTTAAATAATCCAGTTGCAAACTGTCCCAAAATCAGGGTTTCAGGACCTAACAAATCACAGTGCACTGTAGCATGCAGCATTCATTCTATTAAGCTCTTAATGGCTGTTCTGAATTTTGATGACTAATCTCAAGTTGTCACAGCTCATTAGCTGCACGGAATGGACATGCCAAATGCCTGGGCCAAATACTTGAGAGCAAATTGTACCTGTAATAATGTGAACTCAAATAGATTTTCCCACCAATCCCACTTCTCGGGTGCATCTCACTGTTTACATTGGACACTAATGCCATATTATCATTCAGGTAGGTTAGCATTCTAGGAGCTTGTTACTTTAGGTGAATAGGATTTGCTAACTTTGGGGGAGTGGGCATTTTTAATATGAAGCATGTTCTTGGTGAGTTTTAATTTGTTTTGTTCTCGGTTTAAACACCAAATAAAATAAGCATTTTCATATACATAGTAGAACATAAAAAGAATATTGTTCATGAAACTGGATTTATTATATGTAGTTTGATTTTATTAAAAATATGTGTATATATCTATATATGTATATATGTGTATGCCTATACATGTGTATATATAAAATTCAGCATGTTACTTTCAAAGATCTCCTGCTTGTCTGTGATTCTTTCTGGCTTTTTAATTCTCCTGAGAGTTCATTTTTTTCAAAAAATGTTTCAGTGACCATCTTTTTCTTTTCTTCTTTCATTTCTTTGTCGATTTTATTCCTACCTCTTTTCTTTTTCCCTCTCTCCTTCCCCTTCACCCACCTATAAGGAACAAAAAGGGGGGGGAAGCTTTTGTAATAAATATACAATTAAGAAAAACAAATTTCTACAGTGTCCATGTTGGAAAATGTTTTTTTTCCTCTATCAGAAGCATACTTCATGTTCAATACTACTCTACTTGGGAACTCTTAATAGGTCATTGCATTGGTCAGAATGTATTCTTGTAAAATTCTGTTATCTTAGCACTACAAATCTATGACATATAACAGGCCAAATTATTCTCAGGAGAAAAAAAATAGGATGTGTTTTAGTTCAGTTTTCCACAAAATGGTCCTGTATTTTCTTGAACTATGATAATGTTTTTGTCCAGTGTGGGGGCTGTTCCTTTGATCCTATTTAAAGCAAATCAGGTCCCAATTCTTGACCTGGAAACTTGAAAACCTAAATTTAAGTCTGTGTTCTTCACAAGCACAGTTACTGTCCTGAATCATGTTCCAGTCTTAGAAGTTTCCTGGCTTGTAAAGAGAAGACTAATAGTATATTAATAGTTATATATTGAGCTGCTCTACACCTAAATCAGGGGGTCTCCCTGGACAATAAGCCTAACACATGCAACCATTCAAGGCTTAAGGGTGGGTGGTTCTTTGAGACTTCAATGGAGACATTTTGAGGGCAGTTGGTGTATTTCTTCCCTGCCACAAATTGCACCCTATCCTTGTTTCACCATTTTGGGTTATTATTTGTGTTCCTCTGTAACTTCTTGAAGGCTTTACCCGGCTACTAGGTCTTTTAATAATTCATGAATATCAGTGCAACACTCAAAACTATCTATTGTATGTAGTTCTTACCAGGCTCAGTCTTTCCTAGTAAAATATGTCTTTGATGCATTTTATCACCATATCTTTCAAGCAATTCATCATCAGATATATGCTACAACCTACTTAGAGCTGCCATTTTGTTCCCCATTGCCCTTTGAGGTAACTTTAATTATGATTGTGTAGATATTATGTTTATTCACAAAGTGTCATAAAAATCAATATAATAATAATAACTTCCATATACTATATATATCATTTTAAGATTGAGATAGAACTTTACATATATATCATATCATTTTATCCCCATAACACTTGGAATTGGTAGCTGAGTAACTTGGAAGTAGGTGCTATTAATATTCCCTTTTTTACATATGGGAAAACTGAAACCAGAAGTTAAAATTATTTGCCCAGGATCATACAGCTAGTGTATGAGAGCAGATTTTACCTCAGGTCATCCTGACTCCAAGCCCACCATTCTATCCATTGCACCACCCAGCTGTCTCTTAGAATTAGTGCTAAAAGGGACTTCATATATAATTTTAATCCAACTGCCTCATTGCCTCGATGAGGAAACAGAAGCCCATAAAAGTCTAATTACTTGCCCAAGATCACCCAGGTAACAAGTAGAACTGCAAGTTAGAAAGATCATCTCATATTTCTTGTTTCAAGTTATGCTTGATATTTTTAAATTGCTACATTCTTTTTTATCTGTGTGAGTATGATTGTTCTTTCAATTTACATTGTTGTAGTCATTGTGTAATATTGTTTTTCTTGGCATTGCTTACTTCACTCTATCATTTCATGTGGATATTCTCATGCTTCTCTTTAGTTATCACATTGATCATTTCTAACTAAATTATGTTCATGTACCAGAGTTTGTTCAGACATTCCCCAACTGATAGTCATGTACTTTGTTTTCTTTGCTGTCACAAAGTTCTACTATCAATATTTTCATGTACATAAGATCATTCATCTTCTTAATGTCTTCCTTGGGGAATAAGCCCAATTTGGAGTCTCTGGTTCATAGGGAATGGACAATTTAGCTATTTTTATTTACATAATTCCAAATTGCCGTTCAAAATAGTTATATTACTTCACAACTCCACCAATAATGTATTAGTGTGCCTAATATACCATAATCCTTCCACTATTATGGCCATTTTTGTCATCTTTACCTCTTTGTAGGATATGAGGTAAGGCCTCAGAATTGTCTTGAGTTTGCATTTTTCTTATTATTAGCAATTTGAAAAATTCTCTCATGCGATGGTAAATGCTTTGTAATTCTTTTGAATTGAAAATTTTATTTGTTCACATCCTTTGATCACTCATCCATTCAAAAATGACTGTTAGTTTTATACATATTTGTAAATTGCTTATATAGCTTGATTACAAAACCTTTAGCAGAGAAAATTGATACAAAGATTTTCTTTCCTATTTTACCACCATTCTTCTTAGTCTGAGTGCCTTAATTCTGTCTATGTAGAAACTTTTCAGTTTCATGTATTGAAACCTTTCGTAGTTGCTTCCTTGTTTGTTCAAGTACATTTGTTAAAGTACCTGTGAGAGGTATGGATGATATTTTCGTCACTTCTCATTGTTTTTATAGTATGATCTTTAATATTAGAGTCATATATTCATTCAGAACATATTGTGGAAATACTAATCTAAGCCTAATTTCTATCAGACTGCTTTCCCAATTTTTTCTGCAGTTTTTACCAAATGAGGAATTCTTTCTTAGGAAATTTTAATGTTTTCTGCTTCATTGAAGACTAAGTTATTAAGTTCCATTGTTTCTGATTGTTTATTGTCTAGACTATTCCATTGATTTAATACCAGAGAGCTTTAATGATTGCTGCTTTATAATATAGTTTGAGGTCTAGACATGCTATTCTTCCCTTTGGCCTTACTTCTTTTCATTATTTCCCATAATCTAGATTCTGCATGTTTTCAAATAAATTTTGTCAGTATTTTATCAAATTTGTGAAAGTATATCCTTGGTAATTTGATTGGTATAGCATTGAAAATTTAAATTACCTTTGGTAGTATTGCCATTTTTATTATATTGCCACAGCCTAGCCCAAAGTACTGAATATTTTTCCAGCTTTTTAAGTTCTTTAATTCTTTAAGAAGCAGTTTATAATTGAATCTATACGAATCTTTTTTTTTTTTTTTTGCTTTGGGAGGTCAATCCCCAGATATTTATGCATTTTGTAGTTATGGAGAATGGGATTCTCCCTTCTGTTATTGCTTTTTGGGTTTTTCTCATTATTATATGGAAATGCTATTGATTTTTGAAGATTTCTTTTTTATCTTGTAATTTGACTAAAGCTATTAATTGTCTCGGTTAGTATCTTTGCTGATTCCCTAGGATTTTCCAACTGTACCATCATATCATCAGCAAATAGGGATAGTTTTATTACTTCTTTACCTATCGTTATGCCTTTAACTTTTCTCTTATTGCTGCTGTTGCTAGCATTTCTAGAACTACATCAAATAATAGTACAGAGCAGGAATCCTTGCTTCATTTCTATATTATTAGATGTTCTAATGTATCGCTATTGCAAATGAAGCCTGCTTTTGGTTTTAAATAAATGTCTTTTTTAAAGTCCCTTTATGCCTTTACTTTGCAGGATTTTTAGCATAAATGAATATTGTTCTTCAACAAGGGCTTTTTTCTTATCTTTTAATATGTTCATTCAACTTCATATATTTTGGTTTTGTTTAAATTTTATTGATTGTTTTCCTAATGTTGTACCATCCTTGCGTCCTTGGGTGCTATTGGAGTTTTAATAGGATGTGTAGTATTTTGTTTGTGATTACCTAGAGTTCCATAATTGAATTCTTGACTATAAATACCCAAGGCATTGTGTGAAAAAGAGCAGCTCAAATGGGCAAGGTATCTATCGTCTAAAGCAAAGACAGACACTAAGTGATTTAATCAATCAAATTGCTTTTATTCACTTCAGTCATTATATGTACTCTTAACTGTAATACCAGATTTTCAGTAATGTAATGGGGAGCCACAATTATTTGCGCTGATCTTCATCCCCTCAAACATTAGGTTATCATCTAATCTCCCCTGTCAGACCCAACAGTCTTCTGCAGGTATAAATTTTAATAGCTTAAAAGTGCATGAAAACTTATGGAACATTCTAGATACTTGTGCTTAGAGAATGCATTCTTTTTAAAACTGCAAGATGGAATCTCTCATTTCATAAATGTTTCTATGACAGCTAGGAATATGGCATTGCTCTGGCTTGTGGAGCAGGGAAATTCTATGATCTAGAAGTCAGTTCCCTCCTAAGAGAAATCTTAGACTCATTTTCTTTTCTAAAATGAAGGGATTGGACTTAATGACTTTATGGGTCCCTCTAAAACTAAAATTCAGTAATTGCTTTATTAGTTTAGGAATGCTAATCTGAAAGTGGTGTCCAGGATAGCTTGGAAGCAAATGAGACTGTTGTTAAGAAGAGATTATAAGATCATCCCTGGAATCTAAGCAGACATAGTATGATGTTTAGGATCTGAACTAGGATGGAAAGAAGAAAGGCTATCTATTAGAGCAATTAAAATATGCCACATGGAACTAGTAGCTGATCATCTGTGTTAGTTTTCAAAGTAGGGTGATCGACTTAGGGATAGGGACTGAAACTGTGGTTTTATTGTGTATGGGACACTCCCAGTAATAAGAGACTTAAATCAGTATATTTGAGTTTCTTCCCTTAGTTGCTTCCCTTTCTTCCTAAACTGTGCTGAGCCTTATTCTTCATACAAATTTTTGGGAAGATTATAATGCCATATGTTTGACTTCTCTCAGGACTCTTGTTATAGTAAGCTTTTAAAGTTTAATTTTTTAGTTTGACCCACCCTGATGTTTGTCCTTTGTTCTAAAGATCACCACGACATCACGGAGGTGATGCCATGACAAACATATGAATTGGATTTGAGTGAGGGGGTTGTGCTAAGTCACCAGCCTGACTTTCTCCTCCAGAGCCTTCTGGGTCCAGTGGCCAGATTTAGATCAGGATGACTAGAGATGGCCCTAAATACGAGGCAGTTGGAGTTAAATGACTTGACCAGCATATAGCTAGTAAGTGTAAAGGATCTGAGGCTGTATTCAAACTACTGTCCTCCTGACTCCAAGGCCAGTGTTCTATCCACTGCACCATCTAACTGCCCAGTTTGATCCACCTTTAAAGGTTTGTCTTAATTTACATATTCCATGTAATATGTGACATACTTTTCAATTTTCATAATACGTTGTTATGATGTTCACATATAAACAAGAGGCCAGTGTTTAAAACTAGATTCTTAATACCAGATTAATTTATGTTATACAGAGAAAACCGTTGAACATTTGAACTCTAGTGGAGGAGTAATTCTTTAAATCTCAATTCTGGTCATAAAAATAAATCCCTTGGGTAAAGACTGTACCTAATACTTACTGTATTTTTTAACTGATGAGATAACATTGATGTCTTGAAAGGGAAAGAAAAATAATGTTACTAAAGAAAGTTTTCTACAAAGGCAGTGAACTTTTATTTTTTGGTAATTAAATACACTTATAAGATCTGAGTCTTTTTTTTAGGTTTTTGCAAGGCAAATGAGGTTAAGTGGCTTGCCCAAGGCCACACAGCTAGGTAATTATTAAGTGCCTGAGAACGGATTTGAACCCAGGTACTCCTGACTCCAGGGTATCTACTGCGCCACCTAGCCACCCCAAGATCTGAGTCTTAAGAGAAATTTAACTGATCTTAATTCATTTAAAGTCATTCAAATTCTGCTATTTGTAAACTCTACCACATAAGGTGCTACTCTAGGAATGCCTTGTCAATGAAGAGGAAAAGCAAATATGAACCAATCTTATTATTTTTCATTGGTTGAAAGATTCATTAAGATTTCTTTGAAAGTTCCCACAAAGGTTGTACAGCTCAATGCTCTTTCCTGAAACCTAGAACTGCTTCCAGTGTTCAAGTGCTGTTATGATCCCTATTATACAATTAAGGAAACTGAGGCTGACCGAGATTAGTTAAATTGACTTCAGACCTGACACCATCCACTGGGATCAGTGGCAGGTGAGTCACCAACTTACTCCATAATGGAGTACAAGGTGACAGAGTAATTGGCCATTTCTCCACAAAATTCCCAAAGGTGACTCCAGACAAGGATGGAATTTTGAGCTATCCCCAGTGATAGGAAAAAAGCCAAGTTCAGTACCTGCCTCCTAAGACTGTCAGGAGGATCAATGAAATAATCTCTGTAAAGCATTTTGCCCAGGAACTGGCACACAGTACATACTTATAAATACCTGTCAAATAATTTGTTATTGAAGTAAATGTTATAATCTTGTCTTGTTGAGGTGCTAGGTGTACTGCAGTGGATAGAGCATTAGGCATGGAATCAAGAAGATCTATCACTTATTAGTTGTGTGACTCTGGACAAGTCATTTTATCTCTCTTTGTCTCAGTTTCCTCAACTATAAATGGAGATATAATAGCACCTACCTCTCAGGGTTACGATGAGAATCAAATGAGATGATATTTGAAAAGCATTTAGCACAGTGCCTAGCAAATAGCAGGCTCTTTCAGTTCTTGCTGTTCAGGTGATTTTTCAGTCATGTCTGACTCTCCATGACCCCTTTTGGGGTTTTCTTGACAAAGATACTGGAATGGTTTGCCATTTCCTTCTCTAACTCATTTTATAAAGATTAGGAAACTAAGGCAACCAAGGTTAAGTGACTTGCCTAGGGTCACAAAACTAGTAAATGTCTGAGGCTGGATTTGAACTCAGGAAGATAAATCTTGATGACTCCAGGTATAGTGCTCTATCCACTACAGTGTCATCTAGCTGTTCCTAGAAGTGAATAAGCAATTAATAAATACCTATTTCTGCCCTTTCTTCCCTCTTTGTTGAGGTGTATGGCGGGGTAGAACTAGGAGTTGAGTTTCTTTTAACTTTTCTATTGAAGTTCCAAATAATTCATATATTTATTTATACTATTAAAATTCTCACTAGAACACAAAATGCATACCAGACAAAGGATGAGAAGAAAAAGGGATCACAGCAGTTGAGTGGGAAGAGACCCTCACCTCTAACCATTCCTAACACATAACCTGAAGAAAAATTTATGTGGATTAGGGTTCCAGGAATAGATGAATCAGTAGGAAAAAACTATACATGCTTATATATGTGTTACAGGAAGCCTTGAAAATAAAAGGGAGAATTTCTTGTTGAAGAGGAATCTTGAGTACAAACCTTAACAAGAGTGAAGACTTTTATTTTGTTTTTTCCTATTAACAAATAAATTTGTACAAGGTGGTCTTGAGACTATGTGCCTTCTTGATCCTCTGTACCATCCAGGTAGATGCCTATTTAAAGGAGGAAATTGCTCAGCTGGAGTCAGCAGTCTACTCTCTTAAAATAGCATTGAAAAATGGGTCCAGGTACTGCTGCTGTGCAAGATAATGTGCAAGCAAGAAAATTCTTGGCATCACCTGTTTCTCCTAAGGTACTCCCCCCCCACATAAAATCTCCAGAAGTTAAACAGTACAAATGGACAATCTGGAAAGCAGTGTGTCTTAATGCAGAAGTTTTTATTTGGACTCTTTGCAAGGAAAACTTTTAGATTTTTCTTGTCTGAAAGGGATCATAGGAGCAAAGACCTAAAACCAAAAGGACCTTGTGCTGCTATATAATTATTTTTTTTTAGATTTTTCAAGGCAATGGGTTTAAGTGACTTGCCCAAGGCCACATGGCTAGATAATTATTAAGTGTCTGAGGTCGGATTTGAACTCAGGTACTCCTGACTCCAAGGCCGGTGCTCTATTCACTGCGCCACCTAGCCACCCCTGTAGTCATTTTTTTTTTAAATGAAATTGAAGCCTGGAAAGTTTGGTGACTTTTCCAAGGCCATATATGCCCTATCTGAAGCTGGATTTGAACCTAGTACTATGGAGTTGATGTTCTTTGCCCTGTACTCAAATCACCACTGCAACACCATCCTCTTTTAGCTTCTACTAAATGCCATAGTAATCTTAATAACTCAAAGAAAGTTAAAGGAAGTATACAACTTTAGTCTTTGTCCAAAGCTTGAAAATGGCAAAAACAAATTTTGAAAAATAATACATTGGAAATGATTTTTGAGTTGGGTAGATGCTGTTTCCCAGGAATTTTCATAAGTTTAGCTCTAAAATGGGAAGTAGCAGAGTTGTGAATCCTAAGGAACTCTGAAATCTTGGAATCCTGAAAATTCAAGTTCTTATATTGATCTGTGACCCAGGGTCCAAGCCATCAGCACTGTACAATTGGTGAGCTTAGCCTGGTTGCTCAAGTAGCCACTTCTTAACACATCCTGGGTGCATTGCCACCTTCCCTTGCTCCTAGGATTTTGGTCAATCTTCTTGTCAACCTCAGAAGTGAATTCTATTCTTCCAACTCCGCTGAATTTTTTTATTGTCACTTAAAAAAAAATCCAGGGATCTTATACCAGGTAGCCAGTGCTATGTCACAAGCTACAATGGGAGGCCTGCCTAGATGCACCTGAGGGTAGGCTTGGGTTTCAGAGGAGGGGATGGGATAAGAAGAGTGGAAGCCATCAACAAGACTCCTCACCAAGTGAAAGAAGTGCTTCATGGCTCTCATTGGTTGCAAGCCCCTGAAAAGTACAGCCAACCTGGAGTCCATTCCTTGTGCTCTTTCTTTTCTTACTTAGATGATTTTGAACAAAACAATTCAGTTCTCTAGGCCTCAGTTTCTTCATGTGTAAAGTAAGGGGTTTGGATCTTTCAAGTGTCATTCCAACTCTAAAATGTCTGAGTTATACACTGACTACATAGGGAACATCCTGCTTTTGCCACCCACATTCCCTTTTGTTTCTCTTTCCTTTTCCACCCCCTCTCCCCCTCCCAAATCACCAAGTTCCTGGATCCAAACCACTTTGTCATGCCTTATATCAAGCTCCTTCCCACTCTAAAATTCTATGATTCATCTTTAAATTCATGCTGTTACACATTGTACTAACGTAGGTAGGTAGCAAACACTTAAGATCTTCTGGTATCTGTTAATAATGAAATATAAGAAAGGGATTTTGGGAAAAAATAATAGCTGACACTTATATAACACATTTTAAGTTTTCCAAAGTTTTTTCCATACTTTCTTATCCTTTGAATATTCTAGCAAGATGGGCAACTGAGGTTCAGGGAGGTTCTGTGATCTAGATGAGAGCTTTCTGCTCACTCTCAAATCCAAACCTATATTGCCCTCCCCAAAGAAAAAAAATGGAGCACATAGGCTTCTATTTGTATTAGATGGAGATGACAACACTCCTCGCATGATCTCAGAGCTAGCTGCATAGGAAAGGGGGAGCAAACTTGATGAGCTCTCTGATTTTTCTCTCTCAGATGAAAAAGCTGGCAGCTCTCACCACTTTGGCATCTCTGAATGTGCACGCCATAAATGAAGAGGAAACCCCCCGAAAGCCACTGAAACCAACTCAGGTAAGCTGCCTGCTTGGAGGTTATTCTGTTTGTAGAACAAGAAGAATATCAAACACAGTGATTTACAACATTCTGATGTCAGTGAATGAGAGAAATGAGTTCAAACCAGATTGAGGAATTACATCGACCCAAATTCTCAATTTCCCTTCCACATGTTAGACACCTGCTAGGTACAATTGTAGATTTTTCTTTTTTTTTTAATCCATTGAGTCTTCCCTTCATTTGGATAATAAGGCTGAGGAAAACCCTTGGAGAAGTCTGAGCTGAAGCATCAGGGAGGGTGCTAATGAAGGAGGGGGCCTCCTAGCTGAACCTTAATGAAAAAAAAAAGGATTGTGAGAGCTGACCAGGGCTGCAAATCTGACCCAGGTCTGCGGGACAAGAAAGATAAGGCAGAAGAGAGCCCACAGCAGCAGCAGCTGAGGGAAGAACCTGCCTCTGGGTTAGAGTTGAGCATGCATGAAGACAAGAAATATCAGGTTGGAAGCACATCATGGAGCTGTGAATGCCAGACTACTGAGTAGGCTGTGGAAATCAGGGGAGTGGTAGGAGTAAACCTATGCATTAGAAAGATGATTTTGGCAGCCTTATGAAGGATGTGTTGGAAAGGATTAGAGACTAGAGGTAGAGAGACCAGTTAGAAAACTATTCCAGTAATTCAGGCAGAAAATAATGGGAGCCTGAACTAATATACCAGAGGAGTAGGTTTGGAAATGCAGGGATCAAGGCAAGAGATAACTGAGGAAGAAGTGATGGAACTGGCCAGTTGATTGGATTTAGGAGCTGAGACAATGGGAAGGGACAGGAATGACTAAGGTTTGGAACCTGTGGGATTCTGGAAATAATGGTGCTCTCAACAGAAACAGAGTGTTAGGTGGTAACCAAATCCTGGAAAGAAAGTAATGAGTTCAGTTTTGGATGTGTGGAAGGAACTGACATATTTTCAGAAAATCCCATGGGAACTTTCAAAACAAATAAATAAGAATTCCTGTCTTATGATATGATATGAAATGCAGGGTACCTTTTAAAAGCATGTTTTTCAGTACATTAAAAAACAAAAACTGATTCATAAACAATTTATCCGAGTCATAGTTAATTGTGACTTTGCAAAATATTATTATGCAGTGTCCCAAAAGTCTTAGTGTAATTTTAAACTTTAATAGTGTTCATCGGCACTCCATATAAAATGAGGCTTATATCTCAATTTAGAGCTATTTTTAGCAAAACCCCAATCACAAATCTTGAGGAAGATATTTTGAAGGTAGCCAGGTGGCATAGTAGGTAAAGCTCTGGATCTGGAGTCAGAGCAAATTTAAATGCAGCCTCAGACACATACTAGTTGTGTGACCCTGGGCAAATCCCTTAATCTTTGTTTGCCTCAGTTCCCTCAGTTGTCAAATAAGGCTATTAAAAGCACCTACCTCCCTGGGACATTGTGAGGATCCAAAGTGATGATAGTTGTGAAGTATTCAGCACAGAACCTGGTCCATAAATGCTTCTTCCCTTTCCCCTTTTTGTAGGTAGTTATCCTAAGCAAATCTCCTTTTGATTATTGCCTGCATAAAGTCTCGTCAACATTCTAAATAGGAGTTTATTATTCAAGTTTGTGAATGTTAAAAATGTATGAGATTTAACTGGATGGAAAGCTCCTCTACGAAATTTCATCTAAGTAGTTTTGAATAAATCCTTGACTGATTTCTACTAACAATTCAGGCGACTAGGAATGGGGGGGGGGCGTCTAGTCTAACATGCTCATTGGCAAGATAAAGAAACTGAAATAATGCCTACAAGGTTTAGTGACTTAACCTAGGATCACCTAGTAAAGGGCTCTTGTCCTGACAAGAAGCCCCTGGATTTGTCCCCTCTTTGCTGAACACCCAGCAAGGCCATTTGGTCCAAAGGCCCAGGAAGTCATGGGCGACAACCTTCTGGAAGTCTTCTTTCTGCTGGCTGATGGCTGCAACTCTGCCATGGGAGTTGAACCTCTTTAACTTAAAATCACATTGTGTTTTTGTTGGATTAACCAGTACAGTTCAGCATTTCTTTACAATTTCTGGTCCTAGAGCATTGCCTGGATCACTGAGTTATTAAAGGACTTGCCCAGGGTCACACAGCCAGGATATGTCTAAGGTGGGACTTGAACCCAGGCTTTCTCACCATCTACTCTATTACACTGCCTCATCTAAGCCCTTTTCCCTGTTACACTGAAAGTAGCCTTGGACAGGATAAAACTCTAAGTTATTCTCACTCATTTATAATACTTCAACATTAATGAAGGATCTAAGAGCAAATCTGGAGAGGAGGAGGAGGAGCTGGAAGAACGAATAAGGATTCTGGATATCTAGAGAGCAGTGAGGGAGGGATGTGTCTGAAGAATGTGACTAGAGATCAGACCTGGGGGAAACTCTGCATCATACTCATAACTACCATCTACACTGACTCCATCTAGCCATAGTTAATAAACATTTCCCTTTCATAAGCCTTTCACAGAGATCCTGCCCTCCTGAAAGAGGCAGATATGATGAAGGAAAGGAGGAAACATTTATGAAGTGTTTATTTTGCATCAAGTACTATATGCTCAAGAGGCCTATACAAAAACAGCTGGACCCTGCCATCAAAAGGGGGCCAGGGAGAAGGGAGTGAAGGGAAGCTGAGGCAGGAGCTTTCCCAAAGGGAGAGGGATAGACCACCACTAGTGAGGAGAGTGGAGCCCCCAGGGGGCATGGTCTCTGGCATGGTCATGTTCTCAGATGGGAGGTGAGATTGTTAATAAGGAAGATGTCTATTTGTGTTGGAGAGACTGTCCAGTGAAGAAGTCACTGGCTTCCTTGCCTCCATGTAGCTGTTGGCTTAGTGGTGTCCAAACTAACTGAGAAAGCTGCCCGGGCAGCAGCCGATCATTTGGTATCTCTGCTCTAGTAAAATCCTGGACTAATAATAATACTCAATTGAGAGGCCCACAGCCCCTGCAGCAGAAGAGCTGAGCTGCCCAGGAGCCATTGGGAACTCTTGTTTGCTTCCTGGTTTCCACACTTGGATTTTCTTTAATTATGTCTCATGTTCCAGCCTTGCTAGATAATGAAGGCTGAGCTGATTAGCCACCCATGTGTCAGTCACTAAACAACATGTATAAAACCCTGAAAATGTGACAGTATTGTAGTAAGGAAGCAAGTGTTGAGAGACTTTGTGGGCAAAGGGTTTGGTTTTTTCCTTGAGCTTTCCATAATCTGTGTTTGTGTGTTTGTGTGTGTGTGTGTGTGTGTGTGAGAGAGAGAGAGAGAGAGAGAGAGAGAGAGAGAGAGAAAGAAACTCGGATATAAACTTGTGTTTTTGTTTCTTTTTTGCCTTTCTAGCTCCCCATTTATAATGTACCATGTCTTCATCATGCTCAATACATTGAAGAGCAGCCTGGTAGCTTACAAAGAGGCATTGCTTCCATCCGAACGACAGCCTGGCATTATGTTGGCTGGTGCAAAGTAAGACCATTCTGTTAGTGCTCCCTCTCCTAACCAAGAGCTCTCAAGGGCCTGGTTTGTGTTCTTATCCATCCAACAGCTCGAGTGTTTTCAGGTATCGCTTGGTGTAAATTGGCACACCCCAAACCATTTTTTCCAGGTTGTCATTGCTGAATTGTCCCTGGGCAGGTAAGTCTCACGTGCTCCCATCTGGGCCTGGCTCCCCCAGGCTCTCTGTTGCTGGGCACTGACCTAAAAGGAATCTCGGTGATGCTGTTGTCATTGTGTGACCTTGGTATCTCCATACTGGCATCAGAATCACTGACACCATCATTCTAGCCCAGTTACCATCCAGACCTGCTCCTGTAGCCATTCTCTGTTGCTTTGTAGATTTGCAAAAAACATTTTCTGTAGTTCATAGATCTGTATCACAGTCCTGGAAAATTCCACTGTTGAAAACGTGTCATTCTGAATAAGGGATTCTTAACCTGAGGTCTGTGAACTTTGGTTTGGGGGGACTATTTTGAAAACCATTTCAATTTAACTGATTTCCTTTGTAATCTAATGCATTTAATTTTCTGTCAAAACAGGATTCTGAGAAGGGGGCCTATTGGTTTCATTAGCCTCCCTCCGGGGTCCAGGAAGCCCAGAAAAGGTTAAGAATCCCTCATCTAAATGAGCTTCTGGGAAGACATTGGGTTGTTTTTTGTTCATTCTGAGCTTGTCACGATCTTTTTCTGACAGTACTGTTTGTCTTTTTAAGGAGGCTCAATCCATTCTTAATAGTTTGATCTCAGGGAAAATGTCTTGACTAATTAAGGGCTGATTCACACACCTGAGGCTAACAGCAGCCGTCAGATGATTCAGGCTTAGGTCTCTGGAGACCAAATTTTCCTTAGCGTTCTCAAATTTGTCTTTAGTGAAGCAGAGTCCTCCCAAGACACCCTTAAATTGCTCCTGTAGCTGTCCTCCAATTTAGGACCAAAAGGACATTTCATTCCCGTTAATGTTAGAAGAAATGGGCTGAAAGGCACTTTTAAAGACATTGCATTTTGAATGTAAACAACTTTGCTCACTTATAATTTAAAAAAATACCTAGTCCTTACAAACGACTTCTCCTTGGGATTCTGTTAGTCTTGGAGATGTCTCGGCCTCTCAACTCCTGCTCCTGGTGCCTTAGTGCTTCAAAACTTGGGGAACACTGCCCCCTTGTGGTCATAACTCACCCACAATTTTGCTTCAATTTCTCAACAAGCATTAATTTTGCTTTAGATTTGTCTGGATTATCAGCAAAGACCAAGAATTCAGCAGCATTCCACTTCTCCTTGAACCTTCTCATCCTGCTGCCTGTAGATTTTCATGTCATTCTCTTTCCCTGCCATCCCAGTGCATGCATATCCACTTCATAGAGAATAGCTGCTCACAGGCTTTGTTCATGCCCCATCCCAGATCTTCTCTTGCCCTTATTTAACACAGTGCTTTAAGTTGCCTTCCCTTTGAAAGCTGCTTTGCTTGTTGCCTCCATAACATCTGGTGAAGGGATTTGGAGAGTCAGAAGAGTTGGATTGTGGTTCTGGATATGGTAGGCAGTAATTTAGTGGATTAGCTAATGAGAAAAATGTGGCTCAAATCTCATCCCAGGTAAGCTGTTTCCCAAGTAGTCCACACCTTTTATGTCTGCTACCCTTAGGGAAGGAGAATGAAAAGGATACTGGGTACTCAATAGGGGTCATCTCTCCTCATTCCACCTGAAATATTACTGGGGAAGAATGATTGTTTGGTGGCATACTACAAAGGAGGAGGAGGAATTCAAGAGTTTGAGGGAAAGGACTGAGGGCTGTGGAGGAAATCTGGGCTGAGGAATTCTAGTGATTTCTTGAAGGCATTTGTCCTTTGCCCTATTGGTTGGCAGAGTTGACCATTGCTTCACTTTTCTCTCCCACCAGCTTCCTGTGAGTCATACTGCTCCATTAAACAATCCTAGTATCTACTCTTTTTAGTTCTCAACACTCCAGGGGAGCTTTGGATAGTTGGTTTCTTCTGTCAGCTACCTATGTGTTCCCATTGTCCCTTATCAGAGACAAAGAAATGCCAAACTGCTTCTCGAGGTTAAGATTTTAGAGATCTTGTAGACACAGCAAAGTTTGTTCAAAGAGTTGTTAATCATTTTTAAGATTAAGATCTATTCCTCCCCAGATCAAAGGATAGGATTAAGGATCAGAACTGGGGCTACAATCTCACTGGCATAAAGACCTCCCTGGTAAAGAAATTCTCTGTGTCAGTTCAGGGCAGTACCTTCACTTCTCCTTAAAACCATAGATCAAAGGCTAAAGCATTGATCACCACCTGAATAACTGGTAAGATTCTGCTTATTGGGCAAAAATTAAAACAACTCATGTCTCATGACCACTTTATGGTTAATTCAGAGTTATAAAATTCAGTATTGGTGGAGCTGGGGAGAAATGTATGCACTGGAAGCACTCCCAGCTGAGCTCTGATATGGTGCTATCCTTTATGGAAAGCCAGGTGGGATCACAGTCAGAGCAGTGGAACTTGGTGTACCCATTTTGGTCCAGGTTTTCTCTCTTAAGACTATTTTGTGTTTTCCATTAGGATGTAAGCTCCTTGAAGGCAAGGTCTGTTTCATTTTGTCTTTATAACCCTATTGCCCTAGGGGCAACTGAATGGCATAGTGGATAGAGCATCAGCCCTGAAATCAGGAGATCTGAGTTCAAATCTGGTCTCAGACACTTAGTAGCTGTGTGACCTTAGCAAGTCACTTTACCCTGATTGCTTCAAATCCAGAGCCATCTCCAATCATAGACATTATGTCAGTTCAAACCTGATCACTGAACTCAGATGACTCCAGAGGAGAAAGTGAGGCTAGTGACCTAGCCCAGCCTAAGAGTCCACTCTTCTTAGTTCTCAACATTCCAAGAGAGCTTTGGTTGGTTGTTTGGTCCTGTCAGCTGGTCCTCACTAAGGACCAGCCTAGCTAAATGTGACTCCATCACTAAAAGAGTAGTCACAAGGAAGATGAACTTGTCATCAATTCATGATACCATCTAAGAAGGCAAATGCATGCGTAAGCTTGTGTAGAAAGGGGATTCTCATTGGCAGAAGGGAGCACCCACCATAACTGAATCAAGAACCCCGCTCCAATCCAGTTCCACATGCATGTTATAGCATCACCTCCCTAATATCAGGGCCTTCTTCAAGAATGAAGGGCAGACAACACTGCGTAGCACTATTCTCATTGCATAGTAGACACCTAACCCATTTAATTGATTGATTGGCTGGTTATTATCATGTTAACATTGACACATATATAGGCTTCCCACCAGGTAATATTGACTGGCCTTTTCTTGGCATTCGGCATTCCACTAAACAGGGTCTAGAATCATATAACAAGAGTTCTGAGATGATATGTTCAAGTCAGACATTTTTCTGGATTTGAGTCCTAACTATATTACTGATTAGCTATGTGGCCTTGTCCATACCTCAGTCATTTGTCCACACCAAAGTTCTCTTATCTGTAAAATGAAAGAGTTTGACTAGATGATCTCTAACTTTCCTTCTAGCTCTTCAGTATTTCAGAATAGGCTTTTGAGAATGAACTTGTCAGTGACATCAACTCATTCTCCTTGTGACCAGCCTTTTAGTGATGGAGTCATATTTAGCTAGGCTGGTCCTTAGACAACTAACACTTCATGACCTGGAGTAGGCTGAAAACCTTTCTAGTTTGGTAGGGCCTGCCACTTGTATTCTGCTAGTATAGTCTTCAATATAGCAACATCACCTCCCTGTAGCAACATAGCACCCAAAGTGAAAGAAACCTAGTATGTACTGAAGAGATCATTGCCTTCCCTCTGGGAATTTTTTGCTTTGCTCTCCCCTAGATCATTATGTTGTTGATGCCCTGCACATTAATCAGATGGTTCATCTAAAATGAAAAAAGTTCCCTTCTTAAAATTTCATCCTTTTTGATTGTTTTCAATTTGATAAATGTTTGTATTTATGCATTACTTCGTGAGCTACTCCCCAGTATTGATAGATGTTTCAGGAAGAAAAGTTGTGGGTAGTATCATTTTTACAGAATGGAAAACTAGGGCTTCAGATAAGCTTACTGAAGGTTCATGGTAAAAACCGTAAGTAGTAGCTTAATGCCCTATTTATTAGTGTTTTCTTCTTGAAATGTTCAGTAGTTCCATTCGTCCATTACTCTCTTGATTCGAGCTTCTCCCCAAAAGGTCTCTTCTTCCCAAATCCCTATTTACTCACTTTACCTTTTTATCCACTTTGGAAGATATGGGTTATTTTGTATCATTTTTAAGGGCTCACATGGCTAATTTGCTTTTTTTCCTTTTTTTATGGTAGGGTGTTTATGTTTGGATGAAAAATGGAATACTGGATACTGTACAGTTTGGGAAAGGTAAATAAACTAGTTATAACTCAAAATGTTCTGGTGACTATGAATCATAAAATTCAATTGAGAAAGACATACTTGGTCCCTTTGCCCTGTGGATAAGACAGGAAACAAATCGAGAAGTCATTAAACAGATCATCTGTATCAAAGGTTGGTTCCTATGTTGTTTATCCAAAGCCAAAGAAGAAATTAAGAGCAGCAATCTATTAATTGGTGACTATTTAAAATAATAAATGCTGTTTTCTGAAATGTGTTGCAATTGTAAAACTTTCAGGAAGTAATGTAACATCAAATCAGTCTTTGAATATTAATGCCAGTGGGTGAAAGCTGTGGCTAAATAGTGGCATATCCACAAACTCTTTTTATTTGCCAGGGGAATATGGGATGTGATTTTTGGCAATACAGATTCCCCTTCCATTTAATCATGCTTGCGTTCGGTTAACAGTCAAATGAATTTGCATCCTCTGAACAGAGGAAAGGACAACTTTGAAGTATCAGTTCATTACAGATAATCTACAAAGTTAATGATCCATATGTATATATATGTATATATATATATATACATATATATATATGCATAGATATTAATTCAGAGTTTCAGCCCAGCTTTAGCTCATGACCTCTGTGAATATGTAATTTCCTTTGAATTTGTTGCTCAAGGCAATAGTGCATCTCTGATTTGATAGTGTTGCTGTCTATTGGGGGAAATTATGAGACTGGGCGGCAATACACCTGTGGTTAACTCCTATCCCTACTTTTTATTATCTGTGACTTTGGGCACATCACTTAATCTCTTCTGGTCACTTAATCTCAGTTTCCTCATCTGCAAAAATGGGCTTGGAGTAAGGTGTCTTCTAGTTCTAGGATGCCAAATTCTCCATGGTCTGGACTTCCAACTCTGCTCCTTACCTGCTGCTGCCTGGTTACTGGTTTCATTTCAGAGCCAATGGCCATACCAAAAGCCGTGTCAGACTGTTCAGTGTCACAAAGGTCTTGAAAGTCCATCATTCAAGAATTGAAACTTCTGGTCTCTGCTCATATTTAGATGTAGGTTTAGATTTGGAGATATGAATGGATCAAGGCCCTACTTTTCTCTTTTTAGTGTTTCTCTGCTCTACTCATTTGAAGCTACTCAGTAAAGGTCTGGGCTGCCCTTCTGGCCGCCTTTACCTATACATTTTGTGGCAATTGCTGAAGTCCAAGCAAGAGCAGCATATACATAGTCTGGACTTCACCCTATTTTCCTTTTGATTCCCCTTAAGATCCATTCCCCAGCAATGTAGAATTTGAAAGTACGATCCTGCTATGGGAGATGTTGAAATATGAGCAGTATCTGAAAATCAGAAGGTGAAGGAAGTTCTCCCATTTTTCATTTAATAAATATCTCATTCTAACTTCAGAGGCCTGCCCAGATGTGTCTCTTGACTAGCCCTCTTGAGAAATAAGTTCAGAAAAATTTGCTCACAGTTTACTAGTTAGTTGGCTTTTTACCTGTCTACACATACATTTATTGTAAGCATATCTACCCTTTTTTGACAAGGCAATAGGGTTTAGTGACTTGCCCAAAGCCGCACGGCTAGGTAATTATTAAGTGTCCAAGGTCAGATTTGAATTCACCTCCTCCTGACTCCAGGGCTTGTGCTCTATCCACTGCTCCACCTAGCTTCCCCCTTATTGTAAGCATACCAAGTAGAATGTAATATTGAATGGCACGATTTTCCATTAAATTGTTGCTTTTTGTGATTTCTTGAGATGCATATGTTTATCTGAAGAACCCACCTCAAGATTTTTTTCCAAAAATTGGTGTGATTGCAGCTTCAGGATTGGTTGGCTTGGTTTCAGCCAAAAAAGGTAGCTTTTGCTTTATTTTCTCTTTACTGTCATGGGTTGGTTTGGTTTTTTTCCAGAAAGTATAAAGTATTTTCAAAGCATATATTATAATTAGACAAAATCATTTAAAAAATTTTTCTTTTAGATGGATGTTTCTACAAATGTGATAGTCTTTCAAATAACTTTTAAAGTTGAATACATTTTACAAAATTTGTTTTTATTAATGTTCTCTTTTTTTAAAATAAAAGATGATAAAGTC
Source organism: Macrotis lagotis (assembly GCF_037893015.1). Lineage (NCBI taxonomy): Eukaryota > Metazoa > Chordata > Mammalia > Peramelemorphia > Peramelidae > Macrotis > Macrotis lagotis. Next base: position 54,132,978 of record NC_133666.1, read on the forward strand.
TTTTGAAACCTGAAGATAGTCTATTAAGAATTTCATGCTATGGGGGTAATGATCACCCTTGATGGACTCGCTCATTCCATCAGTGCAACAATCAGAGACAATTTCGGGTTATCTGCAATGGAGAATACCATCTGTATCCAGAGAAAGGACTGTGGAGTTTGAACAAAGACCAAGGACTATTACCTTCAATTTAGGGAAAAAACCGTTATCTTATTATGTAATTTTGCTATCTCTTATAATTTAGTTTTCTTCCTTAAGGATATGATTTCTCTCTCATTATATTCAACTGAGATCAATGTATAACATGGAACCAATGTAAACACTAACAGAATGCCTTCTGGGGGGGGGGGGGAGCGAGAATGGGGAAAAATTGTAAAACTCAAAATAAATCAGAACTTTCTAAAAAAAAGAATTTCATGCTAATATATATATTTGAGGACAACTTAAATTTGAATATATGTAATAAATTTATTCATTTGGAAATTATCACAATTCATGGTATACTATATAACAAGGTTATATTTGAACAAAACTTAAGGAAATTTGATTGAAAAATTTTAGTCTGTCATTACCACCCTCTTCTAAAAAAGGACATATCACTATGTTCTGAACTAGGTCATTCAACAAAATATCTCTAGCTATTAGAATAGGATTGTTGATCCCAAATAAGAATTTCCTTCTTACCAGAGTGGCCTTTGTTCTTTTGTGGGGAGGAAAAAGAAGGTATGAGTGATACTTTAATCTTTTGGGCAAACCCTAACCTGTAAACAGAGACTGATTTAATTGCTGTGAAAATACATGTGGTCATTTATTGCAGCTAAAGCTAAGACCCAAGTGAAAAGGGCAAAAGCCAGGAAATTCAGGGGTCCCACTTTGACTTCTCATGTGTCTCAAGGGAGTAGTTGGCAACCTTGTGTGGAGAGAGAACATTCTGGGGTTTTATGTGTTCAGTCCATTCCTACCCACCTCTGCACTGTCTGCACCTAGCCCATAATGGATCTATTTGAATCTGAGAGCAGAGCTGTTCAAACTGAACTGGAAGTGAGCAAATGATTCACTGGAGACTAGAGAGTAGCAAGACCCAATTCTCTGTGAGAAGACCCAAGTCATTATTCCTATGATTACAGAAGCCTTACCCAGGCCTAGAAATCAACTTCTCAATTGACTGACTCTCTGAAGAATCTCTCTTTTGTCTTTGTGATGTTCATTGCATTTGTGCCTGGCTTAGTAGACCCAAATGCTTAGTACACCCAAGTTGCTAAATTGTTTTTCCATTTCGCCAGAGGGCTGTATGCAATCAAGACTGACCTTTGACTTGCTCACTCCATGTGCAGCATGGTACTCTGGTGATTATGGAGGGCCTTGATTCGAGTCCTGTCTCTGAAGCTTACTGCCTGTGTGGCCTTGGCGGACTGCCCGACCTCCCTGCTCTTCAGTTTTGTTATCAGGAAACTAAGGAAGTTGGACTCAGTGATTTCTGCAGGTCACTTCCAGCTCTGAGTTCATGACCCTATCATTGAGCTCCTATCATTGAGCTAGAGGCCTTTTTACAGAGAATGTATTTCATCTGTCCATGGCATCTCTGCAGGCCATCCATTATTTCTAACAGTAATAACAATAGTAACATTTATATGTAACCTAAAGGTATGCAAAGTATTTTACAGTTTTACAGATGAGGAAACAGGGTAAAGTGAGGTTCAGGGCTTGCCCACGGCCACACATAGCTGCTGTCTGAGGCCATATGTGAACTTGGGTGTTACAGACTCCCAAGTCCAGCACTCTTGTCTACTCTGTTGCTTCACTATCTCTACAGAGATGAATCCGCACACTTAGTTGTATTTCTAAACCTGGGAAAGGCTTCGGGATTTACTGGTTGTGGATTTCTTAGGCATTGCAGAATTGCTTAGCTTTTAAAATACTGAATGAAGCAGAGCCATGAAAAAAGGGGAAAAAAAAGGAGACTGTGCAAACACCATACATGAATTGAACATGACAGCTGGGGGCTGGGGGCCGTGTATTAATTGACTTGAATTCTTCAAGGCTATTTTAGCTGCCATCTTGACTCTTTGATTCCCAAGGGCAATTTCTTAGAGGATGTTGGCTGTGAAAGGGAGATGAAGAAAGCATTGATGTTGTCGAAGCATCTGTTTGGAGTTAACTACTTTGTTTGGGTTATACAGGCTCTAAATTTAAGAAAATTGCTTATCCATTGGGACTGACCGCTTTAGGAGCATCTGTTTGCTACCCAACTCAGGCAATAGTAATTACCAAGGTAAGTTCTTTTCATCGTGACGGTATCAACAGTCTTATATTTGTTTAAACTCAAAGCTTTGCAAAATTTAAATGTTGTCCCACACCTGCAGCCTTTAATTTACAGAGAGCTCGAGTTGGTATCAACATTCGTGTGTTGGCATTAGTCACACAAAATCACATTAGCATCTCAGCATGATAAATACCACACTCTTAATTACATGACCATCAGAAGTGAGCAGACAGGATGAATTTACTTAAATAAAATTAAACAATATAAATGCTCTTTTTTATATTAAGTTCAGAGACTGCTTTTGAATTTATACAGAGGGGAGTGCTCCATTGTTAAATGCTATAAAATTAAATTTTTAATTAACGGAAAATTGCACCTGCTGGCAGCTGTTCAGTGCAGCATATTAACATAATGCTCGAAACAGCCAATTGATATTCAGCAGTGGCTTCTTAAGCCTTAAAAATATGTATGTGTATGTGTGTGTGGATTTCAAGTCTAGAACACCATCTGGAACTAGGAAATCCTTTCCATGAAAATCTCATTTCAGCCCTCTTGCAGTTTTTCTTGTCAGCTCAACTGTACAGCTGAATGGTTTCTTCTCATTTCATCCCTTGCATTTTAGGATTTGCTTTGTGCCCACATGCTCTCAGGAGAGTTTACAGCTTTCTTGGACAGAGAGGTTAGAGATCTCTAGTCTTTTTTCCTTTTTTTTCTTGCCTACTGAACAGTTTCTTCCTCTGTTTTAAATAATACAGACTTTCTCAAAAGAACACTCTCTATTTGGGTTTCTATTATTCTATTTTTTTAATTATTGATTTTTTTAGGGATGAATTCTGATACTTGGTGCCATGAACACATCACAAGGAGAATATTCCTATAGGTAAATTATGGGGCAAAAGAAAAGCAAGCACCAAAGAGGCTACTTAGGAATTAGCTGGATTTTACTATTTGATTCCCTTAGGTTGATAACTTTGTCTTACCTTGCCACCAATGATTTACCAAAGTAGGGTGTATACAGGAAGTACTAATCATTTCCCATGGTGACATTAGGACTGATAGGGATTAGGTTTATTTGGGTTTTATGTTTGTTTGTTTTTATCTCTGATATTTTTGGTGACCAACTTTAATGGAGAGAAGTATTGAAAAGGACACAAATGTGGAATGTCAGTACTAACATTTCTAGAACTCCAGATCCCCATCCAAAAGCTGCTAAATATTTGGTGAATGACTTTAAAGAGTATTTTTAACAGAAAAGAAGCAGGGCAGGGTGAGAAAGGAACAGAACAAAAAAATCTCAGGGAGAGAAAAAAGGAGGAAAGAAAGACAAGGACAACTTCATTTAAACTAGAGTCTGATGGCTCCACTTTAATGAATGGCAGACCTTAATTTTTAGACCTTGTTCTACAAACTGAGTTTCCTCTAGGGATACTTTCTTTGTGTAGGGGTAAAATGGGCCTTCAAGGGAAATAAAATCCAAATTTTGGTTGACTTTTCTTTTGTAGATGCTGAGCAGCACAAGGAACTTTTCTTTCCTAAGATATTTTCTTAACAGAAACTGACCCTCCAATCCAGTGAACTTGCTGTATACACAAACTTCTTCTACAAATATTCTTTGCAAATTCTGTTTTATGTAATGTAAATGGTTCAGAAAATTAAACTTTTATATAAAGGTAAGATTTTTATCCTGTTAGTTCAGACCCTGACTTTCTCATGGAAGAAAATGGCAACTCTTGGAACCATCGCATATGTATTAATGAAGAAAAGCTATTGTTGCCTCCCCCCCCCCCCAAAAAAAAGAGTTTGACTCTGAACCTGTCTGCATTATAAATAGGTCACTGGAGAAAAGGCATATGCTACAAGCCAGTGGATTTATGAATTTCTTGGGTCATGGGCAGAAAACCACACACAAAAAGAAACTGAAGTCAAAGAAAAAATGAAGGTAGGTTTCCAGCTAAAGAACATAGTTTGTTCGATACTTATTTTTGTATCTGGGGCAGGGGGGTGATAGATTGAGGTAACATTTGGTCATCGTGCACTCGGGTTAAGTGATATTGTTGTTTCAATGAAGTGGTTCATTTATGGAGGAAAAATATCTTTTTTTGATGAACAGCTTGAAAAAGAAGTCAAACTCGACAAACCTGCAAGTGTGGCAGTAACAGAATCGAAAGTGTCCACATTCAGTGCTGAAGTGGCAGAGAAGATAGAGCCATCTTCAGGTGTGTTTTGAATCATTTCATTTGATTTTTGTTTTCTCCTAAACAATTTCTGATGACAAGTATTAGGTTGTCTTTGATAGGTTTATTTCATAAATGTATCTTTTCTTAGTTCCTTGGAGGCTGGGACTATATTGTATTCTTTTATATCTATACACAGTGCAATGTTTTATAGCTTTAGCTGATCAATTGGTCTCATTTCAAGAGTGGAGATAACATTAATTTTAAAACCTTGGGGTAGGGAGGGGGTGCTGTATATAGGTGGAGAGAATCTTGCCTTTTGGAGTACCACAAGTTTCTAGGCCATGGAAAGTCACCTATGTAGCAGAATTATCGGTTTATCCTCATATTGTGTATTCCATTTCCTTCATTCTATCATTCTTCTTTATTTCCCTTTTCTATTCAATTTTCTTTCATTTAGATGCTAGGAGGATTTCCAGCATCAAGCAGTGGAAATGGTAGCAACTATTTACATTAGTGCCTTTGCAAGGGGTAGCATTTGGGAAATTGATCTAAGAATAATGATCTTACCAACTGGGGAAGCACAAGTGTGTTCACTGTGAAGAACAAGAAGTTAGAATCATGTTTGAAACTGTTCTAGTGCTCCCACCCCCACCCAATCATTAATTCAAACTCCTTAGTCTCTTTATTTTCCATTCCCTTACTTGGTGCACCTTTTTTTATATGAGGGATACTATGCTAATTGATATAATCTGTCAAGTTGTAAAATCCAATTTTAGTCAACTCTTAAGACAGAGCATTAAATTAAGTTCACCTTACATAAAAGTTAAACATTCAGTAATTTAATCACAGGATCCAAGCTCCTTTTGGCTACTCTCTTGGCTTCATCTGGGTTCTGGAGCCCTTCTCCAGCATAGCCTGTTTCTGGAGTGGTATTAGATAAGGTAATAATATGAAAAAGTATTTTTTGGAGCCATTCTATTTTGTTATCTACATTTATACATGTGTAATTCAGAGTTGACTTCCATAAAGACATTAGGAATATTTCTGCCATGCCATTTGCTTGAAAATTTCACAGCATTTCACAAGGGCTATCTATTCTTTTCCACTTTACTCATTTATTGAGTTGAGGATCCAAAACTCCTATCCCAATTTTACATGCAAAAAATAGAACAGTTTCTGACTTTTGTAAGCTCACTCTTTAGTAGAAGCTGAAATCTGCCTCATTTTTTCCCTCTTAGATGCTTGACTTTAGGTTTGAGAAGTAATAGACAGGGATCATTAAGAGCATTTGGAGTAGGAGGATGTATGAACTGCAAAGGTGCTAATATTACCTGGAAATTTTTCCTTGACAGCATTCTAGGCCGTTCTCTTTCATTCTGTACTTAGTTTAGTTCTGTCATTTTAAAGTAATTCCTTTCCTAACTTTCCTTTTAAATAATTTATGTTTAAAGGGACTAAACCACTCTGGGTTGCCAAAAAGCTTTAAGTATACTTGGAAGGAGGTATTAAACTCTCTTATAAATAGAAAACATTTTTAAAAAAACAAACTTTCACGTGACTATCCTCTGACTCAGGAAGTACTGCCTACTACTATCAGCACAGTAGACCAGGCACTGGAAAAGGAAGCAAATTTTCGAGAAAGTGTAGTCCTTGCCCCTCATGGGCTAAAATACACATACACAAATGATACTAGCCTATGCCACATACAGAAGGGAGTTATAAACAAAGGGTTATATGAAGTGGCAACATGGGATAATGGAAGGCTTCTTGGAATAAATGGCATTTGAGCTGCCCTTTACAAGATGAGTAGGATTTCATCAAGTAGAGGGAATCCTGGCCTAGGGCAGGAACGTAGCCAAAGGAGCAAACAGCAAGAAGCATGTGTGTTATGTGGGCGAGTAAAGACGCTGGTTTATCTGGAGCCTAGAGTCCATAGATGGGGCAGGCAAGGTAGGTTGGTGCCAGATTGTGTAGCTCATTGAATGAAAGCACTTGGACGATAGGGAGCCAGCCAAGATTTTTTGTGCAGACCCTGGGCACATCTGTGCATGAGGAAGAGCCAGGGGGATGACTCTTTGACTAGGGTGGGGCTGGGACCAGGGAGGGAAAGCTGAGGTGGTGCAATGGCAGTGAAGATAGTAAGGACAATTCAGATTAGAGTGTGACTGGAGAGTAGCCAGAACTTGATGACTGAATGAATATGGGAGCTAAAGGAGAGAAAGAAGTCAGAACTCACCCCCAGGTTTTAAACTCAGGAGATGAACGATGTCATTGACCAAAATTGTGAAGTGTGAGAGAGGAGCAGTTTGCTTGAGGAAGAACATTGACCATTGACTCCTTTGAATTTGTAGTAGTCTGACCTAAACTGAATGATAATGTCTCTAAAGAATCTCAGTGGAGTTAAGCCCATCATCTTTGCAGGATGGGGGGGGGGGGGGTAGGATGGGACATGTATATTAGAGAAGTGAGAGGAGAGAAATGCCAGAGAACACAGAAACCATTAAGTTAGTTGGATAAGGAAGAACATGCCTAAATAGATCTGGTTAGCATTTGCTTTGAAGACTTTCTTCATTAACAAAGCTACAGGTTAATGCTTATGTTGACTTAGTCCAGTTTTGGTTCTTTTAAATAGTGAGGGCTATCTTTTGAGCCAAGGCTTAGTTCATTCTCAGACTGCTCCCACTTGGAGGCAAATTTGGAGGCAAATACACATTGGCATCTTCAGCTAATGATGCTTTGTAACTGGGGCATTTGTAGAAAATTACATGATGAATTCAGTCCTATCCAAGGGCTGCTTTGCTTTATGAAATTGATGTGTTCTGGAAAAGTTAAATGGAAATCAAATTCATAATGCAGCAGATCCTATTTTCTCATTGACTTTCCCTATAAAGTTGGATTTTTTTGGAAGGGAAGGGGATAGTGAGATAGATGGCCCCCAAAAATGTAAGAAAATCACCAATTTAAAGAAATAACACCTTATTAGTAAAATAAAGGCCTAAAATATTAAGGCAAAGAAAGCAGGATTATGTTTATGTTTAGGAAAAAAGGAGCTTGACAGAAATATCTTTGGCAGACATTGTTGCTAGTTTAACTGAATAGACCCAAGTGAGCTGGAAAGTCATTTGACTTCCATCAACTCCATCCCGACGTGCATCTCTTCACTTGCTAGTTCTAGTATTATATGGATGCTAGTGACACTGACAAATACATCCATTTTTCTGAGAGGAAGTAGAGAGGTGGAATACAGATGCAACAGTTCAGAACGTTCGTTTCCTTAATTCCTAGTAGCACAGGCTGACCTAATCATCATCATCATCATTATCATCATCATCATCAAGTTTTTACTAAATTTGTGCTTGCCCCCAGGAGACTTAAAGTTCTTTGTTCTGAATCATCAGTTATGACGGAGCAGTGCCGTCACCACTTTATCCATTTCTGTATAACAAGGTGGACCTGGAGCAAGTGTCATCTGACTTCTTACATTTTCTTATTTTAATGCTTTAGCAGGTGCTGTTTCAGCCACACAGTTTAAGGCTGACCCCAAGCTCATGGATCACGGTCAGTCCAATCCAGAAGATGTAGATATGTACAGCACTAGAAGTTGAAATAAACTGCATACAGATCTTCAAGAAGTAGAAAGCTTGGCAGATAACCAAAGTCACAGTGGAAAAATAATATAACTGGGTACCATAGGCTATATAGTTTAATCAGCTATTTTCTTAAATTTTCCTTCATCCATCCATACGCGCAGTTTGCTAATTTATCATATAGACAGACTGAAAGCTTCAAAGCAATGCTCGGTGATTGACACCAAAGTTGAGTTCAGTGTCATCAGGATGCCTTCGATGCCGTACAATGGAGTTCACTTAACACAGAAGACGGAATAAAGATATAAGCATCACAGAGTCTTTGACATTTTAAACATATCTCTGATTTAGCTGCCCTCTTAATATGTCAGCTAAGCAAGAATCCTGGGTAAATGTTTTCTTTCTTTTTTACACTTTGGAAGTCTGAAGCAAAATATTAACATTAAAGTACCAGGGCCTGATGTTGGCATTTTCAACCATCTTTAAATGTCAGAAACTAGCTCTGGCTGCTGCATTTTGTCTAATATCTTGTGTTTCTTTAATATATTTAAGCACCACGAACAGATCTTTTCAATATCCTTCCTTTACTTTCAGAAGTAATTGAAATAAAATAAATTTGTGTGACATCCTTGTATAGTTTTATTTAACTTAAAGCCATCTTCATCTTAACCATGAGGTTAAATAACCATGGTTAAGAAAAGAATAATCATCTCACTTATTAAAAAAGTTTCATAGCTCTTAAAGGCTGTGAAGAATTATTAGGTAAGTCTGGGTTCTTCATGTATGTGTGGTTGGAACACAAGTTCTAGTAGGCTTTACTGACCTGGAGAGTTGCCAAGTAGAGGCCCTACAATGGACTGTCTTCCAGAGCCCAGCCTAGCTGATTTCAGAAGGGTTGGCCCCAAGACATGAATTCAGGGGGTGAAGCTGTGTGTGGGGGGGGTGTCTGCATCAATAGGGAGAATAGTGATGCAGGTGAAATCACAGATCTTTGACCAAGTTTCTGAAGTGTCCTCACGAGCCTTTTCCAAGACTAAGAGAGAAAACCCAAGCACAGGAGTAAGTAGTATTGTCCAAAGGAAAGATTTGAGCAATAGAGAAGGAAATGAGCAACTTGGGAGCTGCTGCTTTTCAGACCACCCACAGTCACAGTCCCTGTCTCCTTCCTGATTGGAGGGAACAGCTGCAAGCCTAAACACAAGCAGAGTTTTGAGATGTAAGTGGTGATAATAGGCATCATACAACCTTCCCAGGGATACAGTGTTGTTCTCTCCGGCAAGTAACTAAATATCTTGCCTCTTCTATGCATTTGTATCTTGAATAATGCATCTTCAAATGATGCATCTTTTTTTCTTGCCTCACTTAATAGGATTAGAATAATTCTAAAGGCTGTATACTACTCCTCTTTTTTAAAATCATATTGGTGAAATAATTACTATCAGAGCTTCATTTGCATATGAGTAAATTCATAACTTTGGTCCCAAAAAGTTCAAATAGGTAACAGGGAAAGAAGCTAAGTAGAATACAGCCAAAAACAAAAAACAAAAAAAAACACTGTCCAGGGGCGGCTAGGTGGCGCAGTGGATAGAGCACTGGCCCTGGAGTCAGGAGGACCTGAGTTCAAATCCAGCCTCAGACACTTAATAATTACCTAGCTGCGTGGCCTTGGGCAAGCCACATAAGCCCATTGCCTTGCAAAAGCAAACAAACAAAACACTGCCCCCTATTGGAAAGAGGCAGCTGGTCTGACCTAAGTCTTCAGGTTTAAGGGCAATGAATTAGAATTGCTTTAACAAGTTTTCATTCAAAGTGTTTTTTTTTTTAACACTGAGATGATAGACGCTACATACTGTGGCATAGTCTATGATTTAATGAAAAGGATGTTTAAAACTAAAAAACTCATTTAAAGAAATTGATGTCAGTTTTTGAATGGATTACAAAGTTTTCATTATAGTTCAGTAGGTAAATGCAGATTTAGACTAAAAGAAAAAAAAGGAAATTTAACTATTTTGTGGTCATGTTTCCTTCCCACATATTTTTCCTTCACATCATCACATGAAATGAAATACTTAGTGGCACAGCTTTTAATTTCTCTAATTCAGTCTGCATTCTCTTTGACCCTCCTTCCTTCCTTATTGTGCTTTGAATCTTCTCTTCATACTGCTCGCTTTTTCTCTTGGCCTCAGTGGTTTCTCACAGAGCATCTGAAGCCAGCAGTCACTAAGTCAGGCCCCCACTGTTCTCTGTTAGGGTTTTTAAAGTGTCTGCTTCCTAAGGGTTTCTCCATCATGAGGGGACTGGTCCAAAAAATATAAGGGTAGGATATGCTAGCATCTTGGGACGCTGTGGATTGGTAAGAGTCGGCACTGTTACTGTGTGAGGCTATTTGCATGGACACATGCTTTTTATCAGGACTTAATTCATTTACCCAGAGAATTGAACATTTTGATGAAAGGCTCCTCACTGAGCTTAGTATCAATGCCAGCAGAGATCAAAATATTCTTAAATGTAGTCTGGTTTTATTGTTCATACACCATGAAAGTGGATCTTCCCATCATTCAGCACCCACTATGGTGAACAGCTGCCTTAAAATAGAAGGGGAAAGCTGAAAAATGAATTGGCTATGCACAGGAATAAAACAATCTTGTGTTTCCATTTGCTTCTCCCAAACAATTAGCTCTTCCCACAGTTATAATGTCACTAAGACAGAAGGGATTGGTCGAATATTTCCTTGTTATTAAACTTGTGCTCATCAGCCGCGGCTGTCTTTTATCACTCTTCAGCTCACTTGACCAGCTTTGCTCAGTACACATCGCCCTATCTGGCCTCACACCTGCCTGCCTTTGTATCCCACTTCCCTCTCAGCATTAGCTCTTTTCCCATAGACACTGCTCTTAATCTCATGGCTGGGGGGGGGGGGGGGCAGGAGAGAAGTGGTGGAGAGGGGTGTGGAATTCATAAGATGTATATGGAAAAAAACAATTTGATGGCAAATTTGAAAGTAAAAAGAATAAAATTTTGTGTAATTATTAGCAGTTAAGAAAGTTGCAGGCATGTCTTAGCTATTGAGATTTGTATGTTGGAGATATAAATTGTCATTTGTATAAAAAGAAGTTCATAGGGAAATTTTAAGCTATCAGTTTGGAAATCCACTTAAGTAAAATATGCTGCTAAAGAAAAAATGAGAGTGATTTTGGAGATGAAAATTTAAAATTAGCAATTACCAGGTCTGTATTTCACTAAAAACAAAAGTAAATTCCTGTGTTATCTAGATAATACTTGGTTGAGGATCTATATGGTAAAATTCATGTCTTGGAATTGTTCAGACTAAAGTAGTATCCAGAGATTAAAGACAAGCAGGTACAGCAATGTGGTTAGAGAACCTTTGGGGGGACCATGCCTATTGTTTCTTTCAACATAAGGGAATTCCTTGGGTATAAACTCTTATTAATGCAAATAAATCCAGGCATATCAGAAGGTGGTCTGATATAAGAGCCTAGGTCTTCCTGGGTTTCCTCTTTTCCCAAAGCCTTCTATTTCTATGCATTATGTTCCAGTGATTCCATATCAGGACATATCATTTTAAAATAGGCAGAGCAATCTTCTCTTCCTCCTTCCTCCCTACTCCTCACTTACTATTGGGGATGTCTTCTCTTTTCTAATAGGAAGAGTTTTTGTCCAACAAAATTTGTTAACAGTAAAAAAAAGCTTATTATCAATTTGAAATGGAGGAAGAATAAATTTGATTTAAAGGTGAAAATATACTTTACCCCAAATTGTATACAGTAAGATAATTGATATTGAGTAAATCGTGTCTCCTTTAGTTAATACCTGAAAAAAAATGAAATTATGAACCAGGTACTAAAACTTTTTTGTGTGTACCTTAAGCATTTTAACTTTTAAAATCTACCATATGTAATGCCATAAGAGGAAAATATTTACCACATTAAAATGGGATTTATGTATTGGGTTTCAACTCACAGATTGCCTTGTAGGAAATTACTTCACATTTATATTTCCGTCCAACCATGGTCTGGAACAATAGCTTCAAAACCATTTGATTGAAGTTTGTACCTTAATTTCATTTTTAAGTTTTTTAAGCAAACCAGTGTTGGATTTAAGTTCCTAATTCCCCAAAGTATGGCCCGTGTCATTTGAAAACTTGGGATAAGACAAAAATATTGTAAATAGTAGGATATGGTGTTAGGCTGGTGTATTGCAGCAAGTGACACCCTAGGTAAGAGTCTGGAAGTTTAAATTCAATGTCAGGAGTGGCTAGGTGGCGCAGTGTGGATAAAGCACCAGCCCTGGAGTCAGGAGTACCTGGGTTCAAATCCGGTCTCAGACACTTAATAATAACCTAGCTGTGTGGCTTTGGGCAATCCACTTAACCCCATTTGCCTTGCAAAAACCTAAAAATAGATAGATAGATAGATAGATAGATAGATAGATAGATAGATAGATAGATAGATAGATATAAATTCAATATCAGATACGAGTGCGTGACCCTAAATTTTAAGTCCCCTAACTTGTCTCAATCTCACTTTCCCTGTTTGTAAAATGTAATAGCACCTACCTCTCAGGATTGTTGTGAGATAAGAGGAGAGAATATTTGTAAAAACTGGCACAGAGAAAAGCTTATTCTCTTCCTCCTAGCTTCCCCTTTGCCATCTGCTGCAGAAGTACAGAGAACCTTCTATTTATTCTGCAGGCTAGCAGCCATCCTTCAGATCTATCAGTGACAAGAAGCATTCAGGAGTTATGGACTAGACAAGAGAGCATCCAGACTATAGCCCGGGGATATTTCCAATAAAAGTTGTCAGCTGTCAATTATGATAGCAAATTTATCCCAAAAGCTCTTTTAACTTTAGAGAGATCACTACCTTTGTTTACTTGAGTCACTACTTCTGTTTGCAGTGAGGATCCCTAGGAGAACATCTGGTGGAGAAAACTGAGACCAAGAAAGAGGAGGTGACTTCAAATTATTACCCCAAACTTGGATCCAGGGAAGTAGAAGCCAGAGAGCTCGAACTCCTTTTCTCTCCCATGGAAAGTACAGAATATAGACTCCTGGCTGGCTGAGGTCTTTCAGGGCAGCTTCATTTTTTGGTTCAAAGGGAATTTCTAGAACCTTATCCATCTGCATGTGAATACACGAAATAGCCATTTACGTAAATCTAGACAGAAAGATAAAATTACAAGTTAAACAGAAGTGATTGTTAGGTTAGGAGAGCCACGAGTTTATTGTGGTTCACTAGTTGTTTGAGCAGAGGTCAGGGATGACCTATAGTACAAGGAAGTCAACAAGACAACGGTTTGGAACTTGAAACACCAATTTGGAGGCACTTTCAGTCTTCATCTTCCAGTCTTAAAAGTTCCTTTTCGTTAAACTGGAACAGATGCCAACCTTCTTTAAAGGTTAAGTCCAGGGCCCCCTTCTTAGTGTAGTATTTGATAGATGTCTCATTCCATATAACTACAAGAAAGTTCATGCAACTGCAGCCAGTGTTAAGTGTCTGTTTACAAAAGCAAAGAAGGGACATTTTTACTTGAAAGTGGATTAGTAAATGTATTCATTCCTTCATTCAGAAAATGCCATCTGTCTGTGAAAAGCATTATGTGTGCATCTGACTTCTAAGGAAATACTCCTGTAGCGGCAGCTAGGTGGCACAGTGGATAGAGTGCCAGCCCTGGAGTCAAGAGGACTTGAGTTCAAATGCGACCTCAGACACTTAATAATTACCTAACTGTGTGACCTTGGCGAGTCACTTAACCCCTTTGCCATAAATTTAAAAAAGTATTTTAAAAAAAGAAAATACTCTTGCAAGATTCTCAAAACATTTCCTATCTGCAGAATGAATCAAATTCCATTCTTTCAAGTTGAACAGCACCAAACTAGGGCTATTCCACATCCTTCTGACTTTTCAGAAACTTTATGGTAGGAAAAAGCTTTTTCTTCTCTCTACTATGGAGTCTCACGTTAGAAGTGAGATCAGCTTGCACCAAAGCCCTTGGACCTTGAACTTACTTAACTGAATGATCTGCATTATGGTCACTTCTCCTTTAGAGTAATGGTATATAATGAAACTTCTAGAAATAAAATGTCATGATAATGTCATTTATCATTCTAGGATTTGTAAAGCACTTTGACAGAAGTATCTCATTTGATCCACAAAACAACTCTGGGAGGCAGGTGCTATTATAAACCCCATTTTATAGATAGGGAAACTGAGGCTGGGAGAGGTTAAGTTAATTGCTCAGAGCCACATTCCTAATAAATATCTAAGGCAGGAATTGAACTCAAGGCTTCCTGTCTCTGAGTCCAGGATAATTTTGGATGTAAAACACATTTACTTAAACTAAAATTTATACAACATTCATTTAAGATAATAACTAACATTCACAAAGAGCTGTAAACATATTATCCTTTTTGATTTTCACAACCATGGTAGGTCCAGAAAGTGTTAACATCATTTTGCAGATCAGAAAAAATGCAGTTCAAAGGAATGGTGACTTGCCCTGGACACAAAATTAAGGTACTAGTGGCCAAATTTAAATGCAGGTCTCTCCTTCCAGCCCACCCCACCCCACCCTCCCACACACACACCCCTCACCTCCCAACGCCCAAGTCCTGGTTCAGTACTTTGGTTGTGTTCCACTTTCTGGGTTAAATATTTATCCAGTTTTTATAGTTCCAAAGAATATATTAAAATTTTAAAGATAATTGGATAACGTTAAATTTTAAGTATAAGAAATACAAAACTGACTTAATTTTCTCAATATTTCAGATCCAATAATTAACCTTTAAAATAGAGAATACAAAAATGAGAAGAGCAGAAAAAGTAGTCCAAGTACCAATTCAATGCATGTACACTCATTACAATTAGAAAAGCTCTACTCCAATTTATCCATACTCACAAACATGTTCCTAGTGTTGCACTGTGAATTTCATATTTGAAAAAGAATTTGGTTTGGTGGCTTTTTTTTAAAGATCAATAAATAAGTATGTCTTCCTCACCCTTTTAAGAATTAAGTATGCGGGGGCAGCTAGGTGGTGCAGTGGATAAAGCACCGGCCCTGGAGTCAGGAGTACCTGGGTTCAAACCCGGTCTCAGACACTTAATAATTACCTAGCTGTGTGGGCTTGGGCAAGCCACTTAACCCCATTTGCCTTGCAAAAACCTAAAAAAACAAACAAAAAAAAGGAATTAAGTATGTCAGGACAGCCAGGTGGTGCAGTGCATAGAGCACCAGTCCTGGAGTCAGGAGGACTTGAGTTCAAATCTGGCCTCAGACACTTAATAATTACCTAGCTGTGTGGCCTTAGGCAAGCCACTTAACCCCATTGCCTTGCAAAAACCAAAAAAAAAAAAAAAAAGAATTAAGTATGTATCATCTACTACTCTTAACTCACCAATGAAGGAAGGAACAGAATTCTTTTAAAGGAAAGTATGTTGTGATATTGTTATAGTCTACCCAACTCGGGTCCTGAATAGGAAACAAACAATAAATCAAATGTTTTTAATCATAATGTAAAAAAATACGTGGGGCATTGAAATAAAAAACTTTTTTTGGTCCAGACCAATGATTCATTGATTTAGAGAACAGGACATCATCTACCAAGGTAGATCTACAATTTGGTATCTTATAGTCTGGTGGTGGTGAGGTATCTTGGGGCACTAAGAGGTTAAGTGATGTGTCAGAGGCAGGACTTTCTTCCCTTCTCTGAGACAAGTATCCAACCACCATACCACAATATTTCTCAAAACATAATTACAGTTCATTAATGTTCTGTGTGTTTATATGTAAATCTTATCCCTAATTCCAAACCCTAAGTATAATTTTATACTTCCAGGTATCTGTATGTATCACTCGGTCCAGAACCTTCATTCTCCCTCCTTCAGTTTGTGGAAGAAGGCTCACAAGGCTTTCCACCCCAACTCTAAACTCGTGCTATTAAGCAACTTCAATATTAATAGTGATTTTCCTTCAAATACCCCAAATTCTCAGTTCCTCAGTCCCTTCAGTTCCCATAATCTTCTCCTCTGTTACACGTTAGCTACTCAAAGAAGCAGTCATACTCTTGAGTACACTCATCCACAAGCATCCAACTGACATTTGTGAATTATGAACTTTTATCTGACCATAACCTTTCCTTTTCATTCCCTAACCTCATTCTTTTTCCTTACCAAGACTTCTAGTATTTCCATTCCCCGTTACTTTCCCTAGCCACCATCCTTGTCCAGCTGTATTATCCTTCCCTTATCTTGACATCTTGGTGAATACTCATTCCCGTCTACACTGTTCTCACAGCCGATTCCCTTGTCTCCTTGTCTTGACACTCCTCTCATACCAAGACTCAATCCTAGTTTACTTTTCTAGCATCTGCCTCCCTTGATCCTATTCACATTGTGCTGAATAGAGCTGGGGGGTGTCTCAAAACCGTTCTAAGTCCATTACAAATTTATGTTCTCTAATTTCAACTGGCCTCTCCCTACATCATGGAAATCAATTCTCTCTCCCACTCACCACAGCAGCTGTTACAAATCTCATGTCTCTCCTCAGCCCTCCCACCCTCTCCACTAAGGGCCTCAACTGCCCCCCAAAAATGAGGCCATTTTCCATGAGCTCTCTCTTCTCCCCTAATAACTCAAATGTCTTTCTCATGATTTCCCTTATTCCTCTTGTATGAAGAGGAAACCTTTCTCCTTTACCAAGGCAAACTATGCGTACCCTTGATCTCATCCCTTCCCTTCTTTTCCAGTGGATTGTCTCCACTCTCATCCTCATTATCACTAATCTTTACCCTCTCCTGTTACTTTGTTCCTTCTCTGCTGGCTACAAACATGCTCATATTTCCCCCATTCTTATAAAATAGCTTCATTTGTTCCAAACTTCCCAGTTTCTCTTCTTAATATCTTATATCTCTTCTCCCTTTCACCAGGTAGTCTGCTTCCTTTCTCACCCTCTTCTAACCCTCTGCAATCTGGCTTGCAACTTCATCATTCAACTGAAACTGCTTTCTCCAAAGTTATCAATGACCATATAATTGTGCAATCTAGGGGCAGCTAGGTGGCACAGTGGATAGAGAACTGGCCCTGGAGTAAGGAGGATGAGTTCAAATCCGACCACAGACATTTACTAATTCCCTAGCTGTGTGATCTTGGGCAAGTCACTTAACTCCATTGCCTTGCCAAAAAAAATGACCACACTTGAACAGAGAATAGGGAAAATCATAATTGTCCAATCTAATTGCCTTTCCCATTCCTCATCATTCTTAGCATTTCTATGGCTTTTGATACTCTTAATAATCCTCTCCTCTTGGATATTCTTTGCTCTCTAAGCTTTTCTGTTTAACTATTTCTATTAACTATTAACTTTTCTATTTAACTATTCATCATTCTCTTTTGCTGTTATCTTCATCCATGTCACGCCCACTAATTGTAGATGTCCATAAGGTTCTGTGCTAGTCCCTCTTCTATTTTTCCATTATCTCACTTGATGACCTCATCAGTTCCCATGGAACTCATCTTTGTGCTGAAGATCCCATGTCTAAGATGATTCCTATATATACCGAGTCTTATGGTCTCCTTGGACCACAGTCTCACATCATCAGTGACCTATTAGACATTTCAAACAGTCCGTCCTATAAGCAGCTCAAACTCAACATGTCATCCAACAGATCTCATCTTTCCCACACACATGTCCATCTCCTAAACTGTACTTTTTTTGCAAGGCAATGGGGTTAAGTGGCTTACCCAAGGCCACACAGCTAGGTCATTATTAAGTGTCTGAGGTCACATTTGAACTCAGGCCCCCCTGACTCCAGGGCCGGTGCCTTATCCACTGCGCCACCTAGTTGCCCCCATAAACTGCACTTTTACTATTGAGAACATCCACCCTTAGGAATTTGATGTCATCCATGGACTTTGCTCACTAATCAGTTGCTAAATTTTGCCATTTCTATCTTCACAGCACCTTTCTTATATATCCACTTCTCCCCACTCATACAATTTTAACCCTAGTTTAAGCCCTTGTCACCTGTTGCCTAGACTCATGCAATAGCCTTCTGATTGGTGTCTTTGCCTCAAGTCTCTCCTCACCCCACAAAATGATCTTAAGTATAGTCTTAACCATATAGCAATAATAGAGCTGAAGAAGGAAATGCACTTGTCTAAGGCAGACGGACCTCAAGGAGATGTACCCTGTCCCTCCCTCCCCACCATATAAACTCCCTAAAGCAGCAACTGTAATTTGGCATTTAGCAATCTTCAGTCTACCCTCTTTCTGCCTTTCCAGTCTGCTTATACTCTACTCCCCTCCATGTACTCTACAATCCAACCATACTGACCTACTTGCTGTTTCTCATCCATGACACCCTTAATACTCATAGCTGTACTTTTGCATTAGCTTTTGCCTGAAATGTTCTCCCTCCTTACTTCCACCTCCTGGCTTCCTTCAGGACTCAGAAATAGTGCCATCTGTAAAAGATCTTTTCCCAGTCCCCTCTCACCCCCCCCCCCCGCTCCACACACATACACATACACACACACACACAGACACACAGAGTACCTGATTATTTACATCTTGTCTTTCCACATTAGAATGTGAGCTCCCCACTATTTTGCCTGTCTTTGCATAGTCAAATCTTGTTATGTTGTCTAGAGCAGAGTGTACACTTACAAGAAACTTATTCATTGATGATAGTTTTACCTCGAAAAGGTTCCGTGACATAGAAGTCTTCCAGGTAGAGTGACTTGCCAATCCAAGGATCATAGGTGAAATAGTACATCGCAAAACCTACTACCTAGAGATGGAGTGTGCAAGAGGCTGAGTGCTTTTACTTTTAGTATCAAATAATTTGCTCTATTAGCACTTCAAAATGAGCTTTTGGACAGCTAGGTGGCGCAGTGCATAGAGCACCGGCCCTGGAGTCAGGAGTACCTGAGTTCCGGCCTCAGATACATAATAATTACCTAGCTGTGTGGCCTTGGGCAAGCCACTTAACCCTTGCAAAAACTAAAAAAAAAATGAGTTTTTGCTTAGAATCCACTGGCAGATCTACATCGAGAGGAAAAAACTATGGCATCTGAACGCAAACCAGTGTATATTTGTTGTATGTGCTTTTTCCTTTTGTATTGATTCTTCTTTCACAACATGATTTATATGAAAATATGTTCAACATGATTATATATGTATAATCTATATCACATTACTCACTGTAATGGAAAGGGGGAGGGAATGAGGTAGAAAGATGTGTTGGTAAAATGAATGTTGAAAACTCTTTTTATATGTAATTGGAAAAAATAAAATTAAAATTAAAAAAAGGAATTCATTGGCAGCATATTTCCAGGCTCTACATGAGTCTACGAATTAGAATTACTTATCGCCAATCTCTGTTACCAATTTCCTCAGTTACTCGAGATCTCTGGTTGTGTGTCGCCAAAGAATTTTAATAGAAGTTTTTCCTAAGCAGGAAATAATCTCAATAGGAGTAAGTCTATAGAATATAGCTTCACATTTTCTCAAGAAATATGCTTTATCTATCATCTGTGGCTACCTTCAACTTGAAAGTAGGATCCAAAGCCTTTCATCTTTCTCTTTTCCTTATTCTAAAGGACAATATCAAAGTTTACTACTGGAAAACCTGGTAATTACAGAAGCTCTCTCTGTAGCCCATGAGCTTGATGAACTCCCCAAATATAACCCACTTTCCTCCTCTCCTATTTAACTAGCACTTATTTTGCTGCACTTCATCTTTTTTGGCAGAATAACGTCAGTATGAAAACTGTTAAGGAAAGGGTATCTTACTGTCAGCTCAGCCTCATCTGGTACTTCTGCAATAAGACAATAATAAAAAGGGTGGTCCCCAAAGCCATTGTTGAGTAAATCTGAAAGGTCAGTTCACATACAGAATCTTAAAGTCCTGACTTGTAGGGAGGTCCCTTGCCTACTTTCTAGCTTGCCTCCCTCAGCCTTTGTCACGAAAGAAGGAACAACATGAAAAGGCCGAACTGAGGAGCAGAACCCTTGGAATACCACAAAATGTTTCTAGTATCACCTAAACCGTAACTGCCTAACTTATGCCAAATAGTATTTTCTGGCTCCACTGCTTCCATAAGGGTCCATTCATTTCATTTACTTTCTTGTTTCAATGAACCATAGAAGATTTGGCTGTAGAGCATTGGCCTATGCGAACTATCAAGCATAACAACACAGATTGTCCCTCTGGAGGTCCAGTAGTCTTAACAGTGTCACCATGCCATGTGCAAAGGATGGTATTAAAGGCTAGTCTCCCTGCTCCTGTATCCCCCTCTCCCCCCCCCCAAAATAAATCCTAGGTTCCTGTAGTAACATTGTTTTTGTCAGCCACTTTTTGACTCTAAAGCTTTATGGAAATTATTCCCTGCTCATACCATAAAGTTACTGTGTGCTATATGAAATCATACTTTTTGTCTGAAACCTAACAAGATTTCAGTGACAGGGAAAAGAAACTTTATTCTAATACTTTAGGATTTGGTAATTAAATTCTATGTTCATCTGATCCATGATGCGAATTTTTTAGTTTTACATCAATATGTTAGTTTTTTATTTCAATAGTGTGAGAACTACCTTCACTAATGCACATTGCAACCCAGCCATGACTTAGAAAAGACATCATAGCTACCTGAGATTCGCTGAAGTAAAGTGACTTGCCTGTAAATGGCAGATGGGATTGGAACACAGCTTTTCATTGTTCCCACCAGCATCCTATCCACAATGGGACACTGCCTCTTAATAACACCTGTTTAACTATGCTGCATGACATCAGAACACAGCAATGCATTTGATCTCGTGATGGAAGGAGAAACTCCTGGTGTTGGTAAAGGGTACATCTCTTTGAGGTCAGTCTGCCTTAGACAAATGCATTTCCTTCTTCAGCTCTTTTAGCCTCTTTCAAGTAACAGGGTTTTCCCGACTATCTTCACACCAGCCAAAAGGGAGGAAAAGGCAGTAACAGTCATGTTTCTGTAGCAGTTGGTGGCTTACATAACATTTTACTCACAATTGTCAGATGAGATGGGTAGATTTAAAATATCCCCACTTTGTAAATGAGAAAACTGAGATTTGGGGAAAAGAACTTGCTAGAGCTAGTGTCACTTAGACTTTGGTGTCTTGGGCCTCCAAATGCAACACTCTCTCCACTGCAGTATGGTATATAGAGAAATGTTGATTGTTTCTCTATAAACAATCTGGGGCATGGAAATGTGGAAGCTAAAGTTTCACAGTTTAATTTAAGAGCTTCTGTCTGGGGAGAGTGCTAGCAGGTATTCAAAACATGACTGCAATCTGCTAGCAATCGTGGAAGCTAGTGCACTCTAGTACACACTTCCTCACAAAAGTCCTTGGAGGGGGGCGGAGGAGGAGGGAAGCAAGATTAGGGGGAAATTGTAAAATTCAAAATAAATAATTTTTTAAAAAATAAAATAGCAAAGTAAAAAAAAGTCCTTTTGGGTAGGATGAGGCAAGGCAACTAGCATTATCCTTGTTCTATAGATGAGAAAAAATGAGGCTCAAGGAGAGGAAATGACTAAGGTCACACCGGCTAGCATTGTTGGAGCCTGAATCTGAATGCTGATCATCATGTTCCCTAGCCCTGTGGTACTCAAATTTACCATTCTATCTAGTAAATATAAATCAGGGACAATACATTGCAAATCAAACAGTATGTCCTTTAGAGATGCCTTATGTCAGTAGTATAAATGACAAATTCCATGATGATAAACTATGAACTTATATGGCCTTCATTCTTCAATCTCTGGAAATACCTTACAACACCTTACCTACAATGGTTAACTTCACAGCATCAGAAGCATTTCCATGAGTTGCTAATTCCTGTCAAGGAGAGAAGTGATTCAGGTTATGATTTATAATTCTTTTTTTTTTTTTTAGTTTTTGCAAGGCAGTGGGGTTAAGTGGTTTGGCCAAGGTCACACAGCTAGGTCATTATTAAGTGTCTGAGGCCACATTTGAACTCAGGTTCTCCTGACTCCGGGGCCAGTGGTCTATCCACTGTGCCACCTAGCTGCCTATGATTTATAATTCTTGAGGATTACATCATCCTCAGAAAGATTTTTACATAGTGGGGTATTTTGCAGTAAACCAAATGGGTGAAGATTTATCTCAACCCTTCAAAACTTGCAAAATCTAAAATGGTCCCAACACATGGAAAACGTATATATCAAGAGAATGCTATTTTGAAGAGTCCATTTTAAAAATAATGGCACAGCGCCCACTGCTGCCTCATCATGACCTGTAGATGATTTTGAGCTCTAAAGACTAGGCCAGTGAGATTCATTCTCTGGCAGATGGAAAAGTCCAACACTATGACTCTGTCACCTAAAGACTAACAAAACTAAGGCTGACCACAGGGGAATGAGTCATGTGGGCCAGGAGAAGTGTGAGACCATCTTCTAAGGTGTAAAAAGGGTTGTAACTTGCATCACTGGATCCTGAAAGGTAGCGCCCAAATTATCCAGAGGGAACCTGGCTAAATTTCAGCTCTCCAGAATATATAAAAGAACTGAGGAGGTGGTCCCCCAGCAGTCACAATAGATATCGTAAAAAATCCATCCATTTAAAAGCTCAGTAACTATCAGACCCTTTAGAGTACACTTATGCATGTTTATGTACAGATCTAAAACGTCTGTACTTATGTTTTCACGGCTCACGGTAGATTAGAAACACCAGCTGGGGGGTGGGGGTGGGTCAAGGCAGAAGACAGAACTAAGGATGCCTCAAAGCTAACAGCAGCAAGAAGTGGCAGCTGGTAGTTGACAGTGGAGGGAGAGACAAAAATTCTACCAGATCCAAGGCCTCAAAAGGCAGCTTGTGATCATTTTGTGAAGGGACAAATAGCCCTAGATACTTGATTAGCCCCTAACAGCATGAATGGATTTTAGTAGAGACTGGATATTACAGCTGATGCAATAACTGATGTTCATAATGATCCTAGATTATAAATGGGCAAGGGACCTTAATGGTCATCTATTCCAGCTTCATTTTGCAGATGAGTTAATGGACCTAGATCATCAGTGACTTACCCATGGTGGTAGGGGCAGTCTAGTTTTCTTTACCCTTTGTCATGAAAAAATGAAATCGTGCCTGAGAATGACTTTGGCCTAAGATGACTAGATATTTTTATCAAGATTTACTTACAGGGGGCAGTTAGGTGGCACAGTGGATAGAGCACCAGCCCTGGAGTCAGGAGGACCTAAGTTCAAATCCAGCCTCAGACACTTAATAAGTCACTTAACCCCATTTTGCCTTGCAAAAAAAAAAAAAAAACTAAAAAAAGGGGAAAAAAGATTTACTTACAGTAAAAAGGTTTGCTCCTTAATGTGTTAAACCTCACTTATCAGGAAGATACTTTTGTTTCCTTAGTGAGGCCAAATTAGTGCATTATTGCTCTAGGTTAGACATTCATGCCCACATTGGTACAATATACCTTTTGTGTATTTTGTTTAAATGTTGGTCCGGGAAAAGTCAACTTGTATTGAGGTATAGCAGGTGGAAAGAAGAATGGGACAGCTAGGCAGTGCAGTGGATAGAGCACTAGCCCTGGAGTCAGACACTCGACACTTAGCTGTGTGACCTTGAGACAAATCATTTAACCCCATTGCCTAAGAAACAAAAAAAGACCCCACCAAAATGAAGGGAAGGAAGACATTCCAGACTTAGGACATGACTTGGGAGAAGCATAGGTCTAGATATAACAAAGTGAAATGAGGTGATCAAATATCCTGGGAAGTGGCACATCCAGAGATAAGGACCCCTGATCCTCTACTGATATATGAACCTGTGGATAGGTCTAGAGATGCCCTGAGCATATCACCCCCACCCCTGCTGGTTTTATTTGAAACCAGCAAACTTGGATCTGTTTGAACCCTTCATTGTTCAATGGAAAATTCATACTAGCCTAGAGATATGTGTAGTCAAAGAAATGGCCAGGATGGCAATATTTTAAGTGTTTGATCAATGAGCCATTTTGTCAGGGGCAAAAGAAGGTGACCCACTCCTTGCCAAAAAAAAAAAAAATTCTCATCAGAACAAATGAGGATACTTCTGATAAGACACCAGTGAGGTGATAGGTGTTTTTGATAAAGTATGTTATGTCCCTTATCCATGCTAAAAACATAAGCTTCCTTCCACTCTGCTACCCCCTAGTGGTACTGCACACCCTCTACCCTCTTCTTTCCTACCAAGTTTCTGGAAAATAAATCTACATTTGCTACTAGTCATACCACCCACCTGCTCCTCAGCCATTTGAAGTGTTCCTTTGCTATCCTCCTGACACTGTTTTCTCCAAGGTCACCATGACCAGATCCTAGGCCTTGTTTCATTGCTTTGTCAGATTTGACATCTTTTATGTGTCTTGAATGTTACTGAATCATCTTATTCTATAGCTTCACATATCTCTTCATACGGACATCGCCTAGATGGGCATACCTCAAAGGTCTGTCCTTAGCCCACTTTTAATTCCCTCAGTAATCTCATCCACCCCAGCATGGGATTCTTAAATCTGTATCTCTGACTCCAGTCTTTCTCCTGAGCTCAAGCCCCATATTTTCAACTGCCAGCTGGGTCTATGTCCTGTCAGTACCTCAAATTCAGGATGTCAAAAATTGAACTCATCTTCCCAAGTCCTCTGTCTTATTTCTGTTTATAGCAGCACTTTTCCTCTAGTCACTCAGATCCCATACCCCTGTTCTTTCCCTCATTGCCCCTCCCCAATCAGTCTCTTAATTTCTTCCTTGTTGAATCTAATCACTGGTTGTAGAAATGAACTCAGGAGTCCATGGAGATGGATTAAAACCAAGACTTATAAAGCTGGGCCTCACAGTTCAGTCGGGTAAAGTTTTTGAAGGATCTTTCCATTCCATAGGAAACCTGACCATATATGGTCATAGGTTCCAATGTTGCCATGGAAATCCTAGGCACTGGAACACTAACTCACCACTTGAACCCCTACCTGCATCACTGTCAAGAGAATATTTGCCCTGATGAGAGCTGATAGGGCACCATCAAATTGACTGAGGCATCAGTAAATTCTGCTCTATTTTGTTTTCCTGTAATCTGTTACTTCAATCCCCTGCTTCTGCTTCATAAAATCATTCTTGGATGGATTATCTGGCCATTTTTTAGTGCAGGAGAATTTCAGTCAGGTTTCCAGAATTCTAGTGAATGGCTATGTATCTGGCATTTCTAATGAATCGGCTGATGGTTTTCAGAGCAGCCAAAATCACCTCTCTCAACTTCATTGGTTTCATTTGGAGACAGCTCTAATTGGGTAGTTCCCTTTATTCCAAGCCTAACTTTGCTTTTCTACCATTTCCAGCCATTTGGTCCTAGTTCTGCCTTCTGGGACTAACCAGAACAAGTGAAACCCATTTTAGCTAGGTCTTCAGACACTTGAAGATGGCTCTCCTGTCTTTCCCAAGTCTTTTCTCTAGTGACTGCCCCCAGTTCCTTCAGTGGAGCCTAATAGGGCAGGAGCTCCAAGTCTTTTACCCATTCTGGTGGCCTTTTTCTGGATGTCATGTTCTTTTTTTTTTTTTAGGGTTTTTTTTTTTTTGCAAGGCAATGGGGTTAGGTGTCTTGCCCAAGGCCACACAGCTAAGTAATTATTAAGTGTCTGAGGCCAGATTTGAACTCAGGTAATCCTGACTCCAGGGCTGGTGCTCTATACACTGTAACACCTAGCTGCCCAGGAAATATAAAGACTTTTTTTTAGGCAATGGGGTTAAGTGAATAGCCCAGGGTCACACAGTATGAGACGAGATTTGCACTCAGGTCTTCCTGACTCCAGGGCCAGAGCTCTATCCACTGTACCACCTAGCTGCCCCAATGTCATTGTTCTTAACATGACATACCTCATATGTATAAAGCCCCTGAATATTTCCATTAGTGCCACTTGAAATTTCATTCATGGGGGGGGGGGTTGGCCTGTCATATGATGCAAATGAAGCTTGCATTTCATCACACTCAGACTTCTCCCATGTTGCCTGGACAAATGTGGACTTGTGAAGCTCTTTGGAATTCCCCAAAGTGGTTCTTAGGATTTAGCCCCATTCATTTTATTAGATTTGGCCCATTGGTCTGACCTCTTTGGATCCAAGACTCTTGTCATCCAGTAATGTGGAATTAGCTCTTTCTCTATCTCTTATGTGTGCCAATTTGATATGTTTTTCTCCAGGTCACTGATAAAAAATCTTGGCCAGGTTAGGCCCAAAGACTGATCCCTGGCTTGCTCCTTGGGGTAGGAGGTGGGGATGACTGTAGGACCTCCACATACATCTGACCAAATATTCCAATTTGTCTTAAAATATATAGCAACAGATGTATCTTTTGCTTATGTCAGTGTTCAACTGTATCAGTATCAGCAGAGGAAGGATTTGTGGGTCACAGCCCCTGGATAGGAAGCATTGCCATACAGTGAAAAGATGCCTGGCCTTGAATCCTGGGTGATCCAGGGCAAGACAATTTTCATTGGCATCAGGATACTGAAGTAGTAGCCCTGTGGTCCTCATGGTTAGCTGTGGCTCCATCCTAGGATTCCTGCTGAGATCTGTGACTATCTGAAAACCAGCTCCCATACAACAGTAATCTGGGGCTAGTTGCCCCACATTCTCCTGATTGGAGAAACCTGGAAAAACCCTAGGTTATCTCAAAGATGGCGCACAAGTGTTCCTGCCGGCCCCCCCCTTGGCTGCCCTCTCAGCACCGACCCTTCCACCTTACAGTGCCAGCTCCTACTCACCTCTGTAGGGTATGGGGCCCAATACCCTAACCTCTCTATCTGCCTGCTGCCAATCACCTCTCTTGGAAGGGGACAGCTGCAATGGTCCTGCTTCTGGCCCCTGGCCTAGTAGGGCAGAGCAGGGCACATGCTCCTTATGTTTGAATATATGATGTTGCTGCTCTCCCCTTTGAAGGGAGGGGGGACCATCATCCTTGCCTTTGGAACTGACAGGTTCTGGAACTCCCCCTGTGGGAGGTCAGATAGGGCAGAGGCCGTTGCCCTTACTTCTGGACATTTTACCTCTCTGGCTCAAGTCTCTGCATGGGGCAGGGATCATCTTAAATCTGTACCTGCCTTCCTTGTACCCTCCTCCATGGGGGTGGGGGGAGGAATTTCTGTGCTGCTGCCATTATCCTTATCTCTGCACCTATTCCCTACCTGCTCATCTCTCGGGGTGGGGGGGGGGGGGAGGCAGGAGCTCTTGTCCCTGGACATTAAACCTCCCAGCAAAGACATACTTGTCTTCAGATGACATTCCCATTGGGTAATTCCAGAATTGCCTCCCTCACTTCTCTGAAGGGGGTAGGGGCCATTGCCTGTATCCGTGCACCTCCTGCCCTGTCCCTCACCTCTTGGTGGGAGCCCAGGCTCCTCAGTTATGAATGTTTCCCTCTTTAAGTCACCTCTCTCAGAGGTATGGTCACATCCTGATACCCCTCTCCTGGCTGGGGTAGAGCAGCAAGAGGAAGGGGGAAAGGGTCATCTTGCTTAATTCCTAAGGTGTCCCCTTCTGCCTCAGCTCTCCAAGCCTGTAGCTAAGGACCTGCTAGCACCTGTGCTGCCAGGACAGGGAGCATGGCTCTTTAACCCCTCATTTATCTTTCAGAGGAGGCCTACAAGGAATGGGGGCTCATGGGTCACTTGTTTGGTCCTGGGGACCCTTGGTTCAGGACCTCCCTCAAAGTGAGGGGGGAGTGGGGCATCATCTTCCTTAGCTATGGGTGTAGCCTACTTCACCTGTTTACTGGGGGCCAGAGGTCTTCATTTCTGATCCTGCAACATCCCTGCAGTGTGTGAGACCTGGTGAATAACCCCCATAACTTTGTATCTATCTGCCTCTTGTCTTACTTGGGGGGGGGGGGCGGGACCTTATGAGTTATGTAACTCTGCACTTGTTTCTTTCCTCACCTCTGCAAGGAGGCATGATACCATGACCCCCATAATTGTATTTGTCTCCTCTGTCACCTGGGGGGGGGCAGGACCCCAGGATCCTCTAATTGTGCACCTGCCTCCTCCTTCACCTTTGCAGGAGGGGGCAGGGGTCATCGCCTCACATCTTTATGGGGAGCCAGCTCAGTTTCAGCTGTGTACCTGCCACCTCCCACAGAGGCCCCATCTCTGCAGGTAATGTGCCCACATGGATGGTAGTCACCCTTAAGTCTGCAAATGCCCTCCCGTCCAGTGTCCTCCTTGCAGGGGAGCAGTGGACAGTGCATTTAAGTTGGACCTGCCTCCTTGCAAGTACTCATTCTTCAGGAGTTGGGGCCAGAGTTCCTTAGCTCTGCTCTCCAAGACTCAAGTCTTTGGAAGGGAAGCTTTTGCCATCCACCTTGACCGGACCTGCTGCTCTCCTGGCGGTTCAGGCAGTGGGATTGCCCTCTGTCACTGCTACTGCCTCCTACGGTCTTCAGCTGCCTGACTCCCTCTAGCTATGTGGACAGGTACAGGGCCATGGCCCAAAATTCTCTAAATGCCCCCTTCTGACTCCCCTTCCTGCCCAGAGCTGGGGCTATCATCTTGAACTTCTGTGGGGGGCAGGCAGGGCCTAGGACCGTAAACTCTGGCTGACTCGCTTCTCTGAGGGCCTGGACTCTGAGTTCTTGCTGTGCCCCATTACCATGCATTTCTGGGAGAGGGTCAGCCTCTTCCTCCCTCATCCTGCTTGGGGGACAAGGGCTCCTAACTCTGGTCTTGCCACTCTTCTGTTCTCTCAGTTCAGAGCAATGACCTCAACTTGCAGCAGCCTCCTCTCTCTCCTTGGGCAGGGGGGGGGGGGGGGTGTAGGGAAAAGGAGGGCAGCCATTGCCCTTAACTTTGGACCTCCCTATTGGATCTCTTAAAGGGAAGAGGGATAGGGACTATCACTTAGTCTGGATTAGTCCCACACTCTGTCCTGTCTTGGGGGGGCAGAGTAAGGGTCATCACTTAACTCTAGGTCTGCCCCCATCACATCTGTTAGGGTTGGGGGATTAGGGTCCAACACTTAGTTTCAGCCTAGCTCCCCTGTATCCCATCTGGGGGGGGGTAGGAGCCATCACTTCGGTGTGGATCTGCCCCCCTTTATAACACTTGTAGGAGGGCAGGTTTGGGGTGCCCAGTGAGGTTGCTGGTCCCCACCTCCTTTCAGAGGGGAGAGCAGCAACATGTTGGCTCGTGTCACATCTCTGCAGGTGGGGGGTCGGTTGTGGGCCAGTCCCCGCTCTGTGCCATCACTCTTCGTTCTGCAGCCGCCTCCCTCCCTAATGCCGTGTAGGGGTGGGGGGTGCTTAGGGGCCATCACTTGGTTCCACACCCTTCCTCCCAGTCACATCTGGGGGGAGATGAGGAGGGGTTCGGGTGGGGCCACCTTTGCTCCGAACCCCCCCCCACCAGGGGCAGTTTACTTTGATGAGCCGCAGGATGTCTGGGCAGTCCCAGACTGAGGGAACCCGGCCTGAGCCGGAGGTCAGGCTCTTGGACTGGGCCACCTCGATGGCCTCCTCCTCCTCCTCCTCCTCCTCCTCCTTTTCGCTCTCCTCGCTTGGGGTTTCGGAGAACGTGGCGCCGCCGGTGGCCATGGTGGGGCTGGTGCCAGTCCCCTCCGGGTGACCGGGAAGGGCGGGGGGGGGGGGCAAGAGGGCAGGTAGAGGACCACCTGCAGAGGGGAGGTGGGCGGGGCGCACCGAGGCGGCGGGCGGGGAACGCGGCAGGAGCCCCGCCCCCGGCGCCTACCCTTACAAAAGCGGGTCGCTAGGCGACGCGGGCGGTCGGGGTGGGGGGGGGGGGAGAGAGAACCGGCTCCGGGGAGTGGGAGGGGCGGCCTGAGCCGAACCTGCTCCGCGAAGGCCCCGCCCCCAAGGCACGTGGCCTTCAGTCGCCCAGCCCGTCGCTAGGAGACGCGCTCTCCGCTGCTCCGAGGGTCGGTGGGCGGGGCGGACGCCGTCCGGCAGACTGAAACACCGCCCCGCCGGAGCCCCGCCCCCGGCACGTGGTCTGCAGTCGCAAAGCCCGTCGCTAGGAGACGCGCTCTCGCCGACTCCGAGGGCGGGTGGGCGGGGCGGACGGAGTCCGAGAGGCCTGAACACCGCTCCGCGGTAGCCCCGCCTCCGGTAGGTGGCCTGCAGTTGCAAAGGTCGTCGCCAGGAGACGCTCTTTCTGCGCGCCGACCTCCGCAGCCTCGCCTCGGAGTGGTGCTAGTCGGCTAGGGAGACGGGGGCGGGAGGCGGGGCGGGGAGGCCAGAAAGAGGCGGGAGGCGGGAGGCGGGGGCGGGGGAGGGGAGAGCGCGGCGGGGGGGGCGGGGCGGGGAGGCGAGAGAGAGGCGGGAGGCGAGAGAGAGGCGGGAGGCGAGAGAGAGGCGCGAGAGAGGCGCGAGGCGGGCCTCCGACTCCCGCTCCGGCTCCGGCTCCCGCTCCGGCTCCGGCTCCGGCCCCGGCTCCGGCTGCTGCTCCGACCCCGGCTCCCCTGCGCCTCGGGGCCGCCCGCCTAGAGCCATTGTCGAGGTAATTTTCGGAGGCTCCCCTCAGGAAGCAGACGGAGAGCCCCGAAGTGCTTCCTGCCTGCACTGCCCGAGCCCCTTCCGCCCCTCTCCCGGGGCGGCCCTCGCCCCCTCCCCTCGGCCCCGGCCCCCCGGCTCGGCACACGCCCCCGCTCCCGCCCCGGCCAAGCCGGCTGTCGGAAGTCCTGGGTTCAAATCTCAGCCCGGGCTCTCCCTCTGGCTTCGTGGCTTGGGAACGGTGCCCCTGCGGGCCGGCAGGGGGCCCGGGGTCACCCGACACCGGGCGGCGCCGCTGCCGCCCAAATCCCACTTCAGCCCTGGGGGTCAGTTGCCTGAGCGCCCTCCGGCTCACTTTCCCCGTCTGGCCAATGAGAAGAGCGCTTGGGTAATCCCCGAAGAGCATCGGGGGGTCAGGTTTCACCCACCGACGGCTGCTTGGCCTCATTACGCTCCCTAGCTCCCCCCCTACACCCCGGGCCTTAGTTTCCTCCTCTCCCAAAGGACGAGGTGGACTTGGGGGGGGGGGGGGGGCTTTCTGGCTCAGCTGGCCTGCTGGAGCACAGAGGCCCCGGGTGCAGATACTCGCTGTATGGGCTTGGGTAAGTCACCCTCACCTCGCAGGGCCTCACACTGCCCCTCTCATCCGCCAGATGGAGGAGAAGGCCCTGCCGACTCTGGAGTCTCAAACTGAATGAGTTCAAATCTCAGGTCTTCCTTGAATGGCCTTAGGTGAGCCCTCTAGCCTAGCTGGCCCTCAGTTTCCTCATCTGTAAAATGGATGTTGACCTAAAGGACATTTAAGGCCCCTGCTAAGATGAGTACTCAGCAGCTCTGTACTAAAGAGAACTTGGGTCCAAATCCCAACTCAGCCACTCACTATGAGGTCTTGGGTAAGTCTCCCCTGAAAGCTTGAGGGGGGAAGAGGAGGGCAGGTGGATAGATGACCTCTAAGGGCCCTTCCACTTCTGTTTTTATGGTGTAAATAACCTAAATCCAAATCCCAGCTCAGCTACTTTTACTATGTGGCCTTGGGTAAGTCACCTTAACAAACTCACAATTCTCCCCTCCAAGACTGGGGGGGAAGGGAATGATACCTTAATGACCCTAATGACCCTTCCAGCTCTACCATATGTATGTGTGTGTGTGTGTGTGTGTCTGTGTGTGTCTGTGTGTATATACATATATAATAGTATATATATAGTATATATATATATATATATATATACTATATATGCCAGTACAAATAACCTGAGTCCAAATCCAACTCAGCCACTTACTATGAGGTTCTTGGGTAAGTTGGGTAAGTCACCTTTTTAGACTCTGTAAATCTCCCCTGAAAGATTGGGGAGGGAAGAGGAGGGGAGGTGGATAGATGACCTCTAAGGGCCCTTCCACTTCTGTTTCTATGGTGTAAATAACCTAAATCCAAATCCCAGCTCAGCTACTTTTACTATGTGGCCTTAGATAAGTCACCTTAACAAACTCACAATTCTCCCCTCCAAGACTGGGGGGGAAGGGAATGATCCCTTAATGACCCTTCCAGCTCTACCATAGATAGATAGATAGATAGATAGATAGATAGATAGATATAGATATAGATACAGATACAGATATATATAGATATATAGATGTAATATATATATATGTATATATATACATATATATATATGTATATATATATATATATATGCAGTACAAATAACCTGAGTCCAAATCCCAATTCTGGGGTATAGGGGATTGTGAGGGACTGGGGTGACACAGTAGATGATCTCTAATGGTCCTTCCACCTACATTACTTTATGGTTTTCATAGTGCCAATAACCTGGGCTCAAATTCCAACTCAGTCACTTACTATGTGACCTAGGGTAAGTCACCTTTCTACACTGAAAGTTTTCTTATAACATGGTGGGGGGGGTGAGTATAGTTGACCTCTAAGGACCCTACCAGCTCTTTTGCTTTATGATTTCTGTGATGCAAATAATCTGAGTCCAAATCCCAGTGATCCTATCTCCTGGATACCTCTCAGGGTCTCACCTACTTCATCTGTAAATTACACATTACCTCAGGTGCCTTATGTGCCCTACTTGTATGTGATTGTGAGGTAGAGAGGTCCTGGATTCAGATCTCAGTTCTACTGCTAAATGCCTTGTATGACCTTAAGTCACCTAACATCTAAACCTGTCTAACCCATCTGTAAAATGGGAGGACAGGGTGTGTAACCCACATGATTTCCCAGGACCCCTCTAACTCTATGATCCTGTGGTATACAGAATCTGAATTAAATCCTAGCTCAGCCATTCTCTTCTTAATCATGGGTAAATCACATGACCTCTCAGAACAGGGCTTCAGGTTCCTCTTCTTACAAAACCTGTATGATCTTCACATACATTCCAATTCTTTCATTCTATGATTCTATGAAAAACAATTTCTGCATTGTCCAATATCAACAATACTGCATCTTAAAAACTCATCCACTCATGTCATCTCCTAGCTGGTGGGGTTGGGGATGAAAGGCTGAAATTCTTCACAATCCTCTCAGGAGAGTTCACTGTTGGGAAGTAGCTAGCTTTGGGTGGTTTGGTTTCTAGCAGAAATCTCCTAAATGTAACCTTTAGGGTTAGTCAATATAGTTCAGGAAGACTCCTGGGCCTCAGCAGTGCTGGGGAGCTTCTCATCTAGAGCTTGATTCAGACCAGTTTTCAATCTAAATTAATTTTAAGTTTATCACAGGGCTGTTAGAATCAAATGAGACAGCCTCTATAGTACTATCTAGCAGACTTTAAAATGCTATATTCTACCTAAGAAAACTGCTACATTCTAATCACCTATCTTATAGTCAAGATGATTGTTCAACATACAATATAGTAAATATTTATTGTAAATACCAGAAGGTATTGTGTTCCCAATGTGAAATTAAATACACTCAGAATGCCACATACATTCTGACAACTGCTTATTCAGGCAACTGGCCCCACTTTAGAAGCCTTTGGAAGGCAACAAACAGCATCTTCTCAGTGCTGTCTACTCCTCCCATGCATATGCATAGAGCTGTTCAGTAAATATAATTGCATTCTTGTTTAATGATGTCAAATGCAGTTTAGATTTTTTAAAAGGTAGATACCATTCATGGCCACAAGGTGTCAACATTACTGCTTGTTAACTACCCATCTAAAACTAAAA
Organism: Macrotis lagotis; assembly: GCF_037893015.1. Lineage (NCBI taxonomy): Eukaryota > Metazoa > Chordata > Mammalia > Peramelemorphia > Peramelidae > Macrotis > Macrotis lagotis. The sequence continues at coordinate 54,166,721 of NC_133666.1, forward strand.
TTTAGGTTAAAAAGTGACTTTGATGCACTCTCTTCTTAGTTTTCTGAACCCTAAACCTGAACTCTGGTAATGAGAAAATGATGTCTCTGGAGAAATAGTTGACTGCAGACACTTGGAGACTTGAACTAGACTTGAGAGTCACAGGTAAGACATTCTATGTAAATTGTTTCCATTTCAGTAATTTCAAAGGACATAGAACATTTCTTTTCATACCTAACAATCTTTTCTTCACAGTGCTATCTAGTCACATGAACAGTCTTCATAAAACTCTCATTGTATTTTTCTTGTTAAATATATATTACAGCCTCAGACCTCATACATGCAAAGCTTTCAATAAAGGGAGAAGAGGAATCAGAGAAACGTAGGAAATAGATGGAAATAGCTCTACTTTCACATAAGCCACCCCAAATTGTCACATCTACTAAATATTTTTTCTGATTTTTTGATACTAAATTTTGTTTTCAAAATTTTAGATGGAGTATTATCACGTTAAAACTTTTTTATAAGTTTCCCTGAACTTAGCAGAACCCAATGTGGGAAAAGTTTATATCTATGAGAGAATGTTTGCTTTGATTTTTAAATCATTTCTTCTCAGTCTCATTTTCCACAATTTATCTTAACTAAAGATAAGATTTTTGTCTAGCATAGATAGTTACTGAATATAAACCAAGAACACATTCTATTAGATTGTTTTGATTTCAAAATGTGATTATTCCTCTCCCTGCAGTTCTACCAGAGATTTAGCTTACTAGCCAGGTAAGTGAGGATTGTTTGGGGCTGTTCACTGCGGCGCTGAAGTTGTGGCCTAGGTCTAAATAAACAGATGAAATCACAGCTCCTTGTGATAACTGAAACATGGCTCGGATACTGCCGATTTAATGCCAGCAGAATCCTGTATCTGAATTGTGATTCCAATTGGATTCATTGAAATGAATCCCATCATCATGAAATTCAGACAACTCTCAACTCCAACTTGAAATCAAGCACATTTTTTTGTAAACAAAAATGACCCCCAAAGTGAGCCAGAATAGTTGGTGAGACCAAGATCTAGGGGATGACCTTCCATATTTACCCTGTATTTATCTTGTATATAGTTTAGTTGTTTTTATGCTGTTTCCCCCATTATACAGTGATCTGCTTAAGGACAGGGATCTTCTTTTTGCCATTTTTTTGTATCTTAAGCTTAGCCTTGCACCCACCACACAGTAAATATTTCAAAAATACTGACTGACTGCCAGCACTGTTCAAAGAAACCCAACTTTCTGAGTAAGACACATTTGATGCTTGGGAAAAGATTCTCTCATATACATATGTTTCTGCAAATACTTAGTGAGAAATGAAAGCTAAACTTTTCCTTGTTAAAAAATGTGAATTGCAACCTAATTCCACCCTTATTCTTAAGGAGGTCCAAGGAAAGGGGCCTTTGAAACCAAATGATAATGATTTAGCTAATTTTAAGATTTTGGTCATTTTACTCTCATTTAAATGATAAAAAGAACCCTTTCAAATTAAACTTTGCCCCTTCTAAACATGTCTTTCTCTGCTGCCTCAGTAGAGAAATGGTTAGAGTGGATCTACTTGAGGGCATGCCTTCTTTCAATGTAGAATGGGTTTTTCCTCTGCAATATTTTGTCTCCTATTTTTTATTTAAGGCAATGGGGCTAAGTGACTTGCCCAAGGTGTCATAGCTATTAAGTGTCCCAGGTCAGATTTGAACTCAGGTCATGACTCCAGGATCAGTGCTCTATCCACTGCGCCACCTAGCTGCCCCTGCAATATCTAGTTTTAAAGAACTTTGAAGGTGGGGTAAGTGAACTTGCCCACATAGTATGTATCAGAAGCAAAAGCTGAAGTCCTTCTGGTTCTAAGACTGTATGTATCCTCTCTCCCATTCTGCCTTTTTTTTTTTAGAAAAATTTTATTTATTTTGAATTTTACAATTTTTCCCTTAATCTTGCTTCTTTCCCCCCCAGCCCCCACATAAGGCAATCTGTTACTCTTTACATTGGTTCCATGATATACATTGATCTAAGTTGAATGTGATGAGAGAGAAATCATATCCTTAAGGAAAAAAAATAAAGTATAAGAGATAGCAAAATTATACAATAAGATAATGGGGTTTTTTTCCCTAAATTAAAGGTAATAGTATTTGGTCTTTGTTTAAACACCACAATTCTTTCTCTGGATAGAGATGGTATTCTCCACTGTAGACAACCCCAAATTGTCCCTGATTGTTGCACTGATGAAATGAGCCAGTCCATCAAGGTTAATCATCACCTCCATGTTGCTGTTAGGGTGTACAGTGTTTTTCTGGTTCTGCTCATCTCACTCAGCATTAGTTCATGCAAATCCTTCCAGGCTTCCCTGAATTCCCATCCCTCCTGGTTTCTAATAGAACAATAGTGTTCCATCATATACATATACCACAGTTTGCTATGCCATTCCCCAAATGAAGGACATTTACTTAATTTCCAATTCTTTGCCACCATAAACAGGGCTGCTATGAATATTTTTTGTATAAGTGATTTTTTTACCCTTTTCCATCATCTCTTCAGGGTATAAGCCCAGTAGTGGTATTGCTGGATCAAAGGGGATGCACATTTTTGTTGCCTTTTGGGTATAATTCCAGATTGCTCTCCACATATGAGTTAATGAGTTCACAGCTCCACCAACAATGTATTAGTGTCCCAGATTTCCCACATCCCTTCCAACATTGATCATTGTCCTTTCTGGTCATATTGGCCAGTCTGTGGGGTGTGAGGTGATACCTCAGAGATACTTTAATTTTTGTTTCTCTAATAATTAGTGATTTAGAGTAATTTTTCATATGACTATGGATCACTTTGATTTCCTCATCTGTAAATTGCCTTTGTATCCTTTGACCATTTGTCAATTGGAGAATGACTTTTTTTTGAAAATTTGACTCAGTTCTCTGTATATTTTAGAAATGAGGCCTTTGTCAGAAATACTAGTAAAAATTGTTTCCCAATTTACTACTTTTCTTTTGATCTTGGTTACATTGGTTTTGTCTGTGTAAAAGCTTTATAATTTAATGTAATCAAAATTATCCAGTTTGTTTTTAATGATGTTCTCCATCTCTTCCTTGGTCATAAACTGTTTCCCTTTCCATAGATCAGAGAGGTAAACTACTCCTTGATCTTCTAGTCTGCTAGAATATTATTTTTTATGTCTAAATCCTGTATCTTATTTTACTCTTATCTTGGTATAGGGTGTGAGGTGTTGGTCTAATCTAAGTTTCTTCCATACTAACTTCCAATTTTCCCAACCATTTTTATTGAAGAGAGAGTTTTTTTCCTAATGGCTGGACTCTTTGGGTTTATCAAACAGCAGATTACTATAATCATTTCATGCTATTGCACCTAGTCTGTTCCACTCATCCACCACTCTGTTTCCTTACCAGTACCATACAGTTTTGAAGACTGATGCTTTATAATATAATTTCAGGTCCAGTAGGGCATACTACCTTTTGAAAGCACTGATCCTGGATTTCTGAAGGCAGAGTACTAGTTCTGCCAGGGCCCTACAAAAGCTGGAAATTTTTCAGGTAAGAGACAGTCCTTCCAAGTGTTATTCTGGATGGCCAAGAGGCAATGGATTCTTTTTGGTCACAGTGACCCACATTTACTAAGGCATAGAAGGGTTTTGATGGACCTCATTGGAGAGAGTACCCACACTGATATGTCTTTTCAGTCTCAAAGTGAAAATAAAAAGGAAAAGGAAAGAAATCAAAATATGAACAGTTCAAGAAATGATTATAAAAACTCCTTTTTCTAAACTAGAACATATTAATTTTAAATCAACTAAACCAATTCTCCCCCTTTTCCTTTAACTCAAATCAATATTCCCAAGCTGTTCTGTCCAACTGCAGTCATTCTGGGAAATTTACATTGTGGAGAAATGTTTGATTGGTCTGTTTCCATTCTCTTTAACTTTGAACTCCCTCCTTTAGTCAATCAACTATATGCCTACTTGGGAGACACTGAAGTAAAAGCCCAAGGGAATACAAAGAAGAAACAATCTCTGTGCTCAAGGACCTTCTGTGCTCCTGAGAAAAACTAGGAATTTCCCAAATCTCTACAAGGTAAGCAGGCTAATATGGCTAAGGGAGGGAAACACTTAAGGAAGTGCTTTTTGAAAGAAATTAAGGATGCTTAGAAGTTAAGAGTAAAAGAAAAAAGGTAAGAGCAAAAGCATCCATTCCAGGAATGGGGAAATGGCAAAAGTGCTCAAAATTGGAATAAGATCTGTCAGTCAACAGGCCTTTTAGTTCCTGGAAGGCACTGTAACAAGTCATGAGGGGACAACCAAAATGGGTCAGTCCGTGCCCTCAAAGAGTTTACATTCTAACAGGATGTCAGTGGGCATGGGTATAGGCACTAGAGTCTAACTGAGGGAAGGGGGTGTAACATCATTAGATTGACTAGGAATAGGAACCTCATTTTGGACAAAAGAGGAAAAGGACTTGGACTGGCCGCTATTACAGTACTCCAAGAAGTGATGCCTTGACCTGGAGTGGAAGTATGGGGATAGACCACCAGATTAATCTAGAGGTAAAAATTCCAAATTAGCATATGGTATGTGATTGAGTATGTGGGGTAAATACAAGTCAGTCAAGGGTTACTCTTTAGATTTTAAAGCTGGGGAACCAGAAGGTTGGCAGTAATATCAGCAATGGAGAGCTTTCAAACTGGGGGTTTAAAAGATGAACGGCACATAGCCATTTTGGTTGGAGAGTATGAAGAAGAAGATGATAGTCACCCTAGAATGGTGGACTGGAGTGATGATCCAGATTCAGTTCTCTGGTTTCCCAGTCCTGTAATTTTTCTGCAATGTAGAACTCTCTGATTATCTTTTCTATTAGAAAAAGATAAATTGTCCAAGAACATATACCTCTCAGGGTCAAAGGAAGTTCTAGCTGATATGGGGATGCTATCTTTCCAGGGCCATCTTAGAATAAAACAGATTTGTATCCCAAGAGAAGGAAAAGGGGAAGGTAAGATTTCTTCAGAAATTGTAGTAACTTGCAGAAATACACAGAACAGTCTAGTTTAGAGTTCATTAAAAGACCAAAGTAACAATCAGATTTCCAGAAACTTAAGTAGAAGAGCTGATATCAACTATTTAGTAAGAATCCTGCTCCGTTTGAACTTTGGAACTAAGAGATCATAGCACTGAATAACATTAATCTTGGGTAGTTATTAAAGAATTAGACTAAGCCCTGCTTTCAGTTAATATCTTCAGTGTGACAGTTTTTGTTTAGAGTATATTCTACTACTACTACCCACCCCCAATCTTTTCCTGAATGTTTGTGTTTTTTAAGGCAAAAAGTTGGAAAGAACCAGTAAGGCTATCTAGTCTAACCCATTTTTTGAACACAGATTTTCTCTAAAGGATACTCTGTAACTGATCTTCCAGCTTCTGCTTGAAGATCTCCAGTGAAATGGTATCCAGTACCTCCAAAGGGACTTCATTCCACTCTTTAGTTCTAGTTATTAGGAAGACTTTGTCTCTTAACCTGCCTTCTGGAACTAAGAACAAAAATAGTCCCTTCCCACAAGATAGACTCTTAGACATTTGCAGTAAGCTATGATGTCTTCTCTAAATCTGAAATATTTTGTTAACACTGACACCAAAATCATGAGGTAAACAAGGGCCATCTTACTGGAGAGGCATTTTGTACCAGAAAGAACACTGACTTTGTGGTTAGAGGGCCTGAATTCAGATTTCAGCAGGCCTGAATTCAGATTTCAGCCCTGTTAATACCTGCCTGATTTGGGGTAAATGTCACAATCTTCTCTACCTTAGTTGTCATATAAAATGAAGGGTTTGGACTTGGTTTTCTCTTTCATCTCTCCCAACCTGAACTTTGGGTGATAGTTTTAGACTTTTAGATGCCCTGGGACAATGGGACAATTTATCCCAAACAATGCAGTTCTATAGGAACAAAAAAGAACATTTAAAGAAAACCAATCTCTGCAAATTAAAAATGTGAGGAAATTGTCAATGTATGGCAGAAAAGAATTGATTAATCCACAAGTAGAATCTGGATCAGCTATGTAGTTCTGCTAGCTTTTATCTATCTTTTAGCTTACCTATCACCATAAACACATACTGGATGAGTAATATCCTATGACATCTTCGAACTTTGCAGGTAGCCTAGTGACAGGAAGGTGTACCCCAGTTGCAGCAGCTGGGCTCTGATTGGAGAACCATATCCCAGTGTCGTCGTGGGTTAGCAAACAGAACTGATAAAGCTTTTTAAATGTCAGCATTTAGCAGGGAAAGGGAAAAAATGTTTAGCACAATTATCTAATAAGATCATATGGTTCCTACTTCCTGTAAAGGCAAAGTATTAAAACTAACATTTCATAGAATCTTGAGGTAGAAGGGAACCTGGAGGTCATCTAAGTTAGTCTAATCTACCTGAGCAAGAGTTTCCCTCAGAACCATCTCCTGTCAATTATCATTCAGCCTATGAAGATCTCTGGGAGAAGAAACCTTTGACTTTTCTTGCATTATCTTTTTGGACTGCCCCAAGACACATTCCTTCTGAGCTTTATAGTTCGCCTTTTTTTTTCCATATACTGCTGGCTTAACCATCTCTATCTTGTAATTGTCTAGTTGGCTTTTACAGTGATGTATTTTTCAACTTCATTGATATATTTTTAGATTTGACCCATTGTTCAAGCCTATCAGGATTTGGTTCCCCACTTTGTCATCTATCCATTATTTTAGGTAGCCATCATAATTCTGTTTTATGCAAGTTTGACTTGCATCCATAACTTTATCCAAGTCATTGATAAGAAAATACTTAACAGCATAAGGCCATGTACATATCTCAGGGCCACCCTATTAGAAACTACCTTCCAAGTTGACCTCAGAACATTTAATAACTATTTAGGTTCTGGCAATCCAATCAATTGGAAAAAGATACAAGGAAAATAAGAATTAAGCAGCTCCAGCCTTCTCCCCATCAGGTTTCCTTCCCTAGGGTGGGGTAGGTTAGCACATTCTTTGACCTTGTTTTTACATTATACTTTTAAAATTCTTGCTTTTTCCTTGCCAGTTTCAACTCATCTTGAGTTTTAGCAATCCTGACCCAGAATTTTGTCCTGTTTTTATATTCATCCTCTGTTCTCTGTCCTTGCTAGTATCTTCAGGCCATGCCTTTTAGAACGCTCTAGTTGAGTTTCCTGAGTATATACTTTGGCCTCTTTCAGTAATGTCACCTTATCAAAATAGTAACTTTTTGGAATCTTTAGTTTTCATTCTTGAGAGCTCTTACTTCAAAATATTATGTCCAAGCGTCTAGTTACACTTTCTCTGAATACTTTGAAATCTGTCCTTCTCAAATCTCAGGTACTTGTCAGAATATCCATGACTTTCCTGCCCTCTGTCATAAAGGTTTCAGTCACATTGCCTCAAACAACCAATTCCTTTATGTTAATCTACTCTTGGATTACACTAATGCTACACAGTTCTTACCAAGTTCTAGACTCAAAAGTCACAAGTCAACTACCGTAAAATAACTTGTCAGAGCTCATTTGTGAATATCTTAAGAGAATTCTAAAGTCAAATACCTGGCCCCATTATATTTTCATTCCTTATTTCTGAAACTGAATTGCAAATATTTGACTCTACAATGTGCAATGTAATAGTTCTTTATGGGCTAAATATCTATGTGATATTTAAGTGCTAACTCTCTTGTCTCTAATTTTTTTAGCAGTTTTCAGTAGGGAAGTCAGAGCTGGGTCTAACAAGCTCACCTCCCTTTTTTTTCCCCCTCTAATTTTAAAACAGTGTTGGAATGCAAATACTGAGAATTCACTTCTGGACAGAGCTCTCCTGTCCCCACTTCTGAGTCCTGTTCAACAGAGGAGCTGATATCTGTTCCAGCTCTTCAGCTGTCCACTATGGAAGCAGATAACAGCTGTGCCACTCACTCTGTGCCAACTTCTGAATCCCAGTCATCAGTGGAGACGCCAGAAACCATCTCATCTCAGTTGCCCACCATAGAAACAGATGACAGCTGTACCATTCACCTTTCCATGCCGACCTCTAAGTCCTGGCCACCAATGGAGAAGCCAAAGCTATCCCCTTCTCAGTTGCCCACTATGGAAACACTTAGCAGCTGTGCCATGGCCGATAATAGTAGCCTGACTTCTCCAGGACTTGCTATGCCAACCAAGTCCCAATTATCAGAAAAGATAAGGCTATCTCAACTGCCCACCACAGAAACAGATAGCAGCTGTACCACTTACTCTTCTGAATCCCAGCCATCAGTGAATAATCTGTTATCATTCCTATCTCAGTTGACCACCTCAGAAACAGAAAGCAGCTGTCCCACTCACCTTACTATGCCGTCATATCAGTTATGGCCACCAACGCAGAAGACACCATTTTCATATCACATGCCCTCTGTGGAAATACATAATAGCAGATTTGCTTCTCCAAACCTTGATGTACCCCTTTCTACATCCCAGATGCCAGTGGAGAAGTCAATGCTACTCTCATCTCCTCAGCCTTCCACTGTGGAATCATTTAACAACTTTGCCACTTGTAACACCAGTCCTGCCTCTCCCTCCTTTTCTCTATTCTCCTCTGAACCTCAGCTATCACTGCAGAACTTGCTAAGACCACCAACTCAATTTTCTACCATAAGAAAACCTAGCAGTCATACTACCTGTAGCATCAGCCCTCCAGGCCTTGCTATGTCTTCCTCTGAGCTTCAGCCATCACTAGGGAACCTGACACCTCCATTTCCATTATCCACCATAAGAAAACCTAGCTGTCGTATCAGCCGTAACATTAGCTCTGCTCCTCCAGGCCCAGCCATGCCCACCACTGAGTTTGAGACTTTAGAGGACCCGATATCACTATCTCCATTATCCACCATTTGTACCAGCCATAACATCAGCTCTGCTCCTCCCAGCCTAGCCATGCCCACCTCTGAGTTCGAGACTTTTGAGGACCTGGTACCATTACTAGCTTCATTATCCACCGTTCAGACCAGCCATAACATCAGCTCTGCTCCTCCTGGCCCAGCCATGCCCACCTCTCAGTTCGAGTCTTTAGAGGATCTGATACCATCACTAACTCCATTATCCACCAAGCGTACCAGCCGTAACATCAGCTCTACTCCTCCTGGCCCAGCCATGCCCACCTCTGAGCGTGAGACATTAGAGAACCCGATGCCATCACGACCTCGATTATCCACCATAAAAAAACGTAGCAGACATACCATCAGCCCTGCCTCTGAGTCCAAGTCATCACTGAAGAAACTGTCTTCACCTTGGTCTCCACAATACACTACAGAAACATCTAGCAGCTATGGCACTCATAACATCAGTCCTTCACTTCCAGGCCCAAACTATAACATCAGTACAGAAAGACAGGGAAGAGGCAACCCCAGGGGTTTGAGTGGGCCCCCAGCAACACAGGCATACCAGGTCAAGGACTCCTGGTACAATAGAGAACCACCTCTCTGTTTCATGATTAACACCACTGCAGTTGGAGCAATAATAGGCCGAAGAGGAAGTAAAATCAAGAAATTGCAAGAATCAACAGGTTCTAAAATACACATCATCAGAGGAAGCCTTGAGGCAGAAGTAAGGATATATGGCAACAAAGAAAACCAGAAATCGGCTAAGGCAATAATAGAGGAAATAGTTAAGAAAACACAGAGATATCCTAAAGAGGAAGCAAAAGAGAGCAGCACTTTGAAAACACCATATCCTAAAAAGGGCATGGAGAAGGTGGAATCTGTGATTGATTGGGATGTAATTAGACAGGGTCATCTCCAGTACATACAAACCAAGTGGGAAGACCTTCCACCAATTAAGAAAGACTTCTATGTAGAATCTGCAAGTACCAAATCAATGTCACAAGATGAAGTAGATAAGTGGCGAAAAGATAACAATAATATAATATGTGATGACTTGAAAAAAAGTGAAAAACGGGCTATCCCACACCCCATTTGTAAGTTTGAAGATGCATTTGATCACTATCCTGAAGTTATGGACAATATGAAGGAAGTGGGTTTTAGCAGACCTACACCAATTCAGTCTCAGGCATGGCCAATAATATTAAAAGGAATTGACCTGATAGGCATTGCCCAGACAGGCACTGGGAAGACATTAGCATATCTGTTGCCAGGTTTTATTCACCTTGATCTCCAACCAGCCAGAGAGAAAAGGAGTGGTCCTGGTATGTTGGTGCTCACACCAACCAGAGAATTAGCTCTCCAAATTGAAAGTGAATGTAAGAAATACACATATAAGGACATTAGAAGCATTTGTATATATGGTGGTGGAGACCGAAGAGGTCAAATTGAACTTGTTACCAAAGGGGTAGATATTGTCATTGCCACCCCTGGCAGACTCAGTGATCTTCAGATGAATGATTTCATCAGACTTAAAAGCATAACATATCTGGTTCTAGATGAAGCTGATAAAATGTTGGACATGGGATTTGAGACTCAAATAATGAAAATTATATCGGACATACGACCAGATAGACAAACAATAATGACCAGTGCTACTTGGCCTGATGCTGTTCGTCGTCTTTCACAAAAATATCTGAAAGATCCAATGATTGTGTATGTTGGCACCTTGGATTTAGCTGCAGTAAATACTGTACAACAAAAAATAATCATAACTACGGAACAAGAAAAACGAGTTTTAATACATTCTTTCATTGATTCAATGAAGCCTGAAGATAAAGTAATTATTTTTGTAGGCAGAAAACTTGTTGCTGATGATATATCCAGTGATCTGAGCGTCCGGGGTATACCCGTGCACTCACTACATGGTAATAGAGAACAGGGTGACCGGGAGCAAGCATTAGATGAATTTAAATTAGGAGTAGTCAAAGTATTAATAGCTACAGATATGTTGTCACGAGGTCTTGATGTTCTAGATATCACCCATGTGTTTAACTTTGATTTTCCTCGAAATATTGAAGAATACGTCCACAGGATAGGACGTACAGGACGAGCTGGACAATCGGGAGAAGCAATCACCTTATTCACTAAAAATGACTGGAAAGCTGCTGATGAGCTAATTAACATCTTACATCAGGCTCACCAAGAAGTTCCCCAAGAACTTATATCAATGGCTATGCAATATAGGCAGCATAAACATAGAAAGAAGGAGGAAAAGAAGTTAGCCAGATACAGCAAGGCAAGACACACTTATAGATAATATTGGTAACTTAAAACCCCTTCTATACTGTCTTTAATAAAATAAAAAGTGCTGTTAAAAAACTTGAGTCTGATGTCCTGTTTTTCCCAGTAATCTTATAAAGCCTTAAGTTTGTGTGGGATCAGGGTGGGAAGGTGGTTGAGAATGTGCGAAAGGGAAAGAAAAAATTTGTCCCTGGGTTTCTAGTGCTTCAGTGTACTGTTCTATGAATGTGGAAGTGGGAAAGAACTTTCCCCAGGAATTCAAGATGATCTCCCTAAACTGAGTTGACCTCATAAGAATGTTAAACTACAATATTTCACATGTAATATAGATACTTTAAGAAAAGTAGAACAGTGAAGTAAGGACTTTATGCTGTCCAATAAAATGCACACAGTTCATCTGGGAATTGAAAAAAGAAACCCTATTTTCTGATTTTTATTAAATTAGATAAGGGAAGGAGCTTGCTTGAATCAACAAGGAATTAAAATCTTTTATACTTTATTATTAACAACCTCTCTTCTAGACTACATTGATATGCTTCCATGCCATGAAAACTTGCAACAACAAAACTGCCCTTCTGTGGTCCTTCTTGAACTGTTCCACTGAATATCTCATCAAATAGATGATCTATTTATTGTTATACAGGGCCTTGTTTCTCTACCTCTTAAAACATAATAGAACTCACCACCAGATCAGGTAAGCCCCTAGAGCAAAGAACAGGCAATCTACATTTGAAAAATGGCAAACCTTGGAATTTAGAACTGTACAGTTCATTCTTGGGTCACTCCTAATCCAAAGGATATTAGGATTAGCTCAAACCAATTCCAGAATGGAACTGCAATTTGAGGTCTGCCTCAGGGCATGCCCAGAGACCAAATTAAATTTGTGATCGCTCTGGCCATCCCAGAAAAGATCACAATGGATATGAATTCCCCAGAAGGTCTCAGAATTACTCCATTCTCACAGGAATCAATTCAACTCAGTAGAGATAGTGCAGGTAATTGGACCAGATTTTGGACTATCTCAGCTTTGGACCTGCAATCCTTGGCTCCCCTCTTCCCTTGATCCTCTATATTCAGGCCCTAACCCCTATTTTCATTTCATTATAAATAAATATTCTGCCACCTTCCTACTGTCCCCACTTAGTTGAGATTTTTGTCACTTCCACCTGGATTGATTGCACAGCTTCATAATCTCTCCCTCTGGTTTGTCCTCTAATCAATATTGTATCCTATTACCATACCAGTCTCCCTCAATACCACTTTTAATCAATCAGCAAGCATTTTATTATAGTACTTACCATGGGCCAGACACTGTTGTTAATAATGAAGATACAATGACAAAAGTGAGACTTTCCTGCCCTCAAAGTTTACATTCTAATAGGAGGTAGCATGTACATATGTAAGCATATATAGATCTGAGACAAAAATGAATATAAGACTGGGAAAGATCAACGCTAGCACCTAGAGGGATCAGGAAAGGGTTTGGGTAGAAAGTGATCTGTGAGCTGCGTTTGGGAGGAAATGAGGAATTCCAAGATATGGAGATGAGGAGGGAAAACAATTCAGGCATGGGAAATAGCCAGTGCAAAGATATGAGGGGATAGGAGATGAAATGCCATGAGTAAAGAACAGCAAGTAGGGTGGCTAGGTGGCACAGAGCACTGGCCCTGGAGTCAAGAGGACCTGAGTTCAAATTTGCCCTCAGAAACTTAATTGCCTTACTGCATGACCTTGGGCAAGTCATTTAACCCCATTGCCTTAACTAAACTTTTTTTTTTTTTAAATTTAGGGCAGCTAGGTGGTGCAGTGGATAGAGCAATGGCCCTGGAATCAGGAGTACCTGAGTTCAAATCCGGCCTCACCCTTAATAATTACCTAGCTGTGTGGCCTTGGGCAAGCCACTTAACCCCATTTGCCTTGTAAAAACCTAAAAAAATTTTTTTTAAAACAAACAGCAAGTAAACCAATATGGTTGAACCACAGAGTGCATGGCAGAGAAGAGTGAAAAAGTAAGAAACAACCATATTATGAAAGCTTAAATACCAGGCAGAAGAGTTATATTTGATCTTAGAGGAATAAAGAACCACTGGAGTTTCTTGAGCTTGAGGGCAGGTGGGGAGACATGGTCAGGCCTACATTTTAGGACAATTTACTTTGGCATCTGGGTAGGGTAGGGAAAAACTTGAGGCAGAAAGACCATCTAAAATGCTATTAAAAATAATAAAATAAATAAAATAAAATTCTATTACAGTAATCCAAATGGATCGGAACCTGAATTAGTGTAAGAGAAGGTAAAATTATCAAAAGAGGATGTGGAGACAGAAGTGACAAAACTTGGTAAGTATTTGGATATACAGGTTGAGTGAGAGTAAAGAGTTAAGGTAGACATTGAGAACAGGAACATGGGTGACTGGAAGCATGGCAGTACCCTTTACAGCAATGGGAAGTTCCAAAGGAGAGTATGTTTGGGGGAAAAATTTATTTTGGACATGTTAAGTTGAAGATGGCTATGGAACATCTGGATTGAAATGTCCAGTAAGTAGTTGGTAATGCAATACTTCTGTGAGTGTGTGTGTGTGTGTGTGTGTGTGAGAGAGAGAGAGAGAGAGAGAGAGAGAGAGAGAGCAAGAGAGAGAGAGATTTGGAGTCATATGTATAGAAATAATTAGATTTGTAGGAGTTGGGGCAGCTAGGTGGCATAGTGTATAAAGCACCAGCCCTGGAGTCAGGAGTACCTGGGTTCAAATCCGGTCTCAGACACTTAATAATTACTTAGCTGTGTGGCCTTGGGGAAGCCACTTAACCCCATTTGCCTTGCAAAAACCTAAAAAAAAAAAAAAAAAAGATCTGTAGGCGTCAGTAAGGTCACTAAATGAGACACAGTCTACAATAAAGAGGGCCCAGGATACACAAACCAACAACTGATGAAGATTAAGCAAAAGAGACAGACAAAACCTTTGGACAAGTTGGAGATCCAGAAGAGAGTACCCAAAAGGCGAAGGTAGTCAATGGCATTAAGTCCTGTCTGGGTCTGAAAACCCTCTCTTTACTTATCCAAGTTTAGTTTTCACTTATGGTGGTCTCTGTAACATATCTTGAAAATGGAGTTAGCAGTGAGCCTGCAATTCAGGATGGGATAGACTGACTGCAAATCCCTGAAACGAGTGGTCTGCACTAGTTGATGGTGCCTTCATAAGCACTCCTTCCTTGAGTGAGAAAAGTCTGGGACACCAGATCTTGACATTTGTCCTCTCCAACATGGCTCTAAAATGAATATCCTGGGGTCCAAGAATGGCTAAACAGCTAATAGGGTCCCAAGCCTTGCAAATCCTTCTCCACTTGCCATTATTAAGCTACTGATATCAGAGGTAAAGTTCTAAGTGGAAGCTTTTCATGCCAAGTCCTGAAAGCACCTTGTCTGCAGAACCAAAGTAGCACTCTTCCCTAACACACACACTCCTTTCCAGTCAGACAAGTCAGCTAATGTTCCACGAGCACAGTGTGCATTCCTGCTTCACTCAGAGGACCCATCCTCCAACCCTAGTGGAATTTCCACTTCTGCCATCTCCTATACTGCTCTAGCCTACATCCATCTCTCCCTTTTCTTAACCCGGGGAGTCATATCTCCCTGTGTCACTCATATCTCCCCAGTTAGACTATGATCAAACAAAGGAAACATTGAATAAGTGCTTATTATATGCAAAGCACAGTATCATATATTGATATAATAGAATATTATCATGCTGTTAAATCACAACTAAAAGAGATACATAGAAAAATATATGAATAGACACAAAATGAAAGAAGCTGAATTAGAACAGCACAAAGACTTCAACAATGTAAGCAAACCAATAAAATGAAGCAACACATTGTAATGACCAAGCTAGCAAGTGCGGAACAAAGAAACAGATTTCCCTGCTTTCATTCAAGATGGGGCAGAACTATGGATATGGAATATTTACAGTCCAAGTGCAGTCAATGTGTTGGCTGATTTTGCTTAGTTGTTGTTTGGATTTTTGGTTTGTTTTATTTTTTAAAGTTTCAAAGGGAGGCTGACTAAGAGGGAGATTTGGAAATTACTTGTGAAAAGAAAACATTCATAAAACAAGCAAAAAAATTTTCATTGAAAGATCATAGAGAGGGGTGGCTAGGTGGTGCAGTAGATAAAGCACCGGCCCTGGAGTCAGGAGTACCTGGGTTCAAATCCAATCTCAGACACTTAATAATTACCTAGCTTTGTGGCCTTGGGCAAGCCACTTAAAGCCCCCCCCCCCCCCCATTGCCTTGCAAAAAACCTTTTTAAAAAAAGGTCATAGAGAATAGGAGAGATAGATACTTAGAGACTAGAAAAGTGAAAATATTCTTTTCTTTTTGGAATAATCAGGGTTAAGTGACTGGCCCGGGGTCACATAGCAAGTAAGTATCTGCAAGTAAGTATCTGAAACTACATTTGAATTCAGGTACTCTTAACTCTTGGGCCAATGCTCTATCCACTGAACCACCTAGCCGCCCCTCCTATTTTCATAAAAGGAAAAAGTGAATGGAATCTAAGTTTCATAGAAATTGTAGCTTGACTTTGATTCCTGGAAAAATTCTAAAATATTTTGCTTGAGACACATTCTACAATATTTATAAAAGAAACTAACAGTTATAAAAAGCCAGATGGCTTCATCTAAGAACAAGTCATACTATATTAGCTTTCCTTTTGTTGGCAATGTTACTCGACTGAAGGAAAGATGCAATAGTTGTTGTTCACCTAAAATTTAATAAAATTTTTCAGAATGTCAGTTTTGCATGTTAGTCTTTTGACCAAAATAGGCAGATATGTTTTATAGTTTATAGTTTACAGTTAGGTGGACTCCAAAGGTGACTGACTACATCTAAAGAGTCATAATCAATGACTCCAACATCTACTTGGGAAGATGTTCTTAACCTGGGAGTCCATAATTTGTTTTTAATATTTGAAAATTCTATTTCTTTTTTTAATTCATTTTTTATTCTCATTTTGTACAATTTTTTTTTACATTAATAAAATATTCTTGTTTACAAGTAAACAAAATACCCCTTTCCCCCCCCCCCCCCCCCGCCACATGAATATAGATAGACTTGCTTGGGTGAAAAAAGTAAAGGGGAGAGAAAAAAATTAAAATTAAAAAAATAATAGTAATAATTGTAGGTATGGCCAGATGGCGCAATGGACGAAGCACCAGCCCTGGAGCCACGAGCACTCGAGCCCACATCCAGCCCCGTAGACCCAACAATCACCCAGCCATGTGACATGCAAGCCACCCGATCCCCACTGCCCTGCAAAAACCAAAAAGAAGGGGAAAAAAAAAAGACCCAAAATAAAATAAAATAGTAATAATAGTAGGGGTGGCTAGGTGGCAGATAGAGCATTGGCCCTTGAGCCAGGAGCACCTGGGTCCAAATCCGGCCCCAGACACCCAAAGATCACCCTGCTATGTAGCCCCAGGCAGGCTACCCAGTCCCACTTGCCCTGCACCCTCCCCCAAATAATAATAACAAAAAATGTGCTTCAGTCTTTGTTCCAACACCAACAATTCTGTCATGGGTGGATCTCATTCTTTATGATAAGTCCATCACAAAAGTTACTTCCATATTTTTCCAACGTTGCCATTGCTGATCACAACTCCCTCCTTTCGTATTTCTCCACTATCATGTACTATATTTTCTCTTCTCCTTTCACTCTGACTCTGCTGTAGGGTCGCTGAGTGGCGCAGCAGACAGATCCCTGGTCCTGGGGCCAAGAAGTCCTGAGCCCCCATGCCACCCCTTAAGCCCAGAATCCACCTGGCCCTATGGTCCTGGGCAGGCCTTCCAATCCCAGCCCCTTGCAAAAAGTAAAAAAGAAAATGTGTTATATCTGACCACTCTCACCCCATGGTCTATCCTCTCCTTTATTCACATCCCCCCCCTTCCACCTGTCTCCCCCTTCTTACTCCAGATGCCTATACCCCATTGAGTATATTTGCTGTTTCCTCTCCTAGCCATCTCTGATGAAAGCAAAGGTTCCCTCATTCCCCCTTGCCTCCCCCCTTCCATATCATTGCAATAGCTCATTGTAATAAAAAAAAATCTTATTATGTGAAATATCTTGGACTATTCCCCTCTCCTTTTTCTTTCTCCCATTCCATTTCCCTTTTTTTATTGACACCATTTTTACACCATATTTTATTTTCAAATTCAGCTTTCTCCTGTGCTTCAACTATAAAAGCTCCCTCTACCTGCTCTATTAACTGAGAAGGTTCATATGAATATTATCAGTATCATTTTTCTATACAGGCAGTTCATCCTCATTAAGTCCCTCATATTTCCCCCCTCTCCTCCAATCTCCATGCTTCACCTGAGTCCTGTATCTGAAGATCAAACCTTCTGTTCAGTTCTGGCCATTCCAAAAAAAGGAACCTTTGAAATTCCCCTGGTTCATTGAAAGTCCATCTTTTTCCCTGGAAGAGGACATTCAGCCTTGCTGGGTAGTTCATTCTTGGCTGCATCCTAAGCTCTTTTGCCTTCCGGTATATTGTATTCCAAGCCCTACGAGCTTCCAATGTAGTTGCTGCTAAGTCCTGTGTGATCCTGACTGCAGCTCCACGATATTTGAACTGTGTCCTTCTGGCTGCTTGTAATCTTTTCTCTTTGACTTGGGAGTTCTGGAACTTGGCTATAATATTACTAGGGGTTGGTTTTTAGGGATCTCTTTTTCTCTGGGGGATGGGAGGATTCTCTCCATTTCTATTTTGCCCTCTGCTTCTAGAATATCAGGGCAATTTTCCTGTAGTAATTCTTTGAAAATGATGTCAAGGCTCTTTTCCTGATCATGACTTTCAGGTATTCCAATAATTTTTAAATTATCTTTCCTAAGCCTGTTTTCCATATCCGTTGTTTTTTTCAATGAGATATTACATTTTCTTCTAATTTTTCATTTTTTTTGGTTTTGAAGTTTTGATTCCTGATTTCTGGTAAATTCATCAATCTCCCTGAATTCTATTCTTTGTCTGAAGGATTTGTTCTCCACAGAGAGTTTTCTTATCTCTTTTTCCATCTGGCCAATTTTGCTTTTTAAAGCATTCTTCTCCTCAATAACTTTTTAAACTGTTTTATCCATTTGACCTAAGCTGGTTTTTAGCATGCTATTTTCTTCAACATTTTTTTGGATTTCCTTGACTAAGCTGCTGACTTCATTTTCATGTTTTTCCTGCATCTCTCTCCTTTCTTTTCCCAGTTTTTCTTCCGACTCCCTCATTTGATTTTCAAAGTCTTTCTTGAGCTCTATCATAGCCTGAGCCCAATTTCTGTTTTTCTTGGAGTCTTGAGATGCAGGAGTTTGTGCTTCCTCATCTTCAGACTGAGTATTTTGATCCTTCTTGGGCTCATTTGCAAAATATTTTTCAATAGTCTTCCTTTTGTTTCTCTGCTTGCTCATTTTCCCAGCCTGGGCCTGGTTTGGGGGTGCTTCCTGAGCTTTTGGGACACTCTCACAAGGGTCTCAGTGTATGAGGCTCTGTCCTCCCTCCTGGTCTGTGAATGACCATAAGCGCCCCCCTCTGCCACGGGGCTGAGGTGGGGGGGGAGCCCTGCTGTTCTATGGGGGGGGGCCTAGACTGCAATCAGGATCTGAAGTGATCAGAGCCCCAGAGTTCTGTTCCAGGGGCAGAGGACAGAGCTCAGCAGTCTCTCTTCACTCCCCTCCCTCAGCTCAATGGGCTCATGCCCTGGGGGCTCCTGCTTAGGGGCTCCGCCTGCTTCTGTCTCCAGGTCTGGGCTGCAGAAAGACCATGCTGTTGGCTGTGTGCCCTGAGGGCTGGGCTCCACGTGCTCCCTCTGGCAGAGGTCCCCAGCTGATCCCCCACTTTGTGCCCGATGCTCCCCGGGGTGCAGCTCAGGAGACTCTCCTGCTGCTGGGAGCCGGGGCTCCCAGCGCCCTGGGGCTGCCTCCAGTAGGCTGAAGTTCTTTGGCTCTGGGGGGCCACCCCTCTGGCGGGCCGCCCCTCCAACCCCGGGGAGCAGAGCCTTTCTGCTCTTTTCCAGGTTACCTTGAGTAGGGGAACTGCCTCACTGGGTCCCTTTGTGGGTTGTCTCTCGAAAGTTTAGTTAGAGTCCTTAGATTATGAGTTTTTATCAGAGAGCTCCTAAGACTCGATCCCTTCATGTCGCCATCTTGGCTCCGCCCCCCCACACACACACTTCTGAAAATTGTATTTCAATATCAATTGGTTTCCTTTGTAATATTTTATGTTTTATTTTATATATTTAAAAACATTTTTCTGAGAAAGCATATCTTATAGGCTTCACCAGATAACCACAGAGGTCTCAGATTTTAAAAAAATAGGTTGAGAACCCCTGACTTTGATCATAATAGCTAGATGAGTGCCTGTGTTCATTCACATTTTTATTATTGACAAGGCAAGCTTATGAAATGTGCAGATGACACAAAGCTGGGAAGGATATCTAATAGAGATCAGAATATATTGATCCAAATCTAAGATTAAATTTAATAAAGGATAAAAATAAAGTTTTTTGTTTTTTACATGGGTTCAAAAAATCAGCTTCAAAAATACAAGATCAGGTAAGTGGGGCTATACAGTTCATCTGAAAAAATCTGGATGTCTTAATGCACTATGAGTTCACTATAAGTATTATATGTAAGCCCCCATAGTTAATACAGGCTTAAGCTGCATCAAGAGAAGAAGAATATAGGGGCAGATAGGTGGCACAGTGGGTAGAGCACCAACCCTGGAGTCAGGAGGACCTGAGTTCAAATCTGACCTTAGAGATTTAATAATTACCTAGCTCTGTGTCCTTGGGCAAATCACTTAACCCCATTACCTTTCAAAACACACACACACACACACACACACACACACACACACACAAAAGAGAAGCAAAGTATACAGGACTAAGGAGGTGACAAGTCCCACTATTGTGTGACTTGGTAATAACATAGCTTGAATAATATATTTGGTTCTGGATACCACATTTTAAGAAAGATATTGGGTAAGGTAAAGAGTTTCCAGAGGAGTGTGATTGGGCTGATAAAGGGCCCCAAGACCATGCCATGTGAAGATCAGTTGAAAGAATTGGGAATTTTTCATCTGAAGAAATAAAGAATTGAAAGGATAACTATGATGGCTGTCTTCAAATCAATGAAAGAACTCAGTGTTTTTATTCTAAGAAATGGAGATTTAGAGGGGGAGATATGCTAGCTGTCTTCAAATATATGAAGGACTGCCCTGTGGAAGACTTGTTCTCTGACATTGCCTATCCTTTGTTCTGACTCATGGATTTGCCATGTATCCCCACTAAAATGTACACTCCCTGAGGAGGACTATTTTGTTTTGTCTTTTTCTTCCCAGTGCTTTGCACAGAATAGGCACCTAATAAATGTTGGATTGAACTGAATTCTATTTGTCCCAGTCCACAGCACCCACCACCATGGATTTGAATTAAGGGAAAACTTTCCAACAATTAGAAATATTCCAAAGTGTACTGGGCTACTTCCAGAAAGGTAATAGAGGGGTGGCGCAGTGGATAGAGCACCGGCCCTGGGGTCAGGAGGACCTGAGTTCAAATCTAACCTCAGACACTTAATAATTACCTGGCTGTGTGGCCTTGGGCAAGCCACTTAACCCCATTGCCTTGCAAAAACTAAAAAAAAAGGGGGGGGGAATGGGTTACCTCCCAATGGAGGTCTTCAAGTAAATGCCTGATCACCATCACTTGGTGGGCTGTAGAAGACCTTTTTGCTCAGAGATGAGTTGCTAGATGACCTCTGAGATCCCTCCCCACTCTGACAGTACTGGAACAAAAGGTATGCTATAAATCAAACTCCTCAATCATAGGGTCATTGAGTTTCAGACTTGGATCAAATGCCAAAACTCATCTAGTAAAAAGCATGAGAGAATCATCCTCTAGGGAGCTGTGATAATGAATCGCCAAGCATTTCTGAAATACCTCTGACCAAGAAATCTTTCTTATTTTGGTATACCTATCACCTACTCTTCTAGTCACCCAGGATACAAATGAAGCCAGCAAAAACCAGTCCTTCTCTACCCTTAAGGAGTTGACTTTTTT
The DNA here is from genome assembly GCF_037893015.1 of Macrotis lagotis. NCBI lineage: Eukaryota > Metazoa > Chordata > Mammalia > Peramelemorphia > Peramelidae > Macrotis > Macrotis lagotis. The sequence continues at coordinate 54,188,019 of NC_133666.1, forward strand.
TTTTAGGTTTTTACAAGGCAATGGGGCTGAGTGACTTGCCCAAGGTCATACAACTAGGTAATAATTAAGTGTCTGAGGCTGGATTTGAACACAGGTCCTCCTGACTCCAGGGCCGGTGCTCTATCCACTGTGCCACCTAGCTGCCCCCAACTCTTCTGTTCTTCAGTGGTCTTGAAAAGTTGTCTTCTGTGCTGGCTACTCTTAGGAGATAGACTAAAGGGTTCCCAGAAGAAAGAGCAAGATGGTACTTTGAGTAACTCCTTTCTCCCCACTCTACCTAAAAGGGGATGTCATTTCTCTTAAGGTGGGAGGAGTGGGGTGGGGAGATTCCTAAACTGTTCATTTTTTTCTTAGTAATGGATGAATCAAATTTATTTCCATTCTATCTATAAATACCAAGAGGTTTGATACTGAATAAAAAATGGAATGTTTTCCTAAATTTGTCAATCTTTGAGTCAGGAGGATGAAAGTTTGAATCCAGCCTCAGATATTTGACTCTCACTGGCTATGTGACCTTAGGCAAGTCACTTCATCCTTTCATTGCCTCTCATTCAGGACCATGTCCAGTCCTCCTGATTCCTATCTGGCCATTGGACCCAAACGATTCCAGAGGAGAAAGTAATGCTGGTGATATAGCACAGGCCCCCCTCACTCCAAACCAATTCATGTGCTTGCCTTCTTTAAGAATCAAGGACAGGGGGCCGGAGCCAAGATGGCGACAAGAACAGATCCTGTGTTAGGCGCTCTCTCATAAAGTTCATAAGCTAAGGACTCTAACTAAACTTTCGAGAGACAGAACCCACAGAGGGACCCAGTGAGGCTGTTCTCCTACTCAAGGTAACCTGGAAAAGAGCAGAAAGGCTTTACTCCCCGGGGTTGGAGGGGCAGCCCGCCAGAGAGGTGGTCCGCCAGAGCAAAATAACTTCAGCCTCCCGGAGGCAGCCCCAGGGCACTGGGAGCCGTGGCTCACAGCAGGGGGAGGGAGTTTCCTGAGCTACGCCCAGGAAGTGCTGGGCACAAATTAGGGAAACAAAGGGGGGCCCTCTGCCAGAGGGAGCACGTGGAGCCCAGCCCTCAGGGCACACAATGAGCAGCATGGCTACCCCCAGATCCAGAAAACAAAAGCAGGCAGAGCTGATAAGCAGGAGCCCCCAGGGCATGAGCCCATTGAACCTAGGGAGGGGAGTGAAGAGAGAAAGACTGCTGAGCTCTGTCCTCTGCCCCTGGAACAGGACTCGGGGCTCTGACCACATTCAGATCCTGATCGCAGTCTAGACCCCCCATAGAACAGCAGGGGCCCCCCCACCTCGGCCCCGTGGCAGAGGGGGCTCTTGTGGTCATTCACAGACCAGGAGGGAGGACAGAGCCTCACACACTGAGACCCTTGTGAGAGTGTCCCAAAAGCTCAGGAAGCACCCCAAAACCAGGTTCAGGCTGGGAAAATGAGCAAGCACAGAAACAAGAGGAGCACCATTGAGAAATATTTTGCAAATGAGCCCAAGAAGGATCAAAATACTCAGTCTGAAGATGATGAAGCACATGCTCCTGCATCTAAAGACTCCCAAGAAAAAAACAGAAATTGGGCTCAGGCTATGACAGAGCTCAAAAAAGACTTTGAAAATCAAATAAGGGAGTTAGAAGAAAAACTGGGAAAAGAAATGAGAGAGATGCAGGAAAAACATGAAAATTAAGTCAGCAGCCTAGCCAAGGAAATCCAGAAAAATGCTGAAGAAAATAGCATGCTAAGAACCAGCTTAGGTCAAATGGATAAAACAGTTCAAAAAGTTATTGAGGAGAAGAATGTTTAAAAAGCAAAATGGGGGGTGGCTAGGTGGCGCAGTGGATAAAGTACCGGCCCTGGAGTCAGGAGTACCTGGGTTCAAATCCGGTCTCAAACACTTAATAATTACCTAGCTGTGTGGCCTTGGGCAAGCCACTTAACCCCATTTGCCTTTCAAAAACCTAAAAAGCAAAATGGGCCAGATGGAAAAAGAGATAAGAAAGCTCTCTGAGGAAAACAAATCCTTCAGACAAAGAATAGAATTCAGAGAGATTGATGAATTTACCAGAAATCAGGAATCAATACTTCAAAACCAAAAGAATGAAAAATTAGAAGAAAATGTGAAACATCTCATTGAAAAAACAACTGATATGGAAAACATACTTAGGAAAGATAATTTAAAAATTATTGGAATACCTGAAAGTCATGATCAGGAAAAGAGCCTTGACATCATTTTCAAAGAATTACTACAGGAAAATTACCCTGATATTCTAGAAGCAGAGGGCAAAACAGAAATGGAGAGAATCCACCGATCCCCCCAAGAAAGAGATCCCAAAAAACCAACCCCTAGGAATATTATAGCCAAATTCCAGAACTCCCAAGTCAAAGAGAAAATATTACAAGCAGCTAGAAGGACACAATTCAGATATTGTGGAGCTGCAGTCAGGATCACACAGGACTTAGCAGCAGCTACATTGGAAGCTCATAGGGCTTGGAATATAATATACCAGAACGTGAAAGAGCTTAGAATGCAGCCAAGAATGAACTACCCAGAAAGGCTGAATGTCCTCTTCCAGGGAAAAAGATGGACTTTCAATGAACCAGGGGAATTTCAAATGTTCCTGTTGGAATGGCCAGAGCTGAACAGAAGGTTTGATCTTCAGATACAGGACTCAGGTGAAGCATGGAGATTGAAGGAGAAGGGGAAAATATGAGGGACTTGATGATGAACTGCATGTATTCCTGCATAGAAAAATGACACTGATAATACTCATGAACCTTCTCAGTTAATAGAGCAGGTAGAAGTAGCTTTTATAGTTGAAGCACAGGAGAAAGCTGAATTTGAAGATAAAATATAGGGTAAAAAGGGAGTCAATAGAAAAAAGGGAAATGTAATGGGAGAAAGAAAAACAAGAGGGGGGATAGGCCAAGATATTTCATATAATAAGATTTTTCTTTATTACAATGAGCTACTGCAATGATATGGAAGGGGGGAAGGCAAGGGGGAATGAGGGAATCTTCGTTCTCAACAGAGGTGGCTAGGAGAGGAAACAGCATATGTACTCAATGGGGTATAGATATCTGGAGTAAGGAGAGGTGGGGATGGGGGAAGGGGGGGATGTGAGTGATGGAGGAGAGGATGGACCATGGGGGGAGAGTGGTCAGATATAACACATTTTCTTCTTTACTTCTTGCAAGTGGCTGGGATTGGATGGCCTGTCTGGGACCATATGGCCAGGTGGATGCTGGGCCTAAGGGGTGGTAAAGGGGTTCGGGGCCTCTTGGCCCCAGCGTCAGGGATCTGTCTGCTGCGCCACTCAGCTACCCTACAGCAGAAGCAGAGTGAAAGGAGAGAGAAAATACAGTACATGGTAGTGGAGAAATACGAAAGGAGGGAGTTGCGATCAGCAATGGCAACGGTGGAAAAATATGGAAGTAAATTTTGCCACGGACTTATCATAAAGAATGTGATCCACCCACGACAGAGTTGTTTGTGATGGAACAAAGACTCAAACACATTTATTATTATCATTATTATTATTATTATTATTATTACTACTATTATTATTTGGGGGTGCAGGGCAAATGGGGCTGGGTGGCCTGCCTGGGGCCGCATAGCAGGGTGATTGTTGGGTGTCTGAGTCCAGATTTGGACCCAGGTGCTCCTGCTCAAGGGCCAATGCTCTACCCGCCACCCAGCCACCCCTACTATTAGTACTATTTTATTTTATTTTGGGTCTTTTTTTTCTTTTTTTTTTTTTTGGTTTTTTGCAGGGCAGTGGGGTTCCAGTGGGTTGCATGTCACATGGCTGGGTGATTGTTGGGTGTACGGGGCCAGATGTGGGCTCTGGTGCTCGTGGCTCCAGGGCTGGTGCTCCGTCCATTGTGCCATGGCCATACCTACAATTATTACTATTATTTTTTTAATTTTAATTTTTTTCTCTCCCATTTACTTTATCACTCAAACAAGTCTATATTTATGGGGGAGGGGGTATTTAGTTTACTCTTAAACAAGAATATTTTATTAATGTAAAAAAATTATTTGTACAAAATGAGAATAAATGTTAAGTTAAAAATAAATAAATAATGAAGAAGAAAGAAAGAAAGAAAGAAAGAAAGAAAGAAAGAAAGAAAGAAAGAAAGAAAGAAAGAAAGAAAGGAAGGAAGAGAAAGGAAGGAAGGAAGGAAGAAAGGAAGGAAGGACAGGAGGAGATGTCTAGGTACTGTGGTGGATAGAGCAACAGCCTTGGAGTCAGGAGTACCTGAGTTAAGATCCGACCTCAGACACTTAATAATTACCAAGATGTGTGGCCTTGGGCAAGTCACTTAACCCCATTGCCTAATAAAACTAAAAAAAAAAGAATGAAGGCCAGGGGCAGCTAAGTGGTGCAATGGACAAAGCACCAGCCCTGGAGTCAGGAGTACCTGGGTTCAAATCCAGTCTCAGACACTTAATAATTACCTAGCTGTGTGGCCTTGGGCAAGCCACTTAACCCCATTGCCTTGCAAAAAATAAATAAATAAATAAATAAAAAGAGTGAGTGACAAACTGAGGCAGCTAGGTGGTGCAGTGGACAAAGCACCAGCCCTGGAGTCAGGAGGACCTGGGTTCAAATCCAGTCTCAGACACTTAATAATTACCTAGCTGTGTGGCCTTGGGCAAGCCATTAAACCCCACTGACTTGCAAAAACCTAAAAAAATTAAATAAAATAAATAAAAATGTTGAGACTGTACAATTTTTTAATGCTACCTTAGAGTAGGACTGTATATGGTTGTTCCAATGTTGCTGCCTACTAGGGGATTATTCATTATTGAACCAAATAAAAGATTTCCATTCTCCAGATTTCAGCAACTCTATAGGCAATAAAATTATATTCTACTAATAAAACTTATACTTTCTAAGAATGTCTAATTCTTTATTAGTACTAGTGAAAGACCTTAAGGCACTATTAAATCCACAACTGAAAGACTGAGAAAAGAAATGGAAACAGCTTGGTTCCTGGAAAGAGAAGGTAGCATTCATTATAAGGTAATGTTGAAGTTTGAAGGTAGAATGGCAGGAAGAGAGAGAATGTAAAGGTAAGAAAACAGAAACAATTCCAATTTGGGAACCAATGCCTGCCCTGTGGTGTGATAGCAAGAGCACTGAATTTGAGAATCTGAAGGCTAGGGTCAAATCCTGACTCTGCTTGGGTAAATCATTTTCCCTCATTGGGCCTCAGTATCCTCATGTGTAAAATAAGAGAGTTTGGCCTGATAATTCTTTAGGATGATTTCCCTCTTTAAATCCTATCATCCGCCTTTTGTCTCGTGTCTTTGCTAGTGGCGCCATGGGTCACCAACAGCTCTACTGGAGCCACCCTTGTAAATTCGGCCAGGGGTCTCCATCGTGCCGCCTCTGTTTGAACAGACACAGCCTGATCCGAAAATATGGCCTGAACATGTGCCGTCCGTGCTTCCGGCAGTATGCGAAAGACATCGGCTTCATCAAGTTGAACTAAATAGTATTTCTGGACCTCTGCTTCATTAATTACTCTATCAGTGGCCACCGTTGGATTTCAGTCTGTACAACTATTTGATCTACCCACCTGAGGATCGATTCTGTTGTGCCTGCTATGCTAATTTGCATATATAATTTTAAAAAGGTCATCTCAGTTATGACTAAAATTTAGTGTGAACTTATTGACTCTTCAATGAATTATGTGAAAATAAAAAATAAGATATTAATCATATCTACCCCCTTAGTTTTTAATGCAATAGAAACAAGTGAAGCATAGAAAACGAATGTTCATTTCTAGTTCTGTTTCAACTTCTGTATACATGTGGTTTTTCCTCCTTTTCAGACCTGGAAGTTAGTCAGGACCTTTTACTATAATCGTTTCCTGCTCTTGCACCTAGTCCATTCCACTGGTCCACCACTCTTATTTCTTAGCCAGTACCAGACAGTTTTGATGACTGATGCTTTATAATATAATTTTAGATCAAATTATAATATAATTTTAGAACCTTCTTTTGTACTTTTTTTCATTAAATCCCCAGAAATCAAAAAAAATAAATAAATAAATCCTATCATCCTATGACAAGACAATAAAAAACAAAACAAAACCTCACTGACCTCCAAAGATTAGCATATGAACTTGAAAAGCAAAAAAACACCAGGACAAAAAAGGGTGAGAAATGCTGGAAACGGTTGACCAACTTCCTTTGTTATCGAATTGTGAAGGGTTTACAAGGGCAAAATGTCTCAAATCTCATCAGACTGCAATATTTTATTAATTTTCTTTGCTTAACTCTTTTTCTTTGTTACTAAAGAATGTTCCGTTTGGGATGAGAAGAGGATATGATAAGTGCAGACATGATTATGATATAAAAACAAGAGGTTGATTTAACAGTCCAAGTAGCCTGGAGATTTTCCCCTCTGAATTAGCTATAGCACTTCTTTTTTTTTTTCCTTCACCTTTCTTTGTGTTATGGATCTTCCTCACCCCATCCACTGGTCAGTTTGGCAAAACCTATGGACCCTTTTCAGAATCGTGCCCTTAAATTCATGAGATACATAGAAGTATAAAGAAAACCAATTATATTAAAATACAGTTATCAGAATATTTTAAAGAAATAAGTTCATGAATTTCAGGTTAAGAATCCATCATGGATTGCGCACTGGCCCTGGAAGCAGGAGGACCTGAGTTCAAATCCAGCTTCAGACACTTAATAATTGCCTAGCGGTGTGACCTTGGGCAAGACACTTAACCCCATTGCCTCAAATTAAAAAAAAAAAAAAAGAAGCCAGCATAAAGCAACTCTTCTTCTCAATCTGGCTTCCCTTGCCACTCAGAATATTTCCAGGCCACCTTCCCTGCCCTCTCTCAATATGTCTAGAAAATATAGATCATTTTTATAATCTGAGCTAGTATTTTGTATTCATTCCATGTCCCCTTTCTGCTAATAGAAATAAATAATCAAGAATTTCACCAAACTATCACAGGGTCAAACCACACCAGGGGCAGAGAAAGCAAAAATCCAAGACATTCAAATTCATCCAGTTTGTCTCAGAAGAAATTGTAAGTCCAGTGCTTCTGCCTCCTCAAAGTCTAGCAAGAGTTTGTAATTGGTCCCTAGCAAAAAGTGTGTTATGGTCCCCTTTCCTACTTTTTCTCTCTCAGCATTCTCATTTCTTGCTTTCCCTACCTTTTCCTTTCTGCTCCTTATCTCCTCTTTTTCTCTTTTCCTTCACTGCCTGACAGTAGCATCCAATCATACAGGAGGTATTGCTTAGATCCACCAATGATGCTTAGGACTAAGGAGATAACTGGAATCCACAAAGTCCTTTATGCTTGTGCAATCAGATGTACAAAGGTGACTAACTGAACCCTGTGTAACAAGGGCTAAAGCAATTATAGATCCTGCTTAGGGTCATATATATGCTATTTATAGAAACTAGGAATAATTCAAGAAGTTAACTAGTAATTAGAAAACCTCTTCTTTAATTGTCTTAAGTATGATATAAGTATTCTCCGCCAGTAGGAAGTGAGAAGGCTTCAGTTTGGCTTTCTCTTCTAGATGCGTGCTCTCAGAATGGTGGAGGTCACTTCTATCTTGGCTCAGATTTTCTTGATTTCGTGCAGCTTTCTGACTGTTCACTGTGCTCAGTGTAAGAACTATTTTTGATTATTTTCTGTTACTAGTGGGTAGATACAAAGAATGAACAATTTTACTCTGAGAAAAGATTAAGTCTGTGGTGGTAACAGAATGTAAGATTGGGAGGGGATGGCCTTCCTTATTGAGATTATTGTTGCTAATAATAGCAATAGCTTTCTGGGGTTACAATTGTCAGGAGGAAAAATGATCTTTATTTTTGGAAAGAAAGATTTAAAACACCTTCCTTTGAAATGAAGAGTCTGGGTTGATGGCTATCAACAGACATTTGTTACATTTTTCCTTGTACCACTGTCCAAGATTGTTTGGGTGACTATTTCCTAATGATTTGTTTTTCATATTTCAGATTCAGGATGAAAGTAAAGACCAATTTTTTTTAATTGGGGGAAAAACTATGTGAACTGACAAAATGGGAACAGGTCTTAAGAAAGAAAGCAGATGTGACCACAAATTATCTTAGCCTGTTTATCTATAAAATATCACTAAACACGGTGCTCTACTTAAGAATTGCCATTTTGAAAGCAACGGTTGTTCAAGTATGGTCCACAGCTGGTCTGGGTACATGGTGTGTTCTCAATAAATACTCACAAGTTGAATGTTATATAGAATGTGACAGTGTTTTGACTGAGTTTCTGGAATGAATAAATGAATGACACACTTATAATATTTAATATAAAATAGCTATGACCTCATTGATGTCTCATACAAAACTATACCACTTACCTGATTCATTAGCTCTGGTACTGGTGGTTTGGAATGACTGGTGAAGAGAGGTGAACAATGAAGTCTTTCACTTGGCTAAAATGAGCTACACACCCAGGTTTGCACCCCTCTGTTCTCAAGGACTGGACTCTCACCCAAAATACCATTGGTGGTGTCTGTTAACCTTTTGCTTTAAAAAACAAAAACAAAAACAAAAAAACCCATTTTTAATCTAGTGCAATTGAGGTGTTCTACATTCAGATAAAAAAAAAATATGCTATATGAAGGCAAAAAACTCTTCCCCTCATTTCAATGGAGTATATGAAGTCTGATTACCATCCCACTCTCCTCCCTCTAATTACCCTGAGTTAAGGACCTGCAAAGCAAAAGACCTCAAGAAGAAGGTTTATATGGGTTTAGGGTGGGCCAGAATCAAAATAAGTTTCCCTTCTGTATAGAAAGTATATTTCTCTGCGTACAAATATACTTCAGGAGCAGCAAACCGAAGAGTTGTCACAGGGCTATCCTGGCAACCTAGAACCAGGTGAAGGAGGAAGTTCGGTGCTCTGTTGGATCCCTAGTTGAGACTTCCATTAAGATAAAGGAAAAGAATCAACCTCTTCAGAGAAAACATGCCAACCTGCAATGAAAATGGGTGATATCTTTGTGATTTGAATTCCCGTGGGGTCAGTTACAAAGTGATAGGATCGAATGTTATTTGGGAGAAGGGACTTCTTGTACACTTCCTTGTCCTGCCCCAGACTTCTTTCATTAAAGAGCACTGGAGTTGGAGACAGGACATAGGTTCCAGGTTTATTAGTTGGATGAGTTTGGGCAGATGACTAGAGCCTCAGTTGCCTCATCTGTCAAATTACAGCAACTCTCACTGCCTCACAGGATTAAGCAAGGGGGTCAAATAAGAAGGCGTATGTGAAAGCACATTGTATTGTTATGATTGTATTTTCAGATTCTCAAATATCTATCCATCCATATGTTAGATATGTCTGGTTTTTAATTGAGCAGTTTTTCAGGTGGGTTGAGTCTTTGTTTTTTTCTCATTTACAGCAATTTGCACAAATGTCACTGACTTTGATAACTGCCCAGGAAAGTTAGATGATTTCTGTCCAAAAGATATTGATTGTGCATGCAAAAATGGAATGCCTTTTTGCAAGTAAGTTTTCCTCCAATCTCTAAGACCATGAGCCTATGATATGCTGTAAGTATTAATTTTTCCATTGCCTCATTTACCCTCTCTATTCAAAAATACAGTCTAACGTGTCATGATGTCTCCTATAGATTCAGTATAATCCAATCTTCATAGCCATTACTTAAATCCATTTTAAAATTTGTGCCCAATAAAGAAGCCTCAATGACATTGACTTCTCTTGTCCTTCAAGGTAGTGGCAGGGTACAGCTTCTCTCAAACAATATTATATACTCTCCCATTTTCTATGGGTACAGTTTCCACACATCCTAGATCTTCTGGGACTTACCAGATTCCCAGAAAAGAAAGTGTATTTTTCATTAAGCTTTGTCAGGCTATGAGTATTTGGTTCCATTTTTCTCAGCAGTGTGGTATGATCAAAAGCACACTGGATTTGATTAAGCAGTCCTGGGTTCAGGTCTCATTTCTCTTACTTGATAACCTTTGTGACTTTGGACAAGTCACTTAGCTTTGCTGGGGCTCAGTTAACTTCATCTGTCCAAAAGAGGCTTGACTAGGGGCAGCTAGGTGGCTCAGTGGATAAAGCACCGGCCCTGGAGTCAGGAGGACCTGAGTTCAGATGTGATCTCAGATACACAATAATTACCTAGCTGTGTGACCTTGGGCAAGTCACTTAACCCCACCACCTTAAAGTTAAAAAAAAAAAAGAATTACAAAAGAGGCTTGACTAAATGATGTCTAAGATCTCTTCAGGATCTAATTCTTTGAACCTTTGGACCTGGAAGAGATGAAGATGACTATTGGTAAACCTTGTTCCTTGGAGTCTGTGTATATATGTATGTATATATTATGTATGTACATATGTATGCATGTATTGTATATATGTGTTCATGTCTATATGTGTAATATACATTGCATCTTTTTAAATTGAATATTTTAAATGTACCAAGGCAGTTTTAACTTTTTTGTCTTTGTATGTGAGTTGTTTGCAGTTTTTGGTATGTGATTTTAAAGTAAGGCATTTTTTTATCGGGTTGAAGTTTCCAAGAATCTCCACTTTGGGTGGCCCTCTCCCAAGGCCATGTAGTCCTGACCAGGAATTCCCTCCTAATATCTCTGATATATGTTCTTTCAGTCTCAACTCGAATACCTCCTGTAGGAAGGAATCTATTATTTATTTACTAAGTCTATTTGGGGATCACTTCTTACATCAATCCCAAGTCTTCCTGTCTGCAACTCCTGCCCATTACTCCTAGTTCTGCCCTCTGAGGTCAAACACTTCTAATCCTTCTTCCACATGACAGACTTTCAAATACTTGAACATAGCCATTGTGTCCCTGCTAAGCTATTTGAGTTGGAAAGTGCTTGTTGCTATCTCTTGTTAAAACATGAATCTGCCCTTTGTGCATTCTTTTTTCTTTTCAGGTCATAGGGTTATTCATGTATCTAGAGCCAGAAAATACCTTAGAGGTTGTCCAGTCCAACCTTTTCATTTTGCAAGTGAGGAAACTAAGACCTATAGAGGCTAAGCAATTTGTCCAAGGGCAGGAGTAAATGGAAGATTCAAGATCTGAACCAAAGTCTTTGGATTCTAGATCTAACACTCTTCCTTATATAGGAACAGAAAACACCTTTCATTTTAAAGTCAAGTTAGCATTCTAAGAAAATACTTTTTAATTCACCACAAAATTTAAGAGGATTAGATAAAAGATTGGTTATACATATTTGAGAAAAAGAGTAACTTAGGGAAAGAAAAAGGCAATAAATGAGGGGCACTCACAAGAGAGGGCAGTTTGGTCTAAGGCTGACCGTGATTACCCTCCTTTCCTAAAATGTCTTTAACACTTCACTGATACAGATGACAACTCCTTTACACATTAATGGATGGTCTTCCAGAACTGATGTAGAAAAAAACCTCATCCTCCTATGTCCAGCCCAATGACAATGAGCCTCTGAGCCTATTTCAACTGATCTTTGTGTGACAGGCCATCACCAGGACCATACACAATTGGGTAGGACCTCTCTGCCCTTGTGCTTTGTGGGCACAGCCATTAGAACCCTTCATCGTGAGAAGGCAGCAGAGGAGCACTTGAGTCATCTGGCTGTATGGTTCTTTGCCAAGATATGCCTATAGTTTCTTATGAGGTCTCTTTTCAAGCTCCTTTCTCAAGAAATGCATTCGATCTAATCCAAAGGGTCAACTCAACTCAGGGCCCATAACTTCGGTCTTACTTTATTCCTGTATCAATCATACTGATATAAAATACTTTGAGCTCTTTGAATGCTCATTCCCGTGATAAAAAATGATTGTTATTATGACAACCATACAACTCGACATTATTTGGAGTAATCTTTAGTCCATTTTACTACAGTAATCAGTTTGGTGCTAGAAGAAATCATCAACTCCTGCTAATAAAATCAACTAGAAATTTACCTTATCTAATCTCGGTTGTATTTTCATTGTAATAAGGCATTCCTTCTACTCCTCCCTGATGTTTTCTCTATCCCACCCATTATAGTGACTATTCCACATTTCTTCTGTCACAGTTATTCCCTTCCTTTCTCTTCCCTCCCTCCCCTCCCATTCAGAGGTTATTTGCTGAAACCTTCCTCTCCAGCCTTTTCCTTCTCTCTTAACACTCTGACATCATCCCCACTATCTTCTTGACCATCGTCTCCCCTGAAGATGTGATTCATCTCCTTGCTAAGGTCAACTTCTCTACCTGTTCCCTTGATTCCATCCGGTGATTTCCAATAACTTGCCCTCAATCGTCTGTGGTATTTCTAATCTCCAATTTCTCCTTATCTACTGATTACTTCTCTGCTATCTAACAAACATACCCAAGTGCCCCCCAAGCTTTCAAAAACAGCACTAGATTGACCATGCCCTCTGGCTGTCATGCTCTATTTGTAAATGAACTGGACCCTCCTCCTTTTTCTCTTCATATAGTTATTGTGTCTCTTCTCTGAATTATTTTAATGTTTCCAATTTGACCTTCTTGCCTCCAGTTTCTTCTCACTCTAATGTATCTTCCACAAAACTGCCAAAGTGATTTTTCCTCAAGTGTAGTTTGTCTTTATCCCTCTCCTATTTAAGTAAACTCTGGGACCTCTTAGATCAAATCAAAATGCCTCTATTTGACAAATAGACCTGACCCTAGAGACTTTTCTAGTCTACTTCCCTCCATGAACTCTATGGTCTAGCCACACTAGTCTTCATCCCATACTTCATACACAACATTCCATCCCTCATCTCTGGGCCTTGCCACTGGCAGCCATCATCCCAGGAATGTGCTCTCTCCTCACTGCCACCTTCTGGCTACCTTCTTGCCAGAGCAGAAGTGACTCCTGAAGGAGACCTTTCCCTCTCTGGCTACTTGGTTTAGATCTGTTTAGATCTGTGTCTGTTTATAGACATGGCATCTCCTCTGTTAGTAGGTACACCTGTTAAGGGTAAGGCCTAATCTTAGCTTTCTTTGTGTCCACAGTCCTAGGACAAGAACTGGCATATATTGTAAGTGTTTAATAAATGGACTGACAAGGCAACACATCAATCAGCAAACATCTATTAATTTCCTACTGTGTGCCAAACCCTGATATCTACAAAGAATGAAGTATCCCCTACATATTACACACACACACACACACACACACACACACACACAGACACACACACACACTAGAAAAATCAATACACATAAATATAAAGAAGTGAAACTCAAGGAAGAGAAGACATTAGCAGTTGTGGGGATCAGAAAAGGCAAAGTAAGTGATCTCATAATGATTCTTAAATTCACAGCATTGCTTAAAATGAACAAATACATAAAACAAGTTTGATATTCAAAGCACTCTTTTTATGATTAAAGATTTTATTTATTTTGTTTTACAATTTTTCCCCCAATCTTACTTCCCCCCACCCACCCACCCCCATAGAAAGCAATTTGTCAGTTTTTACTTTGTTTCCATGAAAAACACTCTTTTACTATAAGTAAAGGCATGGAACAGAAACCAATGCATGATTTTGGGCCCCCCCATTTCTATTTGACTTTGAAGTCACTCTTCTGTACTACTCACCTCCTGACTTGCAAGCAATATCAACATTTCACAGGGGTAACTAGATACTGAGAACAAATTTGGAGATATTTTTCTTGAAAATATGATTTCCCATCAGGAAAGCATTTTACATTTTAACACAGACTTGGGAGATGCACGTACCTTTTCCTGCTACTTACTGAGGCTGAATACAAAGATAATCCTGAAACATATACATTCATAGGTGTGTGTGTGTGTGTGTGTGTGTGTGTGTGTGTGTCTGTGTATAGAATCCATAAAAAATCTAAGATTGAATAAAAGCTGTTTGAAACCTGCCCTGACCTCTACAAATGGATGAGATTTTATGAAGTGGTATTGTTTCACCCTCCTTGGATGCCTCCTAGTGGTACAGAGGTGAAGCTGAGTCCTTAGAAACTGGGAAGCATTTCGGGATAAGATTAGAGATGGATTGTATATCTATCTATGTCCAAAGACTGGACCAAGTTAAGGGACATAGGGATTGCCATTTGCACCAGGAGAGGAGGTTCCCATATAAGCAGAATGATTGCTTGTCTAAGGGGTATATATGTCTTGGGATGTATATATATTTATATGTGTGTGTGTGTGTCTGTATGTACCTTTGCATGTCTGTGTATGTCTTTGTGTGTGTCTGTGTATCTGAATGTCTACGTGTGTGTGTGTCGTGAGTCTGTGTGTCTTTGTGTGTGTCTGTGTCTGTGTTTGTGTCTGTGTCTATGTCTGTGCCTTGGTATGTGTCTCAGTGTATCTTTGTGTCTGTCTGTCTGTGTGTACTATAAATCTGTAGCTTGCCCAGTATAAAGGGTATTATTCCCCAGTCCTCTGTGGTGTTAGCTTTTCTTCCCAGCCATCAACATGCTACTTCACTAAGAATCTGGCTCATTTCTTGCTCCTTCCCTTTACTCCTCCTCTCCCGGCTCATTTTCTCCCCCTCTGGAAGTCATAGCAATTCAGCCTCCAAAAGCCCTTCAGACTAGACCTCGCCCACAGGTTCCTGTATGAGGAGGGTTATGAGTGCTCTGAGCCTTATCTCACAAAGGCCTTGGAAGGACAAAGGGAAAGAAATCACAGGCCCTGACCTCATGAAGCTCAGGATCTGATGAGAGGATGGGCCAGCAAAAACCACTGTGATATGAGTGGAGAGTTAATCACTAATAAAGGATCCCGGCAAGGTTTGAGGAGAGAGGAATGGGGGAACAGGAGAGGGAGAAGTGAGAGATCAGTGAGAAGAGAAAGGAGCCAGTTCTAGGTCCACAGGAAAATAGTTTGGTTTACCTGGAACCCACGTGAAAAGTGCATGTACAATAAAGCTTCAGGAAGCAGTTTTTAGCACCTACTGTGTACAGGGTCCTGAGAATACAGACACAGAAATGAAAGCTAGGCCCTACCCTCAGCAACCTGCTGTCCTCTTGGGGCAGAGGTGGGGAATGTCCAGCCTGTGGGCCATATAAGCCCTATGAAATCATATGGTCTGGCTCTGCCATGGTAACCACAGTAGGACTTGAAATTCAACAAATCTAGGAGTCTTTTAGGTGTGCATGTATTTCCATGAGCAGGCAAATGTTTAAGTTGATAATTTTGCATGGCCCAAGAATGATATTCAAATGGCTCTTGACAAAAAAAAGGTTCCCCACCTTGTCTTGGGGTGCTGAACATGGAGACCAATAGGTACACTTACGAGAATCTGAAGAGTCTAGGAGAGCACTAACAACTTGGGGTGGCACAGGGATGATGCCTTCCTGGAGCAGATGGCAGTTTTTGCTGAGCCTCAAAGGGAAGTTAGAGTCAAAGAAACAGAGAGAAGGAAGGCTGGAGGGTTAGAGGTAGAGGAGAGAACACCAAATTCTAGGAACATCTGGTGTGTGAGGAGGACTAAAGTGAAATAAGTCTGAAAAAAGAGGTAGGAGCCATATGATGAAGGTTTGATGAAGGCCAGAGAGAAGAGCCAGTGGTTTTCTCCAAAGGGTAATAGGGGCCAGCCACCAGAGTTTTTGGAGCCAAGGAATATGAGGTCAGACTTGTTTCAGATGATTTTGGCAGCAGTGTGGATGATGAAAGGGAGAAAGGGAAGCCTGGAGACAGGGAGACCATCAGCAAGCTACTGTAAGTCAGGTTTTAACCTAGACAAGGGTAGACAGGTTATCCAAGGGACCAATTGTAGAGAGCCCAAAAGCCATTTTATAGGATAAACAGCAGAAAGCCACTCAAATTTTTTTGGATCAAGTAGTGATCCATAAACCCATGGACTTCCTTCTGTGGACCCATTCTGCTCTAGTCTCCATTCTATTAGTCAGTCTTTGGCTGTGATTACTAAAGAATGTTCGAGGCTCATTCAAAATATTAGGTGTGCACGTGTGCCATTTATTCCTACAGAATGTTTTCCTTCTAAGCCGGGGTGTGAGGTGGGAAGAGGAATCAGAGAGGAGGTGGAGAAAGAGAAGGAGAGGAAGGAGGAAAAGGGGAGGAGAAAAAAGATGGGGGGAGGAGGAGAATGGGGGAAATGTGAAACCTTGGGAGATAGGAGTCAGCAGGTTCTGCTGGCAGCTTTCCTGTTTCTACCTTTTCATGCTCCTCTCTCTCTATCCAATGAAGATCCCAAAGTCAGCAACTGACTATTTTCTCACTGAGGGAAGGAGGGAGTAGAGAGTAGGGAGAGTCTATAAACCCCAAAGTTTCAGATCCTGTAGACCAGGCCCAATTTGCTTCTTCATCCTCACAGCATTCATTGTAATAAAACAGACAAGAGGAAGGGGATCCTTTAAGTGGTAGAGTTGGGACGGTGGGTGATGGCTTCCATTTTTTTTTATCACTAGCACCATTCCCTGGCTGCTGGTTTGGGAAACCTGGGAGGCAGTTATGGAGCCGTCTCAATGTGTGGGCCTTCTGGAAAGTGTGACAACACCCATCTCTTGAGGGTTATAAAGTGAAACATCATAAACTTGAAGAAACAATGTGGTGTTTGATTTACTAGGGATGAAAATGTCTCCTTTCCCTTTACCTAATTAAATGAGTCATTTCTATTTCTATTTTCTATCTCTAGATGCCCAAATTTCAGAGGTCAGTGGGGAAATTACTGGTACATGGGTGCCAAATGTGACCAACTCTGGAATACTCTAGACCTGGTTTTAATAGCAGTGCTCCCTGGACTAGGACTGGCTTTATTAGTTGGCGTAATAATGCAGACTGTCCACTACTGTCAAAAGAGGTCAAAGCAGAAAGCTCAGGACCGGTAAGATATTTTCAAATTTCTCTGAATATGTTGGCCAGCACATGCCCCAGTTACTATGATGATGATGATGATGATGATGATGATGATGATAAGAAGACAAAGAAGAAGATGATGATGATATTTCCCTGTCTTTAGATACTTGATCTGTTTGCACACTTACCCAGTTGGGCTACATGGTGGGCCTCCATAGGGTAATTCAAGGATGTACAGATAAGGGCCAGGAAGCCTGAGCTCTACCCTATGTTTCAAGTCTCACTTAGCCACATTACCTTGCTCCAGTCACTCAACCCCTCTATTATTTTGGCTTGCTCATCTATAAAATGGAGATGATGATAGCTCACATCTCTATAGAACGTTAAAGTTTGCATAGTACCTTACACATATTACCTTATTTAATCCTCTTCACACCAGTCCTGTGAAGTAGGCATTGTTAACCTTTTACATTTAAGGGAACTGAGGTTTAGAAAGGTTAAGTGAAGGGGCAGCCAGGTGGCACAGTGGATAGAGCACTGGCCCTGGAGTCAGGAATACTTGAGTTCAAATCCGGCCTCAAACACTTAATAATTACCTAGCTGTGTGGCCTTGGGCAAGCCACTTAACCCCATTGCCCTGCAAAAACTACAAAAAAAAGGTTCAGTGACTTAGCCATGGTCACAGAGCTCCTAAGTATTCAAGGTGAGATTGAAACCCAGGTCCACTCAGGTCCAAGTCCAGCTATTCTTACTACTTCCTTCATAGGGTTGTCATAAAGATCAAAGGAGATGAATTGTGAGAAAAAGCTCTATGAACATTAGATGGTACATATAGAAATAGATGTTACTGAAATATGTAATAAGTTTGCAGAAGAATTCAGCCACAACAGAGATGCAAAGTAGAGGTATAGTAAGAGAGGAAACTGATGGTGGTAGCAGTGGGAATTTCTTCCACTTTGGAAGAAATATATTTTATTTTTTCCCTCAAGAATATGTTTTTGGGGGTGGCTAGGTGGCACAGTGGATAGAGCACTGGCATTGGAGTCAGGAGTACCTGAGTTCAAATCCAGCCTCAGACACTTAATAATTACCTAGCAGTGTGGCCTTGAGCAAGCCACTTAACCCCATTGCCTTGAAAAAAAAAACTAAAAAAAGGATATTTTTTTTTCCTCTCAACACATTCAATTTTGATCACTGTATAGCATGGAAACCATGTAAAAATTATCAGACTGCCTTCTGTGGGGGGGGAAGGGAGGGTGGGTAGAAAATTATAAAATTCATAACCTTACAAAAATGATAGGTAGAAACTACTATTTTATATAAATGGAAAACAAATAAAATATTTTAAAAAACAAACAAAAAAAAAGACCAAAGACCATTTCAAGACTTCATCGTCACTGAGCCAACCCATTGAATCTCATTGCTGTTACAGTCTTTTAGTTGTCAGCTTCATTAATACCAGAACAAAGGATCATAAATACTAGCTAGAGACAGGCAAGGTTGCACTTTGTCAAAGAATTTACATCATTCATTTTACACGTTGTTCAGGAGATGGTAGAGAGGCTTTCATCTTAATTTTTGGGGGGCATACGTGGGTACACAATTTGATTTTTGTCCTTTGTTCTCAAAAAGGGCCATGACGTCAGAGAGGTGATGCCATGACAAGTACATGAATTGGATTTGAATAAGACTAGTCACTAGTCTCACTTTCTCTTTCAAAGCCATCTGGGTCCAATGGCCAGATAGGGAGATGACTCTGGATGCAAGGCAATCAGGGTTAAGTGACTTGCCCAAAGTCACACGGCTAGTATATCTGAAGCTGAGTTCGAGCTCATGTCCTCCTGACTCCAAGGTCAGTGCTCTATCCACTGTGCAACCTAGCTGCTCCATACATCCAATACGATCAAGGTCCTCAATTGATTACTCTTTTTCACTAGTCCTGTTTCTTCCTCTGTAACATCAGTATAACAATAATTAATCATAAAGATCTAATGAGATAACAGGTATAAAAATATTTTGGAGAGCAAAAATTTTTTGTTGTTTTTTTTTTAAAAAAAGGTGCATACAAATGTATTAATCACAGGCTTCCTCTGGGAAACTGACCTACCTTGCTCCAGGTAAGATAAGATATGAATTAGTAGGAACACCTGAATTTTGCACTTATCCATTATTAAAATATATACTTCCTCTTTGCACATTATTTATAGGAGAGTTAAAAATGTCAAAATTCAGTTGTTATTGACACCTTTGGGATCATCAAAAAAAAGTGATTTGTAAGCCATAAGCAAATATGGTACTCTAATTTTGTTTTCATGTTGGTTTTTTCTATTCCAGCCAAGAGGAGGCTGCACCAAGACTCCAATCCCAGTGGAATGCTGCTTACGACCCTGATAGGGCACCTTCTCAACATCTGCCTCGTCAGGTAAACGTGAAACAATGGAATTCATTAGTCAGGATCACTTGATGGCTACACAGTACCAAACTTTCCTAGGTTTAGATTAGAAAGTCAAAGGAGTTTCCTAAAATTAGCAAACTAGCTAGAGATGTATAATTTCTGTGGTGAATTCCACAAGGTGGCCCAAATACAATATTCCCTGACTGGCTGGTACATTTTCAATATTGACTTTGATATTTGATAACTGCTTAGAAGCTGAGCCAATTTCTGATTTTTCATGCAGATTGACTTGTGATATTTTTCAGAAGCTTGCAGCAAGCCATTGCCTTTTCAGGCACTAACCTTTTAAAATTTGCTAGCAATCAGAGTGGAGTGGGTAGAGGTGAGACCCACATCGTGGTTTCCTTTTTCCATTTAGCTTGTGGTTTTTCAAGTTGTCCCACCTTAGCCTTAAATTCAGTGTTTCTCTGGGAGTAGGCTATGCAACAATGTTGTGTTTTCAGTTGAAGAATTCATCACTGCCCTTTTTCCCTTGAAAAATTCTTGTGTTGGATTTCAGGCTTATGTGGTTTTGCCATTTCCATAGGACATAACACTCTTGTATCAGTTTCAACTGGTAAATTCTCTAAAGAAGGCAGGCCAAAAAAAAAAAAAAAAAAAAAACCTTATGCACTAGTGAGAGGCCCAAGTGATGGAAAAATTCTCAAAATCATATAAATGAATCCTGGAGTGGCTTAGCCTCATAGAAAAGGAGCCAGCTATTTAGAAACAGCTGCTGAGATTGAGCAGGAAACTTGTATTTTTGTTTTTGTTTTTTAATTTCACAATGATGATCAAAGATTATAAATTTATTGAATTATATTTTTCAAACATAATTCACTAGAAGTGGTATGAGACTATGTATAAAACTTTTCATTTCACAAAAAACAGTCATATTATTTTCCCAATAATGTATAAGCCATTGCAGTTCTTTTAAAAAAGCATTTATTAAATGCCTACTATGAATCAGGGGAAAGCTTGAGTGAAAGGATACATAAAGGCAGGAAATATGTCTAGGGAACAGTTAGGATTCCGGTTCGCCTAGCATAGAGAGTGAATAAAGGAGAATAAGGTGAACTCTGGCTGCAAAGTTAGGTGGGTGCCATCTTGTAGAGGACTTCAACCGCTAGGAGGAGCAATTTGTATTTGATCCTAGAGATAACTGAAAGTTTTTAATCACTAGAGTGGGATACTCAGAACTAGCCCTGAAAAAAAAGGATTTTTTGGATATCTTTGGACAGAATGGATTAAAGAGGGAAAAAACTAGAAGCATGTAGACCTTTTCAGAGGCCATTATTATAGGCTAGGTGAGGGTTGCTGGGGGTGTAAAATAGAATAGCAGTCCTGTCTGGGAGTAGAGAGAATTGGCTAGATCTATAGGAGGTATGGAGGTAAAATCCAGAGCTGATATAATGAGGGAGAGAAAAGAGGGTAGGAGAACACAAGTTCTGTACCTTTGGGACTAGAAGGAAGGAGGCTGGGAAATTGGGAGAAGTAAGTTTAGGAGGGAGGACAATAATTTCTGTCTTGTTCATGTTGATTTTGAGACCTCCATAGGACATTAAAGTGGATATGCTCAGCTGGTAATTGGAAGTTGACAGCTAGATGTGAATTCCTAAAAGGAGTTCACCTTTAGGTGCTTCTAGGAAGACCTAGCTCTGAGTAGAGATCACTGATTCCTTGGGAACCAATAGGAGAACCAAGGGAGAGAACACCAGGAGGGAAGAGAGGAGGACCAAGGACAAAATCTAGGTAACTACTTACTTCAGGTAATCTAGGTATCTAGGTTCAGGCATGTGGAGACACATAAAAGATGAAAAGCAATAGCAGTGGCTACAGCACCAACCCTGGAGTCAGGAGGACCTGAGTTCAAATGTGATCTCAGACATTTAATAATTACTTAGCTGTGTGATCTCTTAACTACATTGTCTTACAAAAAAACAAAAAGAAAGAAAAGCAATAGCAGAGTATTTCTGAGTACAGTCTAAACCACATTGATAAACTTCAGTTACCTGGTTTGAATTAGAAGCTCATTTGTTTCTAATAAGAGAAAATCTCTATAGAATGTGCAGTTTAGGGCTATGGTGGTCATTGTCACAGGACTCTCATTTTGTATTATTTAGCTCCAGCTCACCTCTGGGCATCTTTCCTTCTGACCTGTTTTTGGGCAATACCCAGCGGGTGAAAGAGTAATTTCCATTTGCATCATTCAAGTGTTTAAAGTACTGAGGACATTTTCTTCTTCCAACTCATGTCCAAACGACTTTGCAGTAAGATAATATCTTCTTATCTGTGATCAGATTCTTCAAACTTGTAGAAAAAAGGAGTCATAAGAAGCCCATGTTCAGGAATCTATGGTTGAGTAAGGTCACATAAGAAAATGGAAAGGGCAAAGACTCTAGAAGAAACCTGTGGGCCCAGTACTAAGCTATTAGCAGCAAACATTGTGGTGTGGCTATTGCCTAAACATTTTCTTATTTTTAATCTCCATCTTCAGAATGGTGTAAACCATTTCCCCATTACTTTGTAAAGAGTGTTCACAATCATTTGTTTCAGTTATTTATAGTAGACTGCTTTCTTTATTCCATTTAATTTAACTTATTTATCCAGTTTACTTTATAGAGAACATGCAATCATCAATTCAGAACTAGAAAGAACCTCAGAGAGCACCCAGCCCCCTCATTTCTTAGATGAGGAAATTAAGGCCTCTGGGTAGTAAAGTATTTTCAATACTACTTCAGCAATGAGTAAATCAGTAATTTCCCTTCTTTTTCCATTTGAGGAGAGGAAAGGATCATTTGTAGGGTCATAGTGATAGAAATATTATAAAAGATTAGAAGGAAGAAGTTATCATGCTAATGGGGTGAGGACGAAGGAAGAGACTAAAGAGGGAGAGCATTCCTTTGGTTATGCCCCCATGAGATTGTATAGCCTCACAGTGTGTGTGTGTGGGGGGGGGTATGCCCTATATTGTACAGGTTTTTTTCCAAATTACTTGGAAAAAATGAATACTGGCATGTTGAGAGGGATGGTTCATGCTTCAGGTTGAGATTTGACTACTTGATTTGAGATTCTGTGATTCTCTCTGCTGGGCTACATCATCATCACCATTTCTGCTTTTCAAATAACTTTAAAATACAAAATTATTTCAAACATCATCACAGTATTATCCTTTTGTTCTAGATGAATTGAGTCACAAGAAGTCAAGTGATTTTTAGAATAACATTGGAAGTTAGTTGAGGAGTCAGGACTACAATTCAAATCTGGATGTTAGGGCAAGGTCTTAGCAACAGAAGAGGAGGGATCACTTTCCTGAATAAGACTGTTTCTAATTTCTAGAATGATAATTTCTATATAATAGTTAGAAGAACACATTTCATTACCTAATAGTGTCTACCTCTCTCTCCTCTTGAATATTTCTCCTCTCTAGGTTTTTATAACCTAGCTCTCTCCTGATTTTCTTCCTACCTATTGGACCCATTCTTCTCAATCTCTTTCAACAAGTCATCATAGGGGCGGCTAGGTGGCGCAGTGGATAGAGCACTGGCCCTGGAGTCAGGAGTACCTGAGTTCAAATTCAACCTCAGACACTTAATAATGAGCTAGATGTGTGGCCTTAGGCAAGTCACTTAACCCCACTGCCTTGCAAAAAAAAAAAAAAAACCTGAACAAGTCATAATCCTACATCATGCCCCCTGAGTGGGGGGAAATAGTCCCTGAGGCTCTGGCCTGGGCCTTCTTGTTCTACACTCTCACTGGTCACTTTAGAAGCTCCCATATGCTCAATTATCATCACTTATGAAGATGACTTCTAGGTCAATAATATTATGATATGTTTGTTGATTGATTAACTGACTTTATAAGAGTAAGGAATGGTTAGTTTTTCAGTATAGGGACTAAGAACAGGAAAGGCCAAGAGGACCACTATGATATGATATATTATCACAGAACATTAGAGTTAGAGGCCTATAATTTTACACATGAGGCAACTGAGATCCACAAAGTAAAATGACACTTGTCCAAGATCACGTAACTATTGGCACAATTCCTGCCACCAGACCCTGTGCCAAAAAAAAAAGTTCCATTTTCATATTTCCCAGCTTCCTTTCTCTTTGGCACTTAATTTATTCTCTTGGTACTGATTTCCCTCAAAGTTCCTGGTTTAACTCTTTAGAAATACATATTTTAATGAACTGTATATTTCAGTATTTGTTTCTCTCCCTTGAGAGAAATTTAGTGGGAAATCGATTAGAATTCTCATCAGTAGATGGCAGTGTCTGGCCTTCCTTATGTCCTTGAAAACATCTCTTTATCATAGTTTACAATGCTTTTTTTTCCCCTTCAAAAAGTGACCCTTGTGAAAAGAGCTTGCTTTATTCTTTCAACTATATGGCCAATATCCCTTGCAGTCCAGTTATTTGGAGAAAAATGTAACAGCTGCTTTGGTCCCTTGGAAGCTATTTCACCAGTGAGAATCACTCAATCAACAAGAATGTATTGAACTCCTGTTGTATATAGAGCTCTATATGGCCCTGGGACAGTGACAGAAGGCAAGAAGCCAGGGCCCATAAATCTGGGCACTTGGTAAGCCAGTTGGGCAAATGTGATCAAAATAATTAAACAAAGTAGGAAAGAGGAGCACTCAGGAATTGTGTGGTCTTGGAATTTGGTAGCCAGGGGTTCTGAAGAAAGATGAACCAATGAGGAGCCACGGCCCTTTGTGTAACTAACTTCATGGTAAAGTGGAAACTTGAGCTGGATGTGGAGGGGGCAAAGGGATTTGAGCAAGGGAAGGGAAAGATTATTCCTTGACTCATTCAATCATGGAATGTTCGAACAAGAAGAAACCTCAGAGAACAATCAGTTCATCCCTGTTACAGAAAGGAAACAGAGAGGAGAAGTCATTTGTCTAAGACTAAGAGTTTCTTTTAAATGTGGTGAACTTTAACCCTTTAACCCAGGCAATCTCATACCCAGGCACCTATCTGAAGGAAGTGAAAGATGCAAAGAAATATGTCATCTAAACCCTAAATTTTACAGCAGCTTTTCCAGTGGTAATAACAATGAAATGAAATGAAAGGCTGTCATGAGTCAGAAGCATTTATTATCTGCTGTGTTCTAGGAACTGTGCTAGATAAAAAAGAAACTTTGAATAAAAAGACAAAAGTGAAATAATCCCTTGCCCTCAAGGAATGACTAAAAAAACTGGTATAGCAATAATAATAATGATGATGATGACAACTAACACCTATCTAGCACTTTGAGGTTTCCAAATCTCTTTATCAATATTATCTCATTTGATCCTCACAACAACCCTGGGAAGTGAGTACTGTCATTCTCCCCATTTTACCATCGAGGAAACTGAGGCAGACTTCACTGAGGCAGTGAAGTGACTTGCCCAGGGTCACATTGCCAGTAAGGATCTGAGGTTGGATTTGAGCTCAAGTTTTACTGACTCTATCCATTGCTTTGAAGGTAATGGAATATCATGGGATAGTACAAAGAAGAGTTCTGAGAAGCAGAGAGATTTGTATGAATGGATGCAGAGTGAATGCAGAGAAATGATCATAATGATATCCCTAATGACTTCATTTCATTTCCCTTTGTAACATGCTGACTGTATCTACCAAAGCTGTTCTATAGCTCCCATGATGCCTTAATTTACTGTCAGCCCTCTGAATAACATTGGGCACGAAACTTAGCAGATCTCTGATCCGTTTCAAGGATGTCCTCCTTTCTTTGTGATTATCATATCAATTGTTCTTGTCCTCCGATTTTCATAAATTCACTCACGTCTATGGGTTTTCAGGTTAATATTTCCTACTGTGTCATAGGAACATTGCACAATATGATTTGGTCAACCATTCCCCAATTAAGGGCACCTTTGTTTTAGGTTGTCTTGCTGACATAAAAAGTACCATGTATATATTGTTCATGAGATCTTTCTTTTGTCCTCCTTGGGGGATAGGCTTCATATGAATCAAGGGGCATAGGACCTTTTTAGCATGGCTCCGACTTGTTTTCCAGAAGCATTGTACCAATTCATAACTGTGCCAAAAATGCATTAGGATGCCTCTATTCACTGCATCATGTACCATTTGTATGATTTTTTTTCCAGTCTGATGGATATGAGGTAAAAGCTCAGTTTTTCATTTATACTTATCATTAGTGATTTTCCCTTTTATTTTTTACATGCTTAGCTAATTTTGTAACATGCTTTGCAAACTTTAAACTATTTCATAAGGGCTAGCTATTTAAATTGTTAAAAATAATAACTTTTCAATCTGACCTCAGACACTTCATAATTACCTAGCTGTGTGACCTTGGGCAAGTCACTTAACCCCATTGCCTTGTAAAAAAAACCCTAAAAATAAAAATAATAACTTTTAAAATAATAATAATAATAATAATAATGAAAACTTTAAAAATAATAATTTGTTGCTAAAAATAATAGCTTCCAAGCACTAGATAGGAGACCAGGTCTGCCATTAACTGTATTACCTTAAGTAAGTCACTTTAACTCCTCTAGGCCTGTACCTCCAAGAAAATGAGGCATTCGACTATATGACAAATTAAAAACATTTATTAAGTGCATACTATGAGCCAGTCATTATGCTAGAAAAATTCCATCTAGCTCTAACAATGTGTCATTTTAGTATCCTTAAGTCTTTTTTTCTTGTACAAAGAGCCTTTTTTATCATTTGTCCTTCAGAAACAAGTTGGCAAACACTGACACAATGTCTTCTCTTCCTTCCCCTAAGCCCTCCCATTCAGTCCTTCTAGGGAGTATGAGAAAGCTGCCAGGATGAAACATATTTCAAGGTTCCTCAGGGACCCCTCTTTGGCTTGTCTTTCCTCTATTGCACTGCCCAGTACAAGGAAGCTGACTTCACCTATGAACAAACCCATTCTGGGAGCCCAAGCCCTTCAGGGATTAAGGGTAGAGGAGGAAGGGGATGGTCACAGAAGTAGCCCCCAGAGACCCAGGAATCTTGACTCATTCCCACTGGTTCCTGGATGGGAGAAGAGAGAAAGGGAAATCTTTGAGTAATCCTTCTCCCTGGCTGAACTGGGTGTTGGGATGGAGAAAAGAAGGAGGCCCAGTAAAGCTGAAGAGTAGTCAGAATGTTGGACAGAAGTCCTGCAAATCCTTCCAGGATGCAAGGGATACTCCACAAGGTGGTGTAGGTTCAGGTCCTAGAGCCTTACCCCCCTCAAGGAAGCTTGTGCTTAATGAGCCACATACACAGATCTCCCAATCTTTGCATCTAAGCCACTTCAGATGAAACTGTGTAACTTCCTTTCCTGAAGTGACTTGTCCAAGGTCACACAGCTAGTGAGGCTGAATTTGAATTCAGGAGGAGTCTTTCTGACTTCAGTCCTAGTGTTCTACCCACTGAGTCACCTGATGATGAGGATGATGTTTGTCCTTCATTCTCTCTTCTTTATTTTTTTCTTTTTTTTCTTTTATTAAAGATTTTATTTGAGTTTTATAATTTCCCTCCCCCACCCCCTACAGAAGGCAATTTGCCATTGTTTCCATGGTATACATTGATCCAAATTGAGTGTGATGAGAGAAATCATAACCTTAAGAAACATAAAGTCTAAGAGAGAGCAAGATCAAACAATAAGATATCTGTTTTGTTTTCTAAGTTAAAGGGAATAGTCCTTGGTCTTTGTCCAAACTCCACAGCTCTTTATCTGGATCCAGATGGTATTCTCCATCACAGAAACCCTAAAATTGTCCCTGATTGTTGCACTGATGGAATGAGCGAGTCCATCAAGGTTGGTCATTGCCCCCATACAACCCTCTCATTTTAAAGTAAAAGAGAGGTCCAAAGTCACATAGCTAGAGAGTGAGTAGCAAAGCCAGGGCTCTGTCTTGTGACTCTGGCCAGTAAAGATTTCACTGTTCATTTGTATAGTCACCACTGATCTTAACTAAATCATTGTTGAAAACATATTCAATTAGACTGGCCCTAGCACCTCTTCCCCATGAATTACATCCATGCTTGGTATTTCTTCACTGAGAAAAAGGTTCATTTGTCCCATTTTTATCTTGTCCATGACAAGACTGTCTTCCCAGTCCTATGATCATCACTCTTTAACAGCTTTTGCACAGCACATGATCTTTCTGTGTCAGAGAGATTTACATGTATTGTACTTGGTCTCCATGATTAGAATGGAAGATCTTTACAGGCAGGGGCTGCTTTTTCCCACTTTGTATCCCTAGGGCTTAGCACAATGCCTTAAATATCTTAAGTACTTTGATTGCCTGTCTCAGAGACAGTAGAAGGGGATAAGATAGTTGCATAAATTGAATACATCAAATTTTTTTAGGGGTTTTTTTGCAAGGCAATGGGGTTAAGTGGCTTGCCCAAGGCCACAGAGCTAGGTCATTATGAAGTGTCTGAGACTGGATTTGAACCCAGGTACTCCTGACTCCAGGGCCGGTGCCTTATCCACTACGCCACCTAGCTGCCCGAATGCATCAAATATTTCTGGAGGATCTACCAGGTTTGAAGCCTGGTAATATGCATTCTGCCTATCTCATAGTGTGGTTGGGAGGTGCCTAAGTTGTAGGGACATAAAGCAAGAACCAAGAGAGAGCTGTCCCTCTGGAAACTTCGACTCAGGTTCCAGATGGCATGCATCTGGCAGAAGGCACTTTGTTCTACAAATAGGATTCAGGGGACAGAGGAGCACAGAAGGATTGAAGAAAAAAGTGGCATCTGAGCTGAACTGAGTGGATAAATTGGGGAGGTAGGAACATCTTCGTCAAGTGACTGCCAAGAGTAAAAGATACCAGAGTTAGCTAAGAATAAGCCTTTGCTCCCTGAACAATGAAGAAAGACCTCCTGTTGCTCTGGTATTTCAAGGTCTGCAAAATACTTCTCTTCCAATTCCCATGGGATGGTGGGAGTATAAATAAGGGAACTCCATTTTATAGAGGAGAAAACCTCATTTCTATTAAGTTAAATGTTGTGTCCACCAACATCTAACAAGAGAATTTCAAAACCAGAATTTCAAAGTTTCCAGCTCTCTTTCCTCCACGCCATGCTGACTAGTCTCGTTTGGCACCACTATTAATAAGGGAGTAGTTGAAGATAAAGTATGGCAAGCATCTGGCTCCCTACCAGATGATGAAGACTTGGAAGCATGATATGGCATCTCTTTTGATTGTGAATAAGAGGGAAACCTTAGGCTCTTCTCCTAGATAGGTAATATGACTAAAAAGATGCTCTACTGAGAAAGATCTTAGAGCGAGATGTGTAGATTTGGGGGTTACCCGTATAGAGAGATGAGAAATGAAGCCATAGAAATACATGAGAGCCCTGAGGAAGAAAATGTGGTTGGAAGAGGGCCTAGGACAAGACTTGGGGGGGGGAAGAATGAGGAGGTCTGTAAAAGGAGACAGGGAAACAACTCTGAGAAGTAATAGAAAGTTCACAGAAGCCAGAGAAGTTTAGATTTTCAAAGACACAGTTTTCCTTATCAACCAATGTTTCAGAGTGGCTGGTGAGGATTTCTCTTTTCCTTTTTTGGGGGGTGGTAGTAAGGATGGGGAGAGAATAGATGATTGTTCCTTTATACATATTAAGAATTCCCTTTGCACCAATGTAGATTTGTAAACTGTACCTTGGAGACAAAGAGAGATTAAGTGTCCATACAGCCTTTATGTTCCCACAAGATTTGAACCTAATTCTAGGGCTGGTCTGCAACACCCTGCTGCTTCTCGTTTCTATTTTCTTTAACAATCTTAATCGAGGTTTCTTTTGAATAATCTAAAAAGTTTCCATTTCTAGGATGGAGACTGGCTCTGTGTCTGATTGTCCAGCTTCACACAATGAGTGGATACATGTACCAGATAGCCTTTGAAATCCAGACCTCTGCAGCCCACACATTCTTTCTTCCCTTCCCCTTTCCCTATCTCTTTTCCCTTCCACATCCCCTTCCTAGTAATCTTGCAAGGAATAGAAAGTAGCAATTCACAGGTAGTAACAGCCTGGGAAAACCTTTGCAATTTCTTTTTTTTTTAAGGTTTTTGTGTTTTGTTTTGTTTTTTTTTTGCAAGGCAATGGAGTTGTGGCTTGGCCAAGGCCACACACCTGGGTAGTTATGAAGAGACTGAGGCCGGATGTGAACTCAGGTATTCCTGATTCCAGGGCCGTGCTCTATCCACTGTGCCAACTAGCCACCCCCAACTCGGCAATTTGTTATTGCAAATTGGCTTTCGTTCTAATCTAATTGGAGTTTGATGGGAAGGGGTTGGGGTTCAGGGGGTGCAAGGCCAGACTGTTTCTGAGCAGCGAAGTGGGTCATCTTTGCTTATGATCCTCTCACCCCCTCTTTCCAACCCCCAATTTCATCACTTAGCTATGTAGCTCACCTCAGCCCCTGAAGTGTTTGCCTTGTAGGTCTGGAGATATTTCTTTAGAACCCTGAGAAATGTAGTTGGAGGCCTTTTCCAAAAAAAGCCTACAGTGAATTGCAACAATCCTTCTTTGCTCTAGGAGACATTAAATGCAATATTTAGTGGAGAGATCAGAGCTGGGGCTGACCAGCCTCATAAAAAACACTAAGAAAGAGTGAAAGTGGTCATTTGGTGAAGTAGCTGACTGGGAAGGGAGAAAGAAAAACCACTGAGTATAAAATATCATAATCTAATCCTTTCTGGAGGCCAGCACTCCCCCCCCAAGAAAATGGCTAGGAAATGGTACTTCTGCACTTATGCCATCCCCCCAATCAGACTGGGATGTCCCAGACCTGGGAGAAATGGGGCAATGCTATCAATTTCCAAGTAGCCCACAGGCTCAGCCATACTTAAAGTCAGAGAATTTTCCTGAGACTGGCTGCTTGGTCTTAACCTAGGTACTGTATGACTTGAGAATGGGCACCTCAGATCCCTCTCTTGAACCCAGGATGCACCTCTGATTCTGCCAAGTAGTCCCAGTATAAAAATTGCTAAAATCTAGACATCCTATCTCTCAGTATGGAGGGGACTGGGGTCTTGGGGAAGAGGAGGGGTTTTCTCCATATTCAGCCTCTCCTCTTTAGCTCTAAAAGCCAAGGCCAAATCACTGCAAAATCAAAGCTTTGTTTTTGGAGGCAGAGGACAAGGAGTTGGCAGTTAAAAGTAATGAGCTCATGGGCCAGCAGATATCACTTAATAGTCCTGTGCACTATTTCCTCACCTGTAAAAGTAGGGAGAATCAAAGATATGCTTCACCTGCCTCAAGGAACTGTTTGTGATGAAGTCTAGCTGGGCAGGCAAGCAGAATGGGAAGCTGGGAAGGACTTTGAAAGCCAGCCATTGCAGACTAGCTTAGTGTTCCAAGTGATGATGGGGGGCAACATTTGTTCATGGGTCATGCCGCATGCCCCAAATATCCAGTAAATGCCCACTAGATAGATGGAGGGCGTTTTCTGGAGAGGGGCACCCCCTCCAGATGCTTACATTCATTCAGACTCAAGCATCCCGCACAGGTTCACTGCTGGCTCTGAATATGTGCAAGATAATTGGATGGATGGAGGGAGAGAGGGAGGGCAGGAGGGCGGGAACAGGGAAGGCTGTCCTTAGGAGATGGTGTCTGAGCTGAGCCAGCAAGGACACAGCCAGAGGTGAGGAAAGAGTTTATTCCAGACATCCGGGCAGCCAGTGAAAGATATGGAGGTAAGAGAACTGGTCATTCATGGTGGATGCTCAGAACAAAGTGGGGGGGGGATTGAAATAGCCCTTGAGATTCCTGGGGCTCATCAAGGCGAGGACTCCCTTAAGCCAGGCCACTTTTATCCCATCCATTTGAGTTCAGCTTTGGATTGCTGAATATTTCCTTCCTCTGGAGAACCTCCCCAGACTGCTTCTAGCCCTTTCCTAGTGACTTTTCAATTTCTTGTCTGCCGCTAAGGAGCTTATGGATGTTATTCTGTCCTGGTCCCCTTTTCTGCCTATATGTGTCCCTGGGTATATCCTTTAGGGCACTCTCTGAGCACAAGGGACTGTTGCTAATAGGCTTCAGCTTACTTAAAGCCAACATGTGTTTTTTTCCATTACCCTTTGGGTCTTCTGAGATCCATGTTCCATGAGCTAGGGCGATACAAGCATTTTTGGAAAAATTGGGGGGGGGGGTTAAGCAAATGGGTTTTTGCAGCCGTCAGCAGCTTGGGATCACTGACAATTCTTCGTGATTTCCTAAGGAGAATCCAGTCTCTCCTCCTCCTCTATTCTAGGCCCATATCATTTTCCATCTGCTGCAAGGGTACACGATACATCCTAACTTACTATCTCAGCAGCCTATGAAGTGGATCCAATTTACACATCATAATCTGGACTATGTGCATCTATGCATTCTTTAGCCATTTGGTTGAGATCCCTGAGAATTGAAGACTAATTCAAAATGTGGTTCCCACCCTCAAATAAATCAAACTGTTATTTCCAACTTTCTAAACCTCAGAATTCTTCTGAGAACTGCCAGACTACAAGTCTCAAACTGTAAAAAAGGAAACGAAATCACCCAGAATTTAAAGAGTGTTTCTAGCTTGCTTACCTAGAAAGTAGTGGGAGGCAGCAAAACTCTGTTAGATTTTTAGCATATTTTACCATTTACTGTCTCTTTGGAAATAAGTTTGTACCTTTCTTACTTGTAAAATGTAGTACACCGGAAAGCATTTGGACATAACATACGCATGTGAGTGCCAAAAATATGGTCTAATCTTGGAGGGCTATAGTAGCCTATTTTTCATGTCTTCCACAGAAAATGTAACTACTGTATTTTCAGCCGAGTGAGCATTTTTTTTTAAAATAAGAGTATGTTAGTACAGATTGCAGAGAGGTGGGGTTGGAAAATGGGAGACTGTATGCATAGGCTATATTGCTGGGGTAAAAATAGTGGAGATTATAAGAAGGGGCATCTAAATGAAAAGAGGTTATTAACAGGAATTAACTATGAAATAAAAAATGAATAATAATTTGGTTTGTGCATAGTTCTGTTTCTAGAGGGAGGTAAATTGCAAAGATCTTGGAGAAACTATCTGTTTTCCGCCCTCACCCCGTTTTCTACCTATATGTGTCCTTGGAGACACATATCTGTTTCCCCCTGTTCCTGGAAGACTCGGCCCTTCTTGATATTCCTGGTTCCCAGCTGAGGCAGCAGGACAGACGATAACCTTGACTTGGCCCCAATTTCACCTGTTCTGTGAACAAATCAAGTCTAGACTTAAATCCTATAAATTTATTCCACAAAAGGGAAATTGAGTCAGCAGGGAAAATTTAGCAAACCCAACCCATAGCCCATCCCATAAAAGCTTCTGCAATATTAGTGCTAATATGCAGATCACCCCTTGAAGTATATGCAAAGACCCTCAGAAATCAAGCCCAGGTAGATATTGCTCACCTAAGGTTATAAAATCCTCCAACTGGTTTGTCTCACTCTAATATGGTTATTATCCAGTTGGAGATAAAGGGCTGCTGGGGCAGCTAGGTGGTGCAGTGGACAGAGCACCAGTCCTGGAGTCAGGAGTACCTGGGTTCAAATCGGAGCTCAGACACTTCATAATTACCTAGCTGTGTGGCTTTAGGCAAGCCTCTTAACTCCATTGCCTTGCAAAAAAAAAAAAAAAAAACCTTTAAAAAAAGAAAGAAAAGAGATAAAGGGCTGCTGACTTTACAGTGTGGTTGGTGCCTAATGGTAACCATTCCATGTTTTGGAAGGTGACATGCAAACAGAAATTGACCCCTGCCTCCAGTTTTGATCCTGACATGCTAATGGAGTCTTCTTTTCTTTTCCCACTAACCTAGTCTTAAACTAAGAAATAGGATTTTAGTAAGTTCTCACATTTTAGAAGCTTTTTGTACACATGCAACACTAGAGGGCATACACTCATTGATGAGATCAAGGATCTGCCAAACTATCAGAATATTGACCAGAGGTAATCTTCTACATAGCCCTTCTATTCTCTTCTTTCGTCATTGTCATCTCCAGCCCCAGTCTTCAACTGTCTTCTTCATATCGGAGGAGAGTCCAGTGTTTTCAAGCATAAAATAATAATGATGAGCATAGTAACTAGAAAACAAGCAACATATGATTATCTACAGCTGGATAATCCATAGAGGTTGGCATGCAACCCAGGGGGATCAGGGCATGAGGCCTGGTTTTCATGGGAATTAATCCAGCTGGCAGCATCCCTCCACCTAGTGCTAGACTAACAGACATGGTAATGTTGCTAGGAGGATTCACTAACACTTGAGCCTATGATTATAGGTTAATAAATATCTTAGATCTCTATTATACATAATTGACATGAATTTGGGTATGTTTTAGAAAGTAGCCACTCCATGATATACACCAGTAGAACTAGATACAGCTATATAACCAAGTGAACAAATTCTAGTTAGCTAAACACTCCCTGTTAGTTCATCAAATCATATGATTTGTTTTCTCGCTCGAGAAAGCGATCACGAGAGCTTATAGAGAGAAGAAAAACAAGCAGACATTGGGATTATAAAACCAGGAAGCTATTTTTCCTAAGCCTCCACTCCAACAAACTATAAAACCAGAGGTCTGGCAGAGGAGCTGACGCAAATGTAGCAGGAGTCAGTACTTCATGCAATGACAGGGAGAGTCAACATCATAGATAGCAACCAGCATCTCGAAGAAGCTTGGCAGGGAATAATGGTAGGGCAGGTGGAAAGAGATCCAGTTTAGTAGTGGGGCAGGTCTTTAACACATTTTCAAAAAATCATCTTTGCAATTGATAGGGTTAGTTGTTCAGTCATTTCAGTCACATCTGACTCTTTGGGACTCCATTTGGGATTTTCTTGACAAAGATACAAGAGTGGTTTGTCATCTCCAACTTATTTTTCAGAGGAGGGAATGGAGTCAAATAGGGTGAAGTGACTTGTGTAGGGTCACACAGCTAGTAGGTGTCAGAGGCTTGATTTGAACTTGTAAAGTGGAGTCCTTTTTTTTTAGGTTTTTGCAAGACAATGGGCTTAAGTGGCTCGAAGCTAGGTCATTATTAAGTGTCTGAGGCTGGATTTGAACTCAGGTACTCCTGACTCCAGGGCCCATGCTCTATCCACTGTGCCACCTAGCCACCCCTGTAAAGTGGAGTCTTCCTGACTCCAAACCCAGTGTTCTGTTCTTTGTGTCACCTAGCTGCCCTGGAAGAACTAGACTAAACAATAATTTATCTGCAAAAGAACTAGGGGTCTTAGTGGGCTACATGCTTGATAGAAGTCAAAAATGTGATCCAGAAGCCAGAATAGCTAATGTGAACTGTACTAAGAGAGGCATGGCGTCCAGTGTGAAGGAAACGATAATCCCAACATACTGTCCTGGTCAGGTCACTTCTAGAACCTTAGGTTTGCTTTGGAGCATCCTATGTTGTGAAGATAGATAAGCTGAAGGCGACACAGAAGGCAACCATAATAATGATCATAACTCTATGAGGACTAAGTGAAGGAATTGGAGAAGAGAAACTGTAAGAGGTATTTATATCCAAGGATTTGAAGGATGACATGTAGAAGAGGCATATTAGCTTTGTCCAGTTTGATCCCAGAGACAGAATGTGGTGGTGGAAATGGCAGTCTGGACAACAGGAAAAGAGTTGGGGTTCTCCAAAGGAGCAGTGGGAACCTTTAGAGAGAGTAGCTTCCTTGGGATTGGAGGTCTTCCAGCAAAGGGTGAATTTGTTGGGGAATTCAAATAGGGGATTCTTGTTAGGTCTGGGTGCGACTAGATGTCTGCTGAAGCTCTGACCAACTCAAAAGATTTGAAAATTCTGGGATGTACCTAAGTTTTCCTAAGTTGCTGTACCAGTATGGTCATTGAGAGGGAATCTATAGATTGAGAGAGAATTATGGTTCTTCCAACATAATGAATCTATTATCCCAAAGAAATTAGAACCCAGTGCAAATTGTCTGACATGTGTTAACATCTGGATGAGTGCTATTATTCCAAATGTTACTCGGGCCGCTGTTATAGGCAAAGCTGAGGCTGTTATCACAATTCCTTTGGCAAGGATATTAACTTTCTCAGCCTCAGCTGTGGCCATATGTTTCTTCTCAAATAAAAAATCCACAGCGCAGTGGTGTGTTGACCTCCAGAAACCAAGCTTATGATCTCGGCACAATACGGTCCAGTCACTGGGTAATTGAGCCTTGGCAGCAGCTGAGAGTTGTAACTTTGTTCCAGATATTCCTGTACTGTTCTCAGGCTGGTGTGAGGCCTCAGAGATGCAGCTGGGCCTTCTCCCCATTGTTTTGGAAAAACTTGTAGTGCCAAGGCCAAGACTTGAAAAGCCAAGTTCATGGGGCCCACTCAAATTTGGGGACAGAATTTAAGAGGAACAATTTAGACTCAGGACTTGTTTTTATATCTTCCCTCCTTTTTCCTGAATAGGCCAAGTATGTCATTCTCCTTCCCTCTGTCTTCCAGTCAATGAATATGGTTTTTCTTAGAAGTGACCAAGGGCAGGCAATAAATAAGCTATCCAGGAAGAGTAAGGGGCAGTAGTTTCAAGTTGAAATTTGACTTCCATTGGCATATAGGCATTGTTAAGGAGGTTCAGTTGTTTGCTGTGTTCATGCCTTCAGCAAGAAAATTGAATGCTTGGGAAGACCAGTGGTCTAGAATCTGGAGTTTGCTTGTACTTGGGGGATGAGAAAAAGGTAAGGACTTTGGTTCTTCTGCAAGTCAGTCTCCCAGACCTCCTTTCCACTGGAAAAGATCCCAAATTTAGAGCTGGAAGATACCTTAGGGATCAATTAATCCAATCCCTTTATTTTATAAACGAGGTCCTGAAAGGTAGTGAGTCATCATAGGCAGTGAGTAGCAGAGAAAGGGATTCAAACTCAAATCCTTCCAACTCTAATTTTTTTTCTTTCCACACCTCTTGAGTCAGAAGATATAGTTTAACAAGAAAGACAAATACCTAAAGAGAAGGATGATGCTATCCTTACTTAACATTTTAAATTTCCCATTGTTTCATTTTATTCTTATAACAACACTGAAAAAATCCATTTCAGACTTGGAAAGGGATGGTGAGAGACATGGCAGGGCTTAGTCACAACTAGTCAGTTTCAGCGCTTAGGTCTAGGCCATCAACCTTTCTTGCCTTTGAATCCCAAGCCCGATCCTGTAGAGTTTGATGCTTGCTTCTTGCCTCCCATGTAATCTCTTATTGGCAGAAACAATGCGTGAACTAACGGGATAATTGCCAACTGAAAAACTGTGGGAAACAGGAGTCAGATTCTCTCACAGCTTAAATTACTCCCCGATTGTAAAGGAGACACCTTTGGCAGCTGGATTCCTTCTTACTGGTCTCTCAGATACCCGAGGGCCTTGCAGTACTGTTTCAGGTTACTAAATAGTACCCAAGAGAGGTGAAAGTGTTTGAATGAAGCTTTATACTCTCACTCATTCACTCACTGGCTTGTTCACTTACTTTAGATGGGAGTATGAAATGTTGCAGACTGTGTTTTAAAATGTCTAATCTCATTATGCTTCTGTACTGAGTAGCTAGAGAGAATTGAAAAACCAAGCTTTTGGGAAGAATGCTAATAAATGTAGATGGAGTGAGGGGATTTTAGCTCAATTTGGCTGGTTTTAGCTGCCCATTTGAAGGTTTTATTGTATGGGATATTGCCCTGGTGGGTTTTCAGTTATACTCACAATGGGTGGTTTTAAGTTTCTTAAATCGTTTTACTGTAGATTTCTGTATATTTTTTCTCACTGTGGATCCCACACTAGCCCTGAAGTCTCACTGACCAGTGGATGCAGTATTCCAAAGAGAGGAGAGAAGGCCTTCCTTGCCAGACTCAGTCAGAGAATTCAAATCAAGGATGTCGGTGTACACTGACAGCTCAAGTCAGATTTATGTTGACTTCTATTGGTGCAGATGGAAAGTGACTGCCCCAGTAGGTCTAGGGTAGACAATTGCAGATTGAACACCACTTTTCTTTTATCTCCCTTCCTCTCTGGAAGTATGGGCACCCAATAGTTATATTACGAAGGCTATTATTGGGGCAAGGAGGTGGTATCATGGATAGAGTGCTGGGTGGGGAGTCAGAAGGACTCAAGCTCAAATCCTACCTCAGATACTTGTAACCATGTGACCTTGGACAAGTCATAATAGTAATAATAGCTATTGGGGCAGCTAGGTGGCACAGTGGATAGATCACGGGCCATGGAGTTAGGAGGACCTGAATCCAAATCTGGTCTCAGACACATAATAATGACCTCGCTGTGTGACCTTGGGCAAATCACTTAGCCCCACTGCCCTGCAAAAACGCTTAAAAAAAGAATAACACCTGTTGCCTGGATTGTGATGAGGATAAAATGAGATAATACTTGTGAATTGCTTAGCACAGGCATATATGAATACTATTGTTGTTACCTGGGGTTGAAGGAAGAAGGAATGACTACCAAATTCAACCAACTTAATTAGTTTGGTGAAGTACTTAATAAGCAAGCATTTACGAAGTGCCTACTGCCCAGCATTAGGAAACAAAACAGCCCCCCCCCCGGGGGGTTTTATATTCTTTCTAGGGCAGTGATATGTTCCTACATAAGGATATTCAAAAATAAAACATAGGGTCATTGTTCATGGTGGAAGGGCTAAGAGGAATGGCTTCATAGAGGAGACAATATCAGAGCTGCCTCTCATCAACATAGACAATCCCTCTAAAGGTTCACATCCAGCCCAGCCATTCCTTCACATACTGTGAGGCGCATTGTCCATGACAGTATATGTTCTACAGGACAGGATCCAACCGGGGTGTGCTGGAGCTAATTTTGATGGAACTGGTCATTAAATGATCAGGCTCAGCATTTCTATCTCAGGAATTGGGAAATGTACCAAATAAGGACTTGATTGATTTTTTTTTTGTTGATTGTCTAAGATTTAAAATATTAGGATGAAAATAATGATGACACAGATTAAACTTAAATGTATATCCTGCATACATTTTTTCCAGACAGTTAGCTCTGGTGAACCCCTGGGTTCACCAAATATGCTGGGCCTTCCTCTAGATCTCCTTATGTTACAAGAGAATCAATGGAACATAAAGGTGGTTCACAGATCTTCTTGTTTTGACCTCTAGCCTGGCCTAAGGATCATACATCTTTTGGATGATATTTCCTACACTGATGTAAAATTCTCTATGGGCAATCACACACTCTTATCTCTTCTTTGTCCTTTGCGAAAACCACAAATAATTCTTTGAAAGTGGTGGTATTGCATAATTTGCAAGCCCATTGCATTATTAAGCCAATAGAACAGTGTAACAAGCATTGGAGCTGAAGACAGGAAGACATGAGTTTGGATTCTGTCTGTCTTTTATTACCCATGTCACCCTGGGCAAGCACTTACCTTTTGTCAGTCTCAGTTTCCTTATATATAAAAGAATGGGTTCACTTAATGGCCTCTAAGTTCTCTCCTCTGTATCTAAATTTATGATCCGATAAGAATATGGATATTAAAAGATGGGTCTCTGTTATGGGGAAAAGTTTAGAGTTATTAAAAGTACTGGCATAATTTCTTATGCTACGCAACCTGCTTTCTTCATATTATTCACTTCTGGTCTTAATTCATTATCCATCTAACATATATTTAGTGATATACCAGCTTTCATGAGCTGTTCATCCAGTAGCCTATCAAAGGCTGTCTAGGTAGTGTAGTGGATAGAGCACTGGCCCTGGAGTCAGGAGGACAGGAGTTCTAATCCAGCCTCAGATACTTGCTACTTCCTAGCTATGTGACCTTAGGCAAGTCACTTAACCCTGATTGCCTTTGCATCCAGAACCATCTCCACTCATCCTGATTCACATCTGACCACTGGATCTTAGAGGACTCTGGAGGAGAAAGTGAGGCTGGTGACAGCATAGTCCCACTCACTCAAATCCAATTCACCTGCTTGTCATGGTCTTCTTCAAAAATGAAGGACAAGGGGGCGGCTAGGTGGCGCAGTGGATAGAGCACCGGCCCTGGAGTCAGGAGGACCTGGGTTCAAATCCGACCTCAGACACTTAATGATGACCTAGCTGTGTGGCCTTGGGCAAGCCACTTAACCCCATTCATTGCCTTGCAAAAAAACAAAAAAAAAATGAAGGATAAACATCAAAGGCTGTCTACTTGATATTCTTTTTTGTTTTGTTTTAGGTTTTTGCAAGGCAAACGGGTTTAAGTGGCTTGTCCAAGGCCACACAGCTAGGTCATTATTAAGTGTCTGAGGTCGGATTTGAACCCAGGTCCTCCTGACTCCAGGGCCTGTGTTCTATCCACTGCGCCACCTAGCTGCCCCTTAACATTCATTTTTATAAGATTTTGAGTTCCAAAATTTTCTCCCTCTCTCCCTCCCTTTAGCTCTTCTGAAAATGGAAAACAGTTTGATATAGTTTATTAAGTGAAGCTTCTTGAAATGATTATGAATCTCATTGAGGAGGCTCTCCAAAGATTTGGGGTTTGATACACTCAGCACAAGGGGTGGCTCCCATGTGTATCCAGAAGGAATTTTTGAGCCATTTGGACCCCATGCTGGATATGTTTCATGAAAACAGGGAACACCTTTAGCCAATGCATTCTCCAGTTTTTGCCTCACTTGATATTAATAATCAAAGGGTCATTGGAGAAACTGATTTCTATTGTTTCTTTCTAGGATCCTTGTATGATTTGAACCTAAGTGTGGCAGACATTTTGTCAGAGAAGTCTTTAAATAGGGCAGTGTTTTACTGTTAATTGAAATGTCAACCAAAGAGAAACACAGTGGGATCTTTTATTTGCTCTGCCTTTCAATCAGTTGTGTGATTATAAATATTTAGGCTGCTGTAGAATGAAAATTACCAATGCCTGACGTTACTTCTCCACCACTTAGCTTGGGGCCTGGTACGTTTTGGCACTTAATAAATGCTAATTGACTATTTGTTAGCTAGTGACTTCTCATTTGAGGATACACTTAATGTATGCATTGAGATAGGAAAATAAACATATTTTAGGAGTAGAAAAGTATAAGTAGTTAGAATAGAAAGATGAGTAATTATTGAAACTGTCTCAACTACCTTTTGGGGCTAGTAAAAACAGTTGAGCTTTTTTGTCAGTATGTGGTGTTCTCTTACTTTGTACATAACTCAAGTATCGATCCCTCAGTTTCCTACCAGTTGTATTGCTTCTGGCATTAATGTCTTCTATACATACTTGGTAATTCAATTTCTTCTTTTTTTTTTAAATATTTAATTGTGTATAGGGTAACTGGAATTTTCCACCTCAAAATGCTGTGCCAACAAGTCCCATTTCACTACAAATGCAACTTTCTCCAAGAAACTTTAGGTAAGCCATCTCTCTTTTTTTTAATTTTATTTTTAGGTTGGATTTTTTTTCAAGGTAATGGGGTGAAGTGGCTTGCTCAAGGCCACACAGCTAGGTCATCATTAAGTGTCTGAGGTTGGATTTGAACTCAGGTACTCCTGACTCCAGGGCCAGTGCTCTATCCACTGCGCCACCTAGCCGCCCCGGTGAGCCATCTCTTAAAGAAAAATTAAAGATTGGAAGCTCTAAGGAAGATGGATATGTTATCAACAAATCTTTGACAAAGTTTCTCATTCTATATCTTGTTTATTGACAAGCTAGAGCTATCTGGGCTCAATGATAGTAGAGGTCGGTGGTTAAATGACTGGACTCAGTCTGCAGTGGGTTGATGTCATCTTGGAGGCAGGCCTTCTGAGGAGTGTCCCAGGAATCTGCGCTTGGCACTATGCTGCTTAATATTTTTATTAGAGATTTGGATGAAGGCAGAGATAGCATGCTTATTAACTGTGCCAATGATATGAAGCCAGAAAGGATAGCTAATATATCAGATGACAAACGACCAGGTCCACAAAGATCTCCCCATCATAGAATGATGAGGTGAACTTAAGAAGATGAACTTTTGCAGGAGAAAATGGAAAGTCTTACACTTATATATTAATAATAATTTAATGGTACCTGTCATTTATTGCTTTGTTTTACAAAGGGCTATTATACATACATATTATATATATGTATGTATATACACACACACACACACACACACACACATACACACACATATATAGTGTGTGTATCATCTCAGGTACAAAAATCAAATATCACAAATATGAGATGAGAGAAAAAACAAAACAGGGAGAAAACAGAAATTCTTGGGGAAAAATTTGACCACAAGTTTAACATGAGTATGACATGGCAGCTAATAAAAGTAATATGATTTTTAAATTGTTTTAAAAGAGGCCCAGTGTCCAATATAAGGGATATTGAGGGAAGTGATGATCCCCTTGTGTTCTGCCCAATTCAAAGAAAATTTGGAAAAGTGTTTTCCAATTCTTGGCACTATATTTCAGGAACCAAGGTCATACACCTAGTCAGTTTCTGAGGCCAGATTTGAATTCATGAAGAGAGTCTTGGCCCAGCTCTCTATTCATGGTGCCACCTAGCTGTAGCTGTCTATGCGTTCTTACAGTTTTGCCTCTGATCAAAGTGGTATATTGACATATAATTCTATGTAGATATTGCTTCCCATATTTCCTAAATAGGAGTTATACCATATTATTATTCTAGAGTTGTCTTTTCTTGCCTTTTTTTTACTCCCAACCCCTTCCAACACTGCCATGGAGGACCCTCAGTCATTCAGAGCATAACTCAGAGAGCTCTCCAAGCAGGAACCTTTGTTTTTATGCTTTGGAGTCCAAAAAAAAAAAGATGGTTGAATATTTCATTTTTATGAAGGTGCTGTTATTTAATTACTACTACTACTAGTCAATTGTACCTAAAGAATATAGGATCTTATTGATCCTAATCTATGGTGTAGTAAGATTATTTTATTTTCAAATTATTTACCATGTTTTTTCTTCATTTCTTTAATGATTTTAGAGAAGACAATCATGCATATCTATCTTCAGACAATTTTGCATTTCCTGAAATGGGAACCATGGATAATATCCCTTTTCCAGATCTGAACATGGATCTTCCGCCTGTATGTATTATTCTTTTGAATATTATTATTATCATGATTTAAGTGTCATTTATAGCATGTAGCAGATCTGGACAAAAGGTACTGTGGGTTTTTGGTATCTCATTAGGCAGCTGTGATAAATTCGTGGTGGCAAATGAAACTCACTCAATCTTTTGACCAGACCAGTTCTGCTTCTGTATGTGGTGTGGGTGTGTGTGGTGAAGGGGAGAAAAATATGATGTGTAGGGAGTGTGGCGTGTGCAGTATGTGTGAGAGGGAGTTATGAAAGTTCACTCCGACCTCCTAAATGATCTCAGTAATGTGATTGCAGATAGCATTCTATAACTTGTCAACTTCTGTTTGTAACCATTACAAAAGACATTTGGGGTCAATGGAAGTAGTGCATCAGAACTTTGTCAAATGCGGGAAATGCAGTCCTCAAGGATTTATGGCATGAAACCCTTTTTAGATCAGATTGTTTTATAACCAAGTTGGTTGGGTATCATAGTAACTTATTTTATTTGAATGGCATCCAAGTGAACATACTTTATGCTGAATTCTCTTCTACTCATGCTGATCCTGTGAATACAATTATAAGTTATCAGTACATTTAAGTTGAATTCCACTAAATCCATATCAATTCAAGAACAAATGTACATCCCTGAGTATTTTAAATTTATTTAATATGTAAGAGGAGGCTCCAAATGTTCACCTTGTCCATTGCTTAGATCTTTTAAAGAAACAAAACCTAAGTTTTATGTTTCAAATAGGTAATCATTTAGCATTTTAAAAACATCCAGGATGCATCTAGTGCCCATAGTGCATCCTCTAGAACCTCTAGAGTCCATTGTAAGATTTTTAGCTCTGAAGCTGAAAGGGAATTTACTCCCTGATTTTGTAGAGGAAGGGTTTGAGGCCCAAAGACTAAATGACATCAGTACATCAGTTTCACTTGCCTTCACCAAATGACTCACCCACCTTCTTTTTTCAAACATACATTTCTCTGGTAGCATCCTTTTCACTCTTCTTCAGATTCTTGTTTAAAATATCTTAGCGCCTGTTCATACCCACTATTTTTCTCTCCTTTTGGATCTACAACTTTATGTGCTTGGAGACTATACTATTCCATGACTTGATCATAAAATGGCTCAGGAAGAATATTTGGTCATGAAAAGAAGGACATTTGTTGTAGGGAGAAACTTGGGACCATGAACAGAACTTGTAATTTCCCAAAGTCAAATCTGCCTACTCTGAGGAGTGAGCCGAACACCCCGTGTCAGTCCAAGATGTGTATACTGAATGATGAACTCGATGAGTTGTCTATCCAATT
This sequence comes from Macrotis lagotis, assembly GCF_037893015.1. Lineage (NCBI taxonomy): Eukaryota > Metazoa > Chordata > Mammalia > Peramelemorphia > Peramelidae > Macrotis > Macrotis lagotis. Next base: position 54,231,564 of record NC_133666.1, read on the forward strand.
GTATTTTCTCAAACGTTTCGTAGACCACTTTGGTTTCTCTTAGATCTACCTTTATTCGGAAAATCGGTTTACTTCTTAAACATTTACCAGCTTAGCACATAATTAAGTGCCTGCAAGTTTGTAAATGTAATGACTAAGTCTCCTACATAATTACCCAATTTACCAAGGCAAATGCAAAATTCAGGTGTGCCATAGTATGAGGTTGTTGTTTGTACTTTATTTTTGAAGAAGAACCTGACATTAAGGAGGTGATGTCATGACAGACAAGTGAAATGAATTTGAGTGAGGAGGTGCTGTGCAAAGTCACCAGTCTTATTGTCCTCTGGAGCCATCAGGTTCCAGTGGCCACCTATGGATCAGGATGCCTGAAGATGGCCCTGAATGGGGGGGGGTAAATAGGGGGTTAAATGACTTGCCAAGGATCACACAATTAGGGGATGCAGTGGATAGAGCACTAGCAGGTCCAGGAGGACCTGGATTTAAATGCAGTCCCAGATACTTCCCTGTTGTGTGACCCTGGCCAAGTCATTTAACCCTGATTACCTGCCAAAATTAGGAAAACAAGTTTGATACCATAATATGTTAGATGATATCTAAAAATATAATCCAGTGCCCTCATTGTAGAGAAGAGCACACTGAAGTCCAGACAGGTTACATGAGAAAGTCATCTAGTTCTACAGCCAGTTTGAACCCGAGTCCAACATCAAATTCAGCATTTTTTCTACTATATGAGACAGGTTCTGTCTTTTTATCTAGAAATGCCATTTTTTACTATCATTCTCTAACATCTCAAAGTGTAAATATGATGTCATTAACTTATCACATACCTGAACTGTGAGGTGATTTTCTTTTCAGTAGTGCAGAGGGAATGTCCTGAGATATTGATCTGGTCTCCCATGTGGACAATGGAATGCAATTGCAGGGAATTTGACTATGAAAATGTTCACCTTAACATTAAGTTCCAACATTTAGGTTAGATTACATAGAACACTGGCATCATTGATGAATTTGTTTCCATTAGGTTTTTAATTATTTAGTATTGATTTTATTAACATAGGGTACTCCATAATTTCCAAGGGCTCTGGGTCTAGGAATTACTTAGCCAGCATCAGTCTGTGTAAACTATCTTCTCAACAGTCATTATGATAGTTCTTTGCTAACTCCTAGAAGGTGACATTACCTCACACCAGGACCAAATTGATAACTTACCTGGTTGATCCTTTATTATTGTCACACAAAATCTGAATGCATGGCTCAGTGTCTGTATACTTCTTTGAATTTTCTCTTTTTCTTCTTATACTCAAATTGAATCTTTCAGCAGAGACAGAACTTTTTTTTATGACTTTGTTATCTTGACCAGTAAAAAGAAACTTGTAACTAAATGAGGAAGCAAAGTGTTCATAACTGATGGTAATTTTGTTCAAGTTTTCTATTCCTTGGATTGTATAGTTTAGAAAGGTGAAGTTATTCTCTCATCACACTCAATTTGGATCAATGTACAACATGGAAACGAAGAAAATACTGACAGATTGCTTTCTGTGGTGGGGTGGGGGAAGGAAGTATGATTGGGGGGGAAAATTGTAAAACTCAAATAATATCTTTAATAAAAATAAATTTACAAAAAGACTCTTTAACTATACCAACACATCTATCTGCTGTATAGAGATGACTATTTGCTGTGGAAGATAATGAGGATAGTACAGGTAGCAGAGATGTTTCTATAATCTGTAATGTTTTATTGATGTAAGCAATTAAAGATATACATTTTCCCCTAAAAAAAAAGAAAGGTCAAGGTTATCCACTACTCCACAGCCAGTGGCAGTCATTTTGAGTTTTGCCTGGCCACTGCACTTGGATAGCTCTGGAGAAGTTAGTGAGTGAGGCTTTGTGTAGCTCTGTTTCACTTAAAGCCAGTTCATGTGAGTCTCAGGACATCATCCTCAAGATATCTTTGGTTCCCTTTAAAAACAAAGGATGGGGGGGCAGCTAGGTGGTGCAGTGGATAGAGCACCGGCCCTGGAGTCAGGAGGAACTGAGTTCAAATCCAACTTCAGACACTTAATTACCTAGCTGTGTGGCCTTGGGCAAGCCACTTAACCCCATTGCCTTGCAAAAACTAATAAACAAAGAAACAAACAAACAAAAAAAAAAAAAACAAAGGATGAACAACAACCACCAAGTCTAGAAGACTTTTTGGGAGTTTAGGGTCCTCATCTATGAAATGGAGACAATAATTCTTGCCCAAACTACAGAACTGGTAGTAACATGAGCAAACAGGACTTTTCTCTTTAGATTCTGGCATAGGGATGAGTCATCTCAGATATAGCTCTTCCTTATTCCTCTCCATGGGAACTGCTATTCTTCTATATTGTTTAGAATCATCTCATGGTCCTTTGGGGTCCACACTGCTAAAGCACACCACTGCTGTTGACTGTCCCCTTCAAGGTTCTCTCATCATTGTGTCCCATCTTCCTCAAGAGGCTTAAATGCCAGATTCTTTTGTCCCAGAATTCTGAAGTAGGATAGTTCTTTGTGCTATGACCCTACCCGACCATCAAACTGTCCTCTGTCACTATCCTCTCCAATCAATATGGACGCAGTTAAAATGACTCCTGGTTGGAGCTCTGATTGAGTTGGGGAAAAGGCACTTTAAAAACCTAGGTGGCACAGTGGATAAAGCACCAGCCCTGGAGTCAGGAGTACCTGGGTTCAAATCCAGTCTCAGACACTTAATAAGTACCTAGCTGTGTGGCCTTGGGCAAACCACTTAACCCCATTTGCCTTGCAAAAACCTAAAAACAAAAAAAGAGGGGTTATAGTAGAATTTATAGTTTTCTGGAAAGGGAAACCTCCCCTAGAAAGGTATAGTCACTTTTCCCTTGTCAAAACTACTCCCTTTTTAAGACAATTCTAAAAGCCTTATGATGAAAGATGCCATCCACATCCAGAGAACAAGCTATGGAACCCGAATTCAGAGCAAAGCAGACTAGTTTTACTTTGTAAAATTTGTTTTGTGCTTCATGTTTTTTCCCCTCTCAAGGTTTTTCCCTCTTTTGTTCTGATTCCTCTTGTACGACATGGCTAATGTGTAAATATGCTTAATACAGTTTCCCATGTATAACCTATATCAGATTACTCATTGTCATGGGGAGAGGGGAAGGGAAAGGAAAGGGGTAGAAAAATTACACCTGGCAAGCCAGCAGTAAGCTTTCTCAAAAGCTTACCAAGAAAAAGAATGTTGAAAACTCCCTTTCCAAAATTAAAATAAAAAATAAAATATTTAAAAAACTACTTACTTGCCTTTCTGAATAGTATAACTCTAATTTATAGTTAATGTGAAAATGAAAACATCTTTGATTTGTTAGGGAAAACCCCCCAATTTTAGCATTTATTCTTTGAAGAGGAAGAGGGAAAAGAGCAAGCAAGGGAGGGAGAAAGGAAGCAGACATTTATGAAGCCCCTCGGATGTGCCAGTCTGGACCCTAAGGGCTTTACAATGTGATCTCATTTAATTCTCATCACAGCCCTGGAAGGGGAGGAGTTATTATCTCCATTCTGCAATTAAGAAAACTTAGAGGTTATATATAGTACTTGGCCCATTGCTATTTCCCTCCATAATCTAGTTTTCCCTTTTTCTTATATCTTCCTAACATGTGCCTATGTCTGAGAAATTGCATTACTCCCTGAAAAATAATTTTCTTTCCATTGAAAATTGATCAAACATACAAAGGAGTGTGTTTTGGCATCCTCTGAATATTGGTTTATATGCTGGGTTTGGTATTGGAACTCTAGTCCAAAGGAAGGGCCATGTTGAAGCCCGACTTTACACATGCCGGCCTGACCAGTTTGTGACTCTATGCCAGGGCAGGGTCCCCCAAGTCTTGAATGGGAATGTGCTTTTCTATGCAGTTACCAAGGGAGGAAGGATCCTGACACTGTTGTAGAAAACTAAGACGTCTCTTCATTTCCAAGCTCCATCAAGAGATCCTGAAGGCTTTATACTGAACCAGTTGCCCCCCCTTTCCCAGTTCCCATTGAAAGTTCCCAGAGCACCAATGCTTTCCATAGTCTGATCACAAAACTCAAACAGCTGGGAAAGGCAGAGCTTGGACCTGGACCCTTTGATTCTAGGTCCCATGCAAATGCACATGATATAGCAGATCATTACTCTCCAGGACTTTTGATTGGCTTGCCAGGCATAATCTGCTCAGAATTGTGCTCCACACCAGTGACTTGCTAACTTTCTAAGTTGTCTGGAGCTGGAAAATGGTTTCACCACATCCTTTTGTTGGTTCTGCCCCTCCAGAATTCATTTTGAGGTATTTTAATATCATTTGGAGAGAAATTTGGGAGAATTCAGGCTATATTCTTGCCATTCTGACTCTGCCCCCCCTTTTGAATAATTATTCATTTCCTTTTGGAAAATTTTGGTCTTCCAGGGCTTGACAGTCATCAGTGCAATGTCACAATAAAATGGGAGCACCGGAAGGAATTCCCCTTTAGTGGGAATTCCTCTTTGTCTTGAATTTTGTGGTGGAATGCTCCATGATGATTACAGATCCTTTTGCTGAACATAATCTCACCATGTCTAACGCCTCCCAAACCTTTCCTTAAAGAAAGCATACGTGATATGTAGGGGTGTGGTTTCTATGGCCTCTCTCGGTTCTTCCTTCTGAACCTTATTTTCTAGTATATTTTTTTCACTAACTCCAACTATGCCCATCTTTGCATTCAAGTTATTGTGTCTCAGTCTATATATTGCTCTAATTTGGAGACCTATTGAGAGCTGCCTAGGTTTGCTCTACCTATGATTCTTTTGCAACATATGGTGATACCTAAACTTCATTTTTGCTATGCACAGTCATATTGCCCATATTTATCATGACCTCTGCAATATGAGATAATCCAGTGTTCCATGAAAAGATGGTTTCATATTGCCTTTGGATACATGAGAAATCCATCCCTGCACTTTATTTCTCTTCTTCCTCTTACCTGCAACTTTATTTTTTCTTTTGATTTCATTTGTGTCAAGAATGTGTATATTATCATAATTCCATTCCTCCGTAGTCATTGGGCACACCCACATTTAGAGTAACAGCAGTTCAAATTTATACCCAATCTAAAAACTGTGGGATCTTCACATCCTCTGTCCCCATTTCTATCACTCTCCTAACACTACCACTCTACTGATACCATCACTCAAGTGGAAGTGGACCACACAAACCTGAGGGTTATTTGGTGATTTTCCTTTGCTGCATGGGTTGCCAGGGCTAAAGTGTTCATCACCGAGTGACTAGTCTCTTCCCACTTAGCTAGGTTATCCCCAGAAAGCAATTTAGTCAGTGGCTGGGAACAGACTTTTTGACCCTCTGACCTTGGGTGCTGCCAACAGAGCCTTTGAAAACCCAAGGTCCGCTCCGTGCCAGGAGAATAGGTATTGGAGGAGTCCTCTTTGAAGAGAAAAAGAGACTCGTCATCTTCACTCATCTTCACTGGCCATGATTGAATTAGATTCCTGAGAATATCAGTGATGAACTTATCTGGGCTAAGGATGTGTCAGAGGAAGGACCTGAGCTCAGGTTTTCCTGAATGCAAGGCCAATTTCCTTGCTATAGATTAATATAATATCATATATGAATTCTTTGCAACCTTGAAACTCTATGCCTATATGAACTAGTCTCAATATGCATGACAAGATCAATAAAAATACAAGAATTAAATAACAATATAAGATATGTTCTTGTTCAATCACTTTGTAATTGTTTCTGACTCTATATGATCCTATTTGGGGTTTTCTTGGCAAAGACACTGGAGTCATTTGCCATTTCTTTCTTAGTTTATTTTACAGATGGGGAATCCAAGGCAGGTGAGGTGAAGTGACTTGCCCAGAGTCACATAGCTATTAAGTGTCTGAGATCAGGTTTGAACTCAGGAAGATGAGTCTTCCTGACTGCAGGCCTGGAACTTTGTCCATTGTACCATCCATCTGTTCACAAGAGATGTCAAGGCAGGGTATAATTCAAATGCAAATGACTGGTGCATTCAATAAATGGAAGGATATTGGTCAGGAAGAGGTAATATTTGAGCAGGACTTTATTTTTTTTTAATTTATTTTTATTAGAGATATTATTTGAGTTTTACAATTTCCCCCCCAATCTTGCTTTCCCCCCCCCCCCCCACGGAAAGCACTCTGTCAGTCTTTACTTTGTTTCCATGTTGTACCTTGATCCAAATTGGGTGTGATGAGAGAGAAATCATATCCTTAAAGAAGAGAAGAGAAGTCTAAGATGTAACAAGATCAGACAATAAGGTATCTGCTTTTTTCTAAATTAAAGGGAATAGTCCTTGCACTTTGTTCAAACTCCACAGCTCCTTATCTGGATACAGATGGCACTCTCCTTTGCAGACAGCCCAATATTGTTGAGTAGGACTTTAAAGGAAAAGATATCTTTTGGGTAGTTAAAAGTTGGGCAAGGGAGAGAATGATATTTTAGGCAGAGGGAATGGTGTGAAAAAAGGTCTGAAAATAGGAAGGTGAGTGGCATGTTCTGAGGACAGTGACTTGTGTCATAAAGCTAGATATTGCTGGGACCTCGGTAACAGATTATCTAGTCAAATCTTATTTTACTGATGAGAAAACTGAGACCCAGTAACTTGTCTGAGATCTCGCAAGTAGTAAGTAGCAGAGGCAGAATTTGAACTCGAGTCTCCTGACTTCCCACCAAGCCTTATGATTTAATCTCCTCTAAAAAAGTGACCTACCAAAGATTACTTTTTTATTCCTTGCAATAATTCTTAACAGTCATTTGTTTAAAAAAACAAACAAACTCATCCATTCTGATTTGCATTTGATTAATTTGGCAGTTTTGTGAGCTCTCAACAACCAGATAATGATGTTTCACTTACATAGGGTTGTCTCCATTCAAAATTTTCCATTAATATTTCCACAGACAGCTTGTCTGTGTTTGCTTTGCTTCAGCTCTCTTGCTTAAATATTTTATTTATTTTGAGTTTTACAATTTCTCCCCTAATCTTGCTTCCCTCCCCCCACCCCCCACAGAAAGCAATTTGCCAGGCTTTATTTACATTGTTTCCATGGTAGCTTCAGCTTTGCAATCAGTCTTCCATACCCACCACTCAATTAAAACTGTTTCCTTCCAAGATTATAAACAAATTATTGACAGTTAAATCTAGTGGCCTTTTTTTCAGTCCTTATCTTCCTCAGCCTCTCAGCAACTTCCTATGCTTGTGAACATCCCTTCCTCCTGGACATCTATTTTTGCACTTATTCTCTGTGGCATTCTCATTCTCCAATCTTTCTGACCATTCCTTCTTAGTCTGTTCTGTTGCTTTAGTTCCTTCTACCAGTCACATCTCTGAAGGCTCTTTCTTACACCTTCTTACTTCTCTATGTATGGAGATCTTATGGAATATTGTAATGCTATTTCACTAAATGTCTCTGCACATTACCTGGATAGTCCACAGGCATCTCAAACTCAACATGTCTAAAATGAAAATTATTATCGTACTTTCAAAACCCATCTCTACTTAACTTTGTATATCTGTTGATGCTGTAACCATCCTTCATTTGCCCATAACACTGGCATCATCCTTAACTGTTCCCTCTCTCTCAACTCACATACCCATTCAGTTGCTAATTCTATTCAATTCTACCTTCAAAACATTCTCTGTCCTCTGTTCCCTTCTCTCAACCCCCACAGCCTTCACCCTAGTTGAAGCATTCATCATTTCTCCCCTGGACTTTTATAATAGCCTTTTGCTTATTTTTAAGAAGTTAGCATTTATTTAACATTCATTTTTTTAAAAAACAAATTTTGAGTTCCAAATTTTCTCCTTCTCCCTCCCTCACCCAATGTGAAGGCAAGAAATGTGATATCAAATATACATGTAAAATCATGCAAAACACATTTCCATATTAGCCATGTTGCCAGACAAGCAAGAAAAATAAACTGAAAAAAGAATAATTTGATTTGCATTCAGACTACATCAAGTCTTCCACTGGACGTAGATAGCACTTTTCCTCATAAGTCCTTCAAAAATGTCTTAGAACACTGTATTGATCAGAAGAGCCGAGTCATTCTAGTTAATCATGGTGCAATATTGCTATCACTGTGTACACTCTTCTCCTGGTCCTGCTCATTTCTCTTTCCATCATTTCATATAAGTCTTCCCAGGTTTTTTGTGAAATCATGCTGCCCCTCATTTCTTAGAGCATAATAGTATTTCATCACAATCATACACTAACACTTGTTCATCCATTCCCCAATTAAAGGGCATCCCCTCAATTTCCAATTCTTTGCCACCCCAAAAAGCTGCTATAAATATTTTTGTGAATGTAATTACTTTTTCTTTTTCTTTTCTTTTTTTTTTTTTTTTGATCTCTTTGGGATCCAGACCAAGTAGTGGTATTGATGGGTCAAAGGGACAATAAGTTGTCACCCTGCCTCTATTTTCTCTCCTATCTAATACATCTAGTCAAATCCCTTCATTTTATAGATCACGAAACTGAGGCATAGTGAGTTGAAGTGACTTTTCCAAGATGGCAGAACTAAGATGCATGAACTGCTAGCCTTTGGATTCTAAATCCATTGTTCTCTCCACTTTACCATACTGCCTCATACCATGTACCAGTGTGACTTCAGCAAAAGATTTATGTAGCAAATTATGGGGGAGAGAAAGTTACAGGAAGGACGATTGTAGGGGAGGGTTGTCAGTATCAGGTTCGGAAGTTTAGCTTTATAGTGTGGGTATTCAAAGGCATTAGAGTTTTATGAGCACAGCAGTGACATAATGAAAACAATGTATTAAGAGTATTACACTGGTGACTATGTGCCAGTTTGATTGGATATGGAGAGGTCCAAAGGCAGGGAAACTTGGGAGACAGTTGCAATGGACTCCACTTTACAACTTTATAGTGATTAAGTTGTATTTGTGTGGCTTTTTGTAATTTGTTGAAAGTTCAATAACTATAACAAGTCAGCAAGTTTTCAAGTTTGTGAAAGAGGGTAGGTATATAGAGGTGAAGATGTTCATGTCAGGACAAAAATTTGAAAGTGACATAAAATCTGTGTTTTCTTCAAATGCCACATTTAAAATATAAAGTGAAAACCAACATGGCTACTCCCTGTAAATGTTGCTATCATATGTAGCATAGGAAGTGTTCCTCCTCTCCCAAACATCTGCAGCTTCAAAATTTCCAAGATTGTCAGTGTAAGATGCATTAACCCATGCTTTCAGAGCATCATGACAATGCTGGGCTATTTTGCCCATCGTGTCTTATATCCTCGTTCAAGAAATTGTCATATGGTTTGTACTTCAGCATTATCCTTCATCATGGTGCCCAAAAGAAAAGCAATGAGGTGGAGCAACGTGAACAAAAAGATCAAAGGGAAGCAAAAGACCCAAAAGCCTTGGGCAGATTCCTGTATCAAAATCAGACCACTTGATGGGAACAGGGTGGATGGTAGAAGCAAGAACAGGAGAGTCACAAGTCACCTACCAGGGAGGAAAGAATGTGCCCATGATGCCTCAAAGCATAGCCAATCCAATGATCTTTCCTCTAGAAGGTCTTACATCATCATAACAATAATAGATACTAGATACTAGGGCAGGGGAAGAGTAAACTTTGTTGCATTGTGGAGAAGTCTTGGTTTGCAAACTCTTTTTGCCAACACAGTTTTCAGTAAGGAGCCATAACTCAGCAATAGAGAGTTGCCTGGAGCTCATGATTAAATAGGTACTGTGTGTGTGTGGGAAATGGGGCTCAAAATCCTGTTCTTTTGAACTCCAAGACATGCCCTCTGCGCACTGATTGCCATACTGCCTCTCAACAACAATAATAACTACTGACATTTATATGACTTATGTTAACTTGCAAAATGTCTTGCAAACATTATCTTCCCTGGGCCTCACTACAATTCTGTCACATATTATGAGTCTGCTGATCCCCATTTTATAACTAAGAACGCTGAGGATTATAGAATTTCAATGACTTTCAGAGAGGGAAAATACATGAACCTAAGGCTTCCTTCCAACCTCTCCTTACTGTCCCAGCTCACAGTAGTCCAGGATTTATGAAAATTTGTATTCATGGAAAACTTGAGGACTTATCCCACAAAGATGTAGAGAATGTTTGATTGAACATTTTCAGGAGAAAATAAACATCTCAACGTTTGAGCCCAAGGTAGTCATACTTGAATTTTCTTTTAAAGTGGTAAACTCTATGCCTTGTAAAGGTCTCATTTTGCTCAAAACATACATTCATTATGAGATTTGTAATTTGCAGAAGCCAATATATGACAGCAAATGAAGTTTTAGTATGGAAGGAGATATAACTAAAGTAAAGCTCTAGTTGGTGGAATATATAAGTAATATTGCTGTAAGAGCCAGAAGATAAAGTCATGTCATGACATCATTGTAAACTCAAATACATAATTATAAAAGAAATTATAAATACAAATACAAAATTATAAAAGAAAAACAAATATGATCTAGGGGAGGAGAATAAAAGCATAGACTTTTTATAGTTTGGACAAATGTTTACATTATGGTACAAGTAGACAGTGTCAACATTCAGCACCATGTGGGATCGAAGTGCACACCGTCATTCTTTAATGCTGGAAAAAGCATATTGTATGACTTTCCTGAAGGAGTTGCATTGTGCTTCCTCGTTTTCATCCCCACACATTAGTCGTGCATAATCTATCTGAATCAGTCCTAGGCTTGGTATTTAACACTGTAAGAATAAAGTTACTTGCTCATAGTAACCACTCGGTAAATGTTTGTTGGGCGGATGAATGGATGAGTGGATGAATTGATGGAGCAACAAGCAACTCATTTGCTCAGAGATCATTTCTTGAGTGACTGAAATCTTCACACAGTGATACTTTGAACTTGGTGATCCCTGACAACATCACAACTAAATGTGAATAAGAATTTTGTTAAGTGACACCTACTTATCTTTGGTACTTTTAACTTCTTTACAGAGATTTTCCCCGCCAAGAGTTCCAATGTCAAACTACGGGCCAAGGGAGAAACAACAAACTGGATATCTAAATGCTGAGAGGCCCCAAATGCCTTTTAAGCTAGGACGAGCCCAAGTCAGACCTAACTATTAGAGAACTTTTGTGGAAAAGAAATTGGGAGGTGCTTTAAAAATCAATTCTGGGGACTTTAGAAAACACAGCTTGATTGTGCCTAATGAGGGCCTTGTGATTAGTGATTTAATAATTGATTCAACTAAAGGTGATTATCAATCAAAATAGCTCTCTTAAATTTAAAGACATATGTCAGCTTAGTTCATTTCCAGAATCTTTTTCATAACACTTCTTCTGAACAAATCATTCTGCATGGGTTTCAAATTTTAACTGAGATTCTTGTTTGAGTATGAATTGGAGTAGCTGGCCATTGAGGACCAACCAGTGCAGTCATGAGATTCTGTGATGGCTTTTGTTAATCTTTCAAATTTGAGAACTATAGGCTACTGTCTTATCTTCTGCAGATTGAACTGGTTTTCCTCTTTACTTTTGCCCTTCTCAAAATGATATTCAGATTTTTAATCTCTCAATAGCATTTTATATTTCTTTGTATAGCCTCATCCTTGCCTCTTATCTCAAAGCATGATTAAATTTTTCCCTTTATTCTCCTCTGCTCTTGACCCTCTATTTATTCCTCATATTTCTCTTCACCAATCTTGAAGAAATGATGAAAAGCTGCTATCTCCAAAGTTTATCAGAACTCTGTCTTACTGAGTTATGTTAAATACTTGATAAAAATGAAACAGATTCTGCCAGTTGTGAGTCTCAAGTGCTTTTCATTTGTTAGATAAATTTGGGGATATTGTATGCAAACAAAACTGTAAGTATTGTAAATTTCATTTGAAATCTGTTATTTGCTTATATGATGAATGCTTTGAATTTAATGGTTACTGAATGGCAGTAAAAAATTCTGCTCCAGGAAGAAGAAAGAGTTCTGATTTGGTTCCTGTTCTTTGGTAACTCAGCTGTATAATCTGTAAAACCAGTAGAACTCTGTTACCTCCTCAAAGGAAGAGGGCAGATCTCTTGAGGAGGTTCCTTCTATTTCTAAGGTCTGCGAGCTGTGGACAAAAGTCAACTATCAGTGCCTGGAAGAGAAAACTCCATTGGGATTTCTTCCACTTAATAAAGTGTTAATCACATAATCATTTGCCATGACGTTGAACTAGACTGAGGCCATTTGTTGGCTGACCTTATTCCTCTAAGAACTATTTGTACTTTTTGTTCATGGATTAAAATAAAAAAAACAAAAAAACAACAACATGTCTACCTAAGGCCAGATTCAAACCAAATCCAAGCCTACCAGCTGCTCCCTCTTCTGAAGGGCTCACTGCCTTGCATATAGTCAGCATCTTTATCACCACTTCTTCATCCTCCAGGAATGTTTATTGTGTATGTGTAGTCTGAAGCTCAGGGGTTTCACATTGTCAACAAATACCTTTGGGGGTCTGATTATCATTATTCAAATAGGAGGGATTAGATGACAAACATTCATTGCTGCAGGGAGTTGCTCAGAAGGAACTCTCTGAAAGCCCCTAGACCTCTTCTCTGCAGCTCTGAGTCTTCCAGAAAGGTTAAGGAACTCGAGCAGGGTCACCCAGCCAGTATGTCTGAGACTGAATTTGAACTCAGGTCTTGCTGCCTTTGAGGCTAAGCTCTTTTTTTGTTTGTTTTTTTGGTTTTGGTTTTTGAGGCTAGCTCTTTCTCCTTTATGAATAATGCCTGGCCTGTAGTCAAAGCTTAACAAAAGCTCATTGGTCAGCTGCCTGAGTCTCATTCAGCTCTTCCAGCTAGGTGCTTGAAAAACTGTATGCTTTTCCTTACATTCAAATCAAGCTTAATGTGACCTTTTGAAAAGAGGAAGAAGGACTTTATGTTTTTCCCAGCACATTTTGTTTTTGAATTAGTCACTATTGTGTAAACTAGCAGGTCACATCTACTTTCATAGCTTGGCTAACAGCAGGCCCAGCAGCTGTAGGGCTCCTCCAATCTCTCCTTGGCCTCTTTAGGTTCATTCCTTTGTTCTGGCTTAACCCAGGTGGAAGAGAAGAATTAACTTCCTTTTTCTGATTAAAGAATCTTGGAATCCTAGAATGGCACAGCAGATAGAGGAGCTGTATGGTATTTGGGAAGTGCCAGTAGGAGAAAGGTGGAAGCACATCATTTTCTTTTTCTTTTTTTTTTAGGGTTTTTTTTTGCAAGGCAATGGGATTAAGAGCACATCATTTTCTAACCCAGGACTCAATGATATGTTCAGAGTTCTAATCACCATTACAATTAAAAAAGATATATATATATATATATATATATTTGCACATATGCATACTTACATGTGCACACATATATGGATGTGTGTTTGTACACGTGCATGTACATGTGTGTGTGCGCATGTGTATCTAAGTCTTGACTTAGTTGAAAGCTGGAATACTAACAACAGTTCCTTGCAGGGAGCATCATGAATACACATGTGCATATACATGCATGTGCATATATGTACACATATGTGCACATGTGCCCTGTGTTGTGTGTGCACGCGTGTGTACATGCATGTGCACGTATATGTATACACACGCATATATTAATGATGTTCCCTGCAAGGAACTGTTGTTAGTATTCCAGCTTTCAACTAAGTCAAAAGACTTGGTATTTTGTATTAAAATACAAAATGACTATTCCATAGCTCTTTATTGAGCATGTACTATGCAGTGAACAATACTAGGTATCACTGGGAAGCTAGGTGCTACAGTGGATAAACATTGACCTGAGAGTCGAATGGAAATGAGTTTAAATCCAGTCTGACACTTGACACTAGCTGTGTGACCTGGGGCAAGTCACTTCCCCCTGATTGCCTCACATCCATGGCCATCTCCAGTTGTCCTGATTCCTATCTGACCACTGGTACCAGATGACTCTGGAGGAGAAAGTGTGGTTGGTGACTTAGCTCAGTGCCCCCCTCACTCCAATCCAAATAATGAGCTTGTCATGGCTTCACGTCTCTGATGTCAATTTCTTCAAGAATGAAGTTCAAACCATAACAACCAGTCATCAGAAGAAAAGTGCCAGGCAACTGTGTGCCTTCCTTCATATTTTGAGTTAAAAAAAAAAGGAAACAGTATTTTTTCCTTTTTTTCTTTTTTAGGTTTGTTTGTTTTTTGCAAGGCAATGGGGTTAAGTGGCTTGTCCAAGGCCATGCAGCTAGGGAATTATTAAGTGTCTGAGGTCACATTTGAACTCAGTACCCCTGACTCCAGAGCCAGTCCCCTATCCACTGCGCCACCTAGCGGCCCCACTGGAAACAGTATTTTCAATAGCAGCATGGTTCGGTAAGAAGAATACTTAATGTGGAGCCTGATTACCTGGGTTCAAGCTCTGTTCTGTCACTTATTTCTTGTGTCATCTCTCTGAAATTCAGTGTCTTCCGATGTAAAATGAGGGGATTATACTAGATAACCTCAGTGGTCCCTTCCAGTCTCTAAATCTGTGATCCTCTGAGCTCTTCATTTCCATCATTTGCATGATTTCCCTACTGGCCTCCAGGATAAATTTAGTAAAGGTGCCAAAAAAGTAATTAAGTAATGGAAGGAAGCATATCCAAGGGAACAAAAGAGGGATGGCAAAGCCATAGGGAATTTTAGAGATCATCAATTCCAACCTAAAATTTCATTTTACAATCCAAAATTTTAAAATCTAAAATAATATTTTATTGATGAGGAAAACTGAACCTCAGAAGTGATGTGCCATCCATAGCTAGAAATTGAACCTAGTTCTCCAGGTCTCCTACCCAGGCCACAGCCCAATATATCCCAAGGCCTCCCTTGTTTTTCCTTCCTTTTTTTTTGCATTGAGTGGCTTTAAATTCTTTTTTCAGAGTATATACTCTTAGCTTATTATTGCATTAAAATTAGCCCATGATATAGATAGAAGTATTATCTTCATTTTACTGATAAAGAAATCATGGTCTAAAGAAGTGATTTTTTACTCTGAATGGGACCCAGACCTTGGCCTCATTTTTGACATTTTATCATAGATAGACAAATACAACAAAGAGTTCTTTTTTGGCTTTAAGATAGGACTCCTCTCCTGAGCAGATGCAGTCAGTCTTAATTTAGGTGTGCCTCAATTTCTCTAACTGGAAAATATTTTCAAGGTCTGTCCTTATTTACCTGCTAGTGGTGTTGTAAGATTGGGAAAAAATGTTCTTTGAGCTTTTGAGAACAAAAATGTTTCATCCTTGTGGAATTTTAGGAGCAGCTGCAGCAAGTTACAATATCAGATCCCAAAGGCCTTGACTTAACAAATATGTCAGATTTGGGGCTTCTTTAAAATTAGAAAGTTTTTCTATTTAACAACTAGAGAACCATGTGTTCCATGAAATGAAAACTTTTTTGCTGATATGTCCTGGAGGCCAGGCGAGGGGAGAGCAAAAGCAATCTTGCAAGAATAACATTCCGTCCTTTTGAATCCTCTGATGTTACATTTGGATTGAGTTTCTGGTCATCAAGTACAATTGGGTGAATTTGCAACAAATTCAAGGCCCAGAGTTAAGTCTGCTAGTTCCTGGACTTTTTGAATTTCACTTTCCTTCTCCTATTCTGGTCTCTTGCTCCAGAACCTTGATGCCACACAGAACCACTCCACCTCCATGTTCTCAATGTGGAATTCTTCCTCTGTGATATCAGTTCCTTTCACAGTTACTGCATTTCCCATTTCTGTCCAGTCACTGAATCTGTATCTTGACCTCGCAGGTTCTGCCCTAGCCACTCAATTCATTAGCTCTCTCCTGGTCCCAGAATTCCCCATTCATGTTAGATTCCATGACGAGCCACTTCATGGCTATGGCTATCATCCTACCCCCCTCCCACCCCAAACTTGTGATGCCACTACCCCATCCAACATCACCCCTGCTTCCTTCTATTTGGGCCAAAGAGCATGTATAGCTAGATAAAGATGAAGTGTGCAGAGGTAGCCCATTAACAACTCAGATCGTGCCACTTCACATGGGCCTCTGCTGCTACTTTAGTCCTTTTATTTCTCACTTCTTGATTTCCTAGTTTATTTCTCCACTGTGACTGTTCTCAATCTTTACGGTCATTAAACTCCCAATGTTACTTTAACCTTCACCTTAACAGAATATACTTTCTGCTTGACTGAGATTGAAAGTCATCATTTGTGGGGCAGCTAGGTGGCACAGTGGATAAAGCACCGGCCCTGGAGTCAGGAGTACCTGGGTTCAAATCCGGTCTCAAACACTTAATAATTACCTAGCTGTGTGGCCTTGGGCAAGCCACTTAACCCCATTTGCCTCGCCAAAACCTAAAAAAGTCATCATTTGTGAACTCCCTCAGCAGTCCCTTTCTTCAAAGGATCCCCCGTGTCCCTATACTCCCAACCATTCCTCCCAACTTCAGGTCAGATGTTTTCTGGTCCATCTTCTCCCACCACCGAGTCTTTGCCTCATTAGTTTACAGATGTCTTTAACCTCTGACCTCTCAACTGACTTTTCCTGCCATCTCTGGGTAAATAGATAACTCTGCTGCTCAAGCACTTAAATAAAAACAATGATGACTCTTGACTCTACCTCGAAGCTACCTTGTTTTCTTTTTGTTTTGATACCAAATTTCTGGAAAAGATCAAGTACAGTGCCTCCATTTCCTTGCTGTCTATTCAGAACTAATCCCTTAAAATTTGGCTTTCATTCTATACTATTCTACTGATACTCCCCAGGAGTCACCCATGGGCTCGTCTTTGCCAAATACCTCTTTCACCTGTACCTATTCACTTTTTTACACTGGTGATCATCCAGCCTTTTTGAAACTTTTCTTTCTTGGCCTCTACAACATTTAAGTCTCTCAGGTCTTTTCCTTTCCTGATCGTCTCACTCTGTCTTCTTTGCCGTCTGCTCTTCCTTCTGTCCATTAGATGACTATCCCACCAAAAAGAGTCTTTGACCCTTTCTCCACATTCCACATTTGTCTGTGAGTGAATTGTCCAAACAGAAGCTTACCCCCTTTAAATGTTAAAGCTCAAAAAAATGAACTGTTCAAGTGTTTTTTGTTTAAAAGTTTTTACATGGTTCCCTGCCTTCTTACACAAAATATATGGAATAGAATTTAAACTTGTCTTCATGAATGAGGACCATAAGCCTGAATTTCTATTGTTTCACAGTATTATGATACAATAATAACTTCAAGGGCTATTAAGATTTGTTAGGTCTGTTTTAATACTTGTTTCGCATTAGAGAACTTTTTAAATTCATTTTTTTCAATGAACAAAGATTTATTTTCTCTCTTACCTCACTTCCCCCACCCCAATGAAAAACAAAAAGAAAAACAAATATGCATACTTAAGCCAAAATAATTTCCACTTTAGTGGCCATATTCACAAATGTGTATCTTATCTCAGTCTTGAGTCTTAACGCTTTCGTCATCAGTCCTCTCAATTAAAGTGGATCATTACATTGGTCAGAATTGTTAAGTTTTTCCAAATTTTTGTTTTGCTCATTTTTCAGCCTTTGCTCAGCTGAAGGCCCCCCCCCTTAGTTTCCAATTCTTTGCCATTATAAAAAGAGTTGCTATAAATATATTTGTATGCATGAGTCTTTTTCTCTTCCTTTAATCTGAGGTATGGGCATGGTAGTGGTATGCCTAGGACAAAGAGTATGCACAACTTAATAACTTTGGGGGCTTCCCAATTATTTTCTGGAAAGTCAGGACCAATGAACATCTACATCAAAAGTCCATTAGTGCACTTGTTTTCTTTTCTTTTTTTTTCCAAGGCAAATGGGGTTAAGTGGCTTGCCCAAGGCCACACAGCTAGGTAATTATTAAATGTCTGAGATCAGATTTGAACCCAGGTACTCCTTACTCCAAGGCTGGTGCTTTATCCACTGCGCCACCTAGATACCCCTGTGCACTTGTTTTCTTGCAGCTCCTCCAACATTTATCATTTTCCTTTTCTGTCAACCTTACCAACCTGAAGGGTAGTAAGTTGGACCCTTGGAATTGCTTTAATTTGCATGTTTGATGATTAGTGTTTTGGAGTGTTTTTTCTATAGTTCTAGATAACTTGGATTTCTTTCCTTGAGGAATACCTATTCATATCCTTTGACCATTTATCAGCAGAAGGTGCTTAATGAAGTTTTTCTGTCTCTTCTGATCTAGCTGTCAGATGTCACTTCTAGTGCCTTTCACTATGTCTGTCCCTAGTCTTCCCCTAGCCCATTCTTCTATTAACTTTCTGAGGCCTGGGAAACTAAAGTTCTTTGTAATTGAATCTAAAATAAGCCTAGGTCAGTTCGGAATGAAGTCCACAAGAACCTTCCTCCCTTGGTCCAGCTGCTGGCAGTGATGGGACAGGTTTACTGCTGCTGATTTCAGTCTCTCCTAATTAGAGTTGTGAGTGAAGCCGGAAGGGGATTTCTGCTGAGAATGACTTGCTCAGGCTGGGGAGGAATACCAAAACCAGATCAGGACCTAGCCAAGACCAAGAACTAGGTGAACAAGTTACAGGGCTGAAGCTGATAACACAAACCTGCATTCTTTAAAGTTTTAAGGAGGACAGTGATGTCTGGACCTCGGGCTGCACTTAAATAATGACTCAGGATGGTCATCTCAGAATGCTGCCACAGCTTGATCTAAGTGGCTTTGTGTATTTTCATGGACTGCCAGTGCTGTTTCCACTACCCCCCACTTACTCTGAAGTCCCCTCAGTGAGAGAACTCTTGCTGCTCCCATTTTTTTATTTTATTTTTTTTTTAGATTTTTCAAGGCAGTGGGCTTAAGTGATTTGCCTAAGGCCACACAGCTAGGTAATTATTAAGTGTCTGAGGCTGGATTTGAACTCAGGTCCTCCTGACCCCTGTACCACCTAGCCGTCCCTGCCCCCATTATTTTAGGATTTTAGTGACATCTGTTTTGGCTTGGAGGCCTTTTTTGTTTAGTCCTTTTTAGGAAGGTCTTTAGATAAAGGAAGTATTACTGCCTGCAAATTCTGGTTACTTTAGTTGTCTAGGAATAAAAAAGCAGAACTGCCAATGATCTGTACTCTATAGGAGCCGTGGACTAGTTGGAGAGTCAGGACATAAAACTGTTAAACATCCAGAACAATACAAGGTCATATAATGTTTAAGTGCCCATCTAGTTCAGAAGCAGGAGTAGTCATCCTATGAGATGGTAGGAGAGGCAGTCAGATCTGTGTTGGGTCGAGAAGCATATGTAGAATTTTGTTCAGTAGAGAAAAAGAAATGAGAGCATCGCAGAGGAGAGGCATCAACTTAAGCAAAGCAGGATGATGGAAATTAAAAGGCCTATTTGAGAGACAGTGACTAGAACAGCCTGGTTAAAGTAGAGCAAATTGAAGAGACTTGATTGCCAGGCTAAGGAGTTTAGATGTATTCTAAGAAATGGAGAGTCACTAAAAGTTTCTTAGCATGAGAGTAGCATGATGAAAGCAGCATCTTAGGAAAAACCAGTCTAGTAGGTGGGAGGCAGCACAGAATACAGAAGAAGGCCACATACCAGCTGCCATCCTCCAAATCAGGCATAAATCAGATTCAAAGGTCATTGAGGAATATAGAACAATATAAATAAAAAGATAATTTAAAAAAGATAACATTACTTTTTAAAATGAAGACAATCTGCAGCCCATAGGGATCCTTATGTATGAATTAGTGGTCCCCTTTCTGTATGAGTTTGTCACCACCATTAGCCTCGATGATCTCCTGAACCTTCATTCTATGATCCTTTCTCATCTGCTCTGACTGCTTCAACCTCTGAGTAAAGGATTAGAGAATGGACCTGTGAGTTCAATGGTATAGGGAAAAACAACAGGTTGATAGTTTCTCTGCAACTGGACAGTCTTAGAGTTTTAGAGAGTTTTCTTAGTACCAAGAGGTTAAAGGGTTTACCCAGGGTCACATAGTCAGAAAATGACAAGCAGTATTTGAACTCAAATCTTTCTGACCTCTTGCCTGTGATCCAGTCTCATATCTTCATCTGCCTTTTGTCAATCTCTACTTATCTGAAACTGCTCAATTTCTCTGCTTCTCTAAAACAAAACCTTATTCTTGTCTTAATTGTTTTCTTTATGTCTTCCTATCATTCAGCCAAGCTGTAAAACTCAGCCACTTCTTTGATTCTTCTTCCCATATCCTCCATATATTCCTGATACTAAATCCTATTGATTTATATCTTCATCCCCCTTGTCCTGATTCTGGTTGAGGCCTCTTTCACTTCATATCTGGATTGTTGGGATGACATTCTAACTAAACTGTTTCCTTTTTCCAAGTCGTTTTTCATATCATGGTGAGATTCGGGTGGGTGGGGAATCTAGATCTGTGATTACCTTAGTACAGAGACTTTCCTGTTGAGAAAATTCCTTCCACAGAATCTACAACTTGGCTATCCATTATTCCAATAGTGTCACACTCTAAAAATGATAGCCACTAAACTATACAGAAAAGATCCCTGTAGGATACATGTTGACTTAGTTTTAAAATGTGATGGGATCTATGCTGAATTGTATTTTTATGTTATTGTAATCTTTCTCTGTGTTGTTTTCCTTATTCTGAATACTTCTGTATCACTTAATCTAATTTTTTTTCTTGTTTTTCTGAATTCCTTGTAACAATTTTATTTCATAGCTGAATCATATTCCATTATATTTCCATGGCACAATTTGTTCAATAATTCCGCAATTTGGTTCTACCAGAAAAAATGTTTCTATGATTATATATATATAAAGTATATATAGATATATAATATGCATAATACACATATTAAATATATATTTGTATATATACATATTATATATATAAATTATAATCCTATATAAACACCTAAATCTGTATGTGCTTATATGCAGTGTTTATCTTAGTATACACACACACACACACACACGCCCCTCCTTAGATATGTACCTAATATTTGGATCCTTAAATCAGAAGATATGAATAGTTTTGTTACTTTTCTCACGTGAAACCAGATTATTTTCCAGGAAAAAAACATGGATCCTTTTACAACCTTGCCATTAGCATGCCTTCTTAAACTTATCTAAACAGAATTTATTCTTTCCTTAATGACTTAGCATTATAAATAAGCTTCCATTATTATCCTAGGCTTTCAGATAGTGATGTCCCTAAAATCTGTTGCTTTGTTTAGGGTTTTTCATTCATTCAGCAAACCTTTACAAACTGTCTGCTATATGCAGAGGACAATTCCAGATTCTGGAGGCAGATACAAAGTTTAAAAAGGATCTATAGTCCCTGTCCACATGGAGCTCCTCAGATTAACAAATGGATATGACACATCCCAAGAGAATTGTACTCCTGAACGATGCATTGGTGCAATAGGAAGGTGCAAAACAAGTTTATAAAGGAGGATGGGTTGCATTCTTTATCATAAGTCCATCAGAGAAGTTGCTTCAATATTTTTTCCCACAGTTGCTCTTGCTAATTGTATTTCCCTCCATCCATTCCTCCCCACTCCCATTTATTCTATTCTCTCTCTCTTTTTACTTCATCCCTTCTTTTTTTTGGGGGGGGGGGGAGTTGCAAGGCAAATGGGGTTAAGTGGCTTGCCCAAGGCCACACAGCTAGGTAATTATTAAGTGTCTGAGGCCGGATTTGAACTCAGGTGCTCCTGACTCCAGGGCCAGTCAGTGCTCTATCCACTGTGTGCCCTAGCAGCCCCCAAGCTCCCATCACTTTTTTTAGGTTTTTGCAAGGCAAATGGGGTTAAAGTGGCTTGCCCAAGGCCACACAGCTAGGTAATTATTAAGTGTCTGAGGCTGGATTTGAACTCAGGTACTCCTGACTCCAGGGCCAGTGCTCTATCCACTGCTCCACCTAGCTGCCACTCCCATCCCTTCTTAAAAGTGTGTTTTGGGGCAGTCAAGTGGCACAGTGGACAGAGTACCGGCCTTGGAACCAGGAGGACCCTAGCCCAAATCCTGCTCTGGACCCCCAACAGCTACCCAGCCTCATGGACCTAGACAGGCTACCCAACCCCACCACCCTGCAAAAAGACAAAAAAAAGTATGTTGTATCTGAGTTCCCTATCCCACAATCTTCCCTCTTTTCTATCACCTACTCTCCCCTTCCCTTATCCCATCCCTTTCCTCTTAATTTTCTCTAAGATAAGATAGATTTCTATACCCTATTAAGTATGTATATTGTTTCTTCTCTGAGCCATTTCCAATGAGAATGAAGACTCACTCATTCCCTCTCACCATCCCCCTTTCCACTCCATTGCAAAAGGTTTTTCCTTTACTCTTTTACATGAAATATCTTAGTTCATTCTATCTCTCCTTTCCCTTTCTCCCACTACATTCCCTTTTCACCCATTGACTCCATCTTTACAATATATTATACCTTCATATTCAGCTCCCTCCTGTGCCTTCTCTATATATGCTCTTCCAAATGTCTCTAATAAATGAGAAGGTTCTTATGAGTTAACAGTATTATCTTCCCATGCAGGAATACATGCATTATAACATCATTAATTAACATCATAATTTGCCCTTCTTGTCTACCCTCTCTATGATGTACCTGAGTCCTGTAACTTGAAGATCAAACTTTCTGTTCAGCTCTGGTCATTTCAACAGGAGAGTTTGAAATTCCCTGTTTCATTGAATATTCATCTTTTCCCCTTGAAAGAGGATGTTCAGTTTTGCTGGGTAGGTGATTCTCAGTTGCAATCTAAGCTCTTTTGCTTCTGGAATATCATATTCCAAGCCCTATGAGCCCTTAAGGTAGTCACTGCTAAATCCCGTGTAATCCTGACTGCAGCACCACAATATTTGACTTGTTTCTTTCTGACTGCTTGCAGTATTTTCTCTTTAACTTGGCAATTTTGGAATTTGGCTATAATATTCCTGGGAGTTATTATTTTAGGATCTCTTTCAGGAGGAGATTGGTAGATTCTATCAATTTCTATTTTGCCCTCTGCTTCTAGAATAGCAGGGCAATTTTCCTGTAGAAATTCTTTAAATATGAGGTCAAGGCTCTTTCCCTGGTCATGACTTTCAACTAGCCAAGTAATTTTTAAATTATTTGTCCCTAATCTGTTTTCCAGGTCTGTTTCTTTTTCAATGAGCTATTTCACATTTTCTTCTAGTCTTTCATTCCTTTTGGTTTTATTTTATTGCTTCTTGCAAAGTCATCAGCTTCCTTTAGTTCCATTCTATAGTTGAAGGAGTTGTTTTCTTCAGAGATCTTTCTTATCTCCTTTTCCATCTAGCCAATTCTGCTTTTTTAAGGCATTCTTCTCCCCATTCACCTTTTGGGCTGATTTTTCCATTTAATCTAAACTGGTTTTTAATGTGTTGTTTTCTTCAGCATTTTTTGGATCTCCTTTCCAAAGCTACTGACTTGGTTTTCATGATTTTCCCACATCACTCTCGTTTCTCTTCCCAACTTTTCCTCTACCTCCCTTACTTAATTTTCATACTGTTTTTTGAGCTGTCATGGCCTGCGCCCAATTCCTATTTTTCTTACAGGCTTTGGCTACAGTAGCTTGAAATATGTCATTTTCTGAGTGTCTGTTTCGATCCTCCATGGGACCAAAGTGTTTGTCTATGGTCAGTTTCCTTTTTTTCTGTTTACTCATTTCTCCAGCCTATGCCCTGGTTTTGAGGTGCTTCCCAAGCTTTTGAGTATTATTGGGACATCCCACAAGGACCTTAATTCCTCCAGGGTCTTAGGAGAGGCTCTGATTGTTCTCTTGCCTGTGCTCTGGTCTGTGGATGACCACAGGCACAACCCTCTGCCCTGAAGCTGTGAGGAGCGTCCCTGCACCTCAATGGTGGTATAGGCCCCCAGACTGCAACCAGGTTTTGGACAAAGCACAAGAGTCCTGTCCCAGGTATAGAGGAGAAACCTGGACAGTCTCCCCCAACCCCCTTACTCAGCCCTCTGTGAGCAGCTGTTGGGCAGCTCCCTGTTGGTTATGTAAGCTTGCTTCTGTTTTGCAGGGCTGGCCTGGGCTCCATGCTCACTCTGTCAGAGTTTTCCTGCTGATCTTCCAAGTTGTATTTGGTGATCCCTGGGATGGGAGGTCTGGAAATAGCTTCAGCTGCTACGAGCCCAGGAGCCCCCAGGGGGCCAGGTGCCCCGTGGTTTGTTCCTGGAAGGCTGGAGCTTGTTCACTCTGGCAGGGCGTTGACCCTGGCTGTGCTGCCCCTTCTGACCCTGGTGCAATAGAGCCTTCCCTTGGGTCTTCCAAGTTACCTTGGCCTGGAGGATTGTTTCACTGAAACAATTCTGTGAGTTCTGCCTCTCTAAAATTTGACTTGAGTCATAATATTAAAGCTTTGGAATATTTTGGAAGAGAGCTTTGGGAAATTCCTGCCTTCTGCCATCTTGGCTCCACCTCCCCCATATTTTTATTTATTTTGTTAGATATTTTCCCATTACATTTTAATCTGGTTCAGAGTAAAATGGGACGTGTTATCTTCTCCAATCTAATGTCCTCATTTCATAGGTGAGGACTCTGCCACCCAGAAAATAATTTAAGTGACTTCTTCAAGGTTATAGAGCTAGGTGCTACAGAGCTAGTACTAGACCCCATCATCTATTGGGGTTATTATAAAAAATCTAGCATTAGTAGACAAACAGCCAGAGAAGATTTTGTTAGCCAGATGCAGAACCTACTAATTAGCAGGAAAGATCTCCTTTAAAAATGCAGTTCCTATTTATACTACTTTTGACATTGTACTAATTTTCTTTTTCCTGTTGACAGAGGCAATCAAGTACCACCCATGTATATTTCTTTCATCTTTTTTTCCTTACAAGATACAACATATCCCCCCCGCCCCGAAAAAAAGAGATTTTAGCAACTATAGTGCTTCTTTTAGAAAAGGAGCAATTATCTCCCCTCTAGTGCTGCACAATAAATGTTTCACATTTCTTTGAAGTCACCAGTTTTCTCAATCACTTTCCATATATACAGTATCACATTTAATCCTCAAAAACATTTTTTGAGATTGATAGAATGAGGTATTAGATCAGGGAAATAAGACTTGAGGACCTAAAGGATTTGCCCAGGGTTTCACAGCAGCTTCTATGAGGGAAAGGGGACAGTAATTGTGGGGGGGGGGGGGCTCATCAAGGAAAGAAACATTAGGGCTTTGAATCACTGTTCAGCAAGACATCTGTGATACAGACTCTCATTATCAATCAAATTGGAACAAACAAAAGAATATATATTTGCAATATTTTTTTCCCGGTGAAAGTAGTTTAGGTTGAGCATCAGAGAAGCAGAGAAGTTAGATTGATTTATTTTGATTTCTTCAAGAATGAAACCAAGTGTATTTAGGTCAGCAGTTCTTAAATTTTGTTGGCAGTCTAGAGAAGCCTTTCTTTCACAATATTTTTAAATAAAGAAGAAAATACTAAATTTCAGTTAGAAGAGGTTAGTGAAAATAAAGATGTATTTTTTCCCCATCCAAGTGTGAAATTAAACCAATAAAGACAATAAAGCTATCTTAATAGATGGCATTTAGATCCTTTTAGAGTTTGCAAAACAATTTACCTGTGTTCTTATTTGATCCTTACAATAACTCCAGGAAGAAGGTGCTATTTTATCCTCATTTTAAAGAGGAGGAAACTGAGGCATGGAGACATTAAGGGACTTACTAAGGACCATAGAACTAGTAAGTGTTTGATACAAGATTTGAACTCAGATCTTCCTGCCTCCAATTTGTGTACTGCTACCTTTCAGATATTTTTTGCATTTAGGAACCCAAAAAAGTCTTATTCCCTGAAAGGAAACAACAAAAAGTATCAGATAGATCTGGCTTAGAAAAGTCATCTGAATGCAATGTATGGTCAAGTGTAGTGTTTTACGTATAGAGGACAAGGATGCAGCAGTACCTTCCCAGGAGAAGGCAGACAATGTGTTTTGGTAGTTAAAAGAGCTGGCTTTAGTCTCTGGAAAATCTGGCTCAAGTCCTACCCTTGACATGTATAGGATGTGTGATTCTGGGCAGAGAAGGTGCCAACCTCAACTGATAAAGGGACTCTCCTCAACTGGGATTTCCCTATTTGTTTTATGCAGGGGGAATGAGGTGGTGGAGAATTGTATTTAACCCCCATATTGAAGGGGGCACATTTGTGCAACTGCCCCAAATTTTGCCATAAAAAAATTGTTCAATCCTGTCAGTAAAACCTTTTTGAAGAATTACATAGAAATACAGAATAAATTAAACATCTGACCTGGCTACATTTATCTGAATGAGTACACTACCTAGTATTGTCAGAGAAGAAAAAGATAGGAAGGACTTTAGCAATGAAATGGATAGTTGGGAGTAGATCCCAGATTTCAGATGATGAGAGCAGAAGGTTAGGGAAATGAATAGAGATCCCTAGGGATGAGGAAGAGGAACAGGCAGAGAACATCAGACAGAAGAGAACTTCTGAAGGAAGGAGACAGGACAGATTTGCTTCCTAGAAAACAAGCCCATTAGAGATCTACGGAGATGGGAAGGAAGGGGACAAAGAGTGCTTTTAGAAATTGAAGAGAGAAATTCATGAGAATGAGGATAACAGTCCCATTCCAGATGAAACTCAAACCAGCCAACAAGCATTTATTAAACATTTACTATGTATCCTGGGCTAAGTTCTAGGAAATATGGATATAGTATAGAAAATTAATGTTAGAACCTGAGGTAAGTAGAAGTAGAAACGACAAAAGAAAAGTTGAAAATGTGTTCACATGAATATGGGGAAAAGGAGGAGTAGGTAATATAAAGACCTTAAAACCATTTAAGGTGGCTCTGTGAATAGAGAACCAACCCTGGAGTCAGGAGGACTTGAGTTCAAATTCAGCCTTGAACACTTACTAGCTGTGTGATTCTGGGCAAGTCACTTAACCCTGATTGCCTCAAAAAAATTTTTTTCAAACAAGAAAATGAAGCCTATTTTGAAAGACAATATACTAGATAGAATTGTATTATAGAAAAGATATAAAGACAAATATTTTGCATGCAAAAGCCTATTCCTACTGGACAAGGGGGGGGCCAAGAATCAGAGAATGGTATGTTTATTTACAACAGAAAGCAGATGTTGTAAAGATAAATAGTAAGAGTTCAGTGACTAGTTTTTGAATTGTATGACCATGAACGTAAATTGGAGAGGAAATGGTATACTTCAGAAGTGGCAATAGATTATCTTTTTTAGGTAATGTGGTGATAATAGTCAAAATTAACCTCTCCAAACTGGGAAAATTTATCAGAAGAATGTGAAAGATGCCTCCACTTCCTCTTCTGGATCTTAAAAGGTTATGTGCATCAATTATCCAAGGACTATATTTGTTCAGAAAATTTACCATCAGGTTGATGGTAAAGAAGTATATGTTTTGGCCAACGCAGCTCACTAAGGCATTGGAAAAGATCTGAATGTGTGTTAGGAGTATCTCAACCACAAAATCACAGATCTATAAAGTATTTAAAACTATGTAGAAGATGAGCAAATTTCTATTAGGAGAGAGGAAATAAAATGCAGACGAGGTGATCAAGAAGAAGTTTTACTCTGTCTTTAGGATGACAGTTTGATAGGGCATGACTTTTTTTAGATGAATTTTTTTTTTTTTTTTAGTTAAAAGCATTTATTCAGGGGTGGCTAGGTGGTGCAGTGGATAGAGCACTGGCCCTGGAGTCAGGAGTACCTGAGCTCAAATCTGGCCTCAGACACTTAATAATGACCTAGCTGTGTGGTCTTGGCCAAGCTGCTTAAACCCATTGCCTTGCACAAACCTAAAAACAAAATTTTAGAGAGTTATGTGACTTGGTGTGAGTAGAATGTGTTAGTTTAGTCTTGACTTTCAGAATGCTGTAAATTTAATCCAAGTATATATTATTATGCTAAAATACAGAATTTACCAGAAGTTACTCAGAGTTTAAATGACTGACATGGGGTCACTATGTGTGCATTTAAAGTAGGTTGTGAATTCAGGTCTTTTTCATTATTTACTGCACTATGTTACGTTTTACCAAAAGATTAAATATTTTAGATTTCTCTGTCTAACATTGTTACAATGAGTAGGCAAGTAGAGGGATGAAGTCGAAGTGAGCAAAGTATGGCTGCGTGTGTTGCCCTGTACCAGTTGTAAGATTTAGAGGCAAAAGGGATTTTAGAGTTCTTTTAACAAATGAGGAAACTGAGGCTTGGAGTTTTTTAATTGTGAAGGTCCTCAACCTTCAAGTGTAATGTTTAATTCCAGTATAAGAAACTAGAAGATGAAATCATTGCACTGAATTGTTTTCTAAAGCAGATTACATTTTTGCAGTCTTGCAGTTGACTGAAATGTGTTGATTTCAAAAGCCTTTGATTTGAATAAAGTAACCTTCAAAAAAAGGCTTGTAGATGTATTAAGATCATAAAAGATTCTTAAATAAATATAAGTGTATAGGGCAGTTAGGTGGTGCATTGCATAGAGCACTGACCCTGGAGTCAGGAGAACCTGAGTTTATATGTGGAGTGAGACACTTAATAATTACCTACCTGTGTGACTTTGGGCAAGCCACTTAAGCCCATTGCCTAAAAAACAAAAAGCAAAAAACCACCTAAAAATAGGAAATAAATAAATACGACTGAAGAGAGAAATGTGTAAATTGACTTATGTTATGTAATGTGGAAATTTGTTTAATGTGATTACATATGTATAACGTATATCAGATTACTTGTCTGGGGAGGGGGGAGGAAAGAGTGGAAATCAAAAGCTTGCAAAGATGAATGTTGATAACTGTGTGTCATTGGAAAAATAAAATACAAAAAAGACAGACAAAATGCCCCATGTGTAATGTGGCATAGAATAGGGAAAATGTTTAGTAAATGTTTGTTAGTGACATAGAGAATGTTTTGGACAGGGTTCAAATGGATGAGGAATTCCCTACAGGCTTTTTACATTAATTTTTTGTGAATAGTATTGTGCTGAAGTGCCCTTTTTCTTTACTCAAAGTTATTGTACTAATCCATATGGAAACAGTGAACAAAATAAGTATTGCTTATGGTATGCAATAGATTGGATGAGATGGCACCTCTGATGCAGACAAGTTGTGTGATGTGAGCAGATCACTTCCTCTATTGAAGAAGGTAGGGAATTGCCTGCCATTGAAATCACATTTACTGTGTCCCTGTCTCCATCTTGTGCTTGTCACTGCAGACTTACGGCAGTGATATTTTTTTAATATGAATATTCTTCTGGTGATGTGTGGTTATCAGTAATCCCCTATTGTTTTGCAAGATTTTGTTATGACAAGGGGGAGAGAGGTTGGAGGTGGGTAACAGGTGGCAACCTATTACAAACAAGGATGTTTTATCGTTTTGTTTTTTTTTTGAGAAAGCAAATGGGTCCATCATGCCGTGAGAGTGAAGGATCATTGAGGATCGTGTGAATGTCAAATGATACAGCTGTGAAGTCATCTAAAAAGAGATCCCCCCCTCACACGAGGCCCTGCATTGTTTGGTATACCTTGTTTTTCAAGGTTTTGGCAAGGCATGAAGGCTGTTGTAAACAGATTTCCATCAGAGTTGTTGGAGAATTTGCTTGTGTTCCTGTAGCTGGAGCAGAGGAAGAGTTGGAATAGAGTTCAGCTTATGTTTTCCCCTGCACAGGTGTGTCAGGGATGTGGTCCATTGAGTTTTGGGGTCATGTTTATGTGCAAGACAGAGTTGGAGCAAGCTTGGCGGGCATCTGGCACAGCCCGCACGGCTTGTGTTCTCGAGGAGCAAACGGAAGCCCCCAAGGTTAGGGGGGGCTTGTGCGAGTCCTTTGGGGCAGAGCGGTGGATGTGGGGGCTCAACAGCCCCTGCTCCCCGACGAAACCCTTCCCCAAAGGGCTAGTGGGAAGCACACGTCAGAAGGATTTTTACTGTCAAGCCGTGTTTCGGTGTATTCTGGCAGGGGCGTGGGTGTCGGGGTTGTTTCCGAGCCGACTCCCGCAATGACCCCCTTTTTTCTGTCGTGGGGGAGGGATGTCAGTCATCGGCTGCCCAGGCCGGTGCTTCGGAGCTTCCTATGTTGGCAAGTTGCCCAGGAGGTGGGGGGCATGGGCCATCCGGAGTCGGCCATGAAAGCCATTTGGATCCATGAGAAAAGTTAAGTTTGGGGAGTCAGGAAATGATTTGGACGCATGGCGGCCGTGGGGGGCAACCTGTGGCCTTGGGCGGGGGAGGCGGGGGCGGGGGCGGAGGGACAGCGTGGGCTCCTTTCTGCGCCTGGCCTCGGGCGCTAGGGCGTCTAAGTCGTTACAGAGTGGCGACCTGGCATTGGGGGGGGCCTCCCCTCATTGGGAGTTCCCTGCGCCAATGAGATCTCGCGGCCGCAAGCCAGAAAAAGGGGAGAAGGCCGGCCGACGCGTCGAGTCTCCGCGAGCCTCGCAGGTGCACGGACGGGCCCTGGGGCGCTCCTGGCCGAGGTAAGTTCGCGCCCTCGGGGCCCCCCGCTGTGCCGCCCCCCCCAGGGGAGGGGGCGATGGCCGCTGCGCCTGTGGGGAGGGCTGGGCACGGGGCGCCAGGGAGGGCGTCAGACGCCGAGTGGGAGGGGGCGCAGGGGGCTGTGTGAGACTGCGGGGAGTGAGAGCAGGGGCCGTGGGGGGGGCTTGAGGCGGGCGAGTATCAGGGAAAACCGTGGGTTGGGGGGCGGGGGGGGGGCGAGGAAAAGCGTGAGTTGGGAGGCGGGGGGGGGGGGGCGTGAACAAAAGCGTGAGTGGGGGGCGGGGGGCGTGAGTTGGGGGTGGGGGCGTGAACAAAAGCGTGAGTTGGGGGGCGCGGGGCGTGAGTTGGAGGCGGGGGGCGTGAGTTGGGGGCGGGGGGCGTGAGTTGGGGGCGCGGGGCGTGAGTTGGAGGCGGGGGGCGTGAGTTGGGGGGCGTGAGTTGGGGGGCGTGAGTTGGGGGGCGTGAGTTGGGGGTGGGGGCGTGAACAAAAGCGTGAGTTGGGGGGCGTGAGTTGGGGGGCGTGAGTTGGGGGTGGGGGCGTGAACAAAAGCGTGAGTTGGGGGCGCGGGGCGTGAGTTGGGGGGCGTGAGTTGGGGGTGGGGGCGTGAACAAAAGCGTGAGTTGGGGGCGCGGGGCGTGAGTTGGGGGGCGTGAGTTGGGGGTGGGGGCGTGAACAAAAGCGTGAGTTGGGGGCGCGGGGCGTGAGTTGGGGGGCGTGAGTTGGGGGGCGGGGGCGTGAACAAAAGCGTGAGTTGGGGGCGGGGGGGCGTGAAGAAAAAGCGTGACTTGGGGGCTGGGTGCGGGGCTTGAGGCGAGAGCAATGAGGGGGTTGTGGGAGAAGGCTGAGCATAAGGGGGCGTGGGCGTGAGGGAGGGGCGTGTGGCGCGCAAGCGGGGGGGGGGGCCCTGCACGGGCGGCAGCTGTGGCGGAGGGCGTGCGCCAGGCGAGTGCGTGGAAGGCGCTGGGGGGAGGCGAGGGGGAGCGCGAGGCGGAGGATGGGCTTGGGGCTGGGAGGAGAGGCGCAGACCCCGAGGGCTCCGGCGCGTGCCTCTGAGGGCCGGGAAGCTTCTGCAGGGGAGCGCGGCCGGTAAGCATCTAGAAGGAAGTGGATGGGAAGCTCCTAGAGGGCAGCGACTCGGGTGGTGTACGGCGGCCAACGGGGCCCGCCCCCCCGACGCTCCGTACGCGACCGGCTCGTGCTCTCCCTTGCTCCCTCCGCCCTCCGCCCCTCGGGAAGCCTTCCAAAAAAGGGATCCTTTTTCGGCGCGCCAAGATGTGACGGCGCTTGCGCACTAAGGACCAGCCCGGCGCTGCGAGCCCTGCCACCGCGAGTCAGCGGTGCATTGTAGCCTAAACCTGGCGCTTCTTTTGCTGCTTCGCGCGCGCGCGCTTTCTCTCTCGGTCCCCTACCCTGCCGCGGGGAGTGACGTCATGCGGCCCGGGCTCGTCTACTGCGCGGGGAAGGAGGCCGCGGCGGCGCGCGCTCCGGGCCCAGGGTAGCCTGTGATTGGTCCGGGCCTGAGACCTAGGGAACTCGAATGCAAGGCCTCACGGTGACCCGGCCCCGGCCCCCCCCCTCTCGGAGCGCCGAGAGCTGCCGGGCCTCTGCACGACCCGTGCCAGGTAAGGCGGCCGAGCGGGGCCGGCTGGCCGAGGGAGCGCGGCGGGGGCGGGGGGCGCGGGCTGGGGGAAAGGGAGGGCAGGGGGAGGGGAACAATGCGAGAGGCGGAGGCGGCGGCTAGGCCCTACGTAGGCCGCGCCGAGGGGGCCGGCCCAAGCCGGACGTCTGCGGAGCGCCAGGAAGTTGGCGGCGGCCCGAGCTGCCCGGAGCCGCCGGCGGAGCCTCGGACCCCACGAAGCCTCAGGCGCCGTCGCCGGCGACTGGGGACGCTGGGAAAATGGCGGAGAACAAAGCTGTGAAGAGACTGTGGCCCCGTGGCAAGGCGTGGCGTGGCGGCCCGGCCCCAGGCGCAGGCACCGCCTCCTCCCCCCCATCCCCGCCCCTTGCGGTCGCAGGCGCTGGAGGAGCCCGGCCGCCGCGGGGCACAGGGCGCGGGGGCGCTGCCGGCATCCCGATGGCGGCCGTGGGGGGCTCGGGGCCCCTGGGGAGGGTCTGCGCGGCCGTGGCCGCCATCGCCTCCATCTTGTTTTCTCTTGGAGTTTAGCGGAGGGAGAGCGCAGGGGGCGGGGGCTGTGGGGGGGGGTGTTGAGCTTTCGGAGCCGCGGACTCGCGGCCCCCCCACCCCCCCTTTTGTGCGGGTCTGTGCCGGGGGTCGGTAAACAAAGGACCACGTGGCCAGCATTCTGCCCTGGAGGAAACCTGCGATGGGAATAAGTGGGGCCGGGAGCGCCGCCTGCGGCCCGGGCTTTGTGTGCCTAGCTTTCTGCCTTTCTCCTCCTCCTGCCACTTGGCATCTTCCCCCTTGGCAAGACGGAGACAAGGGCACGGCCACGGGGAGCCCTTCCTCCGGCCATGAGGTCCTCTAGCATTGAGAGGAAAAGACGACTCGGCGATCCACTGGGTGCTGGGCTTCCTTGACACGGACGAGGGAGAGAACCCTTAGGGAGCCGCACACCTCGTCGCTTAACGAGCCGCGAGGTGCCCTGTCCTAAAGATGCTACCCCACATTGATTCCGAGCTTTTGGCAAGGAGACAGGTAGTCTTTGGGGTCCTTTTCTTTCCCTCTTCATGGATGTATTCATGTGATTGAGAAAGGCTCTCCCAGACCCATGTGAAATGGGACGTGATGGGGGCCGATGCTTTTGTTGGGCTACTAAGGGGCTGTGTCTGCAGAAAACTAACATTGCCCCAAAATGGAGTTTGAAAGGCACTTTGGCCTCGCTTCACAGCACCACCCCCTTACCCAAGTTGGCAGTGGAGACTGGATGAAAACGGGCAAAAATTGTGGTTTATAAAGAAAGATATTTTTTTTATAAGAAGTGCGGTAAGGATGTTTTCCAAAGAAAGTAACTAGTAATTGGTGTTGAGTTAACAAAAATCCAAGAAAGACCTGCGGGATTATTACGTTAAAAGGAAACCCTACCATACCTTGCTTATCAAAAATGCTTATAAATCAATATTTTAAAAAATTTGGATCTGGATTTTTCTTTATAAGAAAATGATGTGTTCATTTCACTATACATCTTGAACAAAGCAGCATTTAATTTGCAAAGTCCAAATGCTGCGCTGATGCAGAGGGTTTGGTTTTTTTGTCCATACAATCTAACTGTAATTTGATTTATGGTGATCCACATTTTAAACTGCCCCAGTCTTAATTTGCATTGGAGCCTGACTGCGAACAGAAATACTGTAGTTGAAGAAATGGAGAGGAGACGGTTGAATACAATTTCTGGATTCAGGTTCTTGTAGATAGGCATTTTGACTGCTCTGTTCGTTTTGCACTGCTCTAGTCTAGTGTATATCACTGTAGACCTCTCATAGGCATCATCTTAAGGAGAAGCCTCTTGTTTTTCCTCCTGTTCTGATGTGTTGGACACAATAGGTACTAACTTGCATTGTACATAATGGGTTCTGTAAAGAACAACCCATTCTAATTAAGCATATGGGGTGTGGTGGTAACAGATCCAAGCTTCACTAAAGTTTAATTTTTTTTTAATTTCCTTAAACTCTGACAAGAAGAGAAAATAACTATTGCACTTGAGTATTGTTTTCATTTTCCAGTAGCTGATTCTGTGTAATATGTATGTAAATAAAACATTCGATTGGATTAACTCAGCTTTACTTTTGTGACCAGGTGTTTACACTAAAGTAAAATCATTTAAAACCTTTGAAGTGGAAAGGTAAAGGAATTGAGCAAAATAGCCACTTGCTAACTGTTTGTGAGATATAGGTAATAACGCTCTTAAATGCAGTCAAGTTTCATGGAACTTCAAACTTGGTGAGAAGAGAAAAAGAATAGGGGAGGAGTTAAACCAAAAGTTAGTACTGCTTCACAGAACCCAGGGACCCTAAAATAGCTCTGAGACCAAAGCAAAGACTCTTAAACCTGGGCTTTGTAGTAGGGGAAAGGTAGACTATGAGAAATTAGGACTACAAATTTTTACTAAGCCACTGAGCTTCATGTTTTTAAGATTTATCCTGCAGTGCCTTTTTTTTCTTTGTTATTGTGACCATAATCCAAAAGTTCCTAGAATGGCTATAGAAGTGATGAATATTTTTGAACTGGACCCTGTTATACATCTGTTTCTCAATAGCCACGGAACATATTTCTTTATAGCACTTGAGACTTAAACCACAGTTGTCTGCTGCTGTTCTGGCTATTGACAAGGCTCGTTTGGGGTCCACAGGATGGAGTTTGGATAGACTTGACTTACACTTGGCCATTTGTTCTTTGGGAAGTCTTTGTATGCTATTTTCACCAGAAGCCAGAGACTGGAAAATTAGATTCTTTCTCCATGCTGTAAAACTATTTTGCCATGATGCCTCATCATTATTTATGAAGTTACCACAAAAAAACATCTCATTTAATTACTTTATCACTTGAACACTTGGAAATTGATCTTTTATTCAGTGTAACTAATTATTAGTGTGATATTTCCATTTATTTCAATTATTAAAACATTTTATTTTACAGATATTCTCGAATGAACTTGGCCCCAATATGGATCCAGGTGGTGGAGGTCTTGGATTGCAGATACAAGAACCCAAAGTGCCCCCTACTATCATAATGCAGGATTTTGGTAAAAACATTTTCACTTTTTAAAATTACAGTTAAGAATTATGTTACAATTTTTGGCTTTGAGCATTAGTTCTTTGTCTAATGCAAATGCTGTTTCATTTCTTTAAGCAGAACTACTCATCTCTGTTCTGTTAATGCATCTTTTCCTGTACTTGGACATTTTAGATCCTTGGGGGGATTCTTAGAATACGGTACTTTATATATTTGCTTAGAAAATGAAGTGTTGGATGGAATCATTGACTGCTTTGTGAGGTTACGTGTTGATGTTTCTGTATATGCTTGCACACACAATGCTTGCTGAATTTCTGCAACACCCTTAAAGAAGGGTCATTCTTTTATAAAGTTAGGGAGTGACTGTCACCAGATCAGAGAAGCAGAGTGCTTCCTCATTGAAGGAATGTAGCAGACATGGTTTTCCATGTGCTGAGCTACAGCTTTGGCTTGCTGCATTCCGTGAAATTTTCTTTTCGTGTGAAATGAGAGAAATCGCTTTTACTCGTTTGCTTTATAAGAATTCAATTCAACAAGCATTTATTCAGTGCTTCCTGTGTGCTGAGCACCCTTTAACATGTTCCTGAGCCTTGACATAAGTGCTAGAAGCAGATGCAGTTAGGTGTGCAGGAAAACCATGGTTTTAGAAGACCTAGTTCAAGTCTCATCTCTGACAGTTATGTTACTTTGGACAAATCATTTACTTTGAGCCTCAGTCTCTTCTTCTGTATAATGGGAGTAACTGTGCTTGTGTTACTTTCCTTTTGAGGCTTTTGTGAGGAGCGTGCTTTCAAAGAGAAAAAAATGCATAACACTAAGTTTCTGTATTGCCATTATTTGTAAGCAATTGAAAATCAGCTGAAGAGCCATGTTGAGATGTCTACATTTTGAGTAAGTACAAAAGTAGTAACCTTAGATTTTTATCTGGGAAAGACTTTAAAGTCTTCTAAAGTTTTCTCATCCACTTTATCCTTCCCCTTTCCCCTCCCCATCCCATAAATGAGGGCTCAGACCCAGAGAACAGAAATGACTTGCCTCAGGTCACTTAAGTAGTGGATAGCAGAGCCAGGATTTGTATAAGTATCCTTCAGTTGCCATTGCAACTCATATCAGCTACTTTTTGTTCTTCAGTTATGGGGAAGCAGACTTCTACGGCTGGTGGGGGAGGGGGTTGGAAAGACCAACTCAAGCTGAGATATGGGATGTTATAACCTGGTAAGCAGGAGCGATGGGAGTTTGGAGGAGAGTTGAGGAGATTGAAGCTAAATTTAAGTATGAAAAACCATTTAAAGAGAATGAAGTTTTGGGGAGCACTGAACTTGACAAAAAAGAGGGAAAACTGG
The DNA here is from genome assembly GCF_037893015.1 of Macrotis lagotis. Lineage (NCBI taxonomy): Eukaryota > Metazoa > Chordata > Mammalia > Peramelemorphia > Peramelidae > Macrotis > Macrotis lagotis. The sequence goes on from NC_133666.1 coordinate 54,268,087, forward strand.
CCTTCAGATCCCTTCTTGCTAGAAATTTCTGAACCCGTGAATAGGAGATTGGTTAGGACAGTTGGACATTTGAGTGAATAGAAGTGAAGAGAGGGTAACTGAGTGATAGGTGTGGATAAGAATGAGAAACAGCTCTTAGAGGCAGAGGCAAATTGTGGTACTTGATTAGAAGTGAATTGTAGAGGGGGGGAAGGTGATGAGCAGAGCAGGCCTTAGTTCCCAGAGTAGCAGTAAGTCATTAGTGAAATTAAGTTAGGGCACTGGATTTAAGGTCAAGAGAAAATGTAGGCTCAAATATCATTATTTGTGACCCTGCAGCAAGTCACTTAACTGTTCTGGGCCTCAGTTTCCTCCTCTCTAAAATGAGGTATGTGTAGGGGTGTGAACGTAATGGCTAAGTCCCTTTCAGCTATGAATTTATGGAAACGTGTTATGGAGGACTTAGTGTTAAAAAGACAAAGGATTGAAAAATCCATCGTAGGTGGTGTTCACATGCATGTCAGAGACTTGAACTTTTCAAAGCTTTATGTTGGGGAATGAGGGGTCAGGATATTCTCACCCTTTACTCTCTCACCTTGTAAATGAGGCAGAATAAAAAGCAAAATAAGTTAGTATCATGATTCCTCAAATGTTCCTAAAGACCTCCTCCTAACTTGTGTCTAGAACCCTGGCAGAGAATTTCTAACGTGCTTAAATTCTTTATTGACTGAATTAATCTAATCCCTTCACCTTACTGTAGAAATTAACCTTTGTTGTTGATTACGATAAGCAGATTTTTCTTTGTAGAAGCAAAAAATCCAGTATTGATGATCATTTCTTTAGGGTTTCATTTAACCAGCCTTCTACCCTTTTATACTGTTTTACCATCTTCAGGTTTAATCCCTGTATTAAATCCAGTCATTTCTTTTCTTTCGACTGCCAGGAAAGTAAAACTTTTATCTTGACATACTTTAGTGCCACTGGAAATAGTCTTTTGAGTTTGCTCAAAGTCACAACTGTATATTTTACCTGGAGTTTCTAGATTTCCAAATGGTATTTACATAGAATCATTTAAAGTCCTCTTTAAAAGAGTTGGGGAGTATAGGGTAATTCTAAACTTCTCTTGGTGTATATATACCAAAGTTCTGTTTTTGTTATTTATACTTTGCATTCACGTCTCCTCATCATCGTCGGTAAACTAATCTTATATTTAGTAGAAGCAGGACTATTTTCTATTAATTTTCCAATTAAATTTGAGTTGGCTAGTATTAACTCATGTGACTTTGAAGTGGGAGTAGCAAATAAAACTTAGTTTATTACTTGTTCTAAATTCTCTGCTTTTGGGGGAAAAGGACAATGTATTTTTTAAAGTTATCATTGTACCTAGCCCAGTACTATAGAAAATTAATGCCTTTATTTTGATGTTGGTGAAAGGCTTGATGATGAAATGCACAAATGATTGGTAGCTGAAGCTCTGGTAGAGTTAGTGTGGAGCCAAAAATAAGACTTTTATTTTTGGGAACAGTTGTTATTTTGGGGAACAGTTGGTATTGGAATTTTTAACCCTGCCATAAAAATAATAAATATGAAATATGTGAAGAGCTATGAAAAGACCTATATAAGGTGATGGAGTGTGAAATTAGCAACCTGAACTTCATGAGCACTGATTGCAACTAAATAAGGGGGGGCACGGGGGGGGGGGGGCCCACACGGCATGGCGGGGATAAGAAGAAGAGAACCAAGGGTTACTGATTTTTTTTCCAGGACTAGAGGGCAACAGAACAAGAACATCTCATTTCCTTGTTTGTTAATTCTTTTTCTTCTGCCTTTTCATGGGCTAGGGTGCTGGGGTAAGATTTTTTTCAAATGTATTCTGTTTGATTGTCTTTGTTAATAGTTATTATGTCTATTGTTGTTGTTGAAATTTAACCCTGCTAGCTGAAAACTTTTTTTCTTCTGCTATTACTTTTTTTCTTTTTAAATCTTACCGTGAAGATTGTGTATTGATTTGTTTTCTATCTGTTCCTGGTCAGTAATCTCAAATTGAGTTTCATTTTCATTGGTAATATTTAGATTTTTGTAATTTTTTCAGCATTTTTTATTGTTTTAAATTCCATTGATAAATTTTAATCAGTAAGGAATTATATTGACAATGAGCAAAAAAGCCAATTTTCATTTCAGTCTTAGTTTTGTATATAGGACAAGTAAAAGAGTGAGACAATTAAGAGAAGGAATCTGTTAAGATTTAGAAGCCAGTTCTGGAAGATCATGTATTATCGAATTGTTTCCTTTTAACTATCTCTTGTTCAGTTAAACCAGGACCATTCCTCCTCACTAATATGCAATAAGGAAAACTTTGCTCCAAAACAAATTTTGATACATTAACTTGATTTTTCCATTGATTGCCATTATAAATTTGAAGGTATGCAATGCTAGAAATGGTTTTCCTTGGAAATTAAAGAGGGAAAAATCAGTAGACTTTCTAAAATATATATTTAAAGAAAAAAGGATTCTCTTTCTGCTAACGGTAACCGTAATATTTCAATATTCTTTGGGTTTTTTTTAATAGTTTTTTTGCAAAACAATGGGGTTAAGCAGCTTGCCCAAGGCCACACAGCTAGGTGTCTGAGGCCGGATTTGAGCTCAGGTCCTCCTGACTCCAGGGCCGGTGCTCTATACCACCTAATTGCCCCGTAGTAATAATTCAGTATTAACAGAAATACTGTATTCAAAATCCTGTAACTTTAAAAAATGGATGGGGGGGTGGCTAGGTGATGCAGTGGATAAAGCACCGGCCCTGGAGTCAGGAGGGACCTGGCTTCAAATCTGGCCTCAGACACTTAATAACGATCTAGCCGTGTGGCCTTGGGCAAACCACTTAACGCTGTTGTCTTGCGAAAACCTTTTTTAAAAAAAGTGGTTTGGTATGAAACACTATTATTTACTTTTCCCATCTTAGAGGTGACAGTTTTTGATATCTACAACCTTTCTCAAGCTTTGTAATTTTAAGCTACAAGATACAAATTCAACTTGCTAGATCCAAGTCTGGATCTAGACGTGATTTACATATGAAAATCTCTGAAGTATCCCAACAGTTCAGCAGGCAAATTATAAAAGCCTGCAAACAGCCGAAAAAGCAGTCCTGGTCCTGGGAGCAGACACTGTGCTAGAGAAAAAGCTATCTTATGAGGGTCCTTGTAGAGAGAGAGAGAGAGTTCCAGCCCTGTGGATGGGGCAGGTGGGAGAAGGTGGCTGAAAGCAGCCGGGCCCTGATAATCTAGCCCTTGATTTATATTCGAAGTTTCCTGAGAGACCTGCAACCTTGTACAGCTAATCAGTTTTGGTTAGGTGGGAGCCAGACAATAATTGAGGTGTTTATGGTGCTTCCCAGTTGGCAGGGTTCTTTACAGGCATTATCTCATTTGAGCTTAACAACCCTGTGAGATAGAGGTCCTGCCAGTGTTTATCCTCACTTTCCAAAGACTCAGAGAGGTAAGTGACTTGCTCACAGTCACACAGCTAGGGAGCAGTGGAGGCAGGATTTGAGCCCAGGTTTTCCTGACCCCAAGTTCAGCATCCTCTCCACTATTCCATGCTGCCTCTTGAGATAAGTGTGGTCGTGCTATAGTTTATTTGCACTTTACCCACATTCATGTTATGTAGTTATGATTGGCAGTGTTTTTATACACTGATTCCAAGAACTAACTTCACTAGTGGGGGAGAAAATGACATGCTACGGTATCCCTGTGAAGTTAACTGCAGGTACCCTAGAGACCTTAGCATCCTATTCGAGCCTTTAACACTGTACAGGAAGTCTCATTATGTGCTTGACAAATGCTCATCCAACTCCTGCTTGAACACTCGAGTGACAGGAAGCTCTTGAACACATAAGACAGCCCACTTTGTTTATTGGACAACTCTGAGTGTTAAATTCTTATGTTGAGCACCAAATCCTAGGGCCAGACACACAGCAGGGGTCTAGAAATCTGGATGAATCATCTCCCCTTTTCCATCCAAGATGTGGGGAACACCAGTTTTCAGTTCTGCCTTCCTGAATTTCATTAGCATTTACAGTCCCAAGTGCACAAACTGTTCACATGGCGTAATATTCTCTCTGTCCCAGGGACTTTGCTTTGCTTTGTTTTTCATCTCTACAATCTTCACCCTCACTCTTGTCCTTGCTTTCTACTTTGCTAGTATCTAGACTATACATTTTAGCTATTTCACCCTACCTGGGCCCCAGCTTCTCTCACCCTTCATCCACCTTCTTTCCTTCTTGGAGAGAAGGATAAAAAGTGTCCTCACCTTGTGGCATGAAGGTGACCATGGATTCTTAGACACTAGACCAGCAGAATACAGGTGGAAGGATTTGAATCCAGTTTGATCAGGATTGGATGTGTATGAGGAACATTGACCTGCTAGATCCTGAGGCTTCTTGACATCTCCCAAACCACCTGCCAAGGAGTAGTATTTAGAGGCTGGGTGGTGCTGAGTGGGAGCAGTGGCACTTTACATAGGGACAGGCCCCTCCTTCTGGCTGATAAATAAAAGAAACCTTAATGGATAAGTCTGAGAAGTCTTCTCTTTTTCAGCTGGTACCTGCCTATCTGTGGCTTAACCTTAGCTGGAGAAGAATTCTTTATCTTTTGGGATCATGGACTCCTTTGGTAGAGTTGGCAAATCCCTGTGGAGAATAGGATTTTTGTTTAGTTTTTTTTGCAAAGCAATGGGATTAAGTGACTTGCCCCAAGGTCACACAGCTAAGTAATGAAGTGTTTGAGGTCACATTCGAACTCAGGTCTTCCTGAGTCCAGGTGCTCTATCCACTGTGCTACCTAGCTGCCCTGAGAATGTTTTTTTTTTTTTTTAATTTTTTTAGGACTTTTTTTTTTTGGCGAGGCAAATGGGGTTTAAGTATCTAGAAATACAATTGCCGAACTACTTAAAAAGGAAGCTTATGGATCCCATGTCAGGTTAAAACCCACTGGTCCAAGAGAATGCAGGAAAACTAGTTGGCTGTAGGGTGTACCTAGATGCTTAGATGGATTTGGGATCTGTATGTTGGACCTCTAGTCTCCTCCTAGAATCTATTGTAATTACTTGGTGAGATCCTTACACCTCAATCCTCTGACCTCAGAGATCACTTAGGAAATGAAAGTGGTCCCCAGGAGCACGAGGAAGGCAGAATCTGAGGTGTTTTAAGTGCTCCCCGCCCCCAACCATTGAGCAGTGTAGCCTCCCAATTTTGCATCATCACTTGTAAGGGGGAAAAAATTAGAAAATGGGAAGATTCTGACTTGGTGCCTATTTTATTGTTTCCTAACAGACATATTTATCAAAGGTTGGGTAAGGCAGTCGAGGTGGATTTGGAGATGACTTTTTTTTTCTTAATTTCCAGGTGATTTTTTTTTTGCTTGACTTTTGACTGCTTCCTTAGTTGGTTTTAGTTTTATAAGCCAGCACTTCCACAGGAGGAATGCCTACATCTTTAACAATTGGGCAAGTCCTTTCATTGCTTAGTGCCTCCGGCTTTGACTAGAAGTTTCTAAGTAGTTGCTGACCTACCCGATGGGGGGGGGGGGGTTCTTCCTCATTAAGTATGAGAAATCCAAATATTACATCTACTTAGTCTTCACTGTAGATATTTGGAAGAGGAATATCTTGATTATTTTAATTTCAGTTTCTTAAAGCACAGCCAGTATCACCCCTTCAGACTTACTAGTTATGGGAACTCTTGTTCACTAAACCTCTATATATCCCCAGGCTGTAAATTATAGGTAAGATGTACTCAGCTTGGATGGATGAAGGGAAGGGAGTTCCTGTGGCAACAAAATCTGCTCCAAACCCTCCCCCCCCCCCAAAAAAAAGTGCTAGGCACTGTTGGGTCCCTTGGATACAAAAAATTAGCTACTACAGGGGTAGTTAGCAAGTGAAAAGAAGTATTTGTACTTGGCTTTTTTTAGTTCTACCTTTTTTTTTTTGAAGTCAGTATTTGGAGATTTCAGTGGAAGTGTGAAATGCTGGGAAGGAAAAGAGGAGAGTCAGAACATTGAATTTTTTAGGGGAAGAACCCCACTGGTCAGGAGTCTATTATAATTGTTAAACCTTGGTAGCTTTTTCTCAGTCTTCATCCCTCCTGCTCCCTGGAGCTTTTGACCCTATTGAGTATTCCTTCAGTCTCCTTTTCTGGTACATCATTCTCTCACTGAAGTTATTTCTCAGAGCTCTTTCCTGAGCCTTCTTTTTTGCTTTTCCTCTCCACACCTCCTCTCTTGGTTTTCAACCCCCCCTCCCATAGGTTATTCTCTTTCTGCAGGTAAGTCTAAATCTTTATACATAAGCCTAGTTGTCATAGCAGTTGGTAAAAACCTTTATCTCCTCTGAGATTTCATGGGCACCTCACATTCAGTCAGCCAAAATTTACTTCATTATATTTTCCTCCAAATATTCTCCTCTTTCCAACATCCTTTTTTTTTAATTGAGGATATCATCATCCTTCTGGTCTCCCAGGTTCTTAATCTTGTAATCATTCTCACTTCCCCCCCTTGCATCCCTCATCTTAAGACAGTTGCCCAGTCTTGTCCCTTGCATCCCCACCAGACCTGAAGCAACTCTCCTTTTCTCCATTCACATAGCTATCACCTGAGTTCATATAGCCTGCCCTTTTTCCTGGTTCCCTAACTCTTACCCCTCTCCTCCATCCCCTTCACAGCTCTGAAAATAATCTTCCCCCTGAAGCCCAAGTCTCATTTAGTAACACCATTCTCTGCTCAAGACTAAGATGGAAACTCTTAGCTAGTGTTCAAAACCCTTCACACTCTGATTTGAACCTCCTTTTCCAAACTACTTTGACATTGCTTCCAGATTCAGGTTCCATATTCCAACTAAACTGGTGTTGCCCATACTTGGTCGTTTATCTTCAGCCCCTCTACCTTTGCACACTACCTCCCAAGGCCCTTATTTTTCCTGGTCAAATGAGATAATGTATGTAAAAGCAAGCACTATAAAATTAAAAGATCCAGGAAGGGTTTGGTTTAGGGGGTCCCTCTTTTCCAAACTACCCTCATTTTTAGGTTTTACATAAAAGTGCTTTTTTTTTCCTCGTGAGTTTTCAGAGAATGGAAAAAAACTAAAAAGCAACATTTTCAGGCCAGATAGCTCAAGAAATGAAACATACTTTTAACTTCTGGGTCCAACAAGATCTTTATGTTAAAGACTTTCATGATTATGGTCAAATAATGTAATCTTGAAAATTAAATTGTTGCCCCTTTGTTGTAACAGAATTTTACCTGCATATAATAAGCCTACCTTGCCACTAGAAGTCCTTTTGTGCTTCCTCCTTGTGGCAAGGAGGTGCGCCCCCCCCCCCCCCCCCCCCCCCGTTTTTCAAAGGCAAGACACTCTGGCAACTCCTCCCTCCCAAGTCCAGTTGGGGCTCCCGATGACTGTTGTTCCAATACCAGTCTAGCTAAACCTGGAGAGGCTGCCCCACATTGGCCATGGCAACTCTAGAAGACCTCTACTAAGTCTTGAAGTTGAGATCTTCACCTTTGTGTAAGTGGAGGAAAATACACTGTTCAAATTGTCAATGTTTTGGATTATAGTGATTACAGTGCCATCTGTGTGAGGAAAGGGGGTGTTTCTCATAAAGACAATTTAAAACCTCTTTAATGCAGATTCACTAATGATGAAATGTTTGTGTGTGTGTGTGTGTGTGTATGTGCATGTGTGTGTAATTCTTATTGTTGGTCTCTTCTAGAAATGTATAGAAACACTAAAGGCCTACAGGAGCACTAGTGCTTTGGAGCCATCCACTGTTTGGAAGAAGGGGCTAGAAATTGAAAAGAGATTTGCGAGTTAGTTGATCAAAGTGCCATTGGTGGCCACTAGCCACTTCCTAACTTGTTAAATTAAACAGTAAGTTACCATTTTGGTCTGAACCTAGGCTATACTCCCCCCCCCCCCCTTCCCTTCCTTCTCCTAATCTGGCTTATAAAACCTGAGTGTGGCCTGTGATCTGTATTATTATTGAGTGTATACCTTTACATATTTTTTTCCTTTTAAATAGCATTTTGTAAGGGTGTTCTTACAGTTGGACCAATATGGTAGTGATAATGAAAATTGTTCAGGGAATAGCACTCAATAAGTTACTTTTTTGTTATGGGAAAATGATTTGTATAAAAAGGGGTAGATTTTCCTTTGTGCAAAAAAAAAATTGTCACTTAGATAAGCAAGGCAGTATAGTATTCCCCACCCACTCTTACCCCCAAGTGTTTCATGGACACATCTTTGTTATACAGAACACTTTTCTGTATGAGGGTTGTATTAACATAAGTTTTTTATTAAATTTAAAAATGGATGTGGACCATGCTGTTCAAAAATGGCTAGGTGGCGCAGTGGATAGAGCACTGGCCCTGGAGTCAGGAGCACCAAATTCAAATCCCACCTCAGACACTTAATAATTGCCTAGCTGTGTGGCCTTGGGCAAGTCACTTAACCCCATTGCCCTAGCAAAAACAAAAATAAATAGATAAACGAAAGATCATTGATGCTGATTCACTAATTCACAATTGATATAGATATGGAAGAATTGCTCCATCCAGAAAGTAAAGTCTTCTTTCATTTCTTGATCCAATTCAGATCAGATGAAGTTGAAAGTACTTTCATAAAGTTTTATGAGTGTTCTCTGAAAGGGAAGGCTTCAAAATAAACAGGGTGGTTTGGTTTGGGCCACAAAAACGAAAGATACCTTTACTTTCTGGATCCAGCAATTCTTGTATGTTAAAAGTACTTCCTTTTTTAGGATACATTATTATATAATGTAGACCTATTGTAAATAGTACTTTCTTGATCAAATTGCTGCGTTCTCTTTATTAGTGCTCATATCTTCGTTGATTCTACCGTGTTTGGAAAATAATATAACTGCATTTTAAAAAGTCCTTTAATTCAGCCTTCACTAACTCTGCTCTCCTCACCTCCTCCCCTTTGCCAGTTCCAAGTCAGTGAGATTTTATTTTAGTTATCTTGTCAGTTATTTTTTTAAAGGCAGAAACTTTATGCTTGACCAATTCAAGTTAAAGTTTTTCTTTTTGCATTTTCTGTCATTTGTTGGATTAAGTATAGTGCCTGTAATTGAGTAAATAACCTTTTTTTCATTCACGATTGTTTGATAGTGTCTGGAATGGCTGGCACTGCTCGTATCGACGGAGACCATATTTTTGTATCTGTTCCGGAAGCTCTATTAGTTTCTGATGTGGTCACGGATGATGGGATAAATCTTGATCGTGGCCTTGCATCTGAAGTTGTCCAAGGGCCTGATATCGTCACAGAAAATGATTTTGTAACAGAAGGTGTATTTGTTCCTGAATCTGTTCTGGAAGCTGATATTGCCATTGAAGAAATTTTAGATATTAGTGATCACATTTTGACTTCTGACCTAATAACAGAAACTGTTAGATTACCTGACCAGATTTTTGTGGCTGACCTTGTTACTGGTCCTGAAGGACATTTGGAACATATGGTCCAGGATTCTGTGTCAGGAGCTGATTCTCCCACAATAGTATCAGAGGAAGTTCTTGTAACCAATTCAGATACAGAAGCTGTGATTCAAGCAGCCAGTACTCTTCCTGGTTCTACGGTTGCTATAAAAACTGAAGATGATGATGATGGCAAGAGCACTTCTGAAGACTACTTAATGATATCTTGTAAGTGAAATCAAAGGTAGATAAAGTGACTGGGAGATTATTTGAAGTAGAAAAGGGTTGGGGGGGAGGTTTGAATACAGTAAAAACCCTAGTTAGATGCCTCTTTGAAAAAACAATTTGTTGTATTTTTGTGAGATGCTCTTTTTGTATTTACTCAGTGAAAAGCCGTGCTCCCAAGTGTCATTCTATAGCAGAGTAGTAGTTTTCCTTCCACTTCCCACATGTTTCAAACTGGAGAATTTCTGTTGTGTACTGACATCTTAGAGAACAGAAAAAAAAACTGAAGATATGGAAGAATTATATAAGACAATTATGATTGTAGAACTACATGTGTGTATACAAAGACACACACATATATTTTCCCCTAAAATAGGAGGGGAAAGGTCATACTTTTTTCCTCTCAGCCACAAATTTCTCTTCATTACTGTCAGGTACAGAGGTTGTGAGTTCACTTTTATTTAGAAATTTCTGTATGATCTGCTAAGTAACGCAGCAGATTTCATACATTCTCTTCCCTTTCCATAAAAACTTTAGAGCAGATTGTAAACTTAGAGGTGGGAGCCAACTCTACCTGTGTGTATCTAGATTGACCTATATTAAGTGTCTTGTGTGTATTTGATGTTAAACAAAAAAGACATTTATTTGTTTGTTAAAGTGCTTTTTGAGATCTTACCTCCTTTTTTGGAGTGATGATATAAAGATGATATATCTTAAGTGATGGTTTAAAGCTGAGCAGCCAAGAATGCTGAACTTGGAGAGATAAAGGTCAGTTGATAGCTACTTAACTAGAAGTAGCTTGTCACCCATGGAGTTTGGTGGGGCTGTGCTATCAGTTTTGTGGGCTTCTAGAATTATCATTTGCTGCTTAGAGAGGTTTTTGAGTAAAAGATTTTAAAAATGCATTTTGGGGAATGTGTTAAATATGTTTTGTGTGTAAGTATGGCTTGTTCCTAGTGACTTTCATCTGTAAGAATAAACAACATGTTCTGTAAATACAACTTGTAAGTCTGGCACATTCAGAATTAATTTTGTTGTTTTGTTTTGTACAACCATTGATGACATGGAATGTTTATGTATTTACCAGGTGTTGAAAGAGCACACCTCAGTGGCTGAACTTTTTAATTCTATTTATGCAAATGTACATCTCTTAGGTGTGAACTTTTTTGAACCAATTGCTTATCTTCTACTCTCAAGCATTGTCTTTTAAGTACACAAGTTTTGTAACAACATAGGGTCTTTTGCCTAAGTATAACATGATTTCAAATGGGCACAGTTGGGTATCAATGATTTCAAGTGAAAGGTAAAAATAAGTACTGATATGGAAAGTACAAATGAAAGCATAGGGCCAGTTCTATTTTGTAATATCTGGTATTTTTGATGTCACCACTCCTCATTTTCTTCCCTCATTTTTTTCTAGAGGTCTTAAAAACTGTGTTTTGAGAATCTTTTAATATATGTCATAATTGATCACCATCAAAGGAAAAGAATTTCAATTCTGAGAACCTCTGATTAACCTTTAAGAATGATAACAGAAGAACAAAGCTTATTGTTGTGATGCTGTTGTTACTGCATGTGTTTTTGTTGGAGGTCAGGTATCCCTTTGTATTAGTGATTTAAAATGAGACTTTATAATTGATTTTTTTTTTAGCCTCTTCATATTTTTGTTTTGAATTCCGATTTGGGTTTTCTCCTTCTTTCTTCTTGCTTCCACTTCACTTCCTTTTCTTCTTGGGCCGGGGTTGGCTTCTACTGGCTCTTGAGTCTTTCAGGGATGGAGAATGAACTACCTTGAAAGGCCTCAGAGCTAAGACAAGAGGGCCCCCTAGTCTGCTTTTCCAGAATGGAGAAGATTCCAGAATAGCCTAATGGAGTTCAACTAAAGGAGAAGGCCCTACTTTCCTTCTGGGATTCCTGCTTATCAGTGGAATAAAGAAACCCTCAGTAGCTGGGCTTGGGAGGTAGGGAGTATTTTACTTCTCCCAATCCCAGAGCTACAATCTGAGGTTCATCATCCTAACTAAACGGAAGACTATACTCCTAGAATGTTGGATCTGTCATTCCATCTGGACAAAAGACAATCAGTAGGAATCAGCTTCTAAACATTGATTCCCTGGAGTTCTTTTGGGGATGATTTTCTTTTATTCAAAAGGATTTCTATATAACCATGTTTTAGATAAATTGTTATAAATGGAAGGATATTGCATTGTTGCCTCCTTTGTATAAGAAACAGAACTAGAGTTGGCAACTTTTCCTAGAGTAAATGACCTGTGATTTGGTTGTAATGGTGATTGACTCTTTAGTGTGGAGAGGTATAAAGGAGTTCAGTTACGAGGGAAACATCCAGCATATGTTGTGTTGGACAGGGTGTTGGATCAGGAGTAGGATGACTGGGCTCTAGTTTAGCTCACCTCTTGATAGGTATATGCCCTTGGGCAAGTTCAAACTTCTGCTATTCTGTTAATGTCTGCCCTGCTGATTTTAGAGAACTGTTGTGAGGCTTAAATGAATGAATGCATATGGTGTACTTGGATGATTATGATGGTGTTCATCATGATCATGTTTTGATTCTTCTCCTAAGGTTGCAAGATACTATGGAATTGTAATGCTCTGCCTTCCTTTATCAGACTGTCTATGGGCCAAGTGTCACACATAAGACTTACTGGTTTAAGAAACGGGCTAAGAGAAAAGTTCATTGTCTTGATCCTTGTTTTTATTGCAGAGCAACTAAGCTTTCTTCTATAGCTAATAAATGTATAGATTAATAGAAGAGTGCCATATAGATTTGATGATGACTATGGATAAATCTTTTTGAGGGACTAAGTTTCCTTCAAATTAACCATGATTTGAAACGTAGGTCTTAGTTGAATGTATGTATCCTTCCAGAAATGTCTCTGCATTAAGGTCTGTCCTTTTGTGCTGGAAAACGTGGACCCTGCACTGTGTGTGAGTATGTCAGTTAAGCATTGTTTAACAGTCAAAATTTGGTCCTTAAAAAAAGCTCACATGCACCCATATGTGTACATAACCCTACATGCATGCCTCTGTGTGTGTGTTGTGGAATGGAGAGTACCAGCAGCTGCAGGGATATGGAAAAGCCTCGTAGGAGGATCCGGGATGTTATTGCCTGACTGACCTGAACTTTGATAAAAACTAGGAATTTTAAGAGATGTAGAGAGCATGAATTCTAGGTGTGGGGAACAATCAGGTCAGAATCCTCTGAGAATTAGTAGGAAATCCTCTTTGGCAAGAGAGCAGATCCTATGAAGTGGAGTCATAAAGAAGAAGATTGGAAGGGTAGGAAGGAACCAGGTTGTGGAGGGCTTTAAGTGCCAACCATAAGAATTTATCTTGGACCTCAAAAGTAATAGGGACTCCCTGCAGTCTATTGAGGAAGATAGTGATGTAGTCATGTCTATATTTTAGAACTATCCCTTTGGTAAGTACATAGAGACTAGATTAGAGAAGAGGGTTCTTTGAGGCAAGAGATTAGTTAGGAGGCTTCCTGCAGTAGTAAGCTATGATGGCAGGTGTGTGAAGGAATAAATGCCAGGGATTTGAGGAAGAGAGACTGGGACAGGACTTGGTATCTGTTTGGCTCTATGGGCTGAGTGAGAGTTGAGGAGTCAAGGATGCCTTAGGTTGGGAACCTTGGGAATTGGGGCAGTTAGAAAGGTGATTATTAGAAGGAAAGCTAGGAGTTGATGAGAGATGCTGTTAGGAATGGATTCTAGGAGAAATACTAGAGATCTGAGTAGCATTACCAGAGAGATAACCCTCATTTCTTTTTGGGAACTGATAGGGTTCACTCTCAAAGTAGAGAGAGAGGAGGGCTCAGGATAGACTCCCACTCTGAGGGCATGGTGTGTGGGCAATAGTCATAGGTATTAACACCTGCCTAACTCTGAAGACTTGCTGTTCTATCCTGGAGAAGGCAATGTGATTAAACAAATAACAAGAACACCAAGAGTGAGCTGTGTCACCAGAAGCCAGAGAGTAGCGTGATCGAGAGAGAGCATGCCCTTTAGACAGGTCAAGAACAATGAGAATGGATAGGAGTCTGTTAAGAAGTGACAAGACATTATGGAAAGAAGTTCACTTGAGTGATGAAGTCAGAATAAACTATCTCTCTGGTTCTCCCTTTCTCTCCCTCCTCAAAATAAGTGTTTAGGGAAACTTGTGGACCTGAGTGTGTCTTTAAAGCAGTGCCACAGGGATGGCCCTTCATAAGGAAATCTAATATATGGAGAATGGTGGACTTTTCTTATTTATAAATTATTCAGTTTACTCAGTTTGTCATTTTTTGAGTGGAACATGTTTATTTAAAAAAACATTTAGAGTGATGATTCATTAAAATTCCATTTACATGGAATATTTCAGCAAAATAGTTTGTCTAAAATGAGGTGGGCCTGCTGCATTTCTCTGTTTTCCTGGAAACAGAAAAATTCTGCACATTGTAACAAATGGCACACCTTGGGGTTTTCCAGATGGTGATGTCCAGATCCATTGTAGAATCCAAGTTCCTGATCATGTTGACCCCCACCCCCCAGGTGCATTGTTGGCAGTTTCATGCCTGCCATGGCCTTTCAGGGGAGCTGATCTAAGAGAGCATAGGGGAAAAAACTTGTCTCCCACTTTGTAAAATGTAAGTGCACATCTTGATCTAGAAATTTTTTCTTTCCTTTTTCCTTTTTTTTTTTTTTTGCAAGGCAATGGGGTTAAGTGGCTTGCCCAAGGCCACACAGCTGGGTAATTATTAAGTGTCTGAGGGCAGATTTGAACTCGGGTTCTCTTAGGACTCCAGGGCTGGTGCTCTATCCACTGCGCCACCTAGCTGCCCAGATTTTTTTTTCTTTTTTGTTTTTTTCAAGTCATTCTTAGCATTGCCCAGTGGGATAGAAAAGAATATTAAACTTTAGGAAGCTGCAAATATTATAGAATGGGATTTTACCTTCTAATTGTGTTACATTGAACTTCTGGTCAGGCAGGTGATAGACACAGTGTCAGCCGCTTCTTACAAATGGAGACAGCCTGGAGAAGGGGAAGCAGCATTCCACAGTGGGGCTGGACATTGTTCACCTCAGAACAGAAAAGGGGGTCTTTTCAGTTCAGATCTCCTGAATGCCCTTTGACTTAGGAGGAGGGTCTCAGGATCCATTTCTCAAGTCATTGTAATTTTTATTTAAGGCAATGGGGTTAAGTGACTTGCCCAAGGTCACAGAGCTTAGGCGATTATTGAATGTCTGAGGCCACATTTGAACTCAGGTCTATCCCCTGCGCCACCTAGCTGCCCCCCTCATTGTAATTTTTTTTTTTTAGGTTTTTTTGGCAAGGCAATGGGGTTAAGTGGCTTGCCCAAGGCCACACAGCTGGACAATTAAGTGTCTGAGGTTGGATTTGGACTCAGGTATTCCTGACTCCAGGGCTAGTGCTCTATCCACTGCACCACCTAGCCCACCCCCATTGTAATTTTTAAAGCAGTTTTTAGGGATTTTTTTCTACAATAAAGAGTTCAAAAGGGATATTAATTTTGGTAAGAATTGATGGGTTTTTCCACTCTAAATAGTAGTGATGTCATTGTACTTCATAGCAATCCACCCACCATGCTCCCCACCCTGCACATATACACACACACACACACGCACAATAAACCATAATTTGTCTTTATATCCTGTATTAAAAATGTTCATCAAAATAGAAATTTAATGAAATCCTAGAACATCTTTATAAAGTCTGAAAAAAGAAATAGAACCTGACTGAAAAGTTTCAACTTAATGATTTTAAGTCAGATTTGAAATCATGATATAAAGCTGGTAGATTGTACAAAGGCATACTTGTCCTGGGAAATCTGGTTTGGGGGGCATCATAATATAATGTTTTAGATTTAGGCTATGTGCTTTTTCTGGATTAGTCTTACAGTAAGAGAGTTTTAGTCATTTTTTGTCTTCTTAGTCTCTGTCACCTTTTTTCATTCTGCATGATATACCAAAAATATCTTTTAAGACTTTTATGTAACTTTACAGTACTTTGTTTCACTTATTCCTGTTGAAACTGACCCTTAAATCTATTAAGAAAATTGGGTTATTTTTGTAAAAGGTGGTGAAATATTTCAGTTAGTTTCAAAGGTAAGTAGATCATATATTTGATGTTTTACTTCAGAATATCTAAAAAGGAAGTGATATCCCTTAAATGTAAAAAAAAAAGTTTTTCCTAGTTTATATATGTGTGTGTGTATATAAAAATATACACACATACATATGTGGACATACACATCTCTCTGTATCTACATCTACATCTGCACATATCTGTACATACTAATTGCTGCTGAAGCAATTAACAAGTGTGTGTCCTCTAATTGCACTTGAATTAGCTAGGTGATCCTAGTGGCTAAGTGGTAATTTACATGCAAGTAAGTGCTACTGTGATGCCTTCAGAAGCCATTGATGAAGGCCTTTTTGGGGCCAGGTACTGTGCTAGGATGGAAGGTTGTTAGCTTCAAGGACCTTCCATTCAATGGAGGTGAAAAAGCACACGCATGCACTCAAGCCCCTTGGGATCTGGGAGGGATCTGGATCATCCTTATGTAGGAAGGTTGCACTTGAATTGTGCTTTGAAGGAAATTCAAGATTCTTAAGACCCACAGAGTGAGAAGGGAAGGCATTTTAGGTACAAAGGCATAGAGAAAGGAGATGGAATTTTGGAACATGAGAACAGAAAGAAGTGACGGCGAGCCTGGAAAGCCAGATTGAAGCTCTTCTCCAGAGAGGATTTTGATGCCAAACTCTGGGAGAAGAGAGTATTCAGGAAGAGAAGTCAGTGATGATGTCAAAAACTACAAAGGTGAAGAAAAAAGAGGGCTAAGGAAAGTAGATTCAATTTGGTGATTAGAGAATGCTGATAACCTTTGAGAGAATAATTTCAATTGAGATTAATAAGGTCAGAAGGTAGATTAGAAGGAATTGAGAAACATGGCATCAATGACATCATTTTCTCGGAGTTGGGTTTAAGTGTGGGGATAGGTATTGTAGCGATGGTGGAAGATCTGAATTCAAGATCTGCCATCAACAAAATAGCAGCTGTGAGACAGCAAACAAGTTATCTACCCTCTCTAGGCAACTCCTAAGACTATAAGTAACAAGAGAAGGTGTCAGCTTTGTAAGGGTAATTTCCTTTTCTGAGAGTTGACTTTATCAGTGACATCACAGTTGCCTATGCAGCAATCCTGATCTTTTGACTATGGAAGGATGGTGACATAGAGCATGATAGTTGGAGGAGATGCCAGTGGCTTGCTTTGTTTTGAGGATGAGGGAGACTTGGGCATGTTTGTAAGCAGTAGAAAAGGATCCTCCGTTGAGAGAGAAAATGAAAATTAGAGAAATCTGTTGATTGTGGGGGAATGCCATTCTTTCAGGTCCCGGCCTTGATAGGAAGGGCTTCATCAGGGTCTGAAGCAAAGACAGGAAGAATGCACAATGATGGTAGCTGAATGACTTTGAGATGGATTGCATGGATTGTATGATGTGATGTTCACTGCTAACAAGGGATGGGATGTATGGGAGGCTTAAACATGTTATTCCATGAAGTTAATTACATTTCTCTTGTAATTTTAAGTATACCATTAATTAGACTAGCCAATTGCTTTTTTGTGTAAAATATGCTGCTTATACTTTTCACATTATTTTTATCAGTATGGTCAGAATTAAGGCTCTTTTGTTGTGGTTTTTCAAAGTAGAATGTTGTCATTTGTAGAATCTTTAAATATACTGTGCCTCTTTCTCCCCGTGCCTTCGTTGTGTTTTCACTAATACATGAACCAAACTGAAATACCTCAGTGTAAATTATAGATTGAAATATCATGCAAATGTTTTATATTGATTCACTAGCTGCTTCGATGACTAGATATTGCCAACCCAGTATGTGCAAAAGAGAACTCATGATTTTTCTTTACTGTTTCTGTCAAGGGCACCAGTAACTTTGCAGTCACCCAGGGCTCACAACCTCTGAGTTAGCTTTCCCCGCTCACTCCACATATTCAGTCATTTTCTAAATTTTGTCTGTTCTACCTCCAAAATATCTCTTGTTACCTTCTCTCTACTCCTACAGCCACCACTCTAGTTCAGGCCCTCAGCACCTCTCACCTTGATTATTGCAATGGCTGCCTAATTGGTCTCCCTGCTTCCTGTCTCCTCTCTCCAGTTCATCTTCCACTATGCTGTCAAAGTGATATTCCTAAAGCACAGGTCTGACCGTGTTTCTCTACTCCTCAAAAAAACTCCACCCATCCATGTAGTTCATCAAAGGTAGTTCTCTAGAGGTGTCCAAAAAATCTATAATAATTTAAAAGAGGTAGTAATTGGACTCCCATCTAGCTTTTGTTTTTCATTTTTATTTGTAATTGCAAGAGTCCATTTTTTTCTGACACCTTAACATAATTAAATTTAAATCAAGACTGTTAGCTACATTTATTGGTTTTCTGAAGCATATGTAGCCTCTTTGGGGGGGGGGGGGTTCTGCCATATAAAGAAATTCTGTTGTCAATGTTTGAAGTAGTTTCCATTTTAAAATATTCTAAAGAAATAGTCAACATACTTGTGGGCCTATAACAGGTCTTTTTAAAATTTTTTTTAGCATGTCATATTCAGAAGACAGCATTCCATCGATATGTTTCATTGTTGAAAGCATCCACTTTTGGTGTCTGAAATTAAAAGTGCTTGTTATAGACTAAAAGATCTGGCATAGTGTAATTGGGTTTTTGTCTTCATGTAACATCTTTGAAAGTTTTCTGCAATGGACTTTCAAATATTGCTGTGGAAACTGCACAATATTTGAAATGCAAGAGTAGTCATTATTTTGAAATAAAGTTTGCCTTGCTAAGTTGAATTATCCAAAATGCAATTTAGGTTGGGAATTGCCAGTTAAGAATAGAGTCTATAGTCATTTCATTTTGATACTTTTGAACTTAAAATAAGATCTCTTTTTATTCTTTAGCAATTGCTTCTCTTTCCTTAGACTTAGTTTGCATAGCTTCTTGGGCTTTATGTAAAATGGAAGGTCTTGATTGCTGGGATTACTGTAGTCTTGATTTCATAGCCCACTTTATTTTGCATCATGGACATCTTGTTTTTCTTTTTGTTGGTAGAGTGTAACTTAAAATATTGAAAGTAATGGATGGTTTTTGACTCATTAAAAATGACTAGGTGCTTATTGAATATTTTTGTCAGTGAGAGATGTTTGTTGAGTTACTCTTAAACACCTCACTCATGACCCCTCAATGTGACTAGTGCTTGAACTCAATGCTTGCCTCCTCTTTGTTTTTTACAGTGGATGAAGATGCAGAGAAACTAGACCAAATTGCAAACCCACCAGTAAAACTCCACACTGAAGCTTCCAATGATGATGTCACTAAAGAAGATGGGTTTGGTTCAGAAGTTATAAAAGTATATATTTTTAAAGCTGAAGCTGAAGATGATGTGGAAATAGGTACAGATACAACTTGGATTTATTCTTTTAATAGAAACAACCAATCGTTGTCTTTTTGTCTTTTTATTGAATTATCTGACAATTGTGTTAGTCAATATTAGACCTTTTTTCTTGGTCTTGGGAACAATATATTTGATATGGGTGATTGTGAGCATTTATATTTGATAATGTAACTGATAGGAAGAGTTTACCAATCTGATATACATAGCATGCATGTATTTTGCAACTGAATCTTGTCAAACAGGTAAGTAGAGGGATTTGGTTTGAACTCTGGTGACTGCCTGCTATTGGTGACTTTCACTCAGGATTTCTTGGTTTTTAGATTTTATCTAATAGTAAATATTTTTTTAACAGGAAGTTTAAAGTTCTCCCTCTTAAAATTTTCTAACTCAAGTTTTGACATTTCTCTTGCTTAGTGCTTCTGTGGATTTGTGTTATTGCATCCCATCCATGCTGTGTTGTCTTGAGATTCTTGTCTGCATTTTCCCATAAATCTTTCCAAGAGATCCACTTAACATACTGGATGCTTTTTTCCTAAATATTTTTCCATTGTGTCGATACTACTAAAGCATAGTCTGTGCATTGGTTGTCTCTTATTCTTGCTATATTGCCTGCCCTCCCTCTTTATTCTGTTCTGTAATAGATCTCGTCATGACATCCTTTAATATAGCTTCTCCTGGACAATCACTTCTTGGTTGTAGCCTACTTGCTCCTGTCTTGTGCTCCTTTAAGGGTGATGTTGATTAATTCGAGTATTAGGTATTGCATGATTCAAAGCCATGCTGCATTATGAGATCTTGGCTTATCAGTCACCCCATAGGCCATCTAGTCCAATTCTCAGTTGCCCTTCCCCTCTCTTCCCCTTACCCCCTCCTCTCCCCACCTCCTGATGGAAAAATGTGGGGATAATTAAAAGTACTACCCAATTTACCTACAGCAGCTTGGCTTTAATCTTTCTCCTCTACTTTTTACTCTTTTGCAAGGCAATGGGAGTTAACTGTCTTGCCCAAGGCCACACAGCTAGGGAATTATCCAGGGCCGGTGCTCTTTCCACTGAGCCACTTAGCCGCCCCTATATTAACTATTAATTGATTCTCTGATAATTCTCATTTCTCAAGAAATCTTGTATGGTTTTTAACACGTGAGAAATATTTGGAGGAGGCACTTTTTTTTATCTTTTTTTGAGCAAACACAGTGGGATCTTATATTCTCTAAATTTTGTAGTTATGTGATTGTAAAGATGTTGTCTTGCTGGAGCTAAAAAGGCAATTCTTTCCTTGAAAACCTATTTCTTTCTGCTACCTTCTTAAAGAATGTCATCAATGAATGTTGTTTTCTTGTATTAAAAATTGTATCATTGCTAAAGACATTTAGGACTATAGCTACTGATAATTTTATGGTTTCTCTTTTTGGTAATAATGGCTAAGATTTTTTTCCAGGCTCTGGTATTCTCTCTCTCTCTCTTTTTTTTTTTTTAGGTTTTTTTTGCAAGGCAAATGGGGTTAAGTGGCTTGCCCAAGACCACACAGCTAGGTCATTATTAAGTGTCTGAAACCGGATTTGAACCCAGGTACTCCTGACTCCAGGGCCGGTGCTTTATCCACTGCGCCACCTAGCCGCCCAAACAAATATTTTTTTTTTTTTTTTAAGGTTTTTGCAAGGCAAATGGGGTTAAGTGGCTTGCCCAAGGCCACACAGCTAGGTAATTGTTAAGTGTCTGAGATCGGATTTGAACCCAGGTACTCCTGACTCCAAGGCCAGTGCTTTATCCACTACGCCACCTAGCCGCCTCTGGTATTCTCTGTAGTCTTTTAGCACCTCCAGAACCTTATTTTCCTTTCCTTTTTTTTTTTTTTTTTGCCTTTGCTTTCCCTTTTCTTGTTGCTTCTTAGTATCCTTAGAATCGATGAACTTTGAATTTACTTAGTTGATTATGTTGCCAAATCTTAGTAAGTTTATTTTTCTTTCAACTGCTTAGCATTGTTTTATGATGAAGCAATGACTACTAATTTTCTACCATCTTCATCTACAAGATTTCACAGATCACTTTATATCCTATATCATTGTTCCCCTTGGCTGCAATATTCATCCACTTAATACAAAGAGCTGTCCTTGCTGACCAAGACCTTTCCAGTGTTTTGTTTCTTGCCTCCTTCATTTTGGTGATTTTTCAATTAGACTTGAGCACTGGTGATACTGTTGTATTATTTTATCTGATCTTTGTTAATCTGCATCTTTAAAAATAAAACAAACAAACAAACAAAAAACAAAAAAATAAAAATAAAACAAGTTAGAATTAATTTAGTTGGCTATGATAGCTGATTTAGTAACAACTTATAAAGATACCTATCTTAGTAAACAATCACTTCCTCAAAGTTATGTAATTAAATTCATTTTTGTGAAATAAGTGGACCATGCACTGCTGTTTTCTTAGTGTTTTTGGACTCAGTAAAACCAAGTCCACCCACTCCATTGTTTCATGAGTTTCCATAACTAGTTTACTATGGTTGAGCCTTTCCATGTTCAGTTGGCTTGGCCCAAAGGAAACATAGCCCTTGATGGGCCCAGTCATACTTGAAGCCTTTCTGGTGTGGCAGAAGCTGTAATCCCTTGGCATAGCCATCAAGAACCCAGAGTCACCTTCGATCCATGAAGAGGCACCAGAAGAGGACTTGGTGAGTGGTGGATGAGAACTATTTTTCTTAGAAAATTTCTGTTTTTAATTTTTGAGGTGGAACAGAAGTTGTTACAGACAGTGATTTTCACAATGGACATTCCATCCCTGGAGTCCTTGAACAGCAGGGATGTGTTGGCCGAATGCAACAGGAGAAGATGGTTTACATGGCAGTTAAAGACTCAACTCATGAGGGTGGAGATCTCAGTAAGAATTGAAATATTTTTAAAATTGATGTAACTATAGCATTATGTAGCATACAAACACACACATACATACACACAAACTTTATTAAATATTGTGGTTGTTCTCTGAGACATAAATATATGATTCCACATTGATACTGTGTGAAATATTGAAAATGACCTAATAACAATGAATATTGTGAGAAATATATCGACTGAGCAGTAAAAATACATTTAAGGGCAGTAGCTTTCTTCTGGCCATTTGGGAGATGCAAATGTGTCTCCTCATTTCTTCACCCTTACCTGATTTGTCATTGAACTGGGCCCCTAGTAGCTGGTATTCTGGCCAGTGAAGATCTCTGTAGGGCATAGCATGATTTCTGGCCCACTGCAGGTGCTTCTTTGAACGTTTGTTCCCTTCTTCCCCAGCATCCTTGACTAAGGGAGTAGATGTTCTCCAGGTTACCTTGCCCCCATATGGGGTCAATGACTATCAGAGTGTCCCAGCTCTTAGCCCTTACCTTGCTAAATGGATCCCCCCCTTTTTTAAGTGATTTTTTAATCCTGAATTGACATGCCAAATAAAATGAGCATTTATGTAGAACAGAATAGAAAAATAGGATTCTATCTGAAGCAGCTAGTCTCTCTTGTAAACTACTTGTTCTCAAAGCCATCTTGGTCATCTGAACTTCTTTCTGCTCTTCTTTCTGTTCTCTTGTCTGAATTTAAAAACAGCCAAACCTCAATTCCTTTTCCTTCCTATCCCCACTTCACACACACCCCACCCATGGCATGGAAGAGGGTAGTCCAAACTACAGCATTAAGAGAAACCCGTATAATCAAGCAAACTAAATGTATGTGTGCCCTTCTTGCAAGAGACTTCCCTTCTCATCCCCCCCAGTAAAAAAGAGGGGAGAAATAGGGGTTACCAAACTGTTTCATCATCTGGCTTCTACTATGATCTCTCAGTGCCCTGCTATGGTTTTCTTTCTTTGGGGGAGTTAGGAGTGAAAGGAGAGGTTTTTCTCCATTGACTCTTGATTCTTTCCCCAAATTGATAAATTTATCATGAGACAGTTGTTATTGTACTGATCTTACCAGTTCTTTATGTACCTCATTCGGAGTGAGGTCAGCTTGGAGGGATTAGGGAGCTGACAGAACTATTAGCCCTGTAGGCATGAGCTGTGGGATGGCTTTAATTCTTCCCCTTACTGTTTTGAGGAGGGGGGCCCCCAAGATGGGGATGTGGGGAGAGGAGATGGGGGGCTGAGTCCCGCAAGCTGGGAAAGTCTTGTGTTTTGGCAAATGTGAATCAGGTTTGGGGGCTTCCAGAAGCAAACTTTGGTCACAGTGGAATCATCGTCTACCAGCCTTCAGTAGAAACTTTGTTTTGTTGTTAACATTTTCATTCAATTTAACAAACATCCACTACCTGCTCCACATTAGACTTTACTGTGACTCGTTAGCCTTTTCTGATTTGGGGGCTGTTGGTGAATGTCATCTGTCATTGCCATGAGTTCCTGGAGAATAGGGTCTCTCTTTGATTTTTCTTTGTCTCTTTAGTGCTTAAAGGAGGGTGCCCGTAACTCTGGCACACAGCAGGCACTTAATAAGTGCTTGATGGCCGTCTGACTGTTCCTGTGAATAAATAAGCTTTTGAGTTTTTAATCATGACTTCCAAAGGGGCTTGTTGATACCTAACCCACCTAGTTGAATGACTGGCCCTTGTAGTTCAAGTCCAAGCTTAAACAGTCCCACAGAACTGTTTTCCTAAGTCCTGGATAAGAGAATAAGGGGAATTATTTTTTTAAGGGGGGGAGGGGGCTGAAAAAGTCATCATACCACTTCCTTGAAGTGTCCAGATAACAAGACACTCTCCTAAGTCAACATTTTAAAAAGACCTTAGAAACGTGTGAACCACCCATTTCATAATCATTTCATTTTATAATTTAGACTTTGTCCCATTCAGATTATGCTGAAATAGCTGATGAAGTTTACATGGAGTCATTATAGGGGATGAGGAAACCCCTACCTTCCCTGAGGCCCAGCTGGAAGACTCTTGAAGTGTCCAGATAACAAGACACTCTCCTAAGTCAACATTTTAAAAAGACCTTAGAAACGTGTGAACCACCCATTTCATAATCATTTCATTTTATAATTTAGACTTTGTCCCATTCAGATTATGCTGAAATAGCTGATGAAGTTTACATGGAGTCATTATAGGGGATGAGGAAACCCCTACCTTCCCTGAGGCCCAGCTGGAAGACTCTTGAAGTGTCCAGATAACAAGACACTCTCCTAAGTCAACATTTTAAAAAGACCTTAGAAACGTGTGAACCACCCATTTCATAATCATTTCAGCTTATAATTTAGACTTTGTCCCATTCAGATTATGCTGAAATAGCTGATGAAGTTTACATGGAAGTCATTATAGGGGATGAGGAAACCCCTGCCCTCCCTGAGGCCCAGCTGGAAGACTCTGGTGTGAATAAAACATTTGTTCCTGTGGCTTGGGCAGCAGCATATGGTAGGATACCCTTTCTTTGTGCTGAAGTCAAAAATGTGCATGACCAATTCATCAGGCCCATTAGTCTACTGGCTAATGCCATCCCAAATTCATTGGTTTCCTGAAGTGGTTCAGCATATTTTATTCCTTCCTTCCTCCAAATGCGTAATTTCATAGTACCTCAGAGCATCACTGTAATACTGTTCCATGGGTACTTGGATGGAGTCTGAGATGGGTTTCTCCTCCTTTCTTGCTTTCATTCTAGAAATAGCCCACATGCTGGATGCCAGTTTTGGAAAAACTAGCTTTTGATTCTGTAGGCTATGTTGGCTAGGGATGCTTGGCTATGGAGGCAGGTTATTTCACATCAAAGACATTTAAGTGGACAAAAGCAGTTTTCTTTTTTCTTCCTTACAGCCTGCCTTTTTCAAAAATAATCTTCACTCACTGCATTGTAGCTTTTTTTTTTTTAAAGTTTTTGCAAGGCAGTGGGGTTAAGTGGTTCGCCCAAGGCCACACAGCTAGGTAATTATTAAGTGTCAGAGACAGGATTTGAACCCAGGTACTCCTGACTCCAAGACTGGTGCTCTATCCACTGAGCCACCTAGCCACCCCACATTGTAGTTTTTAAACAAAAAAAAAGCTACTATATAGGTGAAGACAGTAAATATGCTTGGATTTTTTTCCATTTTGAAATGTTAGTTACTTTTGCAATTTAAGAAATAAAGCTGTTTGGATTTATCAACACTAGAATGCTGAACACTTTTTGGGGGGGGAATAGTGATGGGAAATAGATTTCTATTATAGCAGGTAGAGAATTGATAGTGAGAAATGGAATGATTGGCCCTTGAGGTCAGCCAGTTGACTGCTCACATTTTACATAGGAGACAGCTAAATGACTTAACCAAGATTCCCAGAACCATGATATGAACCTTTGTCTTCTGAATTCAAATCCATTGTATCTTTTCCCTTCTCTTTTTGTTTTAATTCTCAAGATGACCCAGGTATACCTTAATTTTTTTAAACTGAGTTCAAATTCTTTACTATTAATTGGGCTTTAAAATTCAGAAATAGGGGCGGCTAGGTGGTGCAATGGATAGAGCACTGGCCCTGGAATCAAGAGTACCTGGGTTCAAATCTGGTCTCAGACACTTAATAATTACCTAGCTGTGTGGTCTTGGGCAAGCCACTTAACCCCATTTGCCTTGCCAAAAAAAAACAACCCTAAAAAAAAATCAGAAGTAACAACCTAATTTTGAACAGTTTCATTGTTTTTCTGGACAGATATGGTCAGAGGTGCTGATTTTTTCTCTCCCCCCCACTTTCCCCCAACCATGGGGATTACTTTTCTAATATGTGGCATGATATTAGTGAGAAATAAAAAAGTTAACTCCGAAGAGAATTGCAGAATGTAATGATTGGTAGATGGGTAAATGATTTGCCTGTCATCACTGTAATCTGCTAGCATTTCAGTTTGTTACTTATTTTTTTTAGGAAATGAAAATCTTCCCCAGAGGTATGAAGAATGTGAGGCATCAGGTGAGAATGTAGTTTACTATGAACTATTAGGTGTTAGATACATTTTTATTATATAGTTTTGGGGATTTAGGTAGCATTTACATACACAAACTAGTTGAGACTCTCTTTAAACTTGGCTGGGTTAAAAGTGATCTCCCAAATTGCTCATTTATTTTATATAGTGTTTGGGAAGTCATATAGTATATGTGGAAAAATCCCTGAATTTGGAATTGAAAGACCATGTATTTAAATCCTGAATCTATTGTTTATTCAGTATGCCATCTTTTGACAGATCACTTTATATCTGTGTCCTTTTATGAAATGGAAACTATATGTTTAAGAAGAAATTCTTATAAGCAGTAGTTTTATTTAAATGTCAGACCTTTTCATATGGATCCAGTCACATTATGTGGACTCCAATAGAATTTGTGAGGATGTGGATAAATGAGAGTTGCTTAAGGTCTACTGACTACTCCAGTGTTCTTCTACCTCAATGGTTAATATGTCCAAATCCGAATTCATCATTCCTTGCCTCCCTCCTATTAACATCAAGAGCTCTATTCTCCTGCCAGTCCAGCAGAGCTGAAAACCCAGAATCCTTTTTGACTCTTCCCCTCTCACTCTGATCCTCTCTCCCTCTCTCTCCCTCCCTCTCCCTCCCCCACTTTCCCCAGTCAACAGCCAAATCTCTGCCTTTACAGTATTACTCAGCCCTAAACCCTTCTCTCTGGTCTCACAGATTTGACCCAGTGAGAAAATAAACCATCTTCTGCCTGGCTTGTACCAGCTCTTTCCTATCCCCTTCTCCCCTACATGTAGTATGTTGACTGTTTGATTCAAATTGGCCTCTTCCCACCCTTGCCTTTGTACAGGGGACTCTGTGTCTTGGAATGCACTCTCTCCTCACATCTACCTCTTAGATTCTCTGTTTTCCCTGCTTTTTTTTTAGTTTAATGAATTATTAATGTCTTTTTTTTTACATTGCCTTTACTGGTCAATATATTTCTCCTCTACTCAGAAGAACCATCTGTTTTTTGGAAGGCCCTCGTGATTGTTTCATTTATTGTATCTGTATCTAGGGCCTGGTGGATAAGAGACATAAATAAATGTTTGTTCATTGATGAACAGAGACTAAAAAGGGGAGAAGGAACGCAGTTCAGCAAAACTAATCAAGTCCCCAGTGATGTTGCACAGGGACTCACCTCCTGCAGTTTTGTTGGGGAATGTGTTTGATCATTATCATTCTCGGCTCTGGGTTTACAATCTTTTTTATTGCTCTTCCTATGTGCATTGATGTCATTGTTTTCCTCTGGGTTTTATTTTGGGTGGAGGCATCTGGCACCTAATTCCTTTTGGGGGGGGGAGTAAAGGAAAAATAATTAAATGAGTTTACCAAAAGCAACTTAAGGGGCTTTTCTGTCACATGACTACTTGGTTCTGCCTCCTGAATGAGACTTTATCTGCGTCTCCCAATTGTAATTGTTTCATTGTAATTATTTAATGTGTATAATGTGTTTTGCATTTGCTCAAGGTGCCTAGTCTATCCCTCTAGTAGAATAGAGGTTCTTGGAGGTCAGGAGCTGTGTAGGTTTGTATCCCTAATACTTGGCACACTGTAGGCATTTTTGTTTGTCATAATCTTCACTATTGCTGGCAGTACTCACTTCAGTGAGATAATGGAACCTTAGAAGTATTGATAATTGGAAATATTAACTAAAACTATTGTATGTTTCCGTTCAACGTCCTTGCTGATCTTGGATTTTCCTCCACTGTGTAAGTCATGCTAACTGGGAAGGGTTTAAATGAAGATGTAGAGTCAGGTTTTAAATGTTAAAAAATGTCACCTTTTAAATGTTAGAAAAAAACACTTGCTGAGGGTTAAAAGGGGACAATGTTCTGGAATTTGGGGTTTGGGGGTTTTCTAAATTAAGATATTTGGCAATCAAGTAGATTTGAAAGTGAGGTACAAAATGATTTTTCAATTGAGGAATCATTTTTGGTTAGAGTCCTATAATTTGGGTATTATTGTGTTAATTTATGGTGGTAACCAGTGGCTTCACCCAGAGCACAGTTGGTTTGGTTTGTTGTTAACAACTTAAGGGTTCCTTTTAGTGAAATAGGTTTTGACTTTGGCTGGTGGTTTTCATTTTTGATTTTGAAGCAAAAAACTTCCAGCATGACCAAACTATTTACCTGCTTGAAAGGTGGTTAACATTGATGACTTAGCTGTAGGTTGAAGAAGTAATTGAGAGAAGCATTTGTCTTAAGAGTCTCAGTCAACCTGCCATATGGTTGAACTGAAATTTTTTTAAACCCCAAATAAAAACCAGTGCCTACGCTCAACACATGAATTCACTCCTTTGACCAGATTCCAGCCCCTAACAAAGTGCCTGCCAGTGAGTACTGTCCAGGCAGACAGAAGGAGTGGGGGGGCCATTAGGAAGCCAGGCATCAATGAACTAGTGTGTTCAGGTGGACTCTAAGAGGTTCCAAAGCAAATAGAGACCTTTTCTGTGTGTGGGAGAGATGGACAAATCCACAGAGACAAACTGTTTAGCAAAGCTCGGACTGCTGGCAGCAGTAAAATCAGGAAGCACACCCAAACCCACACAAGCTGAACTGTTTTCATTTGAAACTTTTACAGTCATCCTGAGTACTTTGGCACGTAGACACTGGAGAGGTTGTTTTGTCAAACTTTTCATTGCCTCTCTTCTGATTTTTTTTTTTGACCTTTACAGGTAGGTAGGCAGGTAGCCTGAGGTTTTAGCTTAGCTTTGGGGGCATTACATTGGCGAGTGGGCCTGGACTCTGGAGTTTTTTTATTTCACCTTCCTTGTACAAGCAGACTCCATTTCAAAGTGGAGTGTAAATGATACTTGATATTTGACTTAATCAAAAGGGCAACCTGCTAATAATAGCCACTAATATATTTGACCAAAACATAATAGAAAAATCACCATATATAGCTTAATTGTCTTTCGATTTTTTCAGGAAATAATTTGGACACCAGATTAGAAAATAATGATGGTACCTCAGGACAGTACCTTCAGATTTGTGATAGTCTTAACACAAATAAGGCACTTAAACAGAAGTCCAAGAGAAGGAAACGGGGAGAAAGCAGGCTATGGCCAACAGGTAAAATACTGGGCATTGTGAATCAGAAAATGGCTCCAAGTCAGGGAATGATAGATAACTCCATCCCACCTGCAGCACTTTCCTAGCCATGTGACTTGTGAACAGTCTGGGTCTCTCTGAACCTCATTTTATCATCTCTGAGATGATGCAGTGATACTCCCTTCAGGAGTATTGTGAGGTACCAGGGAGACTATGGATCAAGTGCTTTGGAAAAGATAAAGAATCTCTGGCAGTTATTATAGTTTGAATCCCAACTCATGAAACAAATCCTTGAGCCTTGTAGTCATCCTCTTTCTGCTTCCTTATTTTTGTGCAGTGGAGATTGCTGTTTTTTTTCCTCGTGTGACTGGTAGTGCTTGCTTGCACTTCACAGCTTTTTAAAAAGAGAACATTTAGGTTGGTAATTTCCTGTGTGGAAGGTGTGAAGTTGCTGGCCAGCACACCATAGCACTTAGAACCGGCTTGCAAAATAGCCATTTTTTAAAGGAAGGGTCTCCCCAGCAGGGCTTCCCCACCACCCCTGATAATACTGAGTGTATAGGGAACTTCAGCTAATATTTGCAGTGCTACCTATCTCAAAATCCTTTGCTTGAACTGTTGTCACAACTTTATTTTTTTAATTCAGCTATTATAATTGGTCCCGATGGGCAGCCCTTGACTGTATACCCTTGCTATATTTGTGGGAAGAAGTTTAAATCCAGAGGATTCTTGAAAAGACACATGAAGAATCATCCCGATCATATGATCAAGAAAAAATATCAATGTACAGATTGTGACTTCACAACTAGTAAGAAAGTAAGTTTTCATAGTCATTTAGAAAGCCATAAGCTTATGAATAAAGTTGAAAAGACCCTTGAGCTTACAGAATATACAAGGAGGTACAAAGAAGCTAGTCCACTGAGTTCAAACAAACTTATATTAAGGGACAAAGAACCTAAAATCTATAAATGCACATATTGTGACTATGAAACTGCAGAACAAGGACTGCTGAATAGACATTTGCTTGCTGTTCATAGCAGAAATTTTCCTCATGTTTGTGTTGAGTGTGGGAAGGGATTCCGTCACCCATCTGAACTTAAGAAGCACATGAGGACCCACACAGGGGAAAAGCCATACCATTGTCACTATTGTATCTTCCGGTGTGCTGATCAGTCCAATCTGAAAACTCACATGAAAGCCAAACATGGCACAGTTTTACCTTATAAGTGTGAGCTCTGTCCTCAAGCTTTCTCTGAGGAAACTGAGCTGCAGCAGCACTTGGAGTTATTCCAAGGACATAAAACACACCAGTGCCCTCATTGTGACCACAAGAGTACCAATTCAAGTGACCTTAAGCGCCATATTATTTCTGTGCATACTAAAGATTTCCCTCACAAATGTGAAGTGTGTGAGAAGGGCTTTCATCGTCCTTCTGAGCTCAAAAAGCACAGTGAAACCCATAAAGGGAAAAAAGTGCACCATTGTAGACACTGTGACTTTAAATCGCCTGATCCCTTTGTGCTCAGTGGCCATATCCTCTCTGTTCACACCCGAGACCTTCCTTTCAAATGTAAGAAGTGCAAGAGAGGATTTAGGCAGCAAACTGAATTTAAAAAGCACATGAAGACCCATAGTGGAAAGAAAGTTTATCAGTGTCAGTATTGTGATTACAGTACTACAGATGCCTCTGGCTTTAAGCGACATGTTATCTCCATACATACAAAAGACTACCCACATAGATGTGACTTCTGCAAAAAGGGATTCCGTAGGCCATCAGAAAAAAACCAACATATAATGAGACACCACAAAGACACCGCTATGTAAAATAATACATAGAAAATACAAAAACAATTTCAGAATTTAGAAATATGTTAATTGGAGAAAAAAAATCTCATGAACTGTTTTTCCTGGTTCCAAAGTTGGGTATAGTAAATCATAACCTTACATTCTTTATATTAAAAGTCTTTAAAAAAAAAGTATTAGGGTGACGGTGATCTGATAGCCCTGAGCATTACTCATCACAGCTTGAGTACCTTAGATGGTGCTTAGGGAGCTCCACAAAGACTGTTGAATGTTTATTTCATAGTATTATATGCATTGTTAGGTAGGAGGGGAGCAGAGAGAGAAGTGAGCATATTTCATAGTACTATATGCATTGTTAGGCAGGAGGGGAGCAGAGAGAGAAGTGAGCATGCCTTTTGGTTGATGAAAAACACAATTCACCTGTATGATGCTGGGCCTTGTGAGAACAACCAAGCTTCACTTCTTACGCAGTTTGGGGGTTGAGAAGATAGAGGTAGGGAAGGTGGCAGCTGGTCACTTTGTCATTGGGCTTTTCTAGAAGAGCTGGAGTGGGAAGTTTCCAGAAATGGTTGAAGTTTAGTTTGTCCAATTTTAAAAACATTTCATTCAGAAACTTTTTTAGGTTAATTGATTAATTCATAAAAGCTGAGTTTCAGAGCTGCTAACCTATTTTATTATTAGATAGGTTGTTTAAAGCTAGAATTAAGAGGTCGGGGCAATATTTCATTGCTGAGAGTTAGGGGTGTGGGGGGTTGTATATAAGTTCCTTTTTGGGGGCAGCTAGGTGGCATAGTGGATAAAGCACCAGCCTTGAAGTCAGGAGTACCTGGGTTCAAATCCTGTCTCAGACACTTAATTACCTAGCTGTGTGGCCCTGGGCAAGCCACTTAACCCCATTTGCCTTGCAAAAAACCTAAAAAAAAAGTTCCCTTTTGCCTGATGCTACAGTTGAGTGTCTGGGATGTCAGTTTGCAAAAGTATCCTTGCATCTCCTGGGGTTTTAAAGAAAAGAATGCAGCAGGTGTTGCGGTTCTGCACTGTTTTTGCTTAATGTTTTAGGAGCTTCTTTTAAAAATGGTTCAAAGAGCTGAACTTTTTCTTACATGGCAGTAAATATTGAGAGGTTCTTTAGGACAGTTTTAGCAGATTCTAGTCCTACTTGACTAACATTAATTAAAAGGTGCAATTTTATGCCATTGTTGAAAATACCAGTTTTTATAATGTAAACATGCATTTTCCTTCTGAGGCAGTATTTATGCAGTATTTAACTACAACAATTTGCTGCCATTGGAATAAATTTCAAGCTGGATTTTCAGTTTACAATGTATACATTAAAAAAATTGCATCCTTTTCAATGATAACTTTGCTAATGAGCACGCTGCAAATCAAAATGGCATTTAACAGAACAAGCTGAGGCTAGGGCTATTTAAATGAAAAACCTATTCAGAAATGGTTATGCATAAAATGTGTAGTTTTACTTTTTTCTAAGTTGCTTCATATTTGCACACAGCTGTTTTCCACATGATAAAAAAAAATTGGTAATTTTACTTCATTCTATTAGCGTGGCTTTGTGATTCAGACAACCGTCATCCTTTTGGTTTTGTACCAGATGAGAATCAGTTCTTTGAGAATAAATTTTTTTATCTTTCTGAAATCTCAAGGTTAAATTTGGAATTTGAAACAAATAACAAAAAAAGCTTTTATGTGTCTGTAAATGATACACACGCTGTAACATAAAATTGTCACTGTTATGTGGGACTATTATTTCTAAATGTTATGTAATGAGTATACAATAAAAAAATCTCTTGCACTTGATTCTTTTATGGAGTCTTTCTTGAATAACCTAATGATGCCTGAAGAATTTTTGCATTCATTTTGTTGAAATATTTCTCTTTAGGAAATGACTTTTAAAATTGATCATTGGTAATTAACAAAAAAAAAATCTTGTTTTCTAATTTTATTGATTAAAGTTGGGATCAAAATATGACGGGTAAGACATAGTTGTGCTGTAAACTCACTAGTGTGAGGTCACAGTGAGCTTGCCAACTAATGTTTCCAGCAACTTGTCAAAGCGCTTGACTGGAAAAATCAAAGAATCTAGTGCTGTGGGAGAAAGTGTTTGTAAACAAACTTTATGCTACTGAAATTGGAAAAAAAGGAAAATTCAACTTAGTTCATTTAAGAATCTGGAAACTTCATTCTTTGGTTTTACAGGAGACTGGGAATACTTTTTACTAAGTAAACCAGAGTTTTGAATCAGCTCAGGTTAGATGACTTGATATATTTGTCTAAAGGCCATATGGTGTAGCAGAAAAAAAAATAGACTATAGCAGCCAAGAGCCCTGGGTTCCCATCTTGGGGCTGTCCCTTGCCATTCTGTGTGACCTGAGGGTAAGTGACTAACTCTTTTTGGACCTTATATGGGGTGGGATGGAGAATAAGGCTTTCCAGCGAAAGAATTCTGTTGACCAGAGCTTTGGCTAGATGGGGAAAACTGCTTCTGGACAGAAAGTAAACCCTATTTGGTGTGGGGTAGGGAAGTCCTATCCTTAGTGGTGTTCAGGAAGGAGGCTGGGTTTCATAAAAAAAGGATTGATTCCTCAAACTGGTCCTTTGAGGTCCCTTCTACTGCAGAGCTCCTGTTATTTCCTTCCTTTACTTGAAAATTCTGCATTTCAATTAAGTTATTCTAGAATGAGTATGAATGGAAGTCATAACACTTGTTTGCTTATCTTTCAAGGAAATTCTGGAAGCTAAGGTAACTTCTCATGTTTCATTTAATCTTTTATTCTATGTAGATCAGATATTTAATAAATAGTTCAGATTCTAAGAACTCTTGAAAGTTTATGTGGTTAACAGAAATGTATGAAATTTTTGAAATGGGGGTGGGGGGGGGCACTACAGAAACTGGTTAAGATCGGGCCTGTCCAAGTAGAGGTACCATACATATACCACCATTTGGAGTAGTTTTCATTTTTCTTAAGGTAAATTGTCCTTGTGAATGTGAACCCCAAGAGGAGTTTTTCTTTGTCAACTGTCCCTACTCCCTTCCCTTTTGAAGGTACACGATCTCAAAGAAGACCACTTATAACTTGCATGTTGATGCCATTTCCACTTTATTAAATTTGAAGAGGATAATAACAAAGATAATAAAATCCCATTTAATCTTGACACTATCTTTGCAATTTGCAGAGATTTAGCCTGTGAAGAGAAAAGGCCTCTTCAGCCAGTTTCGTTACTCTTCATCACAAATTGAATTAAGAACCACAGACCTTTAAATGGTAACTCACAGGAGCGCATCACTATAACACATACACCATGGAATTTTGGAAGGTGGGTCCACCTTAGACTGTCTCTGGTTTGTTCTTTTTGGGGGAGGGCAGTGGGGGGCTGTTTTTTTTTTTGTTTTTTTTAATTTGCAGCAACTGAAAGGCCTTGAGTGTAATAGCAACAACACTGACTCGTGGCATGGACTCAATTGGAGGGTGTAATGACACACCCTGAAACTAAGTTGCTGCTCTTATTTCTTGTCTCAAGGTAAGGAAGATGACACTTCACTTGTCCTAATTTTCAAACTTTTTATTAGCTCCCTTCACATTATCTATTTGACTTCTTTTAAGGGCTTTTATTACAGTTACGTAGAGGGATTAGCTTATAGGGCCCCATACAGAACCTTGTGTCCTAAACTATTTTAGAAAGAAATCCAGAGGGCTTTTTACCTCAAGAAAACCTGCATTTGGTACAATTTCAAAACTTAGCAGATTTTAAACCCAAACCATTAAATGGATGCCTTTTATACAAGTCATAGACATTTTTCATATAATACATATATATATGTATATATACGTGTATATATATATATATATATATATATATATATATTGCAATTCAAGACTGCAAGTATATTTCCAACATTTCCTTATAAACCCAAACCATGTACCACATTTAAAATGAATATAATAATTAGTACTATACAGAAAGTGTGTTGCTTTTTCCAACTAGAAATTGATGTTTTTCCAGGTACATGAATAGGTTGTACTCTGAACTTTGGTTAAAACCCAAAGTAGTAACTTCTGCCAGGTCCAATTTGGCCAAGGCAGTGAAGTTATTTCTAGCTAGAGAGCTATCATACCTTCCAGTGCACATTAGCTGTTTAATCACTTATGTGGCAGGGAGGGCATTACTTACTTGTGTCTTTGAGCTCTTTACTAAGGACTATGTTAATTACATCAGTTAAATTATCCTGCCTAGTTGAGCTGAGAAACTCATCCTTTTTCATCATGAGTAAAGCAAACCATCACCTAGGAAGTCTCCAAGAATTACAAACAAAAAATCTATTCTTATATCTATGGTATTGCATCCCTTTTGTTTATAAAGGGAGAAAAAAGATCCAAACTCAAAAATAACAGGTATTATTAATTAGTTTTCCCCTCCAACCCCCTTCATGAAAAAGTAGTATCTGAAATCAAGA
This sequence comes from Macrotis lagotis, assembly GCF_037893015.1. Classification (NCBI taxonomy): domain Eukaryota; kingdom Metazoa; phylum Chordata; class Mammalia; order Peramelemorphia; family Peramelidae; genus Macrotis; species Macrotis lagotis. Next base: position 54,303,518 of record NC_133666.1, read on the forward strand.
TGCATGCTCTATCTAATATGGGGTGGGCAGGGGGGGAGAATAATATAATGGAATAGAAGTCCCTGTCCCAAAAATCTTATTCAATGTATTTGGAAGTATCTTTGGATTGACTTTAATTTTTCATATTTTCCATCACATAAGCAGTAACACAGTCATTGGGTGATGAAGGTCGAATAACAGCTGCTGAATTCATGGCTGAAGGGGGAAAAAAATTGAAAACAGTTTCTGGTTAGCTAGAGACATGGTTTTCTCCAACAGTGGTAACATCCATGGCTTTGTACTTTCCTTGTTTGTCATTAATTGAGACTGAACTGTTTTAATATTGGGACTTGAATCAGGAAGGAACTAGTTTCAACTGCAAGGTGTTTTGAATGAGGTATCCTGGACCTCAGGTAAATTTGCAGATAAGACTGCAAGGCCCTCACCTTAACATGCTTGCTTCTGCTCACTTGCCCTTGTCCTTTTGGTCTCTGGGGATTATCTATGTCTTTCTTACCTAAGATAACAAGTTGGTTATGAGCACAGCAGACATGGGAATCTGGGATTTCTGAAAATCTTGATGGTAATTTCCTCTGAATTGGTTCTAGAGGCGCGGGGGGGGGGGGGGGGGCACTACTCCTTAAGTCAGGACTCCCAATTCAAGAACCACTAACACTTTGTGATTGATCTCTTAGAACTGCAGTTCCCTCATCTGGAAAAAAACGCCACCGATTGCTATTTTATAGTTTTCTCTTTAAAATGTGTGACTGACAAATGTCTTAAATAACTCATGAGCTACTGCTTTCTCCATGTCCAAACCAAATCAGGTAAGTCTGATGATCTGCTGCTCCTGATTGCTAAGAATTTGAGAATCCTACAATTTGAGGTCTGTGGCCATTTTGGTATGTATGCTATGGTCAAGAGGGAGGGTCACAATGGAACTTGAGTTTCTACCTTCTCTTCAGGAGAAAAAAACACTTTCAATATTGACACCAATTCAGCCATTTCCAATTCTCTTTAGAAACATCATATGCATACATACATATGTATACATATACCCACCACAGTTCACGCATGTTAGAAATTTAACAGGTGTATATGTATGTAAAATAGTTTCAAAAACAACATTCCTTGCCCTTTTCTGACTGCATCAATTTCCTTGGGTGGGGCTTTGCTTTCTGCTTCTAAGAGGAGGGAAAACTTACACTAGTCCACTTGTCTTCTGTCTTTTCAATGACAATGGTCTGGGTGTCACTGCTTGGCGGGATGTATTCGTAGTCATCATAAAGGAGCCCCAGAATTGGATATTGGGTTCTGTATCTAGTGAAAAAGAAAAGACGTTTTTACAAACCAGTGTTTTTATGGTTCTTCCCCCCCCCCCCCCCCCATACACCACTTTTTTCTTTCTGGGGCCCAGACTTCATTCCATTTTGACTGTCACATCCCTGGTTCCTCATTCACCTCTCACACTCCTGAAACACCTATGCTTGGCTATGTGGAGACTACCATTTTCTATCCACAAAATGACACCCCCCCCCCCCCCCCCCCCCCGCAAGCACTGTGTACAAAGAACATAATACAGAGAATACAATAGGGATTTCCAACACGACTACTTAAACCAGATCTCTACTTTAAAGTAATGTCAGATGACATTTCTATCTGTTCTGAACAGTGACAAACTTGGACTGCTTTAAGAGTGAATTTGCTGTTGCAAAAGCTGGACAGAAGGTGCCTCTGTATATAGAAAGCAAATAAAGACTCATTAAACCAACTGCTGCTTTTTACTCTATGTTCATTAACAGGGTTTGGGGAAAGATGGAGAATCATCATCAGAAAGAATGTGGCCACAGAAGAAGTTAATTTATAATATTAGGAATACAGCATTACTTTTTAGTGGTGGTGATAGTTGTCCTTCCAGTCCCTGAGGCCTGATTATGGGATGAATATTTTTCTTGCCTCAATTTGGAGAGTTCCTTACAAATAAAAAAGTTAGATTACAGTCATTGAAAGAAAACCACACCACCATCCATTTATTGCTTTTAAACATCTCAAAAGAAGTGCACTAGGGAGCCACCTACCTGATAAAAACCATGTTGTAATACTTAAGGAATAACTCTTAGCCCCCCATTTTGTATTTCAAGTTTTTATCATTGAAATTTGTATATTAACCTCTGAAATTGGGGTCAAGTACTTTTTCCACAGGTACTTGAATTCCAACCCCTGCAATAAAGCTATTAGGAGTTTTCTTACAGTTTACCCTCCATCTCGGGGAAGTATTTAAGTAAGACTGCCTTCTTATTCACCTCCGACTGCCGCTTTATAAGGCAGTCCTTCTCGTTGAGCAAACTGGTCAATTCATGAAGTTTGAGCTGGTAGTCACTGCAACTTCCTTCCCTTCTGGAAACATCCTTTTGGAATTGGTTCAGTTGAGCCTAAAGTAAAAAGGGAAAATAGGCTATTAAGGAGATCATTAGTAGTGTGGCCAACTGAATGCTTCTGGAATGAGCTTGAAAAGCTCCAAGTAGTGATTCCCTCACTGCCTTGGTAGACAGTCATGAGGTGCTAGGGTCAGGAATTTAGTACTTTGGCCAGCCTGTTTATTTAGAGAGTTTATTACGAGGCTGTATCTGCCTAGGTAGGAGGTACCAGAAGAATTCATAATGGGCAAGAACCTAGGGGCAGCATCATTCTGAGACAATAACAAAACAAAGGGCTCCTAGGAAACAGTTTTTACTTTCAGTCTAATTTGAACATACCCTTAGCTTGCAGATTTCTCTATCCTTCTCAATTCTCAGGTTTTTCACCATTTCCATGTAATGGCTCCCAATCTCATCCATTTTAGCTTGTAGCATAGGACCTGAACAGGTCTCAGACACCTAGACAGGACAAAATTACTCTTAGTATCTTTCAGAGCCAAAGGGGTCTCATGATAATTCTTTTCCATACTTCCTCTACCCAACAAGTTTTTAATACCTGTATTCTAAGGTTTTTATTCTCTTGTTCCAGATTTCTTTTACAATAGTCTAATTCCTTTAATCGATATTCCATATCAGACTGGCCATGTCGAAGAGAGAGAATGGTTTCCTCTAAGGCCCGACATTTTGAATTGGAATCTTGTAGTCCCTTGCTAAAAGGAGAAAAACAGGCTCATGAGACAAATGTTAAAAATTAATCAAATCTTACTATTCCATCAATTGATGGGTTAGAATAAATCATTTGATTTAAAGGTTTTGCTATGGCCAATTTTTTCCCCCCACCCTTCTTGCCCGTAGCTGGTTTAGTGTTGGCAGACACCTTCAGAGTTCATCCAGCCCCAACTCCTTGTTTCTCAGATAAGCAGCGTGCTGGGTAGCAATACTAACAAATAAGAGCAGCAACTCCTTGGGCATCTTTGGAGTCCTCCAGTATTCATTTTTCCCACGACAAAGATCCCAACCAAAACGTGCTGGGGGGCGGGGAGTAACCTTGGACAAGTTAATAATAAATACCTTACCGATATTTTATTTTGTTTTCACATCAAACCTGGGGAGAAGTTGCTATTGTTAACGACAGCTAAGGAAATTGAGCCACAAGGGTTAAGTGACTTGTTCAGGGTCATACAGGCTAAGGTGAAATTTTAATTTAGGCACTCCTCGCTCACTGTACTATTACCTGCCTTGGGTGGGGCTTAGTTAAAATTTCAACACAAATTTTCTGACTCTGAACTTCTGTGCTGATCATAGACTGCTGAGGACAAGAAGCAGGAGGAGTCTGGGCCATCTGGAATTTGTTAACTTGGGGATTGTCTAGAACTCAGTTATGTAGTCCCTGTTTCTGGTGACAGTTTAGTTTTTTTGTTGACAGATCTTTATTAGTTACTACAATCAGAAAAAAAATTATCATTTGGCCAACCTTCGAATAAAATCTGTTTTGCATTTCAGAAGTCTTGTTTTTGAACCACAAACATGTGGTCTCTGGTTCCATACTCAAAGTTTGAGAAACAGTCAACTAAGTGACTCACCAAACAATGTCAAATTAGGATCAGGGGCAGAAGGAAGCCAGGATTTGTCACTTCCGTCCAGTGTTTTTTTTCAACACACTGAGGTACCTCTAGTAGTTTTGCAGTCCCATACATTGATTTGCTTCAAACATGCAGAATCCCAATAGCCAGAGATTTGTGCACACCCTCATTAGGCAACCCACCATTGATTCTGAGCAGCATAGGAGCCTTTAAATCCCTCTCCTTTTCTCTTGTTGGAAACCTATCCCCTTGGTTACCATATTTGTCATTAGTTTCTAGGACATGAGATAGGATAAAGAATTTGGGAAAATTCAGTGAACTCCCATTTATTAAGCTATTTATTCCTGCCAAGTGCTAAAGATACAAAGAAAGGCAAAAAAACAGTCCCTACAGTCAAAGATCTCAGGCTACTGGGGGAAAGGAAAAAACATTCAAACCACTATGTACAAACCACATACACGCACACATAAAATCCTCTCTGTATATGTAATATAGATAGATGGATATATATATAAAAAATACCCTCCAATTTATATTGTGTATATATAAGATAGACACACAGGATAAATTGGAAGTAGTCTCAGAGAGAAGACACTAAAATTAAGAATAACTTGGGGGCAGCTAAGTAGCGCAGTGGAAAGAGCATTGGCCCTGGAGTCAGTACCTGGTGACAGTTTATTGAAGATTGCTAGCATTTGATATCTGAAACGAATAAGGGACTTGATTTCCCAAAATAGCTCCTACTTCAAATAACTGCATTTTGATTAGAACAAGTTGTTCTTGGATTTCAACTTTGCCTTAAAGTTTTAGAAAAAGTTGCCTTTGCCTACCTGCTGCTGACGGTTATTGGCTCTCACTGAAGCCAAGAGGGCTTCGTACTCCTTTATCTGAGTCTCTTTAAATGCCAAGTCTTTCTCAAGTCTTATCTTGTCATTTTCCAGTGCCTGCAAGAAGGGAGTGCAGATGATCTTAAATGATAGAAAGGGGTTGATGGGCACAGGAATAATAATTTGTTCACTTGTACTTTAATTAAACAGATTTTTCGAAATCCTGAAGGTAAACGCATTTGCTTTTGGTTACATTGACTTAAGTTCAATGTGTTCAGTAATCTCCTTCCCTCCTCCAACTGGCCTGTGAAAGAGTAATGACATCCCACAGGTGGTAAATTTTCACATGACAAATTCTTCACAATCCTACTCAAGCAAATTCTGGAAATTAGTATAGAAAAAAGCATTTTGGAAAGTGGTTTGCTGTAATAGAGAATATAAAAGACTCAATTATTAGAAAGATCTTCAACTATAACAATGGACTATGTTACATGTTGGGGATAATACAATAAAGTAATCCACACTATGCAAGCTTACATTGGTAACATAGGCGATGATAAATAGCAAATGAATATGCAAAATGGGGATCAGATAGAAGATGGGTGAGGAGGAAGGAGACTTGGAGATGGAATGTCTTGTGGGGAGCAGAGACTTAGCACAGGAAGGGAAGGAAGTTCAAAAGGCTGGGAAACTACACAAAGTTGGGAGAGACAAGTAGAAACACTAGATAACAAGATCTGAAAAGTTCCAACAGCATAAGTTTAGTAGTATATTTGGTTGAAAAAGTTGATTTTTATAAGGGAGGAGTGGTTAGAAAACATTTCAAGGGGCGGCTAGGTGGCGCAGTGGATAAAGCACCAGCTCTGGAGTCAGGAGTACCTGAGTTCAAATTTGGCCTCAGACACTTAATAATAACCTAGCTGTGTGGCCTTGGGCAAGCCACTTAACCCCATTTGCCTTGCAAAAAAAAAAAAAGATAAACACCTCCTGTTGAGATAATAAAAAGAAAAATCATTCTTACTGCCAAGTCGTTTTGGAGATGACCGAGCTCCTCTCGTATATTGCTGAAGGTGGACAGCACCAACCGGAGAGATTTGTTCGAGATCTCTCTCATCTGGAAAAAAAATCTTTGTTACTTCTTTTTTGGGGGGTATTTAGTAGGAACTTTTAAATCAGCCAATGCAAGAAAGCAAAAGTAGCCAGCCCTAGTTCCTAGGTGCTTTCCTTTCCAAGGAAATTTTCTTGGCAACCTCAGCAACAATTTCCTTTGGGGCAAGGTGACCTTTGAGTGACAATTTGGGCAACCTGACATCAACGATGTAGTCAGTGAATTCAAAGGCAAGAGTCTCTCCTTCGGCTTCAGAAGCTCCATGTTACTCTCGTTTCTTGACTAAATTACTCAGAATACTCAACCTCAGAAAAATAGACTCTATCCTATTAGGTATGCTGTGAACTGTGTCTGAAATGATCACAGTTTTGGCCTTGGCTGGGCCTTCAACTATGGCAGTTTTCCCCCTCGACCAGAGCAAATCAATCAGCCATTTGTTTCAAAACTAGTCTCAGAGAATTCCCTCTGGTAAAGGAAAGGTAAGTGCCTCACCCAAGATCAGAGTCAGATTAATGGCAGAAATGAGCACATGAATCCAGAGCTTTCTGATTTTTGAAGTTAAGTCTTGCCCACTAGTCCACTCAGGTACAGTGACATATCACAGGTTTAAGTCTGGATTATAAGTATATAGTTGGTTCAAATTTCAAATTAGGTGAGGAGGACCCTCCAGGATATTAAACTCATTAATTTAAAGGAGAAAAGGCAAGTGGATTCATAGTTGAGAGTGAGGGGCAGGAACCTTGGTGAAGCCTGTCTGGCAAATTTTCCATTCCTTTACCAGCAGGGAATGCTTTCCTAAACCTTTGGCTCCGAACATCTGAAGTGTAGCCTCTACATTTACCCTACTCCCTCCATGGCCCCAATCGTGATCTCCCTGAAAGCCATCTTCAACATTAGAGATTGTTAGCTCCTTGTTTAAGGGTTTAGAAAACAATTTAGATCCCTAAAGTATAAAATTAGCAATAGTAGCAACAGGACTAGGAAGGAACATCACTGGCAAGCAAGCAAGCAAGCAAGGAAGAAAAGCAAGAAGGCTGCGACACAACAGAGTTCTACAGACCGTGGACATCATCCCCAAGTTTTTGATAGAGCAGCAGACTGGCACTCCTTCACATGCTTATGAAAGCAAGGAAGGTTTCTGAAATTGGGGGGTGGGGGTGGGGGGAACACCCTTGTTCATCTCACCTGCAGAATGTATCGGATCTGCTGTTTTGTGAACTCGGAAAGCCCTTGAGGAATCAAAGCCTCAATGTCTTCTGACTGTAAGAGAAAGAATAGCTGGACAGGGTCTGATTCATTTGGGGGACTGGCTCAGGAGGAATCATGGATCGTTTTAGGGGATCCATTAACTTGTATGAGAAAACATTTAGTTCTTTATTTTTCACTCACCTCTAATTAAAGTTTATCATTTCCTTTAATTACTTAAAAACAAGGTTCTGAGAAGGGTCAGAATCCAAAAGCTTCACCAAACCACTGCCAAATGGGCTGAGACAGCCACAAAAGGTTAAAAATCCCTGATCTAGCCAGAGAATTTCTTACATCGAAAAGGTCTCATAAACTTAATATAGAATCCAAATGGTGAGCAAATTCAAGATGTAGGAAACTAATTTGGGAAAGAAGACAACTGAAAACTTATCAGCCAATCATTTGGCAAATACTGACTGAGAGGCTACAGGCCTGGTCCTATGAAATGTCTGAAAAAAAAAAAACCTGAGGATGAGAGTGTTTATCATACGCCACCAACAATTAGATGGGAAGTAAGAATCATTTATTTCCTAAATAGTGAAAACTGGGGAAATAGGAGCTGCAAAACTAGCCCAGGAAGAAACTTCCCTTAGAAGTAAGAGCTTGCTCCTCTTCCCTAGTGCTTGAAGGTTTACAAAAGTGCTTTCTGCACCACCATCTTGTGCCCCGGTGTCCATGAAGGTCTCCGGAGTCCAAGTCTAGCACTGCGCACTCTATCGTACAGCCTCAGTATTTCAGCAATTTTGGGACTTACTGAATAACATTAATGAAAAGAGCCTACTAATGTTTAGAGACAGATGGAAATGTATACAAAAGAAGCAATTATACTTTTTATTACATTACAATTAATGTTCCCTCTTAATCATTTAGGCTGCTAAATATAATTATTAACAACATTTGCAGTTGTGAAAATTAAATTACTAAAATTTTTACTCAAAATTGTAGGTAATTTGGTATGGAAGACCATCCACATTAAAATACCATTTGCCCTTTATTTAGTTGCCAATTTCAATTTTTGAACGCATTTGTTTGCTCTGAGATAATGAAATCCTGGATGCTGGGCTGATATGGTCTGACTGAGTATACACATTAAACCATAATAGGACAGCTGTTGAGAATGCTTTATATTTTCAGCAGATGATTATTATGAGTTATTATGAACAGTACAAAGTAATCAATGGTTATACCATTTTTATAGCCCAAATATGTCCATTATTCACTCACAAACATCCTGTAAAGAAAACTTTGGGATGAGGACAACGCTGGGATAGAGATCGTCTCCAAGAGTCTTCTTAGAGAACATAGTGAAATTGCCAGTCTATAAACATCTGGTTTTGAAACATGCGTTTCCTTACCTCATCTGTAGAGTCAAAGTCCCGTTTACTACAACATTGAACAGAAAACGGACAGTCAGGAAGATATTCTTACTATAGGCATTATCGCTTAATGTTAACTAATTTTAATCACAAAAGAAGCAGTTCATGAATGAACCCCGCCAGTTAACAGGATGAAAGGCTTGTCATGACTCTGAATAGCAGAAATGAGAGCTGGTCAACACTTCCGAGCTGGGCTTTGAGGTCAACTGAGTGCTTTCTCCCCTTGAGAGGTAGGTGAGTCAGGCAACACAGCTAACGATGTTGCCATAGATAGGAATGTCATTGGCGTGTGACCAAGAAAGTCAGTGAAAAAAGGGTGAGTCCTCTTCCCGCTTCAGGTATTGTGCTGGGCGTCTCACTTCATAGTTCCTTCATGAACATGGAGTGAGTGGGGATGAGCTTTACTCATTTACTTTTCTAGGTTTCTGTGTTGAGAATAATCTCTGAAGTTAACTTCTCTCCACTAGGTTCACCCCTCTAAACTAGGCCCCACCAGGGATAGTAAACCCTGTTCCCAGAAGATACCAATAGAGTAATGGGAGACTAAGGCTAACATAAACATAAAGGGTCCTAAAGCAAGACCTGCTTTGATAGGGAACAGTCTTATTTCATGGTGGAATTTTAGGCATTCAAAACTGGCTCCCCTCATTGCTTCAATGGAACTCTGCTGGGAAACCCTTAAACCACATCCAGGAAGGCAGCTTCCCTTCTGTCTGCAAGGCAGGCTCAACAAAACAATGGGTTTTCAAGGTCCTCATCATGTCTCAACATACATATAGTTGATAATGCACAGACATATCATAGATTTTCTATTTGGTTTCCTTGACAGATTTTGTTGATATTTGTACAATTTGATTACCCAATGAAACTTCGTATGATGAATAGAAATATTCATGCATGTATATAAAATGCAATACAATATATATTAAATATGCAACCCTAATATAGTAGATTTGAAGGCTTTTGTGGAAATCTCTCATCACCAAAAAAGATGACTGGCAACAATCTTTAACATGGAAAAAGAATTACTTGCTCTGAGTTCTCTGGTGGCATTTAGCACACAATAATTAAAAAGAAATCCCTGTACCTGTAGGAGGAGCCAGTGGACATCTCATTGCATCCAAGAGGCCCACTGAATCTTCAGTTCTGTAAACCTATACTTATAATGGCTTAGAGGAAGTAGGTATTCAATAAATATTTATCGAATTGTTAAATTATTTTTCTATGTTAAGGTCACCCACAATGACTTTTTGGCAATAACCCTGGTTCTTTCAGCTGATCTGCTGACTTAGATGTGTTGCACCAAATAGAAAATAGTACTCCAACTGTGATTTGATCAGGGAAGAGTCCGTCAGGAATATCACCTTATTCTTTGAAGCTCTAAGTCTTTTTCTTGGTTTGTTTTTTTTTTTTTTTCAGGGCAATGGGTTTAAGTGACTTGCTCAAGGCCACACAGCTGGGCAACTATTAAATGTCTAAGATGGGATTTGAACTCAGGTACTCCTGACTCCAGGGCTGGTGCTCTATCCATTGTACCACCCAGCTGTCCCCGACTTTATGCCTTTTAATGTAGCCTAAGAATGCAGGTTTAGAGCTGGCAGGTCACTTAGACCAACTCTTGTCATTTTACAGATGAGCAAACTGAGGTCCAGATAAAGAAAATGATTTGTCCAAGTCACACAGGTAAGGTCAAATACAGGTCATGTGACTCCAAATTGAGAGTACTGGATTTCAACTACGTCACACTTCCTCAAATTCCTTTGTATCTCAGGGCTCATGTATGATATATGCAAACCTAAGAAGTGATGAGGTCAATCTTAATGTATGGATTGTGGGGATGTATATATTTCCACAAAATCATATACTATCTAATGTAACAAAGCTACTCAATACATTGAGAGAGATTGGACATCACACATTTACAATACCTTCCTCCTATTTTTTGCAAATGCTCTAATAAGCACTGATACAGGTCTGTGTTCTTGCGGCTCAGGTCAGCAAGCAGTTCTCCAAAATACTTGGGATCCAGTTTTTCTGGGCCTTCCTCTTGAACAATTGTCACCTGAAGAAAAAATTTATAGTTGTAGAGATTGGCTTTTTAAACTTCATAAATGTTTTGATGATGAATGAAAAGTCCTTCATTCGTGTGGCTAACTCATGCTTGTCTTTTGGATCCAAATAACTCAATGGTGTGGGGATTTTGGTGACAGAACCTCATGTTTTCTAATACTATAACTTGGAGGGCAAGTTTGCATTCTTGATACACTGAACACGTGACCTGGTACAGGCAAAATCGAACCAATTTCTCAAAGAAATTCTAGGATGAGTGATTTCAAATGGTGGACCAACTGCACTAAAAATTTCTAAATTGACCACTGTCATCATTTGATTTAATGACCCTTTGGGGAAAAAAAAAAGACATGCGTAACTGCATACATGCCCAAGATGGTTTCAGTTGAATTCAAATCTTTGTGGCAAAAGCCACTTGATTTACTGGCTGATCTTACACTTAGATTATATGACCTTACTCAACCCAATGTGTTTTTCTCTAAGTCTCACAGGATTTATTCCATTTATCAGCTAAACTTCACATCCAGGTAATTTGACAGAAAAGAGGGACTCTGGGCTAAGTTCACAAGTATTTAAACCTCACAGACATCATCACATATCCTGAGCAAATACAATATGAAGAGAGATTTCCCAATAGCTAGGTGAGTGACAATCAGTTAACTTCACATCTCTTAACATTTTTTTTTTCCATCTTGCCAAAGACCTGTCTTCAGGCTGGCTAAAAGGGAAGACAGGAAGAGATGCACTCAGGCATCAACTCCATTTCCTTTGAAAACGGAGCTAAGACTGGCATTTTTTTTAAGGTGGCTATCTTTTTTTTTTTATTATAAAAGTCATTAATAAATGAAAACTCAATGCTCATTTTATACAAATAAATCAAGATTACTGTTGGACCAAAGACTTATTGTCACATTTTTTTAGGGTTTTTTTTTTCTTGCAAGGCAAATGGGGTTAAGTGCCTTGCCCAAGGCCACACAGCTAGGTAATTATTAAGTGTCTGAGACCGGATTTGAACCCAGGGACTCCTGACTCCAAGGCTGGTGCTTTATCCACTACGCCACCTAGCCGCCCCTTAGTGTAACATTTTTAAAAAATAACTACAGGCATACTTTAGCTCTCACATCATTAGTTGGTTCTGTGAAAACATGAGAAGTCATTACACAGGAAAATGTTAAACAGACAGACCCCATATAAGATTGCCCCATGCAGTTCTTAAGAAGACTGTGTACACTCTTTTAACAAAACTTGTTTTTTTTTATTTTTAGGGTTTTTTTATTTCTTTATGCAAGGCAATGGAGCCAAGTGGCTTGCTCAAGGCCACACAGCCAGGTAATTACCAAGCATCTGAGGCCAAAGCCGAACCCAGGCACCCCGACTCCAGGGCCGGTGCTCCACACACCATGCCACCCAGCCGCCCCTTAACAAAACTTTTTAATAAACCTCACTATGATATTTAAGTCTACCATCCTTCTATATAAACTTATTCCTAAAGAACTAAATTTTCCCTTTAACATTTTTGCCTAATAGCATGTTTTTAAGACTAGCATTTTGACTGCTAAAAGTGGGGATAATATCTTCATTTTTTTGTGTCCTGCTGCCCTTGGATATTTTCCCCCCTTCAAGTCTGTCCTGAATGAAAAGGAAAGATTTTGTGAAGCCAGTTGGAGGGAAGCTAGCCAGTGTATGTTTTTGGGTCCTTGCTCCTTCCTGGCCTCTACGTCCACTCTGAATATGAGCAAGGATGCAGAAAAGATTTGCTTCCTTTTTGGGTGGTTACTAAATCACTTCAGTTTTATTCATTTGAATGCTAAGTCCACCAGGGCTAGCTGAAGCAGGAAAAATGAATGAGCTCAGGACTCATGAAAAGCAACAACAGCAGCAAAACCTGCCTGGATTTCTCTATATTAAACAATGGATAAAAACCAAGAAAACTGAACTAATGACATTCCCTCAGGCCAAATACATGTCCAGGTGGAAAATATACATAAGAGAATTTCACCATATATTACCTCAATATAATCCTTTTTATTGCATTTTTTGAGGGCAAGGCAATGGGGTTAAGTGGCTTGCCTAAGGCCACACAGCTAGGTAATTATTAAGTGTCTGAGGCCGCATTTGAACTCAGGTCCTCCTGACTCCAAGCCAGTCCTTTCTTATTTTGCACAATTCATATTTGGAGAACACTGAAGGAAAATCAATTTGGTTCATCTGAGCTCTTCAGACTTTCTCACGTTTCTCAGAACTCTTTGAGGAAATGATTCTCATACACATGGCCTATGGTTGCGCTCTTGTTACTCGTCATAAGGCAAATGATCATTTATTACATGGAAAGTACCAGAAGTAAAAGTCAAATGCTCCTCATCAGCTGAGTTAATGGAGCCTCCTTTTCTCTGTGACTAGAGTGAGTTGAAAAGAGCCATGAGGTGGAGCCAGATTCAACTGTTCTTAACTTACTGAACCCAAGTCATCCCAGATGTCAGTCTTGGACAGCAAGCTCAGTGCTAGACAAATGAACAATACAGAATCCAGCAGAGTGAGTTTGCTAAAGAACAGCTATTTCCAGAGATCACTTTTTCCTCACCAGAAACTGTAAAGGTTATTAAAGTGTTTTTGACCATGTGTCAAAAATGCTGCTTCAGTTGACCTTCAGGAACCTTTGACCATTAAGTTCAACAAACATCTGGTACCATTTCTCCCTATTCACTGTCCTCACTGTGACCTCCACTTGAGTGCTTTGCTGGGCTGCCTTCATCTCCTTACTTAAACTTAACATTCTGTTATCCTCTATTCTTGCAGCCTTGCCCTCTCACCACCCATATGATTGGGGAAACCCAAACCCTGTATACTCCTATCATCTATCTGCCTCCTTTCATTGCGGCTATCACCCCTACTCTCTCGCTAATCTTCATTCTCTGACTAATTACTGGCTGTTCTTTTGCTGTATTCACTAATGTCCATCCTTGAAAAAAGTTCCTGACTTAATTTGATTCTCCCCACCAGCTCCTTGTCCTTTTTCTCTCCTCTTCTTGGTGGATGTCTTTGAAAAAGCTATTTAACAGCGGCGGGGAAAACTGGGACACTAATGCACTGTTGCTGGATTGTGAACTGCTCCAACTTTCCTGGAGAGCAATTTGGAATTATGCCCACAGAACTATAAAACTGTGCGTATCTTTTGATCCAGAAATACCCTTACTAGGTCTCTATCCCAATGAGATCCTTAAGAATAGGAAGAGTCCCACATGTACAAAAATATGTATAGCAGCTCTTTTTGGAGTGGCAAAGAATTGGAAATTGAGGGGATGTCCATTACTAGGGAATGGCTGGGCAAGTTATGGTATATGACTGTTATAGAGTACTAATGTTCTGTAAGAAATCATGAGCAGTCAGATTTCAGAGAAGTCTGGAAAGACTTGCATGAACTGATGCTGAGTGAAGTGAAAAGACCCAGAAGAACATTAGACATATTAACATCAACACTGTGAGAAGATCAACTATGATGCACACAACTCCTCTCAGCAGTCCTGAGGGACCTGCTCTGGACAATGCCATCCACATCCAGTGAGAAAAACTATGGACTATGAATGCAGAGCAAATCATACTATGTTCACCTTTGAAATTTTATTATGTTTTTTCTTTCTCATGATTCCCCCCACCTCAGTTCCAATTCTTCTTTCACATGACAAATATGGAAATATAGTAAATACAATTGTACATATAGAATCTATATCCGATTGTCTGCTGCCATGGGGAGGGGGCAGGAAGGAAGGGTGGGAGAAAAAGGGGGAACTCAATAGTTGGTAAAAGGAAGAATGCTGAATCTCTTCATGTAATTGGAAAAAAATTTAAATTAAAAAGAAAAAAGAAAGTTATGTATCCAGGTAGGTGCCTCCTCTTCTTCTAAACTTTCTACAATTTGCCTTCATTTGCCTAAAATGGCTTTTCCAAAGTTAGCCAATATGGCTTAACTGCCAAATCCAATGTTTTTTTCCTCCCCTTGCTGTCATCTGGGGAACCTTTGGTGCTGTCCATTATCCTTTCTGTCTGGGCTACTCTCTTTCCTCTTGCAGCATAGTCAAAGCCCAGTCTGGGACTGGGATGTCTCCTGAGGCTTGGTTTTGTGTTCTTTCCTTGGTTTTTTCTTTGCTATTTAACTTGGTGATCTCATCAGCTCCCCCAGATTCACTTATCATCTCTATGTATTTGATTCTAGAATCTGCATTATCCAGCTGTAGGCTCTCTCCTAAGCTCTAGTCAGGGCCAATTTTTACCACACCCCCCCCCCCCACTGGCTATTCCAAGTACATCTCCATTAACAAAACTTCTCTTTGTCCTCCACCTCTCCTATCTTCCACACTTTGCTGTAACTATCAAGGTCGTCATCACTACCATCTCTGTAACTTTGGGGGCAGTCCTCCACAGCTCCAATCTGTTGTGAAGTCTTGACTTTTCCATCTTCAGAATATCTCCCCTATATATCTCCTTTCTATTCCCAAGCCCAGCGCCTTGGGGGACACCCTCCTTACCTGGCTCTGAAATAACCTCATTGGTTGGCCTCCCTGCCCCATGGCTATCCCCCATCCATCCTCCACTCGGCTACTAAGGGGATTTTCCTAAAGCACAGCTTTGACATGTGCCCCGCCCCCACAATAACCTGTGGTGGCTTGTTATTACTTCTAGGATCAGAGATACAGGCCCTGATGGTGATGGACCTGGACCCTTCCTACCTTTGCCGTCTTTTTTATCATTCATCCCCACTTCATGCTGATAACAATTCTACCTGAACAGTCTCATGGCCAAACTTCCAATGGAGGAAGCACCACCAGCTGTGCTCACTCCAAATATGGTTCATCTTGTGATGCCCTGGACTTCCTACACTTCACACACACACACACACACACACACACACACACACACACACACACCCAAGCTCCACAGACAGACACATGCATGGATATATACTCCCCCTGTCCCCGACACATGCACAACACACACACCAGTACATGTATCCCCACCCACACATGCATATATCCACCCAGATACACACACGTGTACCTGCCCAGGCATGCATACAAGCATCCAGCTATAGACCTATGTGCACACACTCATTAGCACCCACAGACACGTGTATATGCACACAGACACGCACACACCCTTTATAGCTCTTTTTATGGGGCTTTTAGAATGTAAGCTGCTTGAGAGGAGGGACTATCTTTCTATTTGCTTAGATTTGTCTTCCCGGCACTTCCTAGAAAAGCCTTGCCTGGTGGCATACACATGTACACACACGTACGTACACATACACTCACATACACATTGCCCACAAATGGGACATACTTCTTAAATGGTTGGTCAGACTCCTGACTTGTTGCTGATTGGAGATGGAGGATGTCACATAGTCTGAGGACTGAACACCTAACAAGGATGTTATCTAATCTCACCTGGGCTCTGTCTACAGCATGTTATTCCTTTTATGGTGTTGTTCAGTTCTGTCTCACTCTTTGTGTCTGTCTCCATTTTCAGTTTTCTTGGCAGAGATCCTAGAGTGAGTTGCCATTTCCTTCTCCAGCTCATTTTACAGATAAGGAAACTGAGGCCAACAGGGTGAAGTGACTTGCCTGGGGTCACACAGCTAGGAAGTGTCTGAGGCCAGATTTGAACTTAGGTCCTTCCTGACTTCACACCCAGCACTCCACTTGCATTGAGCTGTCCCAATCCTTTGAATTCATCCCCAATTAATTCTTCCTTCCTATCTGCCTGCCCCTCCCCAGAAGCTCTCCAAACCCCTCTGACTCCTCCCAGCTAAGCAGCCTACTTTACTGAGAAAACTGAGGGTGCATCATAAGCTCCCTCTCTTCTCCTGCTCTTCACTTCAAAACTCCTTGACAAGGGGCAATGTGGTAGCGTAGGCAAAATGGCTCCCCAGGACAAGGACAAAGCTCCAATTTTCTAGTGTCCCCAGGTCTCAGCTTCCTTCTCTGTAAAATGAGAGGACTGAACTAGAGAAGCCCATAGGCTTCCTTCCAACTCTATTCTCTTCTCCTCTACTCATCTCTGAAGAGATGGCCCTTTCTACCCCGACCCTCACCTCCACCTCAATCCCATACTATCCTATATTTTTGGCCAAACTTCTTCCCCCACTGTCATCTCCTCTCTAGTCTTCCACCTCTCCTTATCAGTCGATTCTTCTCCTGCAGTCTACAAACAATCCCATCCTAAAAACCAAACATTTATTTAACTAATTCCTACCATACCCGCAGGCTATCATCTTATAGCTCTCCCCCTTGCTTAGCCAAATTCCTAGGAAAAACTGAGCTGTTCTTTGCCTCCACCTGAGTGCAGAAGTGTCAATCTGGAATAGACACATAGTGAAGACCACTGTGGCCCACATGTTAACTTAGTTTTCAAATGTAATATTATCTATGTTTTCTTTGCTTTTTTATATATTTTGTTAAATATTTTCCAATTACATTTTAATCTGGTTTGAACTGCACTGGGGAGTGATGTGGATTACATATTTGACACTGCTGGTGTAGTGGATATAGTGGAGGGCAGGACTCAGAAACAGGAAGACCTGAATTCAAATTTTGCCTTAGTCATTTACTAGCTAAATGATCCCTAAATTCTGTCAGCCTTCATCTGTTTGATAATCTGTAAAATGGGATAATAATCACATCTCCCTCACAGGGTGGTTGTAAGAACCAAATGAGATATAAAACATTTTCCAAGCCTTAAGCACTATTTACATGTTAACTATTATTATTATTTCTTTTGCAAGGCAATGGGATTAAGTGACCTGCCCAAGGCCACACAGCTAGGCAATTATTAAGTGTCTGAGACCGGATTTGAACACAGGTCTTCTTGACTCCAGGGCCCCGCGCTCTATCCACTGCGCCACCTAGCCGCCCCAACTATGATCGTTATTATTGTTATTATTGTCTTCCCAACTTTCAATTGGCTTCTGACCTTATCACTCAACTAAGACTCCAAAGATCTATGGACAAATCTGACGGCCTTGTATCAGTCATCATTCATCGTGATCTCTGTATTATATCTGATACCTTGATCACCTTGACCTCCAGGATATGCTCTTTCTCCTTTCAGAGTATTCTTGACACTGCAGTCTCTTGCCTTGTCTCTCACTTGTCTCCTTTGCTGGTTTATCATCCATATCATACCCCTGAAGGCCTGAGCCATAACTTTTCTCTCTATATCATTTCATTTGGTGATCTCATCAGCTCCCATGGGTTTAATTCTTAACTCTCTGTAGATGATTCCTGGGTGTCCACATCTAGTCCCAGACTCTCTCCTGAATTATAGGATCACTCTTACCAAATGCCCAATTTTCAAAATGGATGTCCAGTAGACATCTCAAACTGAACATGTTCAAAGTAGAAACCATTATCTTTCCCTACAAATCTATAGTTGTTCTCAACCAAGTTACCAGGATGAGGTATTTCTGTCCAAGGTACCACCATTCTTCCCTTCCTCTGGATTTGCCACCTCAGCACCATCCTCAATTCCTCATTCTCCCTATGTGACCTTACACAGTCAACTGTAAAGTCTAATCTTGCCTTCACAATGATCCCTTGTATCTGTCCCCCCCCCTTTTTTTTGCAAGGCAATGGGGTTAAGTGGCTTGCCCAAGGCCACACAGCTAAGTAATTATTAAGTGTCTGAGGTCAGATTTGAACTCAGGTCTTCCTGACTCCAGGGCCGGTGCTCTATCCACTGCACCTCCTAGCTGCCCCTGTCCCCTTCTTTTTTACTCACTCAACCTCTACTTCATCACTTCTTGGTAAAATAGTCAGCATCCCTGCATCTTCATTTTATCCTCCAAACAGCTGCCTATGTGTCACTATCTGACCATATCACTTCCCTAAAAAACACCATTGGTTCCCTATTGCCACCAGGAACAAAAATAAACAGCTTGGCTTTTAAAGCCTGTTAGGACCCAACCATTACCTATCACCCAGACCTTTTATCTCCCCTTTCTATGCTCTAAGTCTAGAGTCCAGACAAATGAAACTCCATTTCTAGTCTCCGAGGTTTTCCATGCCGAGAATGCATCTTCTCATCACTGCCCCTTAGAATTTGTTTCCTTCAAAACTCTCAGTTCAAGAACAACTTTGTTATCTTAACTATTAATGCCACCCCCCCCAATTTATATTGATTCTGTTACAGTATGTGTTTGCTGATATCTGTGACCGTTGTCTCCGCTGGCAGAGTGAAAGGACTGTTTTATTTTTGTTTTTCTGTCTTTTTCATCTGGGACATACAGTAGGTGCTCACTAAACACTGGATTGCTTACTGTATGCACAAGTGCTGAGAGAGATTCAAAATTTCAATAAGGCATGGCCCCACATCATCACGTGACTTGCTGTCTGGTAAGGCAGAATGTGAGAGGCCTTTGGTTACAACAGAAACAATACTGAAGAGCAGAGCTGAAGTCCTAGCTGGGCCACTCAGTCGCTTACTACTTGTGCAACCTCGGGCCTCTAGCCGTAAAAGGAGAAGGCCGAACAAAAGCACTGAGTTCCTTTCAGTTCTAGATGCTACAATTCTTGAAGAGCTAGGCTTTTTCCCCCTCATCTTTCTCTGTTGGTGCTGAAATGAGTGGAGGTGGTAATGATGGAGTCTGGAAAAAGAAGGGGGCAGGGGTGAAAGGAGCAAAGGAAGAGAGCTCTGAAGGAACTTGGCTTATCTCTCATGAAGAGGTGGCGTAAAAAAACTAGAAAAAACTTGAGGACCACATTGTCCTTACTGGAGACATCATTGAACTATATGGCGGTGCTACACTGGTACGGACGAGAGGAAAAGAGGTCACTGGGAGCTAGTACCATCTGCAGAAGTTAAAGTCAGAGGAATCTGAGGAGAGTCCTGAAGGACTGCAAATGGCAACAAAGATGAAAGAGAGCTTTGTAGGCAGGGAAAAATAAGGGGGCAAACCCCATTTTTCATTTTATCCTTTTTTTATGATGAAGGAAGAAGAGTAGAAAAGTATGAAGAATGATTCCATCGTAAAGAGAGTATGTTGTAAAAGAAACTCATGACCTTCATTCAGGGCTGGCCAAGGAATCCACATTTTTTGGTTCTAAAGGCTAGGGTGCTTAGGTGGGACACAAATGGACAGCCTATCTACACAGACATGCTGTCTTTTGTAGAAAAGATGCTGGCTTGACCTACCATGAGGAGAAGAAGAGGTTGGACCCATTTCCCCAGAAGTACAAAGGGCATCATCATTTGCATATGGTAGGCTAACCCATCCATATACTTTTTGCCTGGTCCTGTTCTCCTCCTCCAAGATTGCTGGCACCACTTGGGGAGACAGGGCTAGGGACAGTTTTGAGCCATGGAACATAGTCAACTGAACTGAATACAGTATGACCGAGCCAACCAATGAGCTAAGTGGTCTAAGTGAGAAAACATCTTACACCTATTTTGAGTTTGGGCTAATGGTTTTTAAAAGTATCTGATATTTAAAGGATCTCCTGTAAGGAATTCTACATAAATTCTTCAAGACCCACTTTGTTGAAACCAGAGAAGTCCATTTCAAGCTGACAAATAGTTTTCCAGCGCTAAGTCATTAGCTGTTAGGGGTATAAACTTCTCAGGTAACAAGGTCACAGTGCAGAATAGGATAAAATGCAGTGAGCCTCAGAAGGATATTGTGAGTTTGGGGCTGAAGAAGCTCTCTACATGAATGGTTTTGCTTAGATTTCATGCTTGTATGCACTCTAAAGCGGAATCTTGCACTCAGCAATTCAGTCATTAGTGTTCACTATCCTGGTAAATTTAGTTGAAGTACATTTTCTTTTTTCTTTTTTTCCAGGGCAATGGGGTTAAGTGGCTTGCCCAAGGACATACAGCTGGGTAATTATTAAGTGTCTGAGTCCGAATTTGAACTCAGGTCCTCCTGACTCCAGGCCAGTGCTCTAATTCTCTGAACTAGTTAGTTGCCCCAAGCTAAGTTTTCTTTCTTTCTTTCTTTTTTTAGGTCTTTGCAAGGCAAATGGGGTTAAGTGGCTTGCCCAAGGTCACACAGCTAGGTCATTATTAAGTGTCTGAGGTTGGACTTGAACTCAGGTCCTCCTGACTCCAGGGCTGGTACTCTATCCATTCTGACACTTAGCTATCCTCCACCCCCAAGGTACATTTTCTTATCGAAGCTGTAGCCAAAGGGCAGAATGTCACTCTTCCTAGTTTGCAAACTATGGGATGGGCTGTGGAGCTATTTAAGTAATGACAAGTCTCAAACACAGAGATACTGTCCTAATACAGGAGCACTCTTCTTCTCTGACAAGACCAACTAAAAGTGCCCTCCTCAATCCTTAACTACAATGCCTGCAATGAACTAGAAGGTAAGTAGAAGCAGACCTGCTCTGCCAAAGGATGGCCCAGTGGAGCTCCAAGCTCCAGTATTAAAATATCTTCTTTTTTTAACACTTATAAAAAAGTGTATGTGTGTGTATATATATATATATATATACATATATATATATATATATGCGCACACACATTTTACATGTTACATATTTATTATATTATCCTAGATTCTATTTGCGTCTGCAGATGTATGCATGTATGTCCATTTTCTAAGATCTTAAAAAAGCCATTTCAATGGTCAAAGCAGTTTAAATAGCAAGCTATTTTTCTTTAGCTACTAGAAGTTCAGTAAATAATGTCCACTCCTCCACTTCATTATATGGCCCATCTGAACTGAAATAGTCAGCATGAGAAGAGCTGACCCAAAGCTCTTGGAAGAGGCGTGAGGATGAGCCACCATGCAGCTCTCATTCTTCTACATTTTGATCTCCTTCATTGCACACTGTGTATCCCACTCCAGCTGGAGATTTGTGAAGGGTGATCAATCAACAAGCAAGAAGTTGTACCCAACACCAGGCTAGGCTCTGGATGTGAGAGGCAAAAGACAGACATTTGAGGCTGATGAGGAACAAAACTCATTAATCTTACCTGTTCCTGTATTTGGTGTGATCCACTGCAGGACAGTTCATTCCCAACATTCGGAGAAATTGAATTACTTCCCATGATGACTTGAGTTTGCTGGGTGCAATGGGATGGTTGGCAGACTTGGGCCTGTACCATCTGGGGCTGCTGCACAATGTGATGCTGACACTGAATCTGAGGGTAGCATTCCTAAGGCATAGCCCCAAACCACCAAGGAGAAAAATATGTTACTAAATCATGATGAATACATAGAAGCCTTTCTGAATTCTCACACACACACACACACACACACACACACACGAGAACCTAGTTTTTTTCTATTTTAACCAAATACCACAATAGTTTTTCAAAATACTTAATAGAGAATCCACACCACTTCTCCACAATGGGAAGGGAATCTGGTGTTCTAGGAAACTGAATATCCTACTTACCTAAGAGTTAGTAGCTACATAGAAATACATATGTACATACACACACACATATAAAATATATCAATTTTCAAAACCAGAAAGCAATAACATGCTTAATACTGAGGTTACAGTGAATTTGATCTCCATCTTAAAAGGAAACTTAATGATCTCATAGTATGTCTGACATCATTATGAAGGTACAAGATTCTCTTAAGTTTAGAGTGGATGACGCTATTAGGGATCATTTAGCTCCAGCTTTTCCATTTCAGCCAAGATGACCTTAACCAAGCTCACACCTAAATCAGAAGTGGAGCCATATGAGGCCTGGTTGAAGAAATTGAAGATATTGAGCCTGGAGAAGAGAAAACATGGGGGCAAGAAAGGAACATGACAGTGATTGTCGTATATAGGAGGTACTGCCACGTGGATGACAGCTTAGGCCTCCTCTGCTTGGCTCTATCAATAGGAGGAAGTGGTTTTGGACTGGATTTAGGCTCCAAATAAATGATAACTGCTAATCAGAAAGGACCCTAAATCTCTGGTGCAATTGAACCCCATGATACTGGTTATCCTGAATTAACCATGTGTGTGCTTTAATCAGGAAACAAATGAGCGATGCAAGGCAGAAGACAGCACATATTTGAACAGTCTTTATCGATGTTCATATGTATAGTATCATTCCCCAGATGGTATTTTCAGCAGCATCCTAACTGTCCCACTATCTAGAGTGACTTGGCCTCTGCACCATTTGCTCACCTCACTCATTTTTGAGAGCTCACATTCCAGTACTGGAACCTAAGTAAAATTATCAGATATTTTTCAGAACACAAAGAGTACAAGTTACCACAGTTTTTTAAAGGACAAAGATTGCCAAATCACATGAAAAACATTTGAATGTTTTTATGCAGCTGACCCCTTGCTTTCCTGTCCTCCTGTCCTATGGGATGGACCTGTTTGAGCAGTCCTCATCTGGCTACAGAGATTCACTCATGTTCCCTGCTCACTAGCATCTCCTACTTCTAGCTCCTTCTCTCAGGAATTAGGACTAGAAGTAAGCTACTCAAAGGTATTTACAGTAATTACCACAAAATGATCTCTAAGCTTATTGACCTAATCCCCTAGGAAAGTCCTAAATCTCCAAAAGCCAATTAAGTTATGAATAAGGAAGAAAAGGCATCCAAATGGCTACAACCCAGCTGGAGCATTCCTGATGCACCACAAAAATAATATATCACATGTGCAATCTTGTCTTCAAGGAAGGCACGGTAGAATTTGGGCCATCTGTATGAAGTAATTCTTAGTAAAAAGTGGGTAGAAAGGATGTCTCCCCTATGGCTTCCAATTTTAAATGGGTGGGATACTAAGGCTCATTTTTCTTCAGGGCTAGAAGGGACATCAGGGTAGAGGATCATCTAGTCTTACCCCTTCATTTGCCAAAGAAGGAAAACTAAAGCCCCCTAGGTAAAGTGATTTACCCAAGGTCACATAAGTAGCAAGTACAGAAACCTAGATTCAAGTTCAAATCTTCTGAGTACCAAATCCAGAGGTTTTTGTACTGCACCATGCTGTACTAGCATATGAAATGATGTTGGCCAGAAAGACTGGAAAGATTTCCATGGTCACGTAGCTACTAAGCAGCAGAACCAACACTTGCACCCAGACCTCCTGAAGAGTTCAGCGCTCTTCTAATAACACTATAGGTCGGCCACTCTGTCATCTGAATTGCTGGGATTTTTTCTTCACTTCCTAACCAGACAGCAGGTCTTCGTTTCATTTTTGTTTTGCTTTTTTCTCAGCATTTCCTGTGCTTTTGGTTGCTGTTCATAAATAACCATATGGTACTTATTGAAAACAAAATCATTTATTAATAATAACCTGGAGAAAGTTGTTGGGCACAGTGGGTACTAGTGAGAGGTTAATGGGGAAGATGTCAACAAGAGATGCAGCAAGAGCTGATAGGGCACAGATGAGTAGAGATCAGGACTGAGGGAGTTCCGATAGTGAGGAGATCATAGACCTGCCTAAGTATAATGATTCAAAGGGAGGAAAAAGCCTAATAGGCTTAGCTATTTAGATGAGAATCTGAATGATTTGGCTTTGGTCTATTTCAGTCAATTATCCATTGATCACTGAATTAGTGAGTGACCCTATGTTATGACCCTAGCAACTCAGAGATATTTCCATGTCTCATGTTCTTCCTGTGGGAAAAAACAGAAACAGACTCACTCAATGATAATACAATGACATGGATTTGGAACTAGTGGAATGACCAAATTTAGAGAATAGCTCTCAGGAAAATGCCAAAGGGATAGTCCTAGTCTTGCCAAGGTTTTCGTCAATGACAGCTAAAGACATGGGTGGCATAAAACTTGATGGGAACTAAAAGTCAGGAACAAAAAAAAAGAATTTGTGAGAAGCAAAAAGACTGAAGATGAAAATGAATGGGAATAAAAGTTAAACTCTTATATGGGTTCGATAATTTAAGCTTCAGAAATAGAAGTCAAGGGAGGCAGAGTCAGCAAATGGGGTGAAAAAGCTCTGGGCAATCTGATACACTGCAAACTCAATCCGAGTCAACACTGTCATAGAGCAGCCAAAATTGTTAATGCAACCTCCAGCCAAATTCAGGCCCATGGATGCCACAATTCTGAAAAGAAATGAAGATGAAGAACATTGAAAGAAAGACAAATGGAACAGTGAAGGTGATCGAGTCTCTCCAATGGGAAATTGGCTGAGGGAATTGGCAATGATTAGCCCCGAGGAGACTCAGAGAGGCTAAGAAAGTTCTTTTCCCATCCTGCAAAAGAAGGATTAGAATTCTCACAAAGGCTGGATCCCAGGATTGGAGAGTTCAATGGGACTTTGGCACTCATCTAATACAACTCATTGATGAAAGGAATCCCCAGCATACCTAAAAAGTACCGGTTCACCTTTTGTTCAAAACCTTCCAAGGCAGGAGAGGAATGTGATGGAGAACTTGTGCTGCCTGGCACCAGAGGGCAGAAGGAGAAGCAAAGGGAGGAAAGCAGAAAAGAAGGAAAATGAGGCTTGGTCTCTGGCAAAAGCTAACAATTAGCACGTCAAATTATAAAGGACTGTCTTAAGAGGCCTCCCTAGAGGACTGTGCTCAAGCAAAGGCTGAATGACCATGTTGAAATGGAGACTCTTTTTGTGTGTGAGTTAAGACTAGATGACTGGGTTGAAATTTAGTCATTATAGTCTAATTAATATCAGTTTAGCCCAGAGTGATGAGCTTCGTTTCTTCTCTCTGAAGCAGTTCATTATTATAAAATCTCATGCTGAAAAACAAAACAACTTACCTGATCAGGATTTAACTTCTCAACTTTTTCTCACTGTCTTTTCATAAATGACATTATTTCCAGGGAAAAAATGCCCTCCTCTTAGAAATGGGGACAGTGGTTCCTAAAAAGATAATAGAGAATATGATTTCCTTTAGAAAGTCAATTGCAGAGGTACTTTGGTTAAGTGTATATTGTAGGCATTTGAAGGGAAAAGAAGAAGAAAGTCACACAGACCTACAGAATGGCAAAAAACTGCAGCAAAGGCAGCACCTTTTCCCAAGCTGGGCACCTGGCTATCCCCTAGATTACATTATGGATACCAGTCATTTTGAAATGGATGCTATTTGTTTCTCTCCCCCAAGATATAATGAGTTTCCTTTGAGGTGGAGTAGTATAAGGTCAACCTCATTTAAATTGGATACCCTGGTAGCTTTTATGCAAACAATCTATATAGAATTGCAAAACAAATGCACTTCACCAGCAGCTGGCAGACCTTCTCTGGCTTTGGGTGCCCTCTAAACATCCTCTGATATTATAATTCTCAATGGAGCACATGTTTCGAATCCTGAGGCTAGAGGGAAACCATTGCACTTCCAAACTAAATTGCTGTAGAATTAGAGAAGCCAATGAAAGAACTAGGGACTTACATGCCCATGGCCTAAGAAATATCAAGGTGAACTGAAATGGGATGCTCTGTTAGTGGATTGTTGAGGGGTGTGTGTGTGGGGGGGGAGAGTGGTGGTGGGGGTGTGGTGGTGGGGGGTGTGGGAGAGACTTGTGCTCTTTACTCTCTAACATAGGAGAAGGGCCAAGAAAATTGATGGCAGTTGAGGATGGGAAAACAGGTAACATTGATTAATGTAGACTTCAGTAGTCAGCAAACCACAACCCAATCCCAAAAGACAGTGGTAAAGTAAATTCAGCAAACACTTTTTGTGAACAGATTTTTTTAAAAAACTCTGTGGGCAGATTTGACTGGCACAGTGGACAGAATCCTGATTTGGGCCCTGAGTGCAAATTCTAGCTCTCCTATATTGTGCTATATGATCTTGGGCAAATCACTGCTCATCTCTCACTCTCAGGCTCCTCCTCTAGTGAGGGCAGTATAAAAATGAAAAGGCACCAGTAAAACTTAGAAAATACTAATTCATTGAGGGGGGTTGATCTAGATGTGGGGCTTCTCACTTGGGGTCCTCATCCTTAAGGAAACTATGGATGGATACCTGGGAATCTGTGAATTAAAGGAAAGAAATTACAGCTTTGTTTCCAATAAAACCGGTTGCCATTTATTAAAGAAAAATGAATATTGTTCTCTGAATTTTAGAAACAAGTCTGCCAGAAACTTTTTACTTAATTTCACATTAGTTTAACATCCAAATGTTTCTAGCTCAGTCAAGTTCTCTCCTCCAAGATTATTTGAGTTAACATTTTTTAGGAATCATGAATAAGAAAAGACTATACCATATTAAATTTTTTTGGATTAATATTGCAGAGTAACAGTTGTTACTCAATATTTTCTTTGACCACCTCTCCAAAAGATTGAAGAGCTCTCCTCCCAGGGATCAATATATTATTCATTCCTAAATAGGGAAGGGTGAGTCACACACAGTCCAATTGCTTTGGGGAAATGAGGAAGAGAGGTCTTTTCAGGCCAGATCAGGAAAGGCCTTGTGTACTTGAGAAACAGTATCTACATTAGTTCGATTTTTGATCCTAATATATGACATCTGATATTGCAGTGGAAATTATTTTCTTATCAATTTGATTTCTTAAAGACATTTTTTAGAGAGAGCTACTTTGGCGTTTTTCTTAAAAACCATATAACATATTGAAACTGTGTCCTGAGCAAGCCTTTTCGAGATACAAGATACTTCAACTTATTCTTTTTTTTTTTTTGGCCAGGCAATGGGGTGAAGTGACTTGCCCAAGGCCACACAGCTAGGTAATTATTAAGTGTCTGAGGTCGGATTTGAACTCAGGGACTCCTGACTCCAGGGCCAGTGCTCCATCCACTGCGCCACCTAGTTACTCCCATCTTATTCTTTTTTACAGCATTTATTCTCTTAAGGACATTAAAAAGTATCCACCAAGAGTATAAGAGAATTTCTTGATAAAAAAAGATTAGTTTTCATTCTTCCCTGTGAATTGTGGTGGGAAAAGGAGAGAGAAAGGCAGGAGATGGTGATTTCATTGGTGGAGGGACCATCAGGTGACAAAACTCCTACTACCTAAGCAGGTAGGTACCTTTCGGCCACTGAGAGGGGAAAGTTTCTTGCCAGTATGTGTCTGAAGCAGGAATTCAATTCAGGACTTCCTAGATACAAGGTCACCTCTGGCTCCACCATGCAGATCAGCCATACTGACACGGTAAAATTTCTTTCTTTTTTTTTTCCAGACATGGTAAAATTTTGAAATTAACTATGGCATGGGGCAGTGAAATTGGTGGAGTCTGGAGCTGGAGGTCAGTCTCTAAATAGATTCATAAACTAATTTTGAAATTGCTTAAATGCCACAAAAAGCCCCCCACAGCTTTAATTCTTTCCAATGTGTTTAACAGCTGACAGGCAGTGTGGTGGCAGGAAACAATGGACTACTGACAATCAGGAGGCCTGGATCCTAAGGTAGACTGTGGTCAATTTGCTTTGTGACCTTGGATCACCTTTCCCATTCTCAGGTCTCATCAGTCAATAACACCCAAAAGTCAAACTAAAGGGGAGGAAAAGTTTCATGCAGCTTTATATGATTCCAATAGTGATTTGAAAACACACTTCAGGGCAAAACAATCTAAAGAGAAGTTTTTCATTTCTTGATGGCAGTTTCTTTTTTGAAAAAAAAAAATATATATATATTTGAACTTGTGCCAGGTCCTTCCTGAAAATTAACAGGTACAACTCTATGATGGCAGATTATTATTACTTTAATTGCTAGCTTTAGGAATTCTGGCAGAGGTTCTCAAAGTACTATCACACCATATCTAAGAAAGTAAAACTGGTTCGTTTCATCCTTAAATATGATCCAGTGGGAGGGTCTATTTGGCCACTGGATCCAGATGGCTCCAGAAGAGAAAGTGAGGCTGGCGACTTAGTATAGCACCCCCTAACTCCGATCCAATTCACATGCTTGTCATGGCATCATCTCCCTGATGTCATGGTCTTCATTGAAAACAAAGGACAAAAACATCAGTGAGAGGGCCAAAATAATTCTTTGAGTTTTGATTCAAAAATGACATTGAAATCCTGAAATGACTTACATGAAACAAACATAAATGGTCAGAAAGGGAAGAACAGTAGCAAAAGGTGAATCAATAGTGGGGAAAACATGACCAATGAAATGAAAATCTGCTTTAATGGTAAGAAGAAGAAATAAAGATTAGAAAGGCTGAAAATGTAAAAAGGAAGCATTACATTTTAGAGGGTTAACTTATATTGTAATTAAACTAGAATATTCTCCCAAGTATTTTAAAAAGGCAAGGCCGAAAGGAATGAATTCAAATAAATAAAACAAAGTATCTGTAGACTGGCTTTTCAAGTTGTCTTGCAAAACCAGTTAGATCATTTTTGCCTACAAAATATGCAACCTGAAATTTGTCATTTGCCGTGAAGGTGTGGAGTTGAGAACTAAAAAAATGGTTATTTTTTTTCTTTAGTCCTCTCTTGCCATTGCCAATACCATTACCTCAAGAGTTAACATCCACATTCAAAACTGACTTTTCACTTATACAAATACTTCAATTCCTAGGAAAATGTCACTATAAGATGATGGGGGGAATGGGGGAGGAAGTAGGGAATTATGTATCTGAACATTGTCCTCCACTACCATCCTTAACTTGTGTTATAATCCAGAATGTCACCATTATTTATTCAACAGTGAGAACCACACAAGAATGAGTCCTAGAAACAACTGGAGTCCAGATTATTTACTACTTTTCCCTCTCCTTTATTTCTGTCAAATTGAACAATTAGTCAGATTCCTAAAAGCTATGACTTATCAAAAGCTGATTAAAAACAATTTCATTGAAGACCATGTCAGAGATGCAAGATAGTAAAGAAGAAAGTTTGGGGAGTCAGAAGCCCTGGACTCAAGTCCTGAATCTGTCATCAGTCAGTGACTATGTAACCTTGGGCAAGTCACTTAACTACTCTGGGCCCCAATTTCCTTGTCTGTTGGACTCCATGGCTGCTGAGGTCCCTTTTAACTCTAAGTCTGTGGTCCTATGATTTTTGAGATCTCAAGGGTGCTGTTGGCAAAGAACCCTCATAACCCTCTTGCCCAGTTCCCACCAAGAAAGATGTTGACCTCTGCAGAGTCACCTCTGTTGAAGCTATGCCAGGGCTGTCTCCACTGTTAAACATCCTTGAATGTACTGATCCTTGCCCTGGCTCCAGGGTTTTGTCAGCTGTTCTGCTACATTCCTTGCTGATATATTACCTGGCCTTTCCAATGGCCAAGGAGGCCTTGCCATTCCATAAAGTGACCATGAGCAAGAACCCTCTTTTCCGTGCTGCCTCCCCGAGTTCCAATGTGATCTCCTGGAAAGCAGAGCCCATCTGATTTTACTATTTCTATTCCCAACATTTACCACCCCCATGACAGACAAGAGCTAATGCTTTTGCCTTCTATTTCACATTTTAAGAAAGACCTAGGAAATTTAGGAAGCATCCTTCACAGTGTAGAACAGAGGAGGGTGAGAAGATGAGAAGATCCCTGGTGTTGGGGAACATGAGGCAGCACAGTGGAGGACAGAGTCCCCTGGACTTGGCCAAAGCCTGAAGTCAAACTGTTACCATGCTTGGATTGCTCTCCTTTCTGAGCTCCACCTCATGAGCTCCTGGATTCCTTCTTCTGAGTCCCAACCAAAATCTCCCCTTCTACTATGTACATGAAGCCTTTCTGGATCCTAGCCCCGGGAATGCTAGTGCCTTCCCTCAGAGCTTATCTCCAACCTATCTCATACCCATCTTCACTGTACAATTTTTTTCATGCTGTCACTGCACCCACTCCCACATGGACTGGGAACTCCTTGAGGGCAGAAACTGTTTTTTTATCCTTCTTTATATCCTCAGTCATGGCACACAGTGGGAACTTAATAAGCACTTGGCCACTTAACCTGAATTGTGAGACAGGAGGCTCCTGGGTTTGAATTAGCAGAAGAGCCAGCCTAAAGTAGAAGGGCCGCAGTAGTGAGCAGGCTTCCCCATTACTGGATGACCACTTGGTCAGGACCCTACAGATATGACTTAGTTAATTCTGATTCTAGAACGAAGAAAAGGAGAGATGGGGAAAGTAAGGAATGATGGAAATTCAGTCAGAAGGAGCTCCAAATGACAACCAGTTCAATTGAACTGACCAAGAGTCTGCATCATCTTGGCGGACAACATCTCCAGTAAGCAAGAGGCAGCCCAATCCCCATTTGGTCACCTCAAACACATTAAGCCTTCATTTGCCTCTTTGTAATGCTTACCCCATTGTGTTAGACAATGAGATAGTCACTGCGATCCCCCAAGCCAAGTTTCAGGTCTGCTGTTTATATACAGCCGACTAAGGAGAATGAACCCGAAAACTAACACAATCATGTTTCTCTGAAGAGACGGTATTGTCTAGGCAAACTGAACATCAATGTCAAACTTGCCAAATAGTAGTTACCACCATTTGGCCAACCTTAACATTCAAAGTTGTGACCTCCCCCTGCCCCCCACTTACTTCCACCTCTCCCCAACCTTCATGCCACATTAGTAGCCGCAAGTTCCAGGCTATTTGGAGGTAGAAAAAAAGAGAAGAGAGAATGAAAGGATGAAAGTGGCAAGCAGGCAGCAGAAAGTTCAGCACCAATCCCAGCCAGGGCTGATGTGCTCTTTTAACTTGAAATAAGTTTGTAAGAAAAAAAAAATACAGTGACTTTTTGGGAAGCAGAGCTAGACATTGTTTCATACAACAGAAACCACTGAAATAAAGTACAGAGAAGAGATTGTTGCCTTCTTGTCTAGATCACCACTGCTGTCACCACAGGTAACTGAGGTCCCTCTAATCTGTCCCCAAAGACTATATCTTCCTGTAGCCACAGTCACTATTTTAGAGAGCTTTTATTGGGGGGAGGGAGAGGGAAAGTGATGTGGAGGAATAAAAAAGCAAACATTGTAGAAAATAGTTTTTCTTGCCTTTCCTCTCAAAGTAAAGGGAGAAAATTTATTTGAGGAGGAAATAATGGGAAATCTCATGTTTGAAACTAGTCAGCAAAAACTGAGACATTTGGAACATTTTTCTCTTTGTAGATCAAATCTTCACCACCAACTGGGATGGACTCAAAAAACTCTCTGACTTCTGATGAACTGATAGTCCCCCAATTTTTCTTTATTACATTCTCCATATCACATGAAGTTTTTATTGTAAGGTGTATGCTCCTCTGTCCTCCTCCTCACTAGTCTTCCCAGTTGGGTGGGGCATGACTCAGGACCTTAGAGAACTTTATAACTCTAAGCATTTCCCTGCTATTGGAAAATTCATCTGAGTCAGAATATGACTGAAATTAAGAATAGAAGATAGCAAGAACACTGATTAGAAGGTCATTTCATATGAGGCAAGAGATCTGGTTGTTAATTCACTCTTATATTAACCCCAAAGGAATTCTACAAATGACCTGATTCTGTGTGGTTCATCTTACCTGATCAGGATTTTGTACTATATATCTCCTTATGGTGGTCTGTGGGTAAGTAGTTACCTTCACTGTTGGAGAATGGAGTTCCTAGAAATAGGGAAGGGCAGAGGAGACAAAAAGATAAAAAGGCACATAAAGTCATAAAGTGATTCAATGGATTGGAGTCCCTGGTAATCATAAGGTGAACTTTGGAGCACTTGGGAGGGATGGGATGCAAGCCCATGATTTAGTTTCCATGATTGAGTTTAATTCAAATGCTTCACTAGGAACTGGCACAACATCAGTTTTAGGTTGACGTGGTTAACTTCTTCCTCAATAAAATTTGCCTCCACTTTCAAGGTGTTTGCTAGGTTTACAATATTTTTGTTTACCACAGCAACAGAGATTTTCTGGATGGTAACCAGGACTAACTAGCTTTAATTGAAATTAGGAAATAGAGAATCGTTGTGATTCTGTGGGTTGCCTCTTTGTCAGCCCCCTTTCAAAATTCTCCCTGTGCAGTCCTGATGCCCTCTGACTGTCCAAGTTAATCTCACTGACGTAACACCAATATTTCAAGAATGACTGATTTTCTTGGAGTGAAACCTCATTCATTATTCCTTCAGACCTTAAAGCGGTGGTGTTGAACTCAAATAGAAAATGATTTCGATGGGCCACATAGTAACTTTGTAAATCACGAATCAACAATGCCCATGTTGTATGATATTTTTATTTATTTTGTTAAATATAATCCTGTCTTATTCAGTCATGTCCAAGTCTTCATGACCCCCTTTTTGATTTGTTTGGCTTTTGGCAGGGACAAAGAACTAAGAGTTCTTTTGTCATTTCCTTCTCCAGCTCATTTTATAGATGAGAAAACTGAGGTAAACAGGGTAAAGTGACTTGTCCAGGGTCACACAGATAGTGCCAGAAGTCAAACTGATCTCATGAAGATGAGTCTTCCTGACTCCAAGCCTGGTACTCTATCCACTGTACCACTGTCCCAAACATTTCCCAATGACATTTTAATCTAGTTCTGGCTTTACTCTGGAGTTTGCAGGCCTGTGCTCTGCAGGGCAAGTGTGACACTTCTTCTACCTTTGGATATGTTATTTTTTTTTTTTTTGCAAGGCAATGGGGTTCAGTGGCTTGCCCAAGGCCACACAGCTAGGTCATTATGAAGTGTCTGAGGCCACATTTGAACTCAGGTCCTCCAGACTCCAGGGCCAGTGCTCTATCCACTGCGCCACCCAGCCACCTAGATATGTTCTTCAGGAGCTGCTTAAATGTCAAAACTTTTACACCAAGTGGATAGCCACCAGGTTGTGATGAACTTAACAAAACCAGTCTGTGGGTTGCAGACATCTGGTCTGAGCCATACATATTCTTGAGGATTTTCAGTTCAAAATATTCCATAATATTGTGCTTCACCCCCCCCCTCAAAGAACACAAACAAAAACTATTTTCTAAGCCTTGTTCTCATAGTTCCAATTCTTTAATAGGAGCTAGATTAACTGAATAAACTGATCCACATTAACATGGTACTTTGTCCCTGATAATGTAGATTTTAGAAATGCAGAGCAGCATAATGGATGGAAAGTCATAATTAACCAGCATCAAAACTGAGCTCTGCCATTCTGAGGGATGATCTTGGGCAAGCCGCTTAGCCTAATAATGTCTCTGGACCTCAAGTGTCTCAAGGCCTGACTACCTTGCCAGGTTATGAAGCTCAAATAAAATAATGTATATAAAGTAATCTGTAATCATAAAGTGATATGACAATGTAAATTTTTATTAATAAGTGACTAAGGGAGGTGTCTTAAATCATTACATTCTTAATACCTTTAAGTGATAATTTCTAGTACAATCAAGGCCTCAAGGACAGGAGGGGAAGCATAGCCCCTTGGCAGCCTGCACCTCTGGACTGGCTCCACCCTTGCACTCTCAGCTTGTCTTCAAAATTTGAATGTTTTGGTACAACCTGTGGCTTTAAAAGTGTTTCAATTCCTAGACCAAAAAAGTTCTCCTATGATCACCACTTTGGATTTTTCATAGATTAGCATTTGATTCATGTTCAAATTAAAAACATTTGAATAAAATGAAGAGACCCAGAGTCTAAAACAAATATGGCTCTGCCTAAGAAAACCCAAATTGTAGGCTAGTCCAAATTTTCATGCAAATTTCAAATCTGATTCACAGCACTAACATTTAGAATGCAAACGCTTTCATTCTTTGTATTTTGATGCTTAATCAGTAAATGCCATGGAGTGATTGTCCCTTAAGCTTTTTTTTTTAGTTTTTTTTTTTTTTTTTTTTTTTTGCAAGGCAATGGGGTTAAATGGCTTGCCCAAGGCCACACAGCTAGGTAATTAGTAAGTGTCTGATTTGAACTCAGGTACTCCTGACTCCAGGGCCAGTGCTCTATCGACTACCCCACCTAGCTGCCCCAAAACAAGATATTTCTAAAAAATACTAACTTAGGGGAGCTGCATCACCTAGACCACTAAGCTTTTGGGGAAGAGTGAAAATCTTTTGTGGGCTAGGAGGAGAGAAAAAGATGAGTGTTTTTTTTACCTGTTCGATATTATGGGTTACATGCAGAGTATTCGGGGTACAAGTAGCTACTTTTAATGTTGGAGAATGGAGCTCCTGTGAAAAGAAACAAAAAAAGTTTAGGCAATCTTTTTTTTGGCATACTTCTTTAACTGAGATTCATTTTTTCCCCAGTGGGAAAACTGTTACATTTCCTCTGATAACTTTGTGAATAAATATCTGCATGTCCTAGTAATGAGATAGCATTAGCATCATGAAGGTTTTCTTGGAAATACAATTTTCATGACCCACAAGGGATTGTTTAATTTATGATTGGTTTTTGTTTTCTTCTTTAGAGTTTTGCTAAAATTGCTTAGATCATTGGTGGTCTTCAAAGAAGGTTACACTGGAAAGGGGATTCTTTCTCAGGTATAGACTGGTCTTTGCAAATCCTTCCAACTTAAATTCTGTGACATCCAAAGCCAAGTATCCCTGAGTATTATACTTCAGCCCAATTCTCCCATTTGCTCCATCATTTCCTGCCTGGCATTGTGGAATGATTAAGGATAAAACCTCTGGAACCAGAAGTGGGAAGCATGCACTTGAAAGTAGCCTCAGATAATTACTAGTCATGTGACCTTGAGCAAGTCACCTTTCTTCCCTATTTTATTTCCTCCTCTCTATAATAATAACAAAAATAAAAATAATAAAATAAAAATAAAAACAATAAAAACAGTAACACTAACAATACCTGTGCTACCTCCCTCCCAGGCTGGTGCTAAAGAAATGTGAATTGTTGTTGCTCTGCTTCAGATTGTAGGTCCTGTGTATCCAATGTGATACATAAAAGTAAGGAGAAATGTTGGCTTTCAAACAGAAAACTGGTGAAGAAGGGGTTTTGTGGCAAAACTGAAATTCTAAATGTATTATTCCCATTTGTAATCAATTGACAACTTCAGAAGAATTTTCCATAAGCACAAAACTAGTTTTTCTTCTAGAGCAAAGTGTTATCTCCAGGTGTAATCAGGGCTTTGAAAAGGAAAGAGTGACATAACTAAGGCAAGAGGAAAGTTATGCTCTAGGCCAGATATGCTTTTCTTATAACAAGAAACCTCCAGAAACTAGGATTTCAACATAG